>NC_089238.1:10975911-11630041 GCF_963924675.1 Phocoena phocoena | reverse complement strand
TCTTCCAAGGGCCTGTACCTAATATCATACTTGTGGTTTTCTATTCTTTTTCCTAAAGAGCCCCACCTCCACTTGTAAAAGCGTCACAGCTCCATGAAGCCTGGTTCTGCCCCTGGGGGACACAACAAACATGGAAACAAATAAATGGAAAACTGCAAATATGTAAAATTCTAGGAAGAACAACTTAAAGATGATGGCAGAAAGCCTTGGTAGGGGGTGCATCTTAGATGGGGGGGAGCCCTCCTGGAGGAGGTGAGAAGCTGAGTCCTGAGGGTGAGAAAGAGCTGGCCAGGCAAGGAGCACGTGGCATAACGGAGGTGAAGTGCGTCTGAGCTTCAGTTTCCCATGTGTGAGGTGGGAATGACAGTCACAGCAGGAAGGGTAAGTGGCAGGTACAGGGTGCCCAGTGTGGGAACACCACGCGGCAGGACCTGCAGCTTGGGCCCCCTGGCTGAGCTTGGCACTGCCCTTAATTGGCTGTTGTCCTCCTGGGAGGGACAGGCAAGACTGGCTGCCCTCTCTCTCCCCACCAGCTGGGGCCAGCTGTGCCACGGCCAGTCTGGGGGCAGGAGCTGCAATCAATCATGGTGCTTCTGCTCCCTGAATCCACCCTGGGGAGAAGGAGGGCAGCCAGGCTGGGTGAGAGGGCACACTTTGTTCAGGACCAGGGTGAGACTTCTGGGTCTAAGGGAGGAGGGGACAGGGGACCTGCACGCCTCAGTTTCTAACTGTTGAGGGGACTAGGGGTCTGGACTCCTGGGACTGAGGGAGGAGGGTCTTGGTGGCCCAAATTCCAGGGTTCAAAGCCAGAGGAGGCTGGGCAATGACTGGGAGTTGGGCCCCAGGCTCTGTTTACAGCACTGGGTTCTCACTGTCCTTTCTGGGTGGGAGGTGGAACTGGCGGCCACACCCTGGGCAGGCTGGGCCCCTCCCCGGGATTATCACCCCAGGCTGCAACTGGCACAAGCGGCAGTCAGCAGCAGTCCCAGCCCTGGGGAGCTCTGAAGAGGCCTGGGAGGGGTGAGTTCACTGCCAGCTGACAGACAGGAGTGACCGCTGCCAAAACCCAGGGCCTAGAGGGGAAAAGAGACACCTTTTTCTGGGGGATCGGGGGACCCTCGACTTGGGAGTCAGGCAAGGTGCTGGATGGGCTTCAGGAGGGAAGAGTATCTGAAGCAAAGGGCAGCATCCCCACCGAGGGGCGCATGAACAGCTTGTCCAGGACCTGGGTGACAGGATGGGGATGCCGACGGGAAGATTAACCGGGGACCCTGAAGTGTGGGGAGTCAGGCCTAGTCCAGGGAAAGTTTTTGAGAGCCAGAGCTAGAGGCCCAGTCTCCAGAGCCCTGGGACGGAGACCAGCAAAAGTAACGGCTCTGGCCCCAGAGGTTTGGGTCTGACTTCTGCTCTGCCGCTTTCAAGGAAACTTTCATCTCCTTACTTAATACCTCTGAGCCTCAAGTTTCCTCTCGTAAGATGGGAATGCTCCTAATAACAGTTGAAACATGAACCGAGGCGGTCTGGGCCTCAGAGGGTTAGTGAGAACCTAAAGGAGCAAACAGAGAAAGCTCTTAGCACAGAGTCTGACTCAGAGTGAGTTCAAGGTTAATGGCAGGGATGAATACCATCCTAGGCAGGGAGCGGGGCTGGCCCGTGCAAGCTAAGCCAGGCCTGAAGGCCAGGGACCCAGCTGGGGGAGGAGTGGAACCAAGGTTTGGGGACCCCCAGAGAAGACTGGAGGGGATTCCACAGCCAGACTGGAGGGACCAGTAGGGGGCAGGAGTGACCCCTCAGTTGTACGTAAGGCTAGAAATATGAACTCCTGGGTTCAGGAAGAGAATTGGGCTTGGGTCCAGGGTCCTGGGACACCACCAGGTGGGTGGGAATCGGTGGGTTGAGGGCTGAACTCTCCCAAATATTGCAGAAGGCAAGGGCCTGTGGGCGACCCCTGGGACCTGAGAAGGAGGTAGGATGGGGGCTTGAACTCCTGGTCCTGAGAGAGGGGACCAACGGGGGGTCCAGACTGCTCAGAACCTAGAGGGAGTCCTGGGTCCCGGGAGAGTGAATGGAGACAGATGCCTGAACTTGGGTCCCCAGAAGGGAGAAAGGGTTACATAGACTCCTGGGCTGTAGGACAGATGCTGGAGCTAAGGAATCAATCAGTGTCCCAAATGAGAGAGGACAGGGACTCCTGGGCCCTGAAGAAGAGGGTTCTGGGGCCTGGACTCCTGCGTCTTAGGAAGGTGGGGACTGAGGGACCAAACTTGCCTCTTGAGCAGGGAGAGAGTGGGTACCTGGACTCATGGGTCCCAAGGAAGGAAGGAACTGGAGCCCTAGACTCCATCCTTCGGTCTGAAGGAGGGGCTGTGGTCTGACGTGAGTCTGTGGGAGAAGGGGGTAGAGCCTGGACTCCTGGACGCCAGGCTCCAGCTGGTCCAGCCCTGCCTTAACGTGCCTCCCGACCTGCCCGCAGCCTCACGGCTCTCGCACAGCATGGACCTGCGCACAGTGACACAGTCGCTGGTGACCCTGGCAGAGGACAACATGGCCTTCTTCTCCAGCCAGGGCCCTGGGGAGACAGCACGGCGGCTGTCAGGCGTCTTTGCAGGTGTTCGGGAACAGGCACTGGGGCTGGAGCCAACCCTGGGCCGCCTGCTGAGCGTGGCACACCTCTTTGACCTGGACGCAGAGACGCCGGCCAACGGGTACCGCAGCCTGGTGCACACAGCCCACTGCTGCCTGGTGCACCTGCTGCACAAATCCCGCTACGTGGCCTCTAACCGCCGCAGCATCTTCTTCCGTACCAGCCACAACCTGGCCGAACTCGAGGCCTACCTGACCGCTCTCACCCAGCTCCGTGCTCTGGCCTACTACGCTCAGCACCTGCTGGCCACCAACCAGCCCGGGAGGCTCTTCTTCGAGGGCGATGAGAGGGTCATTGCCGACTTCCTGCATGAGTACATCACTCTGCACAAGGGCTGCTTCTACGGCCGCTGCCTGGGCTTCCAGGTGAGCCCCCTGCCCTGCCCCTCTGGGCCCATGGTGAAGGCACATGGTGGGCCCCAACCAGGCTCAGTAGCATAGTAGAGGAACCACAATGGTCTGTGTTACTAGATTCAGCAAACAGCAGATGCAGGAAGGGGAAGCTGTCTGGGGCTCAGGCAGCACTGCACGAAGGGTCTCAAACTTGTGGCCCTTTGGCCGAATCTACCGTGGAGGAAATCTTTAACTTGCATGGCCTCTTGCACCAGGATCTCCACTGCTCCCTATCGTCCTACACTCAGGAGATTCATTCACTCTTTTACGTGACCTGTCTGGCCCCTGAATGAATTGGAGACCCTCTAGGAGAGTAGCCAGTACTGTTCTCAAGGCCAGTTTGTAAGAGCACGTCCCACTTAGTCATCCCCACCGGAGGCCTGGCAGGCAGGGAGGAAGGGTGCCAGCCCCATTTTACAGAGGTTCAAGGGGAGGGGCCCCAAGCTTCTCAACTGGACCCAGGTCAGCCTGGGCATATCGACTCACCTAAGGCACAGTAGAATCCAGATGTTTCGGTTTCAGGGAGAGCCAGGGAGCATATCCAAGTTGGTGACAGTGAGGAAGACCTGGCTGTGGCCCCTCTCCTCCCTGAACCAGGGCCCTGACCCCCAGCTGCAGGCCTTCTCCTATCCTCTGCCCACCCCAAACCACCCTCAGGGAGACACAGCTCATCTCAGAACTGACAGGGAAGCAGCCCTGAGGCCTTTGGACTCACAGGAAGAGTATTTTGGGGACTCAGAATTGGGAAGCACTTGGGGCACCAGGCTCAGAGCCAAGGCCCAACTTGCCCCCATCTGCGGTCAGTGCTGTGTCCACAGTCCCTAGCCACATCTGGGAACCCCAACAGGAGTATCTGGAGCTGTGTAACCCTGTACCCCTTCAGACCCTCTCTGGGCCTCCCCCCCCCCTCAGTGTAGCTGAGCTTGGCAGACTCTCAGCCTCTTCCCACCGTACCCCACCTTTCTCTGCTTCCGCGGGGCAGCCTGTCCTCACCAATCCAGCCTGGGCGTTCCTGGGAACTTCCCCTCGCCTAAGCTGAACCCACAAATATTGATCAGCCCAGCTGGGCCAGCCTGCTCCTCCCTGTGTCCCGGCTGTCCCCTCGAAGCTCGGGAGTGAGAACCCAGGGTCACCTGAGCCCGGCTGTGCTCTCTGGCCCACTGGGCCCCCGGCCAGGGGCAGGGCCATGCCTGACAGCTACTCTCTGAGGGCCCAGCTGTGCCATGTTGCAGGACAGCCTCCCCCTGTAAAATGCCAGCCCCAGGGGGCAGAGGCCCTCTCTGTCTAGGTCTTGTTCAGCGCCTGTTCCAGCCCAGTGCCTAGCACACAGTAGGACCCAGGCCAGTATTTGCTGAAGGAACAGAAGAACCCTGCTGGCCCCTTGCCCAGCCTCCTGTGGCTTTCTTTTTCTCTTTATTGTCTTTTCTTAGCTGCCTGGCTCCTCTCAGATGCTGGGTCTCCCCATTTGACTCTTTCTGCCTCAGGATCTCGGGCCCTGTCTCTGACCTTTCCCATTTCTGTCTCCCTGCTGCCTCTTAACTGGTCCCCGCTGCCTGCGTCACCTCATCTCTGTCCTCGCTGAGTTTCGGGGATCCCTGCATCATCCTCCTCCCAGCTCATCACCCTCTATGGCTCCATCCACATCTAGAACAAGTCCAAATCCTCAGGCCCCACGTGAGCCCCCTTTGCTTCTCTGATCTCAGCCCCTGCGCCTCTCCCCCGGCTCACTCTGCTCCCGCCACACCCACTGTCACACCAGCACAGGGCCACCTCAAGCGCTTTGCACGTGTCCTGCCCCCTGCAGGGAACAGCCTTCCCTCGCTTCATTCCCACCCCTCCTCAAGTCCCCTCCTGGAGACCCGTATGAGGAGTCAGACCCCTAATCATCACTCTGTCCCCTCCACCTACCGTCTTTTCAAACATCGATCGTTACTTCACATTATATGGCATGCCTTTATTTGAGTATTGTCTGTCTTTTCGACAACATCAGCTCCGTGAAGGTGCCTAGAGCAGTGCCTGGCACGCAGCCAGAGCTCACTAAATGTTTGCTGAATGACCACATCTACCCCCCATGTCTCTGCCCCACCCCACTCCTGCCCGCTCCTGGTCCCTGACTTGGAGGCATGTCTCCACAGTTCACGCCCGCCATCCGGCCGTTCCTGCAGACCGTCTCCATCGGGCTGGTGTCCTTCGGGGAGCACTACAAACGCAACGAGATGGGCCTGAGTGAGTCCCTGCAGGGACCTACCTGCAGCCTCCCCTCCACTCTTGTCCTTCCTCTGCACCGCTGCCCCGGCAAGGCTGCCAGGGGCTCCCTGACACCCCTCCTGACCCCCAGGTGTGACAGCCAGCTCCCTCTTCACCGGTGGCCGCTTTGCCATCGACCCAGAGCTGCGTGGGGCTGAGTTTGAGCGGATCGTACAGAACCTGGACGTGCACTTCTGGAAAACCTTCTGGAATATCACAGAGATCCAGGTGCTATCGGTGAGCATGGGGCACGGTGAGGGCCCCAACCTGGTGCATGATGGGGAAACTGAGCCCCAGAGACACTCCCGGGCCTCTGCAGTGTTCCAGGTCCAGGGATAGCACGGGAGGAAAAAGACTGGGGGTCGGAGGGGAGGTGGGAGGGGAACCCCTGCCAGCGGCCCCTCCCAGCGCCCCTTCTGTTCCCTCCCACCAGTCTCTAGCAAACATGGCATCGGCCACCGTGAGGGTAAGCCGCCTGCTCAGCCTGCCACCCGTCACCTTTGAAATGCCGCTGACTGCTGACCCCAAGGTCATGGTCACCATCTCACCCCCGCTGGCCCACACAGGCCCCGGGCCCGTCCTCGTCAGGCTCATCTCCTATGACCTGCGTGAAGGACAGGTAGGGTCCCTGCCTCAGCCAGGACAGGTACAGAGCTGAGGAGCGTGGAAGCACCTTCCCCAAATGTCCTCCCACCTCTCGCTGCCCACACTGCCCCGACTCCTGTCTCTGAGCACACACCCTCGGTGGGGTGAGGCCCAGGAAGACCACACCAGCCTGACCCACTTCCTCGTTCCTCACCCCCAGGACAGTGAGGAGCTCAGCAGCCTGGGGAGGTCCGAGGGCCCCAGGAGCCTGGAGCTGCGGTCCCGCCCCCAGCAGGCACCCCGTTCAAGGTGCCTGGTAGTGCACATCCATGGCGGCGGCTTCGTGGCCCAGACCTCCAAATCCCATGAGCCTTATCTCAAGAGCTGGGCCCAGGAGCTGGGCGCCCCCATCCTCTCCATCGACTACTCCCTGGCCCCCGAGGCCCCCTTCCCCCGGGCGCTGGAGGAGTGCTTCTACGCCTACTGCTGGGCCGTCAAGCACTGTGCCCTCCTTGGTGAGCCTGAGCCCCTCACTGCCACCAGCTCCCCGAGCCCGCCCCAGCCTCCTGCAGGGGGAACGATCCACTAGTTGCTCAGGCCTCAGTCTTGCATGCCCCGCCTCCCCTTCCATCTCCTGCCACCCGGCCCTCTGCCGCCTGTCCCCCAGCTCTGCCCCAGTGCTCCCACCTTCCCTCTCAACCACTTCCTCCTTCTGCCTCCTACTTCCGCCCACTCTAGCCCTGACACGCTGTCCCCCACCTCCCCATGGCCTCCTCCTGTTTGTCTACCCACTGCTGTCCTGTGCTGGCAGCCACCTGGCCTCACTCCAGCCCATTCTCCCAGCTCCTCCGACCTCCCACTCCCCACAGCTTGGGAAGCACAGGATGAGGCCGTGCCTCAGGGCACAGGGCCCGTGGCCCTTGTGTGCAGTCAGCCTGAACCCTGGCTTCCATCTGCTGGCCTCGATGCCCCTCCCTCCTGAAACGTGCCCTTGGTCTCCCTTTTCCACCACCCTCCCTCCTTGCTTCTGACCTCCAGCCTCCCAAGCTTCCCAGAGCTTCCTGATCTCCAGGCCTCTCCATGTCCCAAGGCTGCCTTTTCCTCTGACCACTATCCCCCAAATGGGTCCAAATCCCTGCCGTAGTTTACCAGTGTCTAAAATTGCAATTGGCTAGACCCTGGGGTTGGGCCCCCGACACCCGACCTCTGAGAGCCCAGTGCTCTTGGCCCAGAGCTCCAGTTCCTCCCTGCCAGGCTTGACCAAGCCCCCTCCAAACCAGGCTCAACAGGTGAGCGGATATGCCTCGCAGGAGACAGCGCAGGCGGGAATCTCTGCTTCACCGTGTCCCTTCGGGCAGCGGCCTATGGGGTGCGGGTGCCAGATGGCATCATGGCAGCCTACCCGGCCACAATGCTGCAGGCTACCGCCTCTCCTTCCCGCCTTCTGAGCCTCATGGACCCCCTGCTGCCCCTCAGCATGCTCTCCAAGTGTGTCAATGCCTATGCTGGTTAGTCCCACACCCACTCGACTGGGGCCCTGCGGGTGCTTGGATACCTGGGTCCTTTGGGGTCAGAGACTAGAGCCCTGTCTCGTTGGGTATGAAGGAGAGGGAATCTGAGACTCGTTCCTGCTGAAGCCATCAGATATTCTGGGTCCCTGGGGGCACAGATGCCTGAGGTTCTGGGTGTTCAGACTGGGCCCAGAAAGAGAAGAGACCAACTCAGCCCCCCACGTACACTCCCAGGTGGGGAGACCGAGGACCACTGTGACTCGGACCAGAAGGCGCTGGGCATGGTGGGGCTGGTGCAGCGGGACACAGCCCTGCTCTTCCGAGACCTCCGCCTGGGTGCCTCCTCGTGGCTCAACTCCTTTCTGGAGCTGAGCGGGCAGAAGTCCCACCCGAACTCGGTGCCCATAGCAGGTGAGTGACGCCCTTTCTTCACACACCCATCCAGCGTGGCCAGGAGGGACAGCCTGGCACACCAGAAGTCCTAGGGAAGGCAAGAGGCTGTGCCCTGGGCCCTCAGGGAAGCAGCGATCACATTCCTGGCTCTGCCCCATATCTGTGCCAAGTCCCTACCACAAAGCCTTGATTATCCACGACAGCCCACATCTTACAAATTCCAGGACTCTGGTCCCCCGGGTCAACTCAGAATCCCAGGAACTGTAAGATTTAGCTTTCTAAACAGCCTCTCTCAGAAAGGCACCCTGGGGAATGACTCAGAAGACCTGCCGAGTGTCCTGATTTTCAGTCCCAAGAACCCCACCCAAATCCCTTGGGCCCTCGGTGAGAGTCCAGACCTCCTAGATTCTTTCCAGACTTTTAACAGAAGTGCTTGGGGATATACCCCCTCCAGGGGCTGGCCCTGGCGTGGGGAGATCAGCAGATTGGACAGACCTCAGGAAGTGGAGGAGATTCCCAGCCCTGGGTGGGTAGCAGGACCCTCAGGCAGCCAAAAATCACTTCTATCCAGGGATCCATTTTTCCCCACCATTTCCTGGATTTTAAAGCACAACCAATTCAAATCACTTTCAATAGTATTTTCTGGGTAATAGAAATTGCATGTTCAAAAGTAGATACATTAAAAAAAAAAAAAAAAAAAAGATACAGTTCCCACAGAATTCCCTGGTGGTCCAGTGGATAGGACTCTGCACTTTCACAGCCGAGGGCGCAGGTTCAATCCCTGGTTGGGGAAGTACGATCCCGCAAGCCACGGCCAAAAAAAAAGTAGATACAGTTCCTGTTATTCAGAAAAACATTCCAATTGAATGTGCTTTATTTTAAATTCAGTTTTTAATACTAGGATATTCCAATGGTTGCAAGTAAATATACCCAAAAACAATTAAAAGAGATTTTGAATTTTAGGCACATGGACCATTGGGCATAGGCGGTTTCCTTGTAGGAGAAAAGTGACAAGAGCAAACCCTAGAGGCGCACACGCCAGTCTAGCTCCCTACTGTACCAGGTACTGGCTGGTTGCTGGCTGACATGGGCAGGTCACGGTATCTGTGAGCCTTGCTTTGCTCCTCTGTGAAATGGGTACAAGAAGAATACCTGCCTCACAAGGTTGTTGTAAGGACTGCATACACCTGTTTGTGCCAAGCACCCAGCACAATACCTGGCACACAGTAGGTGCTCCTTGAAGATGCTGGTCCTCTGGTGCCCTGTGACTCTAGTCAACAGTTCTGTTCCAGTGACCCTCTGGGGCACAGGGCACCTATGCAGTTATTCTCATATCATCTTGCGTTTTGCCTTTATGGATTTATAAAAGCAAGTGGAAAAAAAACCCTGAAAAATGTAAGGTCCTGGCCCTAGTGGCAAGCAGCATGAATCTGATAAAATCAGTGGAGCTGAGGCCGAGGCGGCCATACCAGGCAGGCCTGAAGCGCACCTTTAGCATCATCTGGGCACTTGCTTGTCTGGTCATTCAAAAGGAATAGATGGGGAATTCCCTGGGGATCCAGTGGTTAAGACTCCACACTCCCAATGCAGGGGGCATGGGTTTGATCCCTGGTCTGGGAACTAAGATCCCGCATGCCACCCAGCGTGGCCAAAAAACAAAAACGAAACAAAGGGAAGAGATGAAGTGAAGAACACGAAGGCACTTGGGGGAGCATATCTATGTGGCTAAAGATGTGGGATCGCTAGGAACCTGGTATGTCCTCAAGATTCTTTTTAGCTCCCTGTGAATCCTTTCAAGCCACGTGGGCCTGCTCGCTACTCCACTTTGACCCATTCATACCCTCTGTCTCAAGTGACAATAAAAAGTTGACTGGGCCTCGTGCTGGGGCCAGGGAGGCAGCTGGAACAGGGCACCTGGTAATAAAACATAAATATTGATATATTATGACCTCCCAGGGGTAGCACTACCTAATCCCAAATCTTATTATCCCACTGAGTTCTCATCACCTCCTATGAGGTAAGGGCTATTTTTATCCCCTTTGTACAGAGAAGGAAACAGGTTCCCAGAAGTAAACACCCCTCTATTGGCACACAGCTCCACCTCCAAGACCTGTGACTCCTTCCACCTCCCCCTTGGAGTTGCAGCCTGGGGCACCCTGGAGTTCCCCGCGCATCCCCAGGGAAGGAGTCTGGGGGAACACTCTAGGCCTCCACAGCCCTAGGGTGCAACTCCTCCACCGGCCACTGCTCTGCCCATCATCTTCCCGGCCAGCCAACCATACACACAGCCAACAGAGCCAGGATTATCTGTGTCCCTGGCTGGCCCCCTAACCCTGCTCCTCTCGCAGAGCCAATGCGGTGCAGTGTGTCTGAAACAGCACTGGCCCAGCCTGAGAGCCCACTGGGAACGGACTCCCTCAAGGGCCTGACGCTGCATGGCCCGAGCCTAAGGCGCAGCTCTGAGACACCGGACACCCCGGAGCTGTCACTGTCAGCGGAGGCACGTGGCCACTCCACACCCTCAGCCGTCAATTGCTTACTTCGGCCTGAGGATGCATCTGAAGAATCGGAGGCCGGGGATAAGCTGAGCACCAAGGAGAGAGTGTATGCTGCCTTCCCTGAGGGCTTCCACCCCAGGCGCTCCAGCCACGATGCCAAACAGGTGACCCTCTACTCGTCGCCCATCCTCAAGAATCCCTTCATGTCACCGCTGCTGGCACCTGACAGCATGCTGCAGACCCTGCCACCTGTGCACATCGTGGTGAGTGCCAGACAGGGAAGGTGGAGCTGGCAAGGAGCGGGGAGGGCGGGGCACTGGTGCACCTGGGGAAGGGAGCCCCCGGGGCGGGGGGGGGGGGGGGGGGAGGGGGGGAGAGGGCGGGAATGGAGGAAGCCTGCCTAAGCCTGACTGAAGAGGAGGGAAGGCCCGGAAACAGGTAGACTAAGGGAGTCTTGTTGAGTACCTGGGGCAGGCGCTGGGCTTGGAGATTCGGGGAAGGGGAAGAGAGGGTGGGTCTCTGAGGGAAGGGAGAAGCTAGGCAGAGGCCAGTTAAACTCATTCTCCGACTCTCCGCCCCCCTCCCCACGTCTCCTGCCTCTATCCACCCACATGGCCACGTATTTCCCCGCGTTCATCTACCCTGCCCCTGTGCCCCACCCCCGCCGTCCCGCAGGCGTGCGCGCTGGACCCCCTGCTGGACGACTCAGTCATGTTCGCGCGGCGGCTACGCAGCCTGAGCCAGCCCGTGACGCTGCGCGTGGTGGAGGACCTGCCGCACGGCTTCCTGAGCCTGGCGGCGCTGTGCCAGGAGACGCGGCAGGCCGCGGCGCTGTGTGTGGAGCGCATCCGCCTCGTCCTCAATCCGCCGGGCCCGCCGGTCTGAGCCGTGGGACGGAGCCAGGCCACGCGGGGAGAGGGGGGCTGCCGCGGGCTACACTAAAGGCCTCTTGTACCCATCTTCGCAGGGTTCCGCAGTGAATGCGCCTCGGAAAGGGCGGCGGGGACCGCGGCCGCGGCTCCGGGCCCATCCGGCCCCTTCCTCGGGCCGGGCGGAAGGGGGCGGTCTGTGCCTTAAATCGAGGGTGCGGCAAGGGGGGGCGGGGCAAGGGCCCTCGAAAGCTAACACCCTGGCCTGCGGGAGGGGGACGTCCAGAAAGCAGTCTCCGAGACAGCTGGACCTGCACTCCACCACTGCCTTCTGCTGCCGCGACCGCCGCAGGGGCGGAGCCTGACCCTACTTTGCAGGACGGTTTGCTTTGTTTGCTTTTTGTAAATAAAAGTATTTAATTAGTTTGCCTTCACGCAAATAGAGTGGGTGGGGTGTCGCCCACCAGGGGGCAGCATCGGAAACCGAGACACTTGGCACCGGAGAGCAGAAGGCTGGGGGCCCAAGGTTTGGGTCCTGAGGAAGGAGGGGTCTCCGGGCCTGGATTCTCTAGTGAGGAAGGACAGGACCGCTCCCTACCAACACAGACCCACCTCCCCCTCAGACCTAATTCAGGTACGGTGCCACAGGACTCTGGCTTCTCAGCTACTCCTCTCTACAGACCCAACTCCAGCATACACCAGGAAAAGAAAACCCGAACTCCGTAGAGAACTGGGGCAAAGCTAACAGGAAACCAGAAACAAACTGGTCCCCCAAAATACTGGAACCCAAGCTCTGCCCAGCTGTGACAGTCACTCAGTCCCTCACCCTTTGTAGGCCCTAGGTTTGGAGCAGAGATTTCCATCCAGGGCCAGCCTTCAAGAAATTTCCAACCCTGGACTCAGGGAGGGTGTGGGAAGAGACCCAGACACAGGCTGTCACAGTCCCCGTAGGCTCCATCTGTGGTAGTCAGGTAGTCCTTCACAGAGGAAGTGATCCAAGGATGAGCAAAAGTTTGCTAAGAAGAAGAAACACGCAACGTCGTGGGAGCCAACAGGCAGAGGTCAAGGCTTCTGCCTGGCCAGAAGTTCAGGTGCAAAGTGGGGAGCGGTCAGCAGCAGATCGTGAAGGGCCTGGAGTGCAATTTGGACTATAAATGAAGGGCACTGGGAGCCACAGAAGGGCTTTGAGCAGGGGAGGGACAGGATCAGCGCAGTCACTGAAAGAGCCTAGTGGGAAACTGGGGAACGGACTGAAAAGGGCAAGACTAGAGCCCGGAAAGCAAAAGAGGAGGCTGGGGACAGGGAAGACAAGCCCTGAGCTGGGGCAGAGGCCATGAAGGTAGGGAGTAGAAGTAGGGGCAGAACAGATCCCAGAGCCATAACTGAGGTTGGGTAAGTGGGACTTATTGAGGGTGGAGCAGAGGTCACAGGGAGGCAAGGGGAGGAAGGGGACACTCAGGTCTGGACAGGGGAGCAGGTGGACAGTGAGACTCTTTACTGGGAGGAGACTCAGGTGTGTGAGAGGTGGGTGAGGTACTGAGGGTTGTTTTGCACACAGATCAAAAGGTCTTCATGGGGCTTCCCTGGCGGCGCAGTGGTTGAGAGTCCGCCTGCTGATGCAGGGGACACGGGTTCGTGCCCCGGTCCGGGAAGATCCCACGTGCCGCGGAGCGGCTGGGCCCGTGAGCCATGGCCGCTGAGCCTGCGCGTCTGGAGCCTGTGCTCCGCGGCGGGAGAGGCCACAGCAGTGAGAGGCCCGCGTACCACAAAAAAAAAAAAAGGTCTTCATGAACACAAACAGGCTCAGGGACATAGAGAAGAGACTTATGGTTGCCAAGGGGGAAGAGATTGGGGTGGGATGGAGTGGGAGGTTGGGGTTAGCAGATGTAAGCTATTATATATGGAATGGATAAACAAGGTCCTACTATATAGCACAGAGAACTATGTTCAGTATCCTACGGTAAACCGTAATGGAGACAGCCCAGGGGTACATCAAGGAGGCAGGGGGAGTCAGGAGAGGGAGGTTCCCTCCTCTGAAACCTTTCCTGACCCACTAAACCCAAAAAAGACTCTCTTGGACTCCCCTGCCTCTGCCCACCCCTGCATATCAATATGTGGGTCTGTCCTCCCATCTGACCAGGCCTCCTTGAGGACACAGCCCAGGCCTGATTCATCTTGGTTACCACCATGGCCCAGCACGAGGCTTAGCACATTGGAAGCCTCAGGAAATGTTTAAGTAATGGGTGGCTGAGTGTGTGAATGAACGGGTGCGAGTGAGTGGCTATGTGAGGAAATCAATGAGTGAGGCACTTAATGAGGGCAGGAAGGACTGAACGCATGCGTGAGCAGGACGGGTAGGGGCAGACGAGAATCAAGTTTAGGGTGGGAGGAAGGGAATGGATGGATGAATCTCTTAGATCGCTGTGCATCCAGCTCCCCGCTCCGCCTCAAGCCTCACCAAGGCTCACCGTTTCCCGTCCGAGCTATGTCCAGAACCCCAATACTGGGTGTGCTGTGAAGGGTTTACCAGGACAGCCTCGCAGAACGTGTCCACTCAAGAGCCGCTCCAGCGTCTAAGAAGCAGACCCCAACACCAACCGGCGAAGGCCCGACCTCCTGACACGGTGGCAGGACAGGCGGGGAGACTCGTCTATCGCTGTCAGACTCGAGCTGTGGGTCTCGCCTACTAGGGAACTCGCCCTGCCCTGAGTGGCCCAGGGAGTTAGGAGGCGGAGTGTCTATTGGCTGGAAGATAGTGACTGACGTCGTGGGTAGCTTATCACAGCTCGACTGCCGAGGGGCGCTCGCGTGTCAGACACGCCTCTAGAAAGACAGAAATGGGAGGCAGCTGAGGGCGTGGGCGACTGCAGAAGGACAAGGAACGAGGTTTCCGGCTGCGCGAAGCCGGGCTGTTCGACGGACTGATCCTGTCCTGAGGGAGGATGAGAGAGTCCGGATTCCTTGGTCCTGAGGGAGGAGGAACGGAGGAGCCTAGACTTCTGAGTCTTGAGGGAGGAAGAGGCTGAGCGTCCGGATTCCTGCATCTTGAGGGAGGGAGGAGCTGGGAACCTGAACGGTCATGCTCTGGGGACGGGGATTCCTGGATCCCAAGAGTCACTGGCCTGACCAAGGAAGACAGATTTGGGGTTCGGGATTTTATGTGGCTCTGTATTGTACTGGAGCCAGGCCTTGTCCCCAGGCCAGAGTTCTGGGTGCTGAGGTGGGGCTTGGAGTAGAGATGAAGAGGAAAAGGCTTAGGGGAAGCTCTGGCCTCCATAATGCCCTTTCCTCATCCCTGAAAGGGAACCCAGAGGCGGGTGCTGTGTGCAGAAGGAACCCAGAGCAGGAGGAGACTTGAGACTCATGTGGAAACAAAGAGAAAAGCATACATACCAAATGAGAGATTAAAATGCTGAAAACAATAAAAATAATAGGGAATTCCCCAGTGGCACAGTGGTTGAGAATCCGCCTGCCAATGCAGGGGGCATGGGTTCGAGCCCTGGTCTGGGAAGATCCCACATGCCTCGGAGCAACTAAGCCAGTGCACCACAACTACTGAGCCAGTGCTCTAGAGCCCGCGAGCCACAGCTACTGAGCCCGCATGCCTAGAGCCCCATGCTCCGCAACAAAAGAAGCCACTGCAATGAGAAGCCCGGGCACCGCAACAAAGAGTAGCCTGGGGCAGCCAAAGCTTTCTTGGTGGGTCTCTAGGTCTCTCTACTTTCCTTCAGGCCTTGAACCAATGCCTGCCAGAGATCCTGGCACATTGCAGGGGCTCAGCAAATGCTTACGGAATGGACGGACAAACATCCACATCTCTCTGTGCAGCTCTTCCTCTGTCCGCATGTGTCCTCACAACACCTGCTCGGTGTGATCTTGCATTTATACCCACACAAGCAGAGAATCCACACACGGCATGTGCAATTACCTACAAAGACACACATAGGCACAAAATTGTGGAGTCACTCGCACTGACAACACACAGAAATATCCCTTTCCTCATGCAAAACAGACACCCCAGTTATGCAGTTATATGCCCAGCCATAGACAGGCCATTCATCTAATCCCTACTAGGTCCATGAGCAAAGACTTGGTTTTATTCACTACTGTATCTCCAGCAACTAGAACATCATCATCATCCCCATAAACAGAAAAATGTTTCCCATGGTCCAGGTGCAATTCTTTACATGGATTAACTCGTTTAATCCTCTCAGCAACTCTATTCCCAGCAACCCATCTTGTAGATGGAAAAATTGAAGTCCACAGAAATTTAGTGGTTTGCCCAGGGCTTCATAGTCATTCAGAGGCCATCAAGATTTGAACTAAGTTTTTCTGGCTCTGGAGTCCAGCATACAAAGCAACCACTCAAAAAATAATTCCTGCCTTAATCTAGTCAGAATCAGGGAACTTTCACAACTGAGACCACACCCAAACACAGATGCACAGTAGGGAGAATCACAGGAGGGCAATACAGACGCGCAAATAGAAAAGACCTCCTCACGTGTCACACCCCAGAACACAGGAACATGCAAAGAGAGGCACATCGTGACAAACCCCACACAGATGCACAGCACCCAGAGAAGCACAGCACCCAGAGAAGCACACACCAACGAGACAGATATATCTCTATACAACACACCCAAACCCAGACACGGTGACGCATCCAGAGCTCTGAGTCCCTACTGTTCCGCTCCCAGCCCCATTGGGCTGGCCCTGGAGGATGCAGCAGGCTTACAATGGGAAGGGGGCCCCTTCACTTGCCTGCTCAGCCAGACCGGTTCCGCCAGTGCCATAGATGGCAACACCCGCCTTGTGAAACCCACGTTGGGCAACTGTATCCTGACCTGGCCTGGACACCTGAATTCTGGGGAGAAAGAGGCTGGAAGCCTCTTTCTGGGATCTGAGGGTGTAGGGGCTGGGTACCTCATTCATGGATTCTAGGGGAGGAGAGGAGTGGGAGTGGGACCTGGACTCTGAGGAGGGATTCCTGGGTTCTGGGAAAAGACCCAGGGACTTGGATTCCCCTCTTTGAAGGTAAGTTTCCAGATTTAGCAAATAAAAATACTGGACACCAAGTTAAAATGGAATTTCAGGCAAACAGCAAATACTTTTTAAGTATAAGTATGTTCCATACAATACTTGGGACATACTTACACTAAAAAAGTATTTGTTGTTTATCTGAAATTCTAATTGAACTGGACATCCTGCATTTTTTTATTTTTATTTATTTACTTTTTGCGGTACGTGGGCCTCTCACTGTTGTGGCCTCTCCCGTTGCGGAGCACAGGCTCCAGACGCGCAGGCTCAGCGGCCATGGCTCACGGACACAGCCGCTCCGCGGCATGTGGGATCTTCCCAGACTGGGGCACGAACCCGTGTCCCCTGCATCGGCAGGTGGACTCTCAACCACTGCGCCACCAGGGAAGCCCGACATCCTGCATTTTATCTGGCAACCCTGTTTGAGGGGGATGCAGGCCAGAAGCCTGGAGACGCTGCCATGCTCACTCCTCAGCCCCCAGCTCTCCTCTTCCTGCCACTTCCCTCCTCCTCACCCCCAAGCAGGCCACCTCACAGCTTTCCCAGTCCTGATTTCCTCAAGTACATTTCAAGAGTTTCTGTATTTATCTAATTGGGGGCCCCAGGCTGTGTCAGAGTTGGGAGAGGAAACTTGAGGACAACTCATGTTGTTGTCTTGGGAGCCCTAGGGTCTAACCCTGAGTCACCTGCAGCCCATGGTCTGGACAGCTGGGGGATGGGGCTCTGTGGCTGCCTCCATGGGGTAAGCCTCAGGATGGGGAGAGATGCTGAGAGAGGACGCAGAGGCTCCAGGATAAGGACACTGAGACACAGAGCTCGGGAAGAGAGACTCAGAGATGAGGAGACAGAGAACCAGGAGAAATTTGGAAACAGATCTGCAGAGATGAGGAAAGAAGGAAAGGAGAGATTCAGAGCCAGAGAGACAAAGATGCAGAGACGGGGGTGGGGAACAGGGACCCTAGAACAGAAGCAGGGAGAAGATGCTTCCCAGACATTCAGGCTCCCGGACCAAGCGATGGACACTGACAGACAAGACGCTGCGTGCTGCCCTTAGGTCTGGGGACAAGGACAGCAAGCCATCTGGGTGGTGTCAGGAAATTAAGGATTGTGGGGGGAAAGCTGGGATCCCAGACCAGCAGGGTGGTCCACCTCATCACCCCATACTCATACCCAGTGTGGTGACGGCACCACCTTCTCTGCAGCTGACACCCCAGTTTTCCGGTGCCTTGTACATTTTTGGAGTGACACCCGTGGTGGAAACCCCACCCAGCTCTAATTCTGCTTCCTTCACTGAATCACCTCCAACCCCGCCAGACCTGTTGAGGGGAGACTTTGGTGACTCAAGCCTCCAGGCCCCCAGCTCTTTCATCTCCCAGGAAGACAGCAGTCTGGGTATCCCAGGACCCCTACCCCACTCAGGGATGCAGCCTAGCTTAACCCCAAGAGTCTGGACGCCCAGCCCCCTCCTCCCTCAGACCCAGGAGTCCAGGGCCCCAGTCCTCTGCTCTGTTAGGACTCAAGTGTCCTAGACCACATCCACCTCCCTCAGGAACCAGAAGTTTCTCAGTCCCCAGCCTCCTCCCTTCCCAATTTGGAGTTGGGTGAGGTGTGTTTTTTTACTTTTGTTCCAGCATGGGTCATCCCCAAAACACACTGCCCCCCATGTGCCCGGTGGCCCTGAATGGGGGCACAAAGCCCCTTCTCCCCGGGAAGTCGGGGCCTCGCTAAGGATGGCGGGAGAGGGCCCAGTGGGAGCCCACTCTGCACTCTGCTGCATCACCGGCCTCTCTCCTCTCCCTGTTTCCCTTCCCTCTAAGCCTTGGCGTGGCCAGTGGCTGGTGCCTCCACTCACCTGACACTCCACCTTTCTATCTTTGTGTCTTTTTTCTGAATCTCTTCTCCCCCTTTCTTTTTATTTCTCCCCAGATCTTTGTGCCTCTCTGTCTCAGCATCTCTTTCTCTCTCTCTCCATGTCTTCTTATCTTATCTCTCTCCATCTCTCTGAATCTCCTTGTCTCTCTCTCCCCTCTGGGCCTCTCCTTCTGTCTCTGTCTCCCATTCCCTCCCTATCTCTCTTGTCTCTTCCTCTCTTTTGGTGTCTGTACAGCTGTGTCCCTTGCACCTCCCCTCAGCCTTCTCTCTCCCTCTCTTGGTCTCTCTGCCCACTTCCCTTTAGATCTCTACTCCCAGCTCCTCATCCTTGGACCCCCTCCCCCACGATTTCCTTGGTCCTCTGAGGCCAGGCAGGAGGCGGGAGAGGGGAATGAGGGATGGAGAAGGAGGAAGGGGAAGTCCCAATGTGGGGAAGAGGGTCAGCCAGACCGGCTTGGCTCCCTGGGCATCTCTGTCAGAGCCCCACCCAGGGCCACGTGGCCAGCCCAGATATAAGCAACTCAGTTCCCAGGTGTCACCCACACCTCTGTCTCCATCGCTGTAGCAGTCCTGCAGGTAGGAGCATCTGCCCGCAGCCTTCTACTCAAAGGTTGGTGCCTCTGCTCTCTTCTCGCCCCACCCAACTCCACTCACGTCTCTCTGCCCCCTTACACGTCTCTGACTGTTTACCTCTCTGGACATCCCTGTCTTTCTCAATACCCCCTGTGACCCACCCCCTTTTCTCAACCTGATGGCACTGAGTTGACGTTGGAAGTTCTGGGGGCCAGTACCCCCTTTACTAACCCTCTTGGCGGGGCCATCAGATGTGGGGCATTTCTCTTCAGCTCACTGAGCTTCAGTGTGCTGTCTGTGAAATGGGCTTACAGAAAAACAGTACTGGGCAGGTGTGAGTGTTACTGGTGGCATCTCTATAGGCACCTACCTCTGATCTCTTTCTCCCCTTGTCTCTGACTCTGCCTGTCTCTGTCTTTTGGTCTTTCTCTCCAGCTCTGCCTCTGGTATGAGGAGGGTCCTCTGGGGTCTGTGGGCAGCTGTACAGAGATGGGCGAGTTTCTCGCCCCCAACCCCATACAACCCTATCCCACGTCTCTCCTAGCTAGCAAGCTGATATGGCTCTTTCTCCCCAGCATCCTTACCCCTGAGAACCCAGCCCCCAGTGCCCCTGCCCCTTGCCCTGACCTCCCCCAGTATCCAGCATCCCTTGGACAGATTCTGACGCTGTCACCACTGCCACGTCTGCTGTCCCCAACGGCCACCTCCTCAGGGCCAGCAAGATGCAATTTGAGATGCATGACAACGTGAAAGGCAAAGGTGGGATCGCTGGATGGAACCCCAAACCTTCCAGTCCCCGGAACATGGCCACTTCCTTCCCCTGGGCACCATGACTTTGAAGACAGACGGCGTCTGCCTGCACCCCAGATGCCCCGACGTGCAGGGACCCAGGCCCCCAGGCCCAGGCGTGGAGGAACCGGCGGCAGGTCTCCGCCCCGCCCACATGTGGCGCCAACCTTCCCTAGACTTGCAGGCTCCCCGCCCACCCCACCTCCAGCCGAACCAGTTGTGCAGGAGGCACCAACAACAGGAACAGACTGGGATGTCGATGCCCAGATGTGGCATAAAGAACGGGGGAGGCACAGTGGTGTCCCCTCAGTGGGCGGCCTGGTGGCCTCGCCCGGACTGCCCGGCCGAGGGAGGGGCTGCATAGGTGCAAGGGCCCAGGAGGTGCTGCGAAGCTGCCCGCTGACCCCCGCCTCTCCCCTCCGCAGCCATGTCCTACCCAGTGACCAGCCAGCCCCAGGGTGCCAGCAGCTACCAGTGCCAGCTCAGTGACTGGAACACCACTCTCATGGACTGCTGCAGTGACATGCCCATCTGTGAGTGCCCGCCGCCCCCTCTCCAGGCCCGGGGAAAGAGCGGGAAGGGAGCGAAGGTCACCCCCAGCCCCTTCCTCGCCCTACTAACCCCACTCCCTGTCTCCTTCCTTGGACCCTGAATTCCCAGTCTCTAACCCTCATGCCTTCCTGGGACGCCCGACACTCCCTAGGATCCCGGCCTCACACCTTCCAACTTCCACTGGGACCCTCAACGTCCCCCTTGCACCCTCACTTGTCTTCCTTGGGTCCCCAACTCCCCCTTCAAACCTTATTTCCCAATCTTGAAACCCCACTTTTCGGACCCCTAATTCCCTCTGGGACCCTCACTTCCACCAACACTCAGCTGCCTCTGGGCCCCTCAACCGCGCGCCGCGGACCCCGCCTCGCCCCTCCCCGAGGCAGAGCCGGCCGGTGGCACCCGGTGGGCCCCGCCCTTAGAGCCCCGCCTCCCCTGCAGGTCTGTGCGGCACTTTCGTCCCTCTGTGCCTCGCCTGCCGCATCTCCGACGACTTCGGCGAGTGCTGCGGCACTCCCTGCCTGCCCGGAAGCCTGAACTCCCTGCGCACCGGCATGCGCGAGCGCTACCACATCCAGGTACGCGCCGGGCCCGGGACCGCAGGAGCCGAGGGCTGGGGACGGGCCTCCTGGGATGCAAGTTAGGACTGCTAACCTCTTTCTCCCACCCTCCAGGGCTCTATCGCGAAAGATTGGGCGGCCCTCACCTTTTGTTTGCCCTGCGCCCTCTGTCAGATGGCGCGGGAGCTGAAGATCCGAGAGTAAAGACGTTCCCCTCACCTTTCTCCTTTTCCACCCGTCACGCCTGCCCTCCTCTGCCTTCTCCTGGGAGGTCCTGACCCTCCGCCCTATCCCGCTACCAGAAATGCACCCACAATAAAAAAAAAAAACCTAAAAACCGACTCCGCCTACATCCTTTTTTGTCCCAGGGAAGGAATCTGGGTGGAGAAGGAGGTTTGGTGAAGGAGGCAGGGACACAGGGAACATGCCTAGGTGTGGAAGGAGTTCCAGAGTCGAGTCAGATGCTTGACCCGGATCTGCTGTGTGCGACATTGGCAAGTCTCTTCCCTCACTAAGCCAGGGAGTCCTCACCAACAAAGTAAAACCGCCAACTCCCTAGCTGCCTACCTGAAGCTCTGCCCAGAGCCTGAAAATTAGCAAAACCAGAAAGGCTGTCTGAGGACTGTCCAGGTACCAACCATTCAAAGAAAAAATTAGGAGAGCCCCCCTGCTCATTCAATACCTGTGGACTCTTGGCCTGCACACAATCCTAACAGATGCGGAGGCTCTTTGTCTTCAAAGCACAAAACTGTCAGGTTTAAGACTCTCTAGAGCTGAAAGGCATACTCAAGGATCATACAATTCAATCCACCCCCTTTATTGAAAAGCAACTAGCAGATTAGAAAATGTTTGGGTCTCAAAGTTGGACAGACCTGGGATTCAATCTTGACTCTTGCCACGTACCAGCTGTGTTCTCTTAGTAAATTAATAAACCTGAGTCTGTTTCTCCCTCTGAGGTTAATCCCTAATATGTCGTATGGCTACTGTGAGAGCAAGAGATGGAACAGATGGAAAGACCAGAGTCAATTTAACAAACTGTTGTTAATATTATTATTATGTAATAATTTATAACTATTCTAATATTAATATATTATTTGTATTATTTGCTATTCTTCTCTCTCTCTCTGTGTATTCAACCATCGAGTGACATTCTTCACTTGGAATGTCTAATAGGCATCTTAAGTTTAACGTGTCTAAGACCTGACCCCTGACTCCCCACCGCCCCAAGTCTGCTCTTCCCACAGTCTTCCTCATCTCAGGAAATAGCAAATCCCATCCCTTCTGTTGCCCACTTTCTCTCTCACCCAGTATCCAAACTGTCAACAAATTCTGTTGGTTCTACTTTCAGAACAGATCCAGAATCTCCCTTCTCCCCATTCTACTGCGCCTCCTTGTTCCAACCACCCTCCTCTTAGGCCTAAACAAATGCAGTGGCTCCTCGCTGGGCTTCCTGCCCTAACTCCACCCTTTTAGTCTCTTCCCCACGGAGAAGCCCTGTGGACATCTGAAATAGATCACATGCCTCCTGGGCTCAGAACCCTCTGCTGCCTCCTCCTGCACGTAGTAAAAGCCAGAGTCCTCACGGTGGCTCAAGGACCCACACAATCTCTCTCTTATTCCCTCTGTGACCTTACCTCCTCTTTATTCTCTCTACTCCACGAGGCTCTTGGTTGTTTCTCTAAGATGTTAGGCACGCTCCCACGTCAGGATCCTTGCACTGGCTGTTCCCTCAACTCGAAATTCTCTTTCCTCAGGTGTCCCTATGGCTCACTCTTTCACTTCTGCTCACGTGTCACCTTAAGAGTGAGGCCCGGGACTTCCCTGGTGGCGCAGATGGTTAAGAATCCGCCTGCCAATGCAGGGGACATGGGTTCCATCCCTGGTCCGGGAAGATCCCACGTGCTGCAGGGAAACTAAGCCCATGCGCCACAACTACTGAGCCTGCACTCTAGAGCCCGCGAGCCACAACTACTGAAAACCACGCTCCTAGAGCCAGGGCTCCGCAACAAGAGAAGCCACTGCAATGAGAAGCCCCTGCACCGCAACGAAGAGTAACCCCAGCTTGCTGCAACTAGAGAAAGCCTGCACGCACTGATGAAGACCCAACGCAGCCAAAAATATTTTTTTAAAAAGTGAGCCCCCCCACTTCCACCTTACATTAAAGAGCAAGTACCTACCTCCCCATCCCCCTCCTTCACTGCCTTGTTTTTCCAGTCATTTTCCAACATACCGAATCTTTTATTATTTGGCTCCCCACTGGCTTGTCAGCTCCATGAGAGCAGGGACCTTGTTGACGGCTATATGTCCAGAACAGTGTGGAGCCCAGTGGAGGTGGAGACAATGTGTGATCAGAGGTGGGAGACGTTGGCTTAGAAAAGGGAAGAGATTTTAGAGGTAATACATGGGGGCAATAGAAAGTCAGACAGGCTTGTGTCAGAATCTGGACTCGTCTACTAATCTGCCCTGAGTTTTAGGCAAGGGACTTAATTTCCGAATCTGCAGAATGGAGGAACAAGCCCATACCTCGCAGCTGTGATGTTGGGAAGATTAAAAGACTCATTCCAAGCACCCAGCACAGCGCTGGAGTGCTATAGGCCCTTGGTAAAATTTCTCTCCTTCTCCCGAAGTCCCTAGGCCATCAGTGGCCACACATGGGCTAGAATCCAGGTCCCTAGCATCCCGTGTCCAGGCTTTCTCTCACTTCACCACAAGCCCCTTGCATTCCGGTGTGTGGGTACCAGGGAGAGGCAACTGCTGAGGGTTTGACGTGGAAAAGGAGGAACACATGCTGTGGGGCACTGGTACAGGGGCAATCTGCATAGCAGTGACAGGAGCTGAAGGGAAGGTGGCTGTGTGCCCCCGAGGAAAAGTCCAGTCAGAGTGCAAACGCGCTGCTCAGGAAGGCAAAGTCACAAGGTGACTGCTAATAAGAGACCTTACCAATGGGTCCAAACATAACATGGAGGAGTCGGTTTTTTTTCTTTCCCCTAAGCATTTAGCAGGACCTGGCAGAGGGCCAGCACTTTTAATTAATTTATTTATTTTTGGCTGCGTTGGGTCTTCGCTGCTGCATGCGGGCTTCCTCTAGTTACAGCAAGCATGGGCTATTCCTCGTTGTGGTGCGCGGGCTTCTCATTGCAGTGGCTTCTCTTGTGGAGCACGGGCTTCAGTAGTTGTGGTCCGCGTGCTCTAGAGCGCAGTCTCAGTAGTTGTGGCCCACGGGCTTGGTTGCTCCGTAGCATGTGGGATCCTCCCGAACCAGGGCTCGAACCCGTGTCTCCTGCATTAGCAGGCGGGTTCTTAACCACTGCGCCACCAGGGAAGCCCCCATGGAGGAGTCTTGAATAACCACCTTAACTCCTTTCTGGTTATGCGGGATGACCCCACTGGCCTCAGGACTCCCTGAGGCAGCGTGTCCCACTGCTAGTTGGCTCCCCAGTTGGGAAATTCTGCCTTATCCTGAGCAGATATTGACCATTTTGAACACCTACTCCTAGGGTCCACTCTGTGCCGAGACAGCTAGGTCAACTTATGCTAAATAAAGCAGTCCTTCCTTGGGAAGTGGAAGAGCCTGGTGGTCAGGAACATGGATGTGAGAGTCAGGTCTGGGTTCAAATGGCAGCTGTCGCTCAACAGCTAAACAATGTCTATGAACTTCTGTCTTCTCATCTGCAAGATGGGGATTACATGGTACCTACCTCATAGATTTGATGGTTGGAAAGAGCACGATAGCGAGCCATCTAGCATTGGTATTCAGTAAAATGTAAGCTCACAGTCACGTCGTGGAGGTTAGGTACGACTATCAGCTCATAAAGGCAGAACGTGTGGGCGGAGTAATCCCTGAAAACTCCTTAAATTGCTCATAAAGTCTGACAGGCCCCCTAAATCCAACACATCGTCATGTCCTCGGCTCAGTACATGAAGCAGCCAGCCTGTGCCTGGGGGCTGGGTTGTAAGTACCCTGTGGGACACTCCCAGCAAGACTCCCACGCTGAGCAAGGCCCACCGACAGGATGGAGATCTCCCACTCCCACCTTCCCTCGCAAAAGCGCTCTTGCTTGGCCGGGGGACTGGCGGATAAAGGCTCCCATGATGCTTTTGGTTTGGGCCGTGAGAATCTACTTGAATTAGAGAAAGCTCACCGTGCTAGGGCCTCACCTCAGTCTTTGCGCTGCCTGAATTCTCTTGCGTCAGGGGCCAGAACAAAACCCAAAGCTGGGAGCAAGGCAGTCTGTTTTCCTTCCTGAGACGAGCAGGGGTCTCCTTGTGACAGGGATCTGGGCAAGGGTCAAAGGCCTCACTGCCCTCATGTCCCCTCAGTTCATCCCTCCTGGGGAACAAGAGCTTCTGTAGTGGCACCGCCCCCGCCAGGAGAGACAGTGAAGAGCCAGGCTCAGGCCACGTGGCTTGGAGGGGGCACCGAGATAAGGACATTTATCTGATTTATCCAGCTCTCAGGTGCTGGGTCAGAAAGCCAAGACGGCCCCTCTGCTGCATACAGACAGTACTTGGACACTGGATCTTCCCCACACTATTTGTTGCTTTAATCGCTCCCCCCCTTTCAGACGGCCTCTGAGGGCACACATGGCCCCAGACGGAGAGGAAGACACGGGGCCCAGCTCTCCAAGGTCCAACAAAACAGCTGAGGGATGGAGTCTTGGGAAAGGAGGAGTCCCAAGTTCAAGATGGTTAGGATGGGGTGGGGATGGGGGGCAGAGGCAGTCCTCAAGGGGCAGAAGGGCTCAGCAAGGTGGTGGCTGGGGTGAGGGTAGGCCCTGGGGAAAAGCCAGATGCTGCTTCAAGGCAGCATTGCCTGGGAAGAGAGCTGTATGTTGAAAATTCTGCCATTTCTATTCCCAACCCTGGTGTCCCCCACCCAACCCTGCCCTTCCTGGGGCGGCATCTCAGGCAGGGGCTTTGTCTTCTTATGCCCCCTCTGAGCACAGTGACCCTGGTCCTGGGGTCAGGAACCACCACCTGAGCCTCGTCCCTTCAGCCTAGCGGTGGCAGCAGCGGCTTCCTGCTCTGGCTCGCCCCTGGGCTGCCTCACTGTCCCATCTCTTCTCGGCAGCGTCCCTCACCAGTACAGCCAATCCCCGCACTCAGCTCCCTTTGCTGAAATACTCCGGGTGACTCTGTTTCCCTGCTTGGACCTACCCGAAGAGATGTCTCTAAAGGGGATCTTAGGTCTAGAGCTGGACTCCTGGTTTCCCCCCACAGCTCCAGTCTGCCCCGTCTTTATAAACCCACCTTCCACCCACAGTGTGGGCCACAAAGTTGGGGTCAGCCTGGACTCCTTCCCTCCCTCACTCCGACGTCCACACCATCGTCACATCCTTCCACCCACAGCCTGCATCTGTTCCCGGCTCCTCTTCTCACGGCCACTTCCCTGATCTGGCCCATCTCTTGTCCCCCTGCTGCCTCCCTTTCACCGTCCCCAGTCCACTCTCCACAGAGCTGAGTGACCTCGTAAATACATCGGATCCTGTCATTCTCCCTCCTAAAACTGTCTGGTGGCTGCCCAATGCCCTGAGAATAAAGCCCCAAACCCTATGCGTGGCCCGCAGGCCCTGGGTGGTCCGCCCCTGCCTGACACTGACCGCATCTCCTCTTCACACGTGGTCTGGGTCACACTGGCCAGCTTTCCGATCCTTCCAATAACAGAAGCTGGTTCCCGCCTCAGGGCCTTTGTCCTAACAGCTCCCTCTGCCTGGATCCCGCTTCCCACAGCTCTTCCCACAGCCAGTTTCCTTCTTTTTTTTTTTTTTGCTGTACGCGGGCCTCTCACTGTTGTGGCCTCTCCCGTTGCGGAGCACAGGCTCCGGATGCGCAGGCTCAGCAGCCATGGCTCACGGGCCCAGCCGCTCCGTGGCATGTGGGATCTTCCCGGACCGGGGCACGAACCCGTGTCCCCTGCATCGGCAGGCGGACTCTCAACCACTGCGCCACCAGGGAAGCCCCAGTTTCCTTCTTAAAGTCTAGCTTCGCACAGGGACCAACTGACGACCCCAAGGTTCCTCACAGCCATGTCCCGTTGCTACCTCACGGCACTCGTCCCGTTCGCAACGGCCTGACTCATCTGTGCGTGCGTGCGCGTGTGCGCGCATGCCGACGGGATCCCTTCACTAGAACCTAAATCCCACGAGATCAGGGAACCTTGGCTGTCTGGGTTCCCGCTCTGCCCAGTGCCTTCAACAGTGCCTGGCACATAGTAGGTATTCAATAAATAATTGTTGAATGCAGAACAAAGAAGGCCTGTCTGGGGACCCCCCCCACCCCCCCCCACCCCGCCCAGGGGAAGGAAACCAGAGGTCTCTGAGGACACAGTGTCCCAGGTGGAGGGGCCCCAAGTCCAGGGCGGCCCCCTCAGGGGACTCGACTGCTGTGGCTGAGGCTCCCACCACGGGTCAGAGAGACATGCTGGTGAGGTTGTCCTGGCTCAGCAGCCCCTTCCGGCCTGCACCAGCCCCGTGCCCCCCGCCCCCCCCACAGTACTCATGCAGCCTGTGCCGCAGAGTGACAAGGGCTGACCCCAGGCAGGCGCCGTTGGGTGCGTGGGGCCCGCCAGGCAGCTGGAGCAACAGGGTGGCCACGCCGGCCATGCCATCTTCAGTGGGCTCGAGGGTGATAGGCCCGGCCCGCAGGCCAGCAGTGGTGGCAGGGATGGTTGGTGGGCAGCAGCTCCCTCCCACGGGTCCCCAGGGCCCGCCAGCCCCCGTCAGCAGCAAGGGTGCCAAGAAGGGCTCAGAGCGGCGGAAGGCGGGTGGCGGGAGCCCGGCTGGCTTCCAGGCGGGGGCCGGGGCAGCAGGGTCGGGTGGGAAGCAGACGGTGACCTTGGCGAAGGGGCGGCTGGCCATCTTGGTCATTTCTTGCAGGTGCCGGCGCTGCTCCTGCCGCTGATCCAGGGCCTGCTTGGCCTTCCAGAGCAGCACGCAGAGTGAGAGGAAGAGGAAGAAGCAGGAGAAGAAGACGGAGAAGAAGACAAACAGGTCGATGTGGGCCTGGTCCTGCCGGAAGAAGAGCAGGCCCTGCGAGTCGGCCGAGCCATTAGCACTGGGCCCACTTGGGTCTCCCACGCCCAGCAGGAGCAGGTAGAAACGGCTGGACTTGAGGGTGTGGTGCTCGTGCGGGTAGGTGATGACCAGCCGGTCCCGCACGCCACGGACCACCAGCACCACGGATGGCTCTGTCACCGTCACGTAGGTGATCAGGCCCCGTGGCCACACCTCCCGCACTCGTGGCTCCGCTGGGGTGGCCGGCCCACCTCCAGCCCCAGGTCCCCCCAGATCCCCAGCCCCCCGGGGCCCACCGTCAGCAGGGGGTGGGGGGGCTGGGGGAGGCGGTGGCGGCTGGATGTGTACGGTGTGGACGCCAGTGTCGGGGGCCACACGGACCACAAAGGTGTCATAGGAGGTGGAGACGTAGAGGTCCACGGCGCCAAAGGTCACGTCCAGCGTCAGGCGGATGTCCACATTGGTGAACTTGGGCTGCACGCCAAAGAGGACAGTGCGGCCGGGGCCCAGAGCGCGGCGCTTCGGCTCGTGGAAACAGTTGGTCTGGGACGTGGGGTCCAGGCAGTACTCCTGCTCCACGGAGATGAGGCGGTAGCACTGCTGGCCACCCAGCGGGCTCCCGTGGAATGACTCCCGGCACTTGGCACACTGCGGGCAGGGGAGGGAGTGGAAGCGGCCATCAGAGCTGAACTCAGGGTCCAGCCCTCCTCCAAGGAGGACTGACATTTGTACCTACTGGTAAGTAGCCCAGTAACCCCTGCCCTGGGTTTCCACAGTGTCCCAGCAGCTTCCTTGTGACCCCCCTGGATTTCCCTGACACAGTGTGGACACTAACAGCATCCTACACTCCAGCACTGCTGTTCCTGGTGTCACCCCAGTGACCACAGCACCCTAGTGGCAAGCCCTCTGGAACTCTGAGGCACAGCAATGAAGAGCTCTGTTGAATCCTGGCTCTACCTCCTCACTAGCTGTGTGGCCTTGGAATAGTGACTTAACCTTGCTGAACTGGAGATTCTTCCTCTGTACACAGATAGCAAACACTACTGAAATCACAGGCCCAGCCAGCCTTGCCTGCTAGCCTTGCTGTTTCTGGACTATATTGGGTAGGTCCTGCCTCAGTGCCTTTGCACTGGTTGAGCCTCTGCTTGGATCGCTCTCCTGCCTGCCCCGCACCACCCCCGCCACGTTTGAATGTCTTTACTCAAGTGTCACATTCTCACTGAGGCCTTCCTTGGCCACTGTATCTACCATTTCCGCTCCCAACATCTCCTAGCCCTCCTTTCTGCTTAATTTCCCTCCTTACTGCTCATCACTAACACACTACATGTCTGACATATTCATTTGTTGGTTGCTAGACTCCTCCATGAATTCTCTGAGGACAGAACATTTTTGCCTGTTTTGTTCCCTACTGTGTCCCAATGCTTTGCATAGTGCCTGGCATATATTAGGTGCTCAGTAAATAGGTGTTGAGTGAATGAGTTGGCTGGATAACAGCTATTTTGATTCCTGTAGTCCAGTGGAAACCACTCAACCTCTGGGATTGACCAGGGTCAGTCCAAGCTCCAAACCCAGCCAGCTGTCTGACCTGGGACAAGTCTCTGAGCCTCCTTTGGCTCTTATGCCCACAGCTCACCGAGGCCCTAGCACAGCCTTCATGAGCCTTCCGTGTCTGTGCTGTCTCCACTGTATCTATGGCAGGCACTCCTTACATACTAACCACTACTGCTATCATCAGAAGGCAAAGAAACTGCTGTTTCAAGAGCTACCAGCAGAGCTGCTGGAGGAGGAGGTCTGAATTAAGCTCTGAAGCTGTCTGTTTTGACAAAGACCAATGGGCCTTCTGATTATGCATCAAGCAAGCAAAAATTCTGGGGACTTCCCTGGCGGTCCAGTGGTTAAGACTCTGCGCTCCTAATGCAAGGGGCACGGATTTGATCCCTGCTTGGGGAACTAAGATCACGCATGCCGCACGGCAAGGCTGAAAAAAAAAAAAAGAAAGAAAGAAAGAAAGCAAAAATTCTGGTCTTGGATGGAAATGTTAGGGGTAAGGCTTGTGAAGCTCTGTCGCCATTTGGGGCGTAGTCGCATCTTTGCCAATAGATGGGTACGGAGACTGAGGCGAGCAAGGGATTCTCTCTTCCTTCTGGAACTAGAGAGAAGGTAGGTGGGTGGGGTGGTAGGAGCTGTACTCCAAGGAAGGAACATGGAATATCCCCTCTGTGGGAGGTGAGCCTGCAACACAGTAACCAACCAGGCAGTCAGTACAGGGGCTCCAGGAGCCCCCCAGCTGAAGAAAGGGGATATGGACTCAAGGGGAATTTGCATATGGGTATTAGTAATAATATGAGATCCCCTACTGGCCCCAAGTGATCAGGTGAGGGCCACCACTTGAGCGAAAACTTGCCTGAGAATGAAGCCAACCCAGAGGAGAGCAGAGTCAAGACCCAGGGAAAGAAGGGCTCCTGACTGCACTGTGTGAGCACCCGGATCTGCCCATTCCTCAAGTGGACTCCAGACCTCAGTTCTAAGAGCCAACACATTTTCTTTTTGGCTTAAGCTACTACGAGATGAGTTTTCTGGCATCTGCAATCTTTAAGTTGTGACCATCCGTACTGGAGTCCGTCTCCTCACCTCCACCACCCACAAGAGGCTCATTTCTGAGATCCCAGCAACACCGCCCGGGTCCTGAAACTGACTAGGGCTCAGGAACAGTCTATCAAGTCGACCTTGATCCCCATGACCCACTGATATCGGAACCACACTGTCAGTCCTGCCTGGGCCAGGCTACCTCATCCCAGCCCTGACCTCTTCTGGGCATGGGGCCCTTGGCCCATAACTTGCTTCTCCAGCCGCACCTGGTATTTGTAGCAGTCTCGGCGGTCACTGGGGGAGCTGCCCTGGCACGTGCCCGTCTCTGTGTTGTTCTGACACGGGCAGCCTGTCCCGTCCTGCTCGTTACATGTGTCTGCATGGCCATTACACTGACATCTGAAGAGAGGGAAGAAGACAGGGGTTATAGAGCCCCCACGACCTACAGGGGCCCAGGCTGGATGCTGTAAACGTGAGCTCCAACCCATGAGGCCAGAAGAGGAAACTGAGGCTCACAGAGGTCAAGCCGTTTACCCCAAGGCCACAGTGTTGGTAAGTGGCAGAGTCAGGATTAGAACCCAGGATGGACGAACTCCAGGGCTTACTGACCATTCAGAAGGAAGGGGGTGGAATGGGGAGGCTGTCTTGAGGCCTCTCCCTCAGGGCCCTCTCTCTCTCTTTGCCCAAGAGTCTCCACCAGGGCTGCTCGGTAACCTGCGTTTCAGCACTGGCCTGAGGGAGAGGGTCTCCCACCTGAGTCTAGTTCTTTGCCCCCAACCCCTGCCTCAGGGGATCTCAGCCTTTCCTGACTGAGGGCAGAGGACTGGGGAGAGGAGCCTGGCTCCCAGAGCTGTTCCTACTGAGCGGGGCAAGGGTTCCTGGCCCCCCTTCCACTTACTTGGTGCACTTCCCGTCGAGGAGGAAGTAGCCATGGAGGCAGCTCTCACATTTGTCCCCATAGCTATTATTGTGGCAGTTCACACACACAGCCTCGTCTTCACTAGGACCCTCTGTCACCCAGTTTTCGATCTGGCCAAGGAAGGACAGGGTGATCACAAAAATGCATGGACCAGCCCCTCCTCCCTCAGAGCCAGGAGTCCAGAGCCCAGCAGCCTCCTCCTCCCTCAGACTAGGAGCCCCCAGCCCCCTCCTCCTTCAGACCCAGGAGTTCAGGACCCCAGCCTCTTTCACCTCATCTGGATCCAGCGAGTACTTCTCCGGCTCCCTCCTGGCCATTTCAAGCTCCTTCCTGGAGACGCAGACCTGGCTGTTGCCCCGACAAAAGGCGTGGCAGGGCCGGCAGGTCCCGCCCCCCACGGCTGAACCCACGAACAGGGGGAGGCACTGCTCACAGTGGCTGCCCTGGAAACCAGGGACAGGGCGGTCAGAGGGGGTGAAGAGTCACAGTGGGTGTGAGAGTTGGGGGAAGGTTCTGAGAGCACCAGGGGAGGGCAGCAACAGCTCAGGCATTTGGCTTGGGCAGTCCCAGCCCATCTGCCATTGAGCCCTCTGCCTTCACTTGCACACCTCCAGTGATGGGGTTTCACTCCCCTTCAGCCCCAGTGTTGCACTCAGAAAGCCCTTCCCCACAGGATCCCAGATGCTCCTCCACGGGATCCCCCTCCCTGGTCCAGTAGTAATTCTGTCCCGCTATCCAGGGCGGCCCCTCTGTGGTACAGACCCAGATGGTGTCCCCGGGGTCCTCTCGTACTTCCTTGGGATAGGGCTAGGCCCCCTCCTCCCTGTGCCTAGCTCACTGGGGCTTGGAAGGAGGCTCAAGATGCCTGAGTGTAGGCTGAAGGCACAGAGGCCCGGGGCGAGGGTCTGAGGTCCCGGACGGACACCTTGGTGTGATTGTGGCAGAGCAGGCAGTGGTCGCGGGCCCCCACACCGGCGCACTCGCTGTGGCGGTTGCAGCGACACTCCGTGGAGCAGTTGTGGCCGACAAAGCCGAAGTGGCAGCGGCAGTGGTCGGGCTCCACGCATGAGCCGTTCACGCAGCCCTGGGCGCACACGGGGCGGCACAGCCCCGTCACGCTGCAGGGGTGGGGCAGGAGTCAGCGCAGGGTAGCGGGCCGCTCCCTCCCAAAGGCACACCCAGCCCTCAGCACGGTCCTCACTGCGCCTCTGAGGCCACCACCGGCCAGCCCACCCTCTTCGCAACTAGTCCACCCCCCAGTCCGCTGCATCACTCCCCTGCCCCGGGTCCAGCCCAGCACCTCCTCCAGGGGCGATGACCCCCTTCCCTAACTGACCAACCTTGCCCTCCACGACCTAGCCCCCGCCCTCACACCCTCCTCCACACCTTGGACTATGTTTTCTTGCGTCCCACTTTGATCCATGCCCCGTCGTCTACCGCTCCCCACGGACTCTCCCACCCCACGGTCTGCCTGGCCCTGCTCCCCTCAACCCCACCCAAGCCCCCGCGTCTGGCCTGTAGCCTCACTTGTCCATGGTGTAGCCCGTCTTGCAGCTGCACTCGTAACCGTGGGGCCGGTCATGGCAGTTCTGTGTTTCGTTGCAGTCGTGGTGCCCGTTTGCACACTCGTTCTCAGGGGGACAGGACAGGAAGGCCCAGGAGGCCCCAGGTCGCCCACATGTCAGCCCTGGCACGAGGATACAGGGCTTCACCGTGGAGGCCTCTGAACCACTCGCCCAGCCCCCCGGGCCCTTGCTCCCCCCTCCCCCTGAGCGCCACCTGTGAGAGCCCCCAGCAGCCCTCCACGTTCTCTGAACCAACCCCACGTCAGAACGCAGACAGGAGCCAGCCCCACTCACCCCATCCGAAAACCCGTCTCACCATCGCGGGGGCCGCTGAGTCCACCCTCCAGGCAGCGGCCACCCCCATCCTGGCCCCCCCAGGCACACCAGCCACAGTGGGGCCGCCGCAGGCACAGGGCGCACTGTGTTGCCTGAGCACAGCCCAGGGAGCAGCTCTCGGGTCCTCGGAGCAGCCGCCCGCAGCCTCCAGCCATACATCGCAGGGGCAGGTAGGAGGGGCTCAGACACTACAGGGGAGGGGAAATGGCAGAGAAAGAAGATCAAACAAACACCTCCTGGGTATCTTCCTGGATTGCACCCTCTTCTCAGAGATCTCACCCCTGCTGGCCACAACCGGGTGGACCAAAATGGACATCAGCTGGGGTCATCACATTCTCCCTCCTCGGCATTTGTAACTAGAAGTTCAGACCAGAAGTCAGGCTAGGGACATCCTTGAAACTAGATGGTGTAGACTAGGGCTGGCTGGGCCGTTTGGATGAACAAATGACAGCAAATGAAGAGAACAGAGAGAGGCAAGAAAAGAGCAGAGACAGAAGGAAGCATAGATGAGAGTCACACACCCCAAAGACAGGGAGACAGGCAGCTTTCCAGGCTCCACCTCCAGTCCCTGGTAGGGCCTGGCTGCGCTTTCCACCTGGGTTACAAGAGGCACCACCGTGCTGGTATAACGAGCCCCTTTACCCACCTGGCTTGGCATGCAGCTGTTCCTTACAATCAAAGAACGGCAATGATCCCAGGTGGAAAAAGAAACAAGCATCAGGAGGGGGGTTGCCAGCCAGGGCCTCTTAGAACATGGACCCAGCTGCTGGGGCAACAGGATCCGCCCGCCCTTGGCTGGGAAGTTGAGGAGTCCGTGGTCAGGACTCAGCAGCTCACACACCATCACTTATCGTGTCCTGGGACCCAGACACGGTGCTCAACAAGGTTCACACTCCTGGAAACTACCTCAGTGGATGAGAGCATTTTATTTACGGCTTGGGCCTTCAGTAAAGTATAAGAGGAAAGAGATTAGTCTAGGCTGGCTGTCTGGAAGCACTTAGGAAGAAACAAAGCAACCATGCAGTCCTGAAATAGAAAACCCTGATAGCTGTGGCCGGAGCTCTGAGTCCCTATGGGTTACGCCGGTGATGAGCCGAGACTGGCTGAACTGCCAAAGCCAAATTCTCCTCCAGGTTAGGCTTCCAGATCTGAATTTAGTGCACCCCTGGACAAACAGACGGGCAATCTGGACGGGGGCCAAGAGACGCCCGAGGCTCCGGCCTGCTCAGCACTTTCTGCTGGGACCCCCCCTAGTGGCCAAATGTGATGCTGCCCAATACCATAAACTGCATTTCCTGTGTTCCTGGAAGAGATGCAGGATCCTAGCTCATCTGCTCACATATGCCCACAGCCTAGCAAAGTGCCCGGCACAAGGAAGCTGCTCAATGAAGAATTTGGTAAAAGGACAAAGGGAAGGAGGGAAGAAGCCAGCCAGCCAGCCAGCCAGCCAGGGAAGGGAGCACCTTGTTGTCTGCCCCAGGCTCTGAGGCCAAAGGCATTTAGAAGAACAATGCCTGACTGTTAAAATAAGGCTGCCCTTGAGCGAAATCACAACAGGTCTGGTCTGCGCACCTGTTATGATTGATCTGTGTTTTTAAAACACCTGAGCCAACAGTTTTAACTGATTTTCCCAGAAATCAGAAGATCTGGCAGCAGCCCTCTGACGTTCCCATGCAGCATCAGCTCCACGCTCTCCATTCAGCCGCCCCACCACTCCCTCCCGCCTCACACCTCCTGAGCTGCCTGCAGGCTCTCTGGTGTTGCCTTCCAGTCCCTGGGATCCCAATAGAAACAAATAATGGAAATCTCAATAATATTTAGGGAGGACATGTATCACCGGAAGGACCCCAGGCTTGAGGACGAGAGGCCTCTGCTTGTTAGAGGTGCCACCGCAGGGGACCTCTGCCCTTGCAGCCACGCTGAGAGCCCCACGGGGAGCACCCCCCACTCCCAGCCGCTGCACTGACCCTCTTGGTGTGACCCAGACAGCGGAGACTGGGAATCCTCCCAGTGGGTGGAACGTGGGGATGTTACTGAGTTTTTACTGAATAGCAGGCCGGGCTCCACGCTCTACATACATTCTCCCATCTAACTTGGACGCCCTTCCTATGGGACGGTGTGGCATGACACAAAAATGTATCTGTCCTTTGTCCCCGGTTCCTGGTACTGAGCTACTAAAACACACAGGGGTTCCTGAGCGGTGGGGATGTCTTTTGCTGTTCATAATGGACCCCTTTTACACCTGAGTTTATGCTTACGGGGTGACTTAGGGGAATCAGCCGAAAAACCAAGTGATTAGAGCCCCACTCACCCACCGGGGGTCAGGGGAGAGATTGAGCTCTATAAAAACACTTGAACCATGAGATTCAGGGGACTTCCCTGGCAGTCCAGTGGTTAGGACTCTGTGCTTTCACTGCTGTGGGCTGGGGTTCAATCCCTGCCCTTACGGGGGACTAAGATCCCGTAAGCCGCATGGCACGGCCAAAAAAAAAAAAAGAACAACAACAATGCAATCCAGAGAGCTTCCAGGTTGATGAGTGCATCCTCTGGGAGGGCGGCATGTCCAGTGAAGGCATGGAAACTGCATGCCTTGCCGATTTACCTCTTCTATTTGGCTCTTCCTGAGCTGTACCCTTTATAATAAACCAGTGTGAGTAAGTAAATGTTTCTCTGAGCTCTGTGAGCCATTCTAGCACATTATCAACCCTGCAGAGGGGATGGTGGGAACCCCCAATGTGCAGCCAGTTAGCCTGGATTTGTGACTGCCATCTGAAGGGGGAGCAGTCTTGTGGAACTGAACACTTTAACCTGTGGGATCTGACTCTGATTTCAGGTGGATAGTGTCAGAAATTAACTGAATTGTTGAACACATAGTTGGCGTCGTCCAGAGAACTGGAGAATTGGTTGTTGGTGTTGGAAAACACCCCAGACAGGGTCTGTTGACAGCACTCCTATTTTACCAAAGACTCGTGTAGGCTCTTGGGTTGTGAGGTGGTGAGTAATCACACCTCAGTTGGGTCTTGCACAATCTTGCACAATAAAGATGAATGAGGAGTAGGGCTTCCCTGGTGGCGCAGTGGTTGAGAGTCCGCCTGCCGATGCAGGGGACACGGGTTCGTGCCCCGGTCTGGGAAGATCCCACATGCTGCGGAGCGGCTGGGCCCGTGAGCCATGGCCGCTGAGCCTGCGCGTCCGGAGCCTGTGCTCCGCAACGGGAGAGGCAGCAGCGGTGAGGGGCCCGCGTACCGCAAAAAAAAAAAAAAAAAAAAAAAGATGAATGAGGAGTAGACAGACTCACAACTCTGGCCCAGTGACACTGTTTCTGGATATGACAGCAGTAGCTGAAGCTTTCTTATCTCCTGCTGGGGTGGGGCTGGGGCTGACTGCCTGTGTCTGCCACTGGGACAGCTAAATCATGCCAGGCAGAGGCATCTTTGGTTTTTTTGTTTTGTTTTGTTTTTCAGCCGTACCGCACGACTTGTGGGATCTTAGTTCCCTGACCAGGAATTGAAGCCGGGCCCTCGGCAGTGAAAGTGCGGAGTCCTAACCACTGGACCACCAGGGAATTCCCCCCAGAGGCGTCTTTGGAATGGACCTTATGAGACAGCACGCACTGGGCAGCCAAGGGGTAGACTGTACCTCCCCAGACCATGCCCATGTTCAAGAATCATCTCTCTAGACCATAGCCATAGATGAGGGGTGGGTCTGAATGGCTGTGTCAGAAGCAGTGCTCCTTCCCTTCCCTGGCCACACCTCACTGGACCACGGCTGGACATCTGACTCGTGAGCTGAGCTGAAGTCTTCCCTGAGAATGTGAACTAACAGAAGAACACAGAGATGACTGTGGTCTCTGGAATTAGAAAGTCACATAGCGACTCCCCTGGTGGTCCAGTGGTTAAGCATCCGCCTTCCAATGCAGGGGACGCGGGTTCGACCCCTGGTCGGGGAACTAAGATCCCACATGCCGTGGGGCAACTAAGCCTGCGTGCCGCAATTACTGAGCCCGTGTGCCACAACTACAGAGAAGCCTGCATGCCGCAACAAAGAGCCCGCAGGCCGCAACTAAGACCCAACGCAGCCAAGGGTCAAGGTCTGCCAGTTGAGGTGGTGTGTGTTGATGATCAAGCCGAGAGAAACCAGAGGATGGAGATGTGCAGAAAACAGCTGAGATCAGAGACCAGGCGGCCCAAGAAGGATGAAGCAACAGTACTTCCTACCTTCAGACATCAAATACCCCCGGTTCCTTATAATAACACCAGCTCGAGTGGGTTTCTGTATCTTACAACCAAAACTTCTAAAAGTAGAGAGAGAAAGAGATGGAGGAGGAAAGTGGAAAGGTGTGGGAGGGAGAAGGGAGATGGTATTGAGTCATGGGAAGGATGGGGCGAGGAGAGCTTAATTGAGAGTTGGAGAGACACCAGGGCTGAGGAGTCAGGAAGGGGGTGCTGGGACATGACGGGGAGACTCACAAGGCAAGGAGAGGGACTTCCCTGGTGGTCCAGTGGTTAAGACTCCACGCTTCCACTGGGGTGGCGGGTTCGATCTCTGATCAGGGAACTAAGATCCCCCAAGCCGTGCGACGTAGCCAAAAAAAAAAAAAACCAAAAAAAACCCAACAACAAGAACAAGGCAAAGAGGGAAGAAAGAGATGTTGGAAGGGGCGAGAGAAGAGAAAGTGGGAAGAAAGAGAAAGTGTGACGGTGGGACCAGCCCTAAGGAAATGGAGGCAGACTAGGACAGCGGCGACGGCGACGGGGTTGGAGAAAGGTCAGTGTGCAGCAGGGAGGAGGGCCACAGCACACCCCGCTGGGGGCAGTCAGTACCTGCTGGAGGCTGCTGCTCCAGACACAGTGCTGCCAGCCCCCGTCCGCACCCTTGGAATCCAGGCAGGAGGTGCAGTTGGGCAGGAGGTGACAGGGCGTGGGGCAGGGCAGGGGGGGCGATGATTCCACCGGCATCGGGGACACGTTCAGCAGAGAGTGGCTGAAGCACGTCCAGTCATAGGTGGGCTGCACCGAGAGGATGCGGCGGGTCTCCCCTGGGGTTGGGGGCACACGGATTAGAAGCAGGTCCGGGCCCCTAGCCCCCTCCCCTCCTCCTCCCTCAAACCAGGCCCCTGAGCCCCTTGCGTCCTTGGAGCAGGAATCCAGGCCCCCAAACTCTCCTCTCGGGGAGCAAGCCTCAGCGCTCACCAGTCCTCTTGAACTGCCGCGTCCACATGCACTTGCCCTCCCTTGTGCAATGCTTGCAGTCGGCCGCCCCACACACGGCCTCCGAGCAGTTCCCAGCCCAGAAGACCTCTCGCTGGTTGATGCGACAGTCATTCTCCGAGGTGCAGGACCCATTGCGCCCGATGCAGGCACCCTCAGGGCAGTTGGTACACCACTTACAGCGGGGGGCAGATGCCTGGCGGGGGGATACAGGCTCAGTGGGGTTGTCAGGGCCCCCAGCATCCCTCCAGCCTCAGGTCTTGCCACCCAATCCCAGCTGAAGAGCTCAGTGGTGCCTGAGCCACGCCCCCTTCCCACCCCCACCCCCATCATTCACCTCTCCATCTCCAGGCTGCAGGGTCCGGGGATGGCGGGCCAGGCACTCACTACAGGTCCGCAGACGTCGACATTCCTCGGGGGAGTGGGGCATTGGAGAGCAGGGGGGACCACCACAGCCCAGCCTGGGGAGACATGAGGTCTGGCTCATCACATTCAGCCAGGCCCCACCCTTCCTCCTCACCCTCGCCTCTTCCTGGTACCTCGTGGACACCGTCCTGCAGGTCCCACATATGCATCCCCAAGTGCTCTCAGCACAGGCCTCCCAAACCTGCTCCTCCCCAACTCACTTGGTGATGGTCCCACGTCCACCTATCACCCAGGCAAGAGACACTGGATGACATCCCATGGCCTGTTGGCCCTCCAGCCACCGAGGCCTCTGCCTCCTGAATTCTTCTCTGACCATCCCCTCCTCCTCCACCCCTACAGCCCCCGCCCAGTTCAAGCCTCCCCCTTCCAGGCCTCCACCTGCAGCCTCCCCTCACCACCCCCTCCTTCACAAGCCTGCCCCTGCCCTCTCCTGCTTAAACCTTCTGTGGCTCCCCATCACCCACAGTGGAGGGCCATAATCCCTCACTCAAAATCCTTGAAGGCACACCTGTTTCAGAACTTTCCAGGTTTCAGAAAAGCAGTGGGTGTACCCGCTGTTACATAATACCCCTAGCAGAGTCTGGGGGAGCACCCTAAAAATCAAACCCTTTAATATTCTGTAGTAAACATGGTGACACACTTAATGGGACAAAATAAAGCCCGTTAGTACCCTCATACCACGTTAGTAGCCTCACACCAGTACAGGATAACTGCGCGGTCAAGTTAGTTTGTGCTAAACCTAGGACAGCGCCTTCAGCCTCCTGGTATGTTTGGATTCCCAAACTCCAGACAAGGAGTCTTGGAGCTGGACGGAGCACAGTTCAGCCAGGCACCGGAAGCCCTTTCTGAGCTGACCCACCCACCTTTCCAATCTCATTCTTCCCCAGCTCAGATGGTTTCTAAAATACACCAGATACAGCCCCGCTTCTGAACCCTCATGGTCTAAACTTGACTGGTCATTTAGGGCCCAGTTCAGACTCAGCTAACCCCAACCCACAAACAGGGCTCCCCACTCGGTGAGGTCCCCGAGCCTGCCCCTGCCTGTGATAAGCTGCCCATTTTCCCATGTGAGTTGGTCTCCTAACCAGACCACACACACCCTGCTGAGGCCTCCCCCACAAGCCTGGCCTGGCACAGAACCCACTTCGGAGGGCACCAGTACCACCCACCCAGCCAAGTGCTGTCAGTCTCCATGGTTACCTATGGGCCTGGTCCCCGGACAGGCAGGCCCCATGGCACCAGGTACAGGCCCCAGACTGGTTACAAGCTTCGGGCGAGGGTAGCAGGTGGCAGGGGTCAGGGGGCAGGGTCAGGGCCAGCAGGCGGCCCAGGGCCACTCCCCCAAAGCCTCCTGAGATATACAGGCGACCCCCTACCGCTGCCACAGCGTGGGCCACAGACTCCTCCATTGGTGGTCCCACAGAGGCTGGGCCTGGGGAAAGACAGAAAGTTCAGAGAGAGCAGGAGACTCGAGGAAGAGATTCACACAAAGGTACCAGTCAGAGAGGGATGCTGAGAGGAGAGACAGTCTAAAGAGAGCAGAGACAGACAACGAAAGACAGAGAGAAGACAGATAAGGCCAAATAAGACAAGAGCATCAGACACAGCAAGACGAAAGAGAGGGAGAGAGACACATAAACAGAAAAAAGGAACAGAAAAGAGTGGAATAAGAACAGAGACATGGGCTTCCCTGGTGGTGCAGTGGTTGGGAGTCCGCCTGCAGATGCAGGGGACGCGGGTTCGTGCCCCGGTCTGGGAGGATCCCACATGCCGCAGAGCGGCTGGGCCCGTGAGCCATGGCCGCTGAGCCTGTGCGTCCGGAGCCTGTGCTCCGCAGCGGGAGAGGCCACAGCGGTGAGAGGCCCGTGTACCGCCAAAAAAAAAAAAAAAGAGACAAATGTTGTGGAACCCGGGGACTTCGCTGTTAAGACTCTGCGCTTCCAATGCAGGGGGCGTGGGTTCAATCCCCGGTCGGGGAACTATGGTCCTACAATGCCACATAGCGTGGCCAAAAAAAAAAAGTGTTGTGGAACAAGACTAAGGTGGTGGCTGAACCACACTGTGAAGGTACTAAATGTCGCTAAATTGTTCGTTTTATGATGACTAATTGTGTTGTGCGAATTTCACCTACATTTTTTTAAATCCTCAAAAAAAAAAAAGAGTCCATGGAAAAAATAGATTAAGAGCGAAAGAGAGTTAGAGACAGAGGGTCAGAGAAAGCAACAAAAAGCAAAGGAGACAGGCCCGGAGACACACACACACAGTCAGTCATTTACGATGACTGTCAAATGAAATAAAACGGCAAGATACAACCCCTTTCCAGCCTATGAACTGGAAGAAAGCACCCTCACATATGACAGTCGTTGCCTCTAGAGAATGGGATTATGAGGGATTTTTTCCTTCCTATTTTACAAATTATCTACAATGACCATCATTACTTCATAAACAGAATTAAAAACTTTTCTAAGACAAAAAAAGGAGGGTGTCTCCGTGGGTGCTTAGATAACGTGGAGAGGACAGGAGCTTTGCTTGTGGGCCTGAAGGGGCCCAAATGACCCCTAATGAGTGAGAGTCGCAGGACAGGGCCAGCGCTCCCCCTGGTTGTCCCGGGGCCTCCCAGGGAGAGTGGCGGACTTACGGATGAGGTCAGGCAGGAGCCAGGTGTTGCAGTTGACCTGGTAGAGCAGAACATCGCTGCTGAACTCGTCAGGGTCCGAGCGCCCCCCGAGGACCACCATGGTGTCCCCTAGCAAGGCTGAGGCATGGAAAAGTCGGGGGCGGGGCTGATGGGGAGACACACGGCAGGACGGGCTGTCAGAGCCCACGGTCGCCCGCTCTTCGTGCTCCCTCTCAGCCCACCCGCCACTCCAAACCTCCCCACGCCCCAGCCCCTACCAGCCCACCCAATCCTAACCTTCCTCAAATCTCACCTCCTTCCTCCGGGAAGCCTCCCTCATTCCTCAGAGCTGTCTCCACAGCCATCTCCTTTCCCTGAACTCCCAGAACCCCCAAACCCCATGCTGTTCCTCAGGAACCCAGCCTCAGATGCTCGAGATGAGCCCCACATTTCTTGGGTGACCTCGCCAGCTGGACCGGGGCGTACCCTGCTAGGGCTCTTACTTCCAGCTCCCTTGCGGTCCAGCCCCAAGAAGGGCTTGAGAATATGTTTGTGGATGGCAAATGCAATTGTCTCTAAACAGCATACCCGGGGTTTCCTGCTCTCCCACTGTCTCCTTTGGCCTTGAAGGCAGAAGCACTAGGAGCCTCAGTGTCCCTTTTCACAGCTGGAGAGGCCAGGAAGGGGAGGGACCTGTCACGGCCACGCCCAGAGTGTGGCAGAGCTGGGGCAGAACCCAGGCCTCTGACCTCCTGGTCTAGGATTCTTACCTCCAAGTCACAGAGAGAAGAAGGGGAGACTTGGGGTACCGGAAAGGAGGCAGAGTAGGAATCCAAGGTTGAGCCAGTCCCTGGGGCACTGGGAAAGGGGGGGGCCCTCCCTCCTACCCCCTACACTCACTGGGAAAAGGGGGGGCCCTCCCTCCTACCCCCTACACTCATCTGTCTGGACCTTTTTTCCTGACCTTTGCCCCCTGAGAAGGGGCCAGCAGGCTCCAGGTGCGGTCAGGACAGTGCAGGGAGTAGAGCTCAGGGGACGGGGCCGCCAGCTCCACGTGGAAGCGGAAGCCCCCAAACACGTAGAGGGAGTCAGTGGCCTCGTGATACACAGCGGAATGACCATATAGACCTGGGAATGGAGGATTAGTGAGCACAGAGGCTGGGGGAAGGGCTGGTGATCAGGAACGCTCCCCATCTTCCTGGGCTCCCCCTCTCATGACCACAACACCACCCTACCAGGCCCTGATGCCAGAGACCTGGAAACCTTTCTCAATCCCTCCTTCTCCCTTCGGTTCTAAAGGACAACCATTAAAGAGACTCTGGGAAAGAGAAGAGAGGGAGACAAGGTGACCAGAATGACCTTGAGGATGGTGATTAAAGAATGTAGAAGGAGAGAGAGAGAAAGGAAAATACCTGAGGGGCACTGATCTAGGACCTAGAAGAGGGAAACAGTGACCCACTGCTACTGGGCAGGAGGTAGGCAGCTTCTCATGAAGTGTGGGAAGGGTATGTAAACCGAACTTCTCAAAAGGCAGCATCCTGAGAATGTGGGTGGGTGATGGGGGTAGACAGGGAGACAACAGGTGGGGGGGGCAGTGACCACAGCCTACAGGAGTGGACAGAGAGGATGGCTGGGAGTCAAAAGCGTAGCACCCCCTCCCCGCCACGCCCTGTCCCCAGGCCCACCTGTGGGAGGTGTCCCACTCTGGGCTCCGGACACCCAGGTGCCGGTTGCCAGCTGGTACTCAAGCAGCTGCTGGTTGAAGCCATTTTCAGGGGAGTAACCACCCACCAGGAGCAGAGACAGGCCTCGGCGGGCAGTAAGGGTGTGACCAGCAACTGCTGGCAGCTCCACGGTCTGCGGGGCCTTGGGGATGAAGGGTGGAGGTCACGGGGGTGGGGGGCAGAGGTAGGGGTCATCTTGTGGGTAGAAGCAAGGCTCAGAGCTCCCCGAACTCCCCTTGAACCACTAAGGAGGTTGTGAGCTGCCTGGGGCGGGTCAGACCCCAGGCCTCCCCGCCAGCCGTGGTCCCGGCAGGTGAGCAGCAGACCTCTTGCTGTCTCTGCCTGCTCAGTGTCACTTCTTCAGGTAGGAGTAGCCTGGGGACCCTTTGCGAAGCCCTTGCTCCTCTGCTCTCTGGCTGCATGGGGCTGACTGTACCGGCTCCACAGCGGGCTGTGCCCCAGCCTGGAGACCAGAGCCTCACGTCCCCTTGGCTAGGGATTGACTCAGGAATGAAATGTGACCCACAATGGCCAATGAAATTCAATTCTGGGGCTTGTGCTGAAGCCCTGGGAGGAATCCTCTTCCTCTGGGGGCAAAGCTGGCAGAAGCTGCTCTGGTCACCTTTGCTAGAGCCTGGTTGTGGGGACTAGGGGAGGGGAGAGATGCTCACCTTCTCCTGCCGCCACTGCAGGGTGGTGAGGTTGAGGACCCAGAAATCCCGGGCGACGCCCCCAGCCGTGAGCCCCCCCAACAGGTACATGGCACCACGGCCAGCAGGCACATAGGCAGCTGCATGGAAGGAGCGGGGTGAGGGGCCTGGGCCCCCATCCTCAGCTCCTGCCAACATCTGTGTCCACCGCCTTTCACTCACTGAGTACCTGGGGCCAAGATGCAAAAAGGCAGCCTCACTATACAGTCATACCAGCATGCCCTTGGGTGACCCCCCTACACACTGGTATCCCAGCAACCCCTGGGATCACCCCCCCACTTGGCAGGTATCCCCAAACCCCTAAGGTGACCCTCCTATGACAATCACCTTACCATCCCCTGGGGTAGCACCACCCAAATAAGTGTCCCAGTCCCTGAGGTCAGCCTCCTGCGACAAGTGTCCCAGCATCCTTTGGGGTATCCTTCACCTGTAGACGTTATCCTGCACCCCCCCCGAGGGGACTCTTATGTCAGAGACGTCTCAGTGTCCCCTGAGGTAACCTTTTCTCATTCAGGCATCCTACCTCCCCAGGGCAGTCCTCACCTGTACAGGTTTCCCAGCAGCCCCTGGGGCAGACCCAGGCCCCCAAACATCCACAAGGTGGCCTCAGGTCCCTCCACCATAGTGTGCCCCAGGCGGTGCAGGAAGCGGCTAGCTGTGTCCTGTGGGTGGGGTGCAGACGTGAGGGTTCAGGTAAGGGCATTACAGAGTGGCAGGCTGGGTCTAGGGTCTAGGGGGTAGTCTCGGGAGTGGAATGGGGAGAACAATCCAGGAGGCGGGCTGCATGGCACCTCCCCACCAAGGGGCATCCACAACTCACGGCTGAGAGGCGGCTGTCCATGAGGGTCTCCCAGACCAGCTGCCCACCGTCCAGCTTTGTGGCACAGTCAGGGCCCCCGAAGCCCTCGGCACAGATGCACACGCCCAGGCTCTGGGGAACAGCAGAAGGAAGCTTGGGAGGAGCCCTGATTACCCCCACCCAGCTCCCTGTCCCGCCCAGCTTGCCCTCTTTCACCTGTACCTGGTTACAGGACCCTGCCCCGTTGTGGGCATTACAGTTCTCAGGACACAGAGCCATGCGGCAGTGTGGGCCTGCCCAGCCCTGGGGACATCGGCAGAGTCCAGCATCTGCGGCCCCGTCCTGGGGCACACACTCCTGGGGGATAGGGCAACTCCCGGGGCCCCCTGACCCACAGCGTGCAGAGCCCACGGAGGCATTGAAGCCCCAGGACGAGGAGCCGTTGGCCTCCCAGTGCAGCACCAGCAGCCCTGTTGGAGAGAGTCCAGAGGCTTGTCACAAGGCCTCAGTAAAGTGATATTTTAAAAAGGGGGGGGGGGTGGGCTTCCCCGGTGGCACAGTGGTTAAGGATCCACCTGCCAATGCAAGGAACACGGGTTCGAGCCCTGGTCCGGGAAGGTCCCACATGCCGCGGAGCAAACAAGCCCATGCATCACAACTACTGAGCCTGCGCTCTAGAGCCCGCGGGCCACAACTACGGAGCCCGTGGGCCACAACTACTGAAGCCCACGCGCCTAGAGCCCGGGCTCTGCAACAAGCCACCGCAGTAAGAAGCCTGCGCACCGCAACGAAGAATAGCCCCCGCTCACCGCAACTAGGGAAAGCCCGCGTGCAGCAACAAAGACCCAACGCAGACAAAAATAAATAAAAATAAATTTATTTAAAAAAAAAAGAGAGGGGTGGCCTGCAGGCCCTCTGACCTCATCACCTCCCACTCTCCCAGCCCTCTTCACTCCAGCACCACCGACCCGCTTCCTGTTCTCAGAGCCTGGGCATCTGCTATTCCTCCACCTGAACTAGTTGCCCCTTACCCACACCGTGAAATCTCCCTTCTGCAAGGACTCCCTCCCCAACTCCCCAGACAAGCCAGGCTCCCCACTCCTTTCTATTTCCTCCTGTCCCTTACCAAAAGTGTCACTATTCTGACTACAATTTGTTCCCTGCTGCTTGTCACTCCCCACCTCTGCTGTGAGTCCGTGAAGGCAGTGCCTGTGTCCCTTGTTCACTGCCACATGCCCAGAATTTAGCTCAGGCCCAGCTTACTGCAGGTAGACATTTGCTGAGTGAAATGAAATCGAGGGCCCCTCAGCTCTAGTTGCTCACTGTGAAGGGTCTGGGCTTGTGTGCAATCACCGTCAGGCCAACTACAACTCTGCCCTCTCTCTCACAGCCTTGGAGCCACTCTGATTTACAATATGAAGACAAGCATCTCCAAACCTAGGCCCTCTAACTGCCATGGGTAACAAATTATTTCTAGTGCATCTCCATCAGCTAGGCACAGCTGACGTAAAGGGGCCTGGTAATTCTTGGTTGTGGGGGCTACAGCCTGTGCACTGCAGGATGCAGTGTAGCATCTCTGGCCTCCACCCACGAGATGCCAGTAGCAGCCCCGATCACGACAATCAGAATGTCTCCAGACACAGCCAAATGACCCAAGGGGCAAAGTCACTCCTGGCTGAGAACCAGCGGGCTGAGGAGATAGATGCTCAGGGGCCCTCGCACCAGCTACATTCTGTGTGTCCCAAAAACATGTCCCACGTGGACCTTCTTTCCAGAGATACAACCCGGCCAGTACAATCCTCTCTATTTGCTTCTCAGCTGAAGAAACTGAGACCCAGAGGTGGCAAGGGACTGCCAGCAAGTCTCTGGCAGAGTCAGGCTGGGATTTGAGCCCACCTCAGGTAGCAAGGTATAGGGACAAGGGACAGCCCAGGACAGAGGTCCCACTTCCCCCAGTCCCCATACCAGACAGGGCCTGCACAGTGAGGGGCCTGTCCCGCCGCTGGCCGCAGAAGGCAGCAATGAGGCTACGGTCCGACTGGACGACACCAGTGTCCAGGAAGCGTGGGAATCCATCAAAGGCCAGGACATAGCTCAGCTGGAGAGGTGTAGAGTAGGATCAGGGGATGATGAGGATGAGAAAGAGGAATGCTTGGGGTCTGGGAGGAGGTGCAGCTCGAGAAGAGAGGGCAATCTGAGACCGGGGAAAAGGCTGCTTGAACCACCTGGGCAGACTGCCAAACTGTGGCATGGAGGCCACCATTCCCACTCCTGTGTTCATGACAGACATGGTTAATCAATCAGGCACTCTTGCATGGAGCCTCTTTCTCAACACACAGATCCTGGCAGCCACCATCAATCGATCAGAGTTGGCACACAAGGTACCAATATTTACCATACCTGGACTGGGGAATGGGAAACTGGAGTCCAGGAAACAGGAGGCAATCTGGGAAATGGGAGGGTCTGTGGGCTTCGGAACAAATGGGTAGGGGTCTGAGGAGCAGATCTGAGAGTTTGATGGATGAAAAAACACGGATATGGGGGCCAGGGTCCGTCTGAAGATTCAGACTGGGTGGGGGAGACGTGGGCCTGTAATCAGTGCCCTTGGTGCTCACCGTGCAGGGGGTGCTGCTGTCGGGGGAGAAGGTGAGGGTAAGTGGGGGACAGAGGGTCCCAGGGGCACAGGGCTGTAGCACCTCGGTGGCTGAGACAACCCACACACAATAGGACAGGCCTGGCCCAGCTCTCGCTGCCCCACCACCTGGAGGCAGTAGACCCCCAACCCGGCGTGAGCCCAGTGCCACGGAGGACACGTTGGTGAGGAGGGCACGACCCCCACACTCCCGGAAGCAGGAGCCACCAGCCCTGGGGAGATGGAGGAGAGCCAGTGTCAGACCAGTCCTGCCCTATACCACCATGTCCCTAACCCCACCCTGCCCCGCCTGGGTGGCCCCTGGCTCACCGGGGGTCCCCATAGTAGCCAGGAGAGCAGAGCTGGCAGTGGGCGCCCTCAGTGTGGTCCTGGCAGAAGCAGAGCCCGCTGAGGTTGTCGCAGTGGCCTCGGCGTGGGTCCCCATGCCCGTTGCACTGGCAGGGCCGGCAGCCGCCTGAGCCTGTGGCGTTACCAAAGCTGCCCGGCCGGCACCGTTCGCAGTGTTCCCCCCACGTCCAGTCTGTGGAGGCCCCAGCAGCCAGGATGCAGAGTCAGCGGCAAGAGCGAGAAGGAGCCCGACCCTCCCCAACCCCACCTGGCTCAAAGGAGGGTAACTGGAACCCCGACTGGGGAGCAACTGCAAATCCCAAGAGGGAATACTGAGGCCCACTAGAGGGGTGGGTGGCACTGAAACCTGTCTGGGGTGAGGAGCAGGCAATGGGACAGAGGGACTCAGAGCTGGGGAGGGGACACAGAACCCCACACAGACAAAAGAAAACAGAAGCCCCAAGGAGGCTCCCTTGAGGCAGCCCCGAGGAGCTCAGGATGAGGGCTGCTCACCCTGGCACTCATCGCAGAAGCCAGGCCCCCGCTTGTGGCAGTGGCTGTGGAAGTTGCAGCCACAGTCCCGGGAACAGCGGGGCGCGGGGGGTCCTGGGGCAGGCGTGGGAGGGGGCAGGTCCGATGTCCAGCCCAGGTCACACACGCAGGTAAAGTCTGGGGGGCCACTGCACACGCCATGGCCACAGTCCTCCAGGCACCTGAGAGCGCGTGGCAGGGGTGGGGGAAGGACTGGGTAGGCCTGGAGCCCCCAAGGCATCCCCCTTCATCCCACTCCACCCCATTATCTCCATGGCAACACCATCATAAGCTACTGCCTGTTCCACAGATCCTGGACTCCATGGGTGGCCGTGTCTCCAAGGCAACCCCATCACATGTAGTAACTCCTGTCTCTACAGTAACTAAATATCACCACTGGTGATCTGTTCCCTGTGAAAACCCCTTTCAACTTGATCCTCCTCCATTTCTATGGCAACGCTGAAGCCTGTGGCCTGCAGTCCATGGGCGACCTGTCTCCACGGTTAACTAGTGTCACGTTGAGGACCCTATCACTCCAATGAGGGCCTGCTCTGCAAGGTAAAAGCCCAAGGCTCACTGGAGAGGCTGGCACCATGGGAGGCAGCCCAGCACTGTGATCACTTCCTCCCAACATCTCCGCATGCACCAGCCCTGGGGCAACATCTCCATGGAAACCCATGCCCTACTCACGTGCGGTTGCAGTATGTGATGCCATCACCCTGGTAGCCCCTCTGGCAGTGACACTCATAGCTGAGGGGTGTGTTCAGGCAGGTCGCCCGCAGGTGGCACCGCGCCAGGCCCAAGCGACACTCATCCACATCCGGACAGCGGGCATATGCCCAGCGGGCAGGGAGGGCCACAGACAGCCCCAGGCCCTCCCCGACCCACAGGGAGCAGTTACCCCCACCCAGAGGCCCGGAGAAGTCCCCCTGGAGGCAACTGGGGAGGGGGGCGAGGTTGAAGAAGGTGGTTGGGTCGGGGCGGGGGGGATGATAAAGAAACAAGAGACAGAGACAGGAAAACAGTAACAGGGAGTGGGGAGATCAATCAGAGAGAGAAAGAGATATGAAAACGGAGAAAGACAGAAAGAGGGATGGAAGAGAGGCAGAGAAAAACCCAGAGAAGCCAGACAAAAAAGGATTTTAAAAGACAGGAGAGAGAGAGGGATACAGTGAAAGGGAGACAGAAGAGAAACAGAAACAGACAAGAAGAAAGAAAACAGAAGGAAAGATGAGAGAAAACAAGTCACAAAGGGAAAGAGTTGGCAGGGAGAAAAGAGAGAGAGAAACAGAGAGAAGGAGAAGGGGGGGAGAAAAACAGAGATGATGGTAAGAAAAAGGCAAAGGGGGAGAGAAACAGAGGCCGTTAGAATTAGGGTGGGCGGAGAGCCTCCACCCGGCCCCGCCCCCAGGCCCCCGCCCTGCCTCACCGTCCCAGCGTGGGGTTGTCCTCATTGCCACACCAGCCACACTCGTGGCTCTGCAGACACTCGTGGCAGGTCAGGAAGCGGTCACAGCTCCGGCACCGGGGCTCTGAGTGCACGCTGCAGGGTGATGGGTGTGGGGCTGTCAGAGCCACCCCCTACCCAGGTCTCCACCCTCCCCTCCTGGAACCCTGCCACCCGGACTGCACCTGTCGTCCCAGCCTCGGCAGCCCCCGTGCGGGTACCGGGCCAGGTAGGCAGCGAACATGAAGCAGGTGTGGGTGGACTGGCACCAGGCACACTGGCTTGAGTTGGCCAGGCAGTCGTCACAGGTCAGGCGCCTGGGGGCGGGGAGCAGGGACAGGGTCACCCCACAGCCTGGCCCCCACACACCCTCACACACCCTCTCCCTGGGCCCAGCTGGGCTCACTGGCTACAGAGTGGGGGACACTCTTGCAGGCTCTTCAGGGCACCCCGACCCCGGCCCCGCCGGCTGCACGCTGCGTCCCCCTTGCGGCTGGTGCTCTGATGCCACTCGCAGAAGGGGTCCTGGGAGGTTGGAGGAATAAGAGCCCAGCTTAGCCTTCTCCCTGGGGCTCCCAGCGCCAGTCTCCCAGCACCAGTTCAACAGGCAGCTGCCTCCCTTGCCTGCCAGGGCCCACAGATCCCTGTTCCAAGCCCAGCTCCTTCCTACAGCCACTGACATCCATGGGTTCTGCCTGACCAGCACCCACTCCCTTTTTGGGCAGTAGCACCACTTTATGTGGTCCAGGTTGCGCTGATTCAATCCCTGGGGTCCAGAGGTGGGCAGCGGGACACTCTCCTTCCTCCCAGCCTCACTGATTGGTCCTGGAGCTGGCACAAGCCCCAGTTAGAGCAAATGAAAGGCACTTCTGAGACTTCTGTTGAACTGAGGGGTGAGAGTGAGGTGGGGACAGAAAGGTGCTCTCCTTCCCCTTGGGGCTCCAGTGGCTGGGTGGGGGGATAAAAGTCTGGAGCCCCTGAGGCTCCCTTGCCACTCCCAAGGAATGAACCTCCAGGGAAAATGAGAACGTGGAATGGAGGGAGGTGAACAGCTGACTACACGGTTTGAACCTCTGGGGCGAGCAGGCCGAAAGACCTACTCCTGGACTCTGCTGTCTAAGGGGATAAAGGCTCCTCTGGTGCAGAGGTGCTGAGCCGGGTTTTCTGACCCCTGCAGCATGCAGAGTCACGCCTGCCAGGAGCTGACTCTCCAGCCCCTCTCCACTGCTCACAAATGACAAGGGCCCCGACTGTCTACCCCGCCGCCGCCCACAGGGCCCCTCAGCTACCCGTGCCAGCTCTGGGGGGCCCACCCCCTTGCTCAGTCGCCTGCTTTGGCTGACTTCGTGCCGAGCCCTCCCCGCTGTGGCCTGGTGGGCACCTGGGTGCAGGCGTGGCAGTCTCGATGCTCCTCACAGAGTGGGCAGAGGGCAGGCACCAGCACCAGCAGGGAGCCACCAGCCCCGCGGTCCCCGCAGTGGGCCCCGCTCTGGCGCAGGTGGCAGGTCGCACTGGCCAGGCACCAGCCGCAGCCCTGGTCCGCCAAACAGCCCAGGCAGGAGGGGTAGGAGGCGCAGGCCGACGAGCGGTAGGGCTCCAGGAAGAAGAAGGAGATCTCCTGGGGGCGGGGGTCACATGAGGGTCGGGGCTCCACGCTCCACGTCAAGGTTTGGGATAGGGATTAGAGTTTGGAGCTAAAGACTTAAGCATCTGGAGACAAGGTTGAGAACTCAGGCCCGTAGAAAGTCAGGATTTAGGACATCAGCAGACAAAAGGGGATCAGGGTTTGAGAAAATCCAGAGATGAGAGGTCAAAGTATGGAGGGCAGAGGTCAGGGTCAGCAAGATCAGGGCAGGAGGAGTCAGAGACGTGGGCAGGGGTCAGAATACGAGATCAGGTCAGACTCTGGGGGTCAGATGTTGGGGTCCAGGGGGGGTTCAAGGTGAGGCCCAGAGTTCAAGAGTCAAGGAGTAAGAGGTCAGGGTCAAGGGAGTTAGTTCGTGGCCCAGGGCATCTGAGGCCAGGGGCTGGGGCAGGGTCAGAGCCGGGGACCTGGGTACTCACGCTGCCACCTGGCACGCCAGTCCGGTCCCACAGCAGGGTGAGCTCGCTGTGTCCAGGGCCCGCTGAGCCGTTGAGCTGGCCCCGGATCTCTACCGCGTACTTGTGGCCCCGGCCAGGCAGTGGGAAGAGGCGAGCGGACCCTGGACGCTGCAGGCGCCTCGTCTCCTTCTCCTGCTGAGCCACCCAGCGCCCTACCTCCTCCTGAAGTAGGGGTGAGGGGCAGACAGGGGCCTCAGAACTTTCCACCCACACTGACCCCTGAAACCCCCAAGAGACCCAAACCCACCTAGCGCCCACCCCTCCTCTTCCCAGGAGGGCCTCAGAGTTTCTTAGACCCCCAAAACCTCCAAGCACCCCTAAACCTCCCAGCAACCCACGTCCTCCTCAGGGGAGTCTGACTTGGTAACTCAGACCTTCCCCTTTCTTCAAAATCCGCCCCCCACCCAGTTCTGTTCACAACTGAAAACCCCAGGACCCTTCCGTCACTAAGGCTAGATCCCACGCCTCTGACTTCTCCCCATTCCTCCTCCCCACCACACATCCAAGCCCCCATATTTACCATAAACAGCCCCCTGCATGTCCCAGGCACCCTCACCATGTTTTCTGTGTCAGGGCCACGGGCCATCCGGGCCAGTACGTGCAGGCGCTGGGCCCGGGCCCACACGGCCACGTCCTCAGCCCCTGGCCCTCCAGGCCCTCCTGGCAGCAGTGGGTGGATGAAGCCACGGTAGACCACGGACACGTCGGTCTCTGAGCTAGGTGTCAGGGTGATGGTCGTACTGCGGACAATCAAGACCTGTGCCAGCCAAGGAGGGAGGCGTGCATGAGGACCTCTCTGCATCGCCCCATGGTCCTCACACCTCTCCAGCCACATCAGAGCTAGAAAAGACCAGGCAACCCAATCTCCTTCCCTAGTTTACTAAATGGGAGACTGAGGCCAGAAGCAGGGGGGATAGCTCGCCCACGGTTACTCTGGGAGAAGAGTTGGGACTCCGACTCAGACAGCCCCTGCTCATCTCCACCTCTCATTAAACTCCAAGACCCTGGACCTTTCAGCATCTTCTTCCTCAACACCCCATCTTTCCACCTAAGCCCTTAGGAGTCCAGACCCCTTAACTAGGGGGCTTGGAGACCTTCCAGATTAGTAAACACATACATGTGCCAGGAGGGTGTCACACCCCAACTCCACAGGGACAGAAGCTCAGGCCCCTTCTGGACCTCATCCTATGTACCATGTTCTTTGTTATATAATGAACCAGTATATATGTTTAAAAAAAAAAAAGAGCCCAGATCCAAATCCAACGTTTGAAGCGACGCATATACTTCATGATTTACTGCCAGCATGTGTTCTTGTAATTGTAAAAGAGTGGAGCAACCCAAGTGTTCATCATGGGAGACTGTTTAAATAAACTGTAACACTACGGCATCAGAATGTAAATGGAGGGGCTTTCCTGGTGGCGCAGTGGTTGAGAGTCCGCCTGCCGATGCAGGGGACACGGGTTCGTGCCCCGGTCCGGGAAGATCCCACATGCCGCAGAGCGGCTGGGCCCGTGAGCCATGGCCGCTGAGCCTGCACGTCCAGAGCCTGTGCTTCGCAACGGGAGAGGCCACAACAGTGAGAGGCCCGCGTACCGCAAAAAAAAAAAAAAAAAAAAAAAGAATGTAAATGGAACATTATGAAGCTGTTAAAAAAAAAAAAAAAAAAGAGGGTGTTTCCTAAGTTCTGTTATGGGAAGCTTGCCGGGATACGTTAAGAAAAAAAAGGAGAATGAGAAAACAACACCACCACCAAAAAGACAAAAAAAAAAGAAGGGGCTTCCCTGGTGGCGCAGTGGTTGAGAGTCCGCCTGCCAATGCAGGGGACGCGGGTTCGTGCCCTGGTCTGGGAGGATCCCGCGTGCCGTGGAGCGGCTGGGCCCGTGAGCCATGGCCGCTGAGCCTGCGCTCCGCAACGGGAGAGGCCACAGCAGTGAGAGGCCCGCGTACCGCAAAAAAAAAAAAAAAAAAAAAAAAGAAAAAAAAAAGAAAAAAAGGGAAGTGGTAGTACAGTGTAGATAATATATTACTTTTGGTGCAAAAAAGAAAAATAATTAAATGTCACATTTACTTGTATTTGAATAGGTAAACAGCGGAAGGATATATAAGAAATCCAAATAGATCTTCTGGGGAGAGTTAGGGTGGTCTTGAGTTAGGGGGATGCTGAGGCCAGCTTCCCACACTGAGGGGTGAGGACTGGGTAGATGGAAGAGACTTTTCACTCAACAACTTTTTACACTGTTGTGGGGTTTTTTTTGTGTTGTTTTTGTTTTTAACTATATAGGATTCATTTATTCTATTTTATTTTATTTTTTTTAGCCACACTGCACGGCATGTGCGATCTTAGCTCCCCGACCAGTGGTCGAACCCTTGTCCCCTGAATTGGAAGCTCAGAGCCTTAACCACTGGATGCCAGGGAAGTCCCCATTGTTATGGTTTTTGAACCATGTGACTATAATACCTATTTTTTAAATTAATAAGGAACCACTGTGGAAAACACTTTGATGATTCCTCAATAAGTTAACCATAGGATTACCCCAGCAATTCCACTCATACTGAAAATAGGTTTTCACTGCAATATTTGCAAATATCAATTCATTATGTTGTACACTTAAAACTAATATAAGGTTGTTTGTCAATTATACCTCAATTAAAAAAAAAAAAAAAGGGACTTCCCTGGTGGTCCAGTGGTTAAGAATCTGTCTTGCAATGCAGGGGACACCAGTTCAATCCCTGGCTGGGGAACTAAGATCCCACATGCCTCAGGGCAACTAATCCCATGCGCCACAACTAGAGAGCCCTCATGCCACATGCCGTGGGCTATAGAGCCCATGTGCTATGAAGCCTGTACACTACAACTAGAGAGAAGCCCGCACACCGCAACAAAGAGCCCCCTCGACACTACGAAAGATTCCACGTGCCACAACTAAGACCCGACAGAGCCAATAAATAAATAAATAAATAAAATATTTTTTTAAAAAAGAAAAACTTGCCAACAGGTGTAAACAACCCAAATGTTATCAGCTGATGAATGGACATGGCATGGCCATACAATGGAATGTTATTCAGCCATAAAAAGGAACGAAGTTCTGGGACTTCCCTGGTGGTCCAGTAGCTAAGGCTCTGTGCTCCCAATGGAAGGAGCCCGGGTTCTACTCCTGGTCAGGGAACTAGATCCCACAGGTCGCAACTAAGAGTTTGCATGCTGCAACTAAAGATCCCTCATGCTGCAACTAAAGATACCATGTGCCACAACTAAGACCTGACACAGCTAAATAAATAAATATTTTTTTAAAAACTGAACAAAGTTCTGACACATGCCACAACACAGAGGAGCCTTGAAAACATTATGCTGAGTGAATGGAGTCACACACAAAAGGCCATGTATTATACGATTCCATTTATATGACCTATCCAGAGCTAACAAATCCAAATACAGAAAAAGAAAAAGGTTAGTGGTTGCCAGGGGCCAAGGGGAGAGGGGAATGGAGAGTGATTACTTAATGGATCTGGGGTCTCCTTTTGGGGTTATAAAAATGTTCTGGGGGGGCAAATTCCCAGTAGTCTGGTGAGTAAGACTCCATGGTCCCAGTGCAGGGGGCCTGGGTTCAATCCCTGGTCGGGGAACTAGATCCCACATGAATGCCGCAACTAAGAGTTCACATTCTGCAACTAAAAACAAAAAAACAGGGCTTCCCTGGTGGTGCAGTGGTTAAGAATCCACCTGCCAATGCAGGGGACACGGGTTCACGCCCTGGTTCGGGAAGGTCCCACATGCCACAGAGCAAATAAGCCCGTGCGCCACAACTACTGAGCCTGTGCTCTAGAGCCTGTGAGCCACAACTACTGAAGCCTGCGCGCCTAGAGCCCGTGCTCCGCAACAACAGAAGCCGCCACAGTGAGAAGCCTGATTACCGCAAAGCTCGCCGCAACTAGAGAAAGCCCACGTGCAGCAACAAAGACCCAACGCAGCCAAAATATTTTTAAAAAATAAACATAAAATAAATAAATGTAAAACAAAACAAACAAACAAAAAACATGCCTCAACGAAGATCCCATGGGTCACAATTAAGACCCCGAGCAGCTTAAGAAAAAAAAAAAAAAAAAGTTCTGGGGACTTCCCTGGCGGTCCAGTGGTTAGGGCTCTGCGCTTCCACCACAGGGGCGCGGGTTCCATCCCTGGTTGGGGAACTAGGATCCTGAATGCTGCAAGGTGCAGCCAAAAAAAAAAAAAAAATGTTCTTGAGCTAGAGAGTGGTGGTAGTTGCACAGAATTGCGAAGGTGATACATGTCACTAATGGTAAGTTTTATGTTATGTGCATTTCACCACAGTTAAGACTTTTCTTAGGCCAATAAGGAAAATCAGACCCTTGCATGTAAAGACTTAGGGGGCAAACGCAAGAGTGATAAAGATCCATTTGAAAAATGAAAACTCTAAGACCAAGCCCTTCAACACTCCACACTGGGCCCCATCCCCTGGCTCCCCACCTTGTCAGGCTGGGAGGCATTGGGCGGCTGTTGGAAGGTGAGCAGGTGCAGGCCAGGCAGGAAGCTCTGGGTGACACAGGCCTCCAGGGAGGTAACGAAGACAGGTACGGGCCCCCACCAGCCCACGGTGCCTGAGATCTGCTCCCCTCGGCAGCGGGCCTGCTCTGTGAGGACAGGAGGGTCGGGAGATGGGGGTTGGTGTGGGGTGCTATGCTGCCCCCTCCCACAATGCCACTGGACACTCACCAGGCCGAGGGAGGCAGCTCTCATTGTGTACGCACCAGCCCAGGGCGCCGGGCCCCCGGGGAGGAGCGGCGGTGCTGCTGAAAGCCAGACAGGCCTGGCAGTCACCCAGGAGGCGGCCCAGGCCCAGGCAGCTGGCAGCCGGACACTGCAGAGAGGGGAAAGACAGGTGTCACTATCCACTGGGGCTTAAGGGACCTGGGAAAAGCTGTGGATTCAGGAGGCTTGGGGCGGAAAGGTCAGGGGATTGGAGAAGGGAATTGAAAGCTGGGTTGGAATGAGAAAGATCAAGAGGACAGGGGTGGGGGATCCAGGGACAGAGACATAAGTTCAAAAGGATCGGGAAGAGGGTCAAAGGTTCAAGGGTCAGTAGTCAGGAATGCCGATCTTAGGTGTGAAAATGAGTCTCCCAAGCGCAGGTCTGGGCAGAAGAAGACACGGAGGACCAGGTCTCCGTGCTAAGGGGCAGAGTACTAGGACAGTCACTCACGGCCCCCGAGGGAGTCCCAGGAGGCGGGGCAGCTTGGCAGGCTCCCTGACACCAACTGCATTCAGGGTCTCGGGAGCATACGCTGTGGTCCGTGTACATGGAGCAATAGTCCAGGTGGTACTGTAGAGAGATGGGCAGGGAGGAGGGGGCGCCTCAGACCTGGGGCCTGCTCCCACGTCCTCGCTCACTTTGATGAGCCTAGGGAACCCCAACTGCTCAGAACGTTGAGGACCCCTGTCCACTTCTCCCCCAGCCCCAGGGACCACTGCCCCTCTGCCCTCAGCTCCAGGGACCACCATTCCTCCTCCCTTGGACCTGGGGACTGACCTCCCTTCTCTCACGGCCCTAGGGACCTCCCCTCCTTCTCCCAGGGACGCCCCCCAACTTCCTCCCTTAACCATGGGAAACATGCTACCTCCTCCCCAGCCACCCTCTCCCTATCACCCCAGTGCTCACGTCTGGAGCAGGCGCCTGGAACACAAAGGGAGGCACCTTGTAGGCCATCAAGTCCCCACGGGGCCGGCCACTGTACCCCCCTGCCACCAACAGGACGCTGCCACCAAGCACAGCCGCCACATGTGAGTACCGACCACTGGGAGGTGCTGCTCGGCCTAGGAGAATACAGACGCCCCGAGGACATGTGACCCCCCATCCCCCCTTCGTGGCTCCCACCTTGAGGACCACCCCTGACTCTGCTATGCCTCAACCCCACTTGCCCAAGGAAACCCTCCCCGCCTGCCTGGCCCTGCTCTAGTCCTAGCTCTCTCACCTCCTGGAGCTCCCACGCTGCTGCCCAAGTCACCTTCCAGACAGAGCATGATCTTTGGGGTCAAATCCTGGATCTACCATTTCCTTGCTTTCAAATCATGGATCAACTACTGACTAGCTGTGTGGCCTTGGGCAGGAGACCTGACTTCTCTGAGTCTTGGTTTCCTCCTCCGTGCATGGAACCTTGCCCTCGGGGAGCAGTGAGGCAGGCCGCCCGGCTGTCACCTGTTGTTGTCTGTCTGACACCAGCCTCCCTTCTGGTGACAGCCTCTGACTGTCCTCTGGAAAACCAACCCTCCCACCCACAGTCCACAAGGCTCAAGTCGAGCTGTCCCTGCCTCTAGCAGCAGCAGGGCTTGAGCCCAGGCCTATCAGAGTCAGTGACTAGTTCAGGGAGGGGACCCAATTGCTACAATTCTTGGGAAAAAGGTACTGTCTTCCCTCTGGGCATTTTAAAGGGGTAGGATATAATCCCAGAGCTGCTGGTGACCATCTACAAAAGGCAAACCTGCTACAGAATGAAGGAAATCCAGCTGAGAACTGGGGAGAGAAATGGCTCATGCCATTATGTGAGCACCTGGATCCAGGCCAGCCTGCAGCCAGTTTTCACTCAAGTGAGTCAAGAAATTCTTCTTTTTGCTTAAGCTGGTCGGGTGGGGTTTCTGTCACAACCAAGAGTCCTGACTGACGGGTAAGTGGTCAGTGATTGGTGACTCCCTCACACTCTTACTGACCCGTATGCTCTGTAAGTGTATGGGACTTGGCTCAGGGGATCAAAATCTACAAAGAAGGAGGAGGCCTCCAGAAACCTCACACTCTGGCCTACCCAGTGAAGGGGTCTGAAGGAGGGACAGGAGAAGAAGTGGAGCCCTGGATTGGAGGCCTCCAATGCTAGGCTAAGGCTTTATTCCTTTTTTTTTATTATTATTTATTTATTTATTTGGTTGGGCTGGGTCTCAGTTGCAGCGGGCTCCTTAGTTGTGGCTCGCCGGCTCCTTCGTTGTGGCATGCAAACTCCTAGTTGCAGCATGCATGTGGGATCTAGTTCTCTGACCAGGGATCGAACCCGGGCCCCCTGCCTTGGGAGCGTGGAGTCTTAACCACTGGGCCACCAGGGAAGCCCCATTCCTGATGGTCAAACAGGATTCCTTGGGGACCCTTCCTCTTGCCCACCCCTTAAATGTTACTGTCCCTTGTTTTATGTTTGTCCTTTGTCCTCACTCTTCTGTTCAGAAGGGTGGGGAGAACAGATGGGCCTCTGGGAAGTCCACAGTCCCATGAAAGGATATGCCCAATTTGTGCACACAAGTGTCTTTCTGAGGAGAGGGCCTGTGACTTTCTTCCCATTCACAAAGCAGTCTCTGATCTAATGAGCTTGAAAGGCTTCTCCACACTCCCTCCAGGTGAGCCCTCTGGCCTTGCACTATTAGGACAATGTGTTGGGCCCTTCACTGGACTGTCTTCTTTCTTCACTTCATTTTACTCAATTTATTCTCACAACAGCCCAGTGGTTTAAGTGTTGTTACATTTTACAGAGGGGAAAGTTGAGGTGCAGAAAGATTAAATGATGGTTTTTGTACAAAAGGTTGTTTAGGAATGGCCATCCTGGTTCTGCCACTTGCCCACTGTGTGACCTTGAAAAAGTTACTTCTTTGTAGGCAGTCCCCTGGGACAGCTGATAATTGGCAAAACCTGGATTGGAACCTAGATCTGATGCTTCTGAAAATGTCTCCCATCTCCATAGCAACAATGCCCTGGTCCTATCTCTAGTGCAGGTGTGCCTGCTGAGGCCAGCTCCGATAGGATGTTGGGCTCACCCCAACAACGACCGGGGTGGCTCCTTCCCAAAGCCCAGTATCACTGTGGGAGCAAGCGTGACCCTCAGGAGCCCCTCATGGAAACAGGGGGGCCACTCACCCTCAGGAGTTCCTGGAGGGGCAAGCTCGGCCCCTGACACCCACTGATGGCAGCCAAGGTGGTAGAAGAAGATGCCATCTTCATAGCACTTTTCCTCCTGGTAATGGGTGTGCACGTTGCCCCCTGGGAAAGGAGGAAAGGGGCACAGCTGGCAAGCCTGGGGGAGATGAGGACACCCCTGCAGGGAGCCTCAGCTCAGCCTTGGGCCCCTGGCAGGCAGGCAGGTAGGTGGGATCGGGGAGCCTCCTCACCGTAGACCACCATGTAGTTGCCCAGGACACTGGCTGTGTGAAAGGCCCGCTCCCGTGGGCCCTGAAGCCCATCCCGGCCCTTCAGGGTGGTCCACACGCGCCGATCCACGTGGAAGAGCTCGGTGGAGTTCACCCGCACAGAGAACCTGTCGGGGAGGGGAAGAGGAGGAGCTTGAGGCAGGAAGGACCTCTCTCCCTCCTCTGGGCCCACAGTTGAGACTGGCTTTACTGGATTTATATCCCCTCAGAACTAGAAGCTCCTCATGGGCAGGACCCAGGTTTCATTGATCTCTGGGTTCCCTGCATAATCTAGCCAGGGCTAGACACCAAGCAGGGGTTGGTTAAATGACTGGATGAGTGGGAGTGCGCAGGGAAGCAAGTGACCAAGAGATTGAATGACAGACTAGAGAATGCGTGAGTCGGGGAGTAAATGAGTGAATAAACAAATGAGTGAATGAATGACAGACGGGGTGACTGAATGACTGCAGGGGTCTATCAGTGGGCAAAGACCGTTAAAGCATAAAGGCCCAGGGTGTTAGGCCAGGCCTGGCCCTGCAAGGCATGGGTTGTGGGGCAGGTGACTCACCGGGCAGTGGAGGGCCGGTGTCCACCGTGAACCAGCAGGGCACGTGACGGGGCATGGAACACCATGGAATGGCCAGTGGCGGCAGGGGGCCTCCCACCTGCCGGAATCACCTGCTCCCAGTAGCCCCCACTGGTGCTGTCGAGGCGGAAACGGAAGAGGCCAGAGGAGAAGAGGTCGTGCTGGGTGCGGCCACCAGACACATAGAGCCAGATGCTGTCCACTAGGGCTGCTGCGTGACCTGCCAGGCCTGGCGGCCCTGAGGAACTGGAAGCAGCTGGTGCCAGAAGCTCCCAGTGGCCACCACCCAGCGGGCTAAAGGCCCAAACGTCACTGGTGAGGGAGCCGTCAGCCAACTCACCACCCATCAGCACGAGGGAGCCGGCCCAAGCCACAGCCACGTGGGAGTGACGGGCAGCCTGTGAGGAAGAGACCAGGAGACGGAGATGGAGAGGGAAACAGATGGTGACACAGAGAAAGAGAAAGACAGAGAGAGATGCAGAGACAGGGCAAGATGGAGAGACAGAGATACAGAGAAAGAGAAGGTGAGAGAGGGGCAGAGATAAAGACAGAGACATGCAAAGAGAGAAGAGAAGAGAGACGGACCCAGAAAGACAGACACATGCGAATAAAAAGAGAGGTGTGACAGAGAAACACGATAAGAGAAGGCGGAGTCAGGGAGAAATGACAGAGACCAGTAGAGAGAGTAAGAGGTATAACCCAGAGAGAAGGAGACACAGAGACCGAGAGAGACCAGATGACCAAGAGTCAGAAACAAAAACCGAAAGATGGACCAAGAGAGACAGGAGACACACAGAAAGGTAAGATGCAGAAAGGCAGATAAACGAAGAAGAAAGATAATCAAAGACAGAAAAGCAGAAGGGGGAGGTGTAGGTGGTCATGTATCACACTGCGGGAGTTAGGGGTGTGCGGGGTGATGGGGTCGCTCTGGGGCGCCCTGGCTGGGTCTGACAGAGTGAACAGGCACCTCCAGGCAGTGCAGAGGTGGGGTCCATACCGGGGCAGGACTCAGGTCCCAGCGCTCCCAGGTGTTGGCAGAGAAGTTGTACAGGACGAGGTCACCCAGGGCCCTGTTGAGGTCCTGGCCTGTGGAGAGGTGGACAGTCTCAGGCCCTGGCCACAGGCTGCCAGGCCTCTAGACCCCAGACTCATATCCCATCTGCTTACCTCCGAAAACAGCCAGCAGCCCCGGTGGGGACAGGAAGGCACCAGCCGCCCCGATACGGGCGGAGAAGGCGGGGTCCCCGGCACTCACGTTGTGCCACCAGCCAGCCCCCTGGTTCTCCCACAGGTGCAGGTCACAGGCGCGTCCCAGGAAACCAGGCTCACAGAGGCACGGTCCCAGGGGCTGGAGGGAAGGGGGCACAAAGGCAGGGACAGAGAAAGAGAGAGAAAGAAACAGACAGGGAGCAGAGAGAGAGCCAGAGCGAGACAGATGGAGCAAAACGGAGGAGAGAGATGAATAGGAAAGGAGAGGATGGAAAAATAAAAGACAGAGAGGCGAAGAAAGAGACAGGAAGGAGAGAGGCCAACAGACAGAGGAAGAGATGGACACAGAGACACAATCAGAGGGAGGCAGAGAAGAGGAGAAACGAAGACAGACCAACAGAAAAAGGGAAAGGAAAAAGAAAAAGACCCAGAAAGGAAAATGAGGACAAGACAGAAAGACAGGTTGGAGAAAAAAATACTGATGGAGTCAATGTCGGCCTGGGCTGGAAGAGCTCAGATCCGGGGAGGTCAAGGCAGGGAGGGCTCAAGGCGTGACCCAGGCCCAAAGCTGGATATGCATGGTTTAGGCCCAAGGTCAGTGGTCAAAAGTCAGAAATCATGGCTGGGGGCCCAAGGCCAGACAGAGCGGCTGGGTGTGAGGGTGGAGTCGGGCCTGGCACGAGGAAGGCAGGTAGGTTCACAGGTGAGAAGTGGGCTACAGGTGAGGTTGGGAGTGAGCTCAGGCAGAGGAGGGGCCCCCAGTGAAGGTGGAGTGGAAGTGGAGTAACAGGTTGGGGAGTGCGATCTGGAAGGAGAGGGAGAACTGTAGGAGGGAGCAGGGTCCCTGGCGGGGTCAGCATCATGGGAGAGGATGGGATGGCAGGGGTTGTTTCAGGCAGGGGCAGAGTCAGGTCTAGGACATGGGAGCGGTGGCTGTGATCACAGGGCAGGGCCCCAGGGGGACACAGCTGGGGGCAGGCTCACCGAGGCGCAGGTGCCATGGCTGCCACAGTAGGCTGGGCACTCCTGCAGGCCGCAGTCAGGGCCCCCCCAGCCCGGCTCACAGACACACACCCCTGGGGGCTGGCACTGCCCATGGCTGTAGCAGCCCCCGGGGCACAGGGAGAAGCGGAACGAGGCGTTGAAGCCCAGCAGGTTGTAGTTGGCATCGCTGAAGAGGTGCAGCAGCATCTGGAGGCACAAGGTGGGTGGGGCTCTGGGGCGGGACTGGGAGAGGGTCCACCCCTGCCCCCACCCCACCCTGGGGTCCCCGCCTCCTTTCTTTGTCTCTCTCCACCTCTCTTTGTCCCTCTATCCTTCTGACTGATGTCAAGTCCCCCCGCCTTTTGTTTCCCTCTGTGTATCTACCCCCCGTCCTGCACACTCCACTCAGATCCTCCAGCCACAGCCCCGCGGCCAGGCCCCACCAACCTTGCCTGAGGAAGCCTCAATGGGCGGAGGCCGGGTGCTCCCACTCAGACTGGCAAGCAGGGGCCCGCGGGGGGAGTCACCATCATACACGAACAGGTAGTCATACGTGCATTCCGTGTCCAGGAAAAGGAAGTCCAACAGGATCCGGTACTGGGAGCTCGGGGCTGAGCAGTGAGAACAGGTGGGCCAGGCTCAGATGCGGACCCTCTCCCCATGCCTCCACGCAGCGCCCCCCACAAACACCAAGGCCTACTCCTCGTAACACTGGGATGGGGGCCCAAAGCTGAGTCAGACCTGGGCCTTGCCTTCAAGGGGCTCCCAGGCTCCCAGCCCAGGGAGGTCAGAGCTGTGACAGCAAGAGGGACAGAAGCTCAAAGAAGAAATTACAGTATCATCCCTGGAAAGGACCCCTGAGATCAGGCCAAACACCGCCTACTATTCAGATGGGGAAACTGAAGTGCAGAGAGAAGAACCCCATCCCAGTGGTCACACAGAACTTCCCATTTATTCTTGAGCCTCAGACATGCCCAAGCCTGAGGGTCAGTCCAGGCGTGAGCAGAGAGGCATACTCCCAGATGGAAAAGGGCCTCTGTGAGGGTCCTCTGTTCCAGGTTCAACAGAGCTCTAGGGGAAGAGGTCCCTTTCTTCCCCCTGGCCAAAGACTGAAACTTGGAGCACCACAGCTCCTCTCTGCCCCCACCCAGGGTCTCTTCTCTCTGTTTATTGTATTGAATAGTAGCTAAGGGCACAGACTCTGGAGCCAGACTGCCTGGGCTCCAATCTTGGCTCTGCCACTTACTAGCCACTAGCTGTGTGACCTTGGGCAAGTCAGCTAACCTCTCTGGATCTGTTTCTTCATCCGTAAAATAGGGATATAATCACTATGGTCAATTCATACTTCTTGGCCACTAATCCCATCAGGAGATGATGGCTGACTCCCAGCCCCTTGTATCTGCAAGAGCCTCAGAGACTAGCTTGGCCAATACAAACCAGAAGTGATGCTCTGGGACTTCCGAGGCTAGATCAGAGGAAGCCTGCAATTTTTACCTGGGCCTCGTAGAATACTCCTTCTCAGAACCCAGCTGTCATGCTATGAAAAGTCACATGGAGGGGCCATGCGTAGGCGTCCCAGCTGAGCTTCCAGCTGACAGCCGGCATCAACGCTCCCTGGGAGGGAGCCTTCTTGGACGCCCGGCCCAGGTGAGTGTTCAGATGACTGCAGTCCCCACTGGTCTGACTGCGACCGCATGGGAGGCCATAATGGATAACGCACCTAAAGTGCTTATGGTACGGCCTAGCACTGTCGCTCTTCCTGCTCTCTGCCAGGTCCTGGTTGCAGAAGGTTCTCTCATCCCACATCTCCCACTAGGGGCTCAGGGAAGGCTTGTGGGCTAGGGAGACTAGGAGACCTGGGTTCCAGCTCTGCTCCTGACCCTAGGCCAGCCCCTTTACCCATGCTCCTCAGTACCCCCATCTGCATACTGGAGATGCTCGTCCACTATTCACGAGCTGTGGGATCTTGCGCCAGTTCCATGGGCTCTCTGGGCCTCAGTTTCCTTGATGTAAAATGGGGATAATTCTCCTCAGCCATCAAGGCTGGTATGAAGATCCCAGATGGTGACTCTAACATGCCAGCCCAGGCCTTGTCCTCCCTCAGCAGGACCACTGATCCAGCCTCCTTCGTGGCCTGTGCTGACATGGGTCCCTGAGGGATCTCCCCAGCTCGACATCTGGCCCTTACCCTCCCTTGCTCAAAAGCCCTCCATGGCTCCCTACCATCTCCAGGAGAAAGTCCAGCTCCCTAACCTGGTGTTTGGAGTCTCAACTTGTCTCACATCACCCCACGGCTTACAGCTCTATCAGGAGCTGGGCCTGTGCAGAAGTTCCTCTCTCTGTCTAGAGCACATTCTCCCTTCCTGCCAGCAAACTTCCCCACCTTCGCCAAGAAGCCTTCCCTGATGCCCCCGGGCTGGGTTAGGTGCCCCTCTAGGTTCTCACTTTCCAATACGACCTTCATTCCTCTGGGCCAGGACCACCTGTGTCCAGGTGTGTCTCCCCTGCAGCCTAGGAGGCCCACAGGACAGGGCCTGGGCCTACTCATCTTGGGGATCCCTCCCCGACACTGCCCAGCACGGGGCCTGGTATTGAGCAAGGGCTCAGGAAATACTGGATGAAGGAAGGAAGAGATGCACAAGACAGAATACTGAAGTTGGCAGCTCTCCCTCAGGCTCTGGCCAGAGCCCGCAAGAACATCACACATAGACCCCGAGCTGTGGTCTGGAGAACGCAGAACAATTCAGCCAGGCCAGGCAACCAGACCTCCCCGACTCTTACCAGCCTCAACCAAACTATAAAGCTCTGTTCCTAGAATCACAGCAAGCACATCTTTGCCAAGTGCCCACCAGGGGCCGGCTCACCATCTGCCTTCCCCAAGTTCCACCTTAAGTTCAAGTCCTCCTGTTTCTGCCCAACATGGGCCTAACCCCCAAGCCATCCTGGACAGAGACCTGATCCTAAATGCCCCTGCTTTTCAAAGACAGATGCCTCTTATTCACAAGGATGTTATGAGGACTGGGCATGATGAAGTGTGAACATGGTACAAAAGTAAGTGGGTCAGTTGCTTATTTTTTAATAGATGGGGGAGCATGTTGGCTCTTAGAGGTGATGGACATTGGGAAGGATGGGAGCCCAAGGGGCATCCAGTAGTCTCCTGGACTCCTTCTTTCCCCAACATCCAGCCAATCGGTCCCCCAAGTCTCACTGGTGAAACTTCACAAATCTCTCAGTGTTCTCCGTGCCTCTCCACCCGCTTAGCTCCTGCCCCAGTTCAGAACTCATCCTCTCCCACAAGACTAGCACACCAAGTCTCCAGTCTACCCCCCACCCAGCCTGAGAGCGACGCCCCACTCCTGCTCAAAATCCCCCTTTGGCTCCCCATCAATCCCAAGAGAAAAGTCAAGCTGCTCAGCATGACATTCAAGGCCCTTCTTCCCCTCCTTCTGGTGCCCTCTTCTCCTCCCAGCCAACAAGTTTAGCCAGACCAGACAAGCCTAGACATGGCTCGGAGACCCACCAGCCCCTCTTTTGTCTTCCTAGAGGCTGTTCCCTTTTCTCACCCGGTAAACTCCTATGCATGTTTCAGAACACTGCTCTGGTGGCTCCTCCTCTGTGACCCCCAGCAGAGTCTTCTCACTCCCCTAGGCCCGGCAACCCAACCCTGCACCTCCTTCCGTCTCAGCCCTGAGCACACCGGGGGCTGAATGTCTGTGTCCATCCCCAACCAGGCTGGAGCTCTTAAAGGCCAGAGAATGATTTATACCCTTAACACATACACACACTTCCCATCCTCTTCTCACCCCCTAGACAGGAATGGCCCCCAAGATGGGGACAAACACACTTATCCCCAAAAAACATGCTTCATCCATACCCCACACAACAGCCATAGAGATCTTCTAAAACGTAAATTAAATCATGTCTTTCCCCTGCTCAAAACCTTCCATAGATGCCCAGTGTCCCCAGACAAAGACTAATCTCCAAAGGCTGCAAAAGGAGGCCCTGCACGATTCAGACCCTGTCACATCTCTGGCCTTTGCCGAGGACCTCCTCTGGGGGACTCCCACCTCTCCCTGGAGGCCAGCTCCTCATCCACTGCCAAGGGAGCCTTCCTGGACTTCTCCAGCCACTGCCTTGGATTTCTCTTCCACCTCCCTATTGCCCTCAGGACACAGCTCAAAAATCACAAGGTCAGGGCTTCCCTGGTGACTCAGTGGTTGAGAGTCCGCCTGCCAATGCTGGGAACACGGGTTCGTGCCCCGGTCCGGGAAGATCCCACGTGCCGCGGAGCGGCTGGGCCCGTGAGCCATGGCCGCTGAGCCTGCGCGTCCGGAGCCTGTGCTCCGCAACGGGAGAGGCCACAACAGTGAGAGGCCCGCATACCGCAAAAAAAAAAAAAAAATCACAAGGTCCTATACCACCTGCTTCCTCCCAGCCCTCCAGCCTCTGGCTCACTGTTTGTCTTCTTGGATTCTGTGTCCTAGCATATGGATTTCTAGTTCCTCAAAATCATCATATCCTCCTGTTTCCAGGCCTTTGCACAGGCTATTCTCCTTACCTGGAATGCCCTTTTGCTCTCTCCTGCACATGCCTCTGGTCTCAGGTATAGCCCAGGCTAAGTCAGATGTCATCTCTGGGATTCCCACTCCCTGGGGGTGGGTTTGTTTCCCCCACTAGACTGGGATCCCAGGAGGGTAGAGATGGGGCCTTTGCACAGGCTGTTCCCGCTTCCTGGAATGACTTTCTCCTCCTCCTGGCTGATTCCTATTGGTCCTTTAGGTCTCAGCTCAGACATCTCCTCCAGGAAGCCTTCTCTGCTCTCTCCCACCCAACAGATCAGGCACCTCCTCTGGGCTCCCCAGGCCCGTGGGGTTCCTCTGTCACAGCCCCTACCACTCTGGACTGGACTGTCTGTTAACATGTTTGCCTCCCCCACTGGATTCCAAGCCCCAAGTCATCGGGGATTGCTGGGGCTGTGGAGGTCTCTGCTATGTCCCAGAGGCAAAGACAATGTCTGGCACATGAATGACTGAAAAAAATGCTTTTATTGAAGTACTTTAAAAAGGACAACACTAATAATCCTACGACCATTTACTGGGCATTTATTACGTGCCAGGCACAGTAAATACCTGTTCTCATTTAAGTCCAACCGCCCTATGAGGGGAATACTATCACTATCCATACTTGCAGGGAGGGAAAGCCGAACCTCAGAGGAAGGAAGCCACCTGCCCCAATTCACAAAGCCAGTAAGAAGTGGAACCCAAATTTGAAGCCAGGTGGTTGGGCTCTGAGCCTGAGTTTCTAACAGTTACTCAGAACACCCCTCACTGATGCTTCTGGCTTGTAATTGTCCATCTGCGTCCGTGTGCAACTCCCCCATCAGACTTCAAGGCCTTCCAAGGCAAGGCCTAGACTGGCTGCATTTTAGAGCAAAGGGCCTGCACCAGAACCGGTTCTGGGAACACGGTGAGCGGATGCAAGACTGCACAAATGAATGAATTAGCGCACCAGCCAGTGTGTGACCCACACGGCCCCACTCACCCTCGATGAGCCACTCGCAATTGCCATTGACGCTGTAGTTGCCCGCACCATCTGTCACGAAGCCTGGCGCCTCCCGCAGCACTTGCCGCTGTCCCTTGCAGTCCCCTGCCCGGGCCCCAGGGGACAGTGGCCACAGCACGGCAAAAGATAGAGCCAGCGCCGCAGCCAGAGCCCGGCCCAGGGCCATCGCTGCCTCCAGCACTGACCCTTACAGAGGGACGGGTCCTAAAGACCCGGAGAAGCCCCTCCGCCCGGTTTGAAGACCTGCAAATGCGACCTCTATAGATGGGACATGGCCTTGTAGACCAGGGAGGTCCAGGAGTCGCTGTCCCCGCGAAGGGAACCGCCGCTGTTGATGGGCTCTGGAAACCGAGGGGTGGGCCCTTATAGACCCATGGAAAAACCTGTAAATGGGGTCGTTACGTACGGGACAGACCCCTAGGGGCCACGGGAGTCCCTTATAGGCATGGGCCCCCATACGCTGGCTGACCCCATAAACGGGCCGCTGCAGGCCGAAATGGACCTTATAGACCACTGGGTCCCCAGTGGGCGAAGGGCTCTACAGCTCGGCGGGGGCCTACATAGAGTGCGGGCCGGGCCTGGCCCGGAAAGTCCTCCGGGAGAGACGCCCCTCCAGCCAGGGGCGGGGCGCGAGCGGGTGCCCAGGGCAGAGTCAGTCTTCAGGGGCTCAGGCCTGGACACCACAGACGAACTCCCTTGCTCACCCACCCGCGCCTCCCTTCCGAGCCGGATGAGCCAGAGCAGAAAGATGAAGGGACGCTCGGGCCAGAGCGGCCCCGGGAAGACCCGCTTGGAGGGCGAGAGGGTGGGGGCCGAGTGGCCGCGATGGGAGGCACTACGGAAAGGAGGCGAGAGTCGCGGAGACGCAGGTCAGAGCGGCCCTGGGAGGACTGCGAAGCACCCAATCCCACCCCTCCACAGAGGGAGACTTCCGGAAACTTCCCCGCCCATTTGTTCCTAAACGCATGCGCAGCAGTGACCTCCTTGGCTAGTGAAGTGAGAACCACACATGCGCAGTGCTAAAATCTTAACCCGAACTCCCGGCGCAGGTGGCTGAGCGAACCGTCGGCCACTGGAGGGCGCCTCTACCTCTAACTGGGGAAGAGAAGGTAAAAATAAAGAAGCCGTACAATAAGAGGACTCTGCTAGATGATGATTCATATTTTCAGGGCTCCCAGATTCTGGGTCAACAAAAGGTCAGGTTTTGCAGGCCCCTCCCAAGATACCATTTCACAGTTGGGCGCACTGTGGTCCCGAGCCTGGAACGGTTCTTGCTCAGCCCCGTCTCTGAGCGCTGTCAAGGTGTAGAAGAGCCCATCCTATTAAAGATAAAAACTCAACGAATCCTCTTTATTTTGGCAAGAAGGGGAAAAAAGTCTTTCTGCCAAGGACCTGAGGGAGGGCCTTCGAGATGGAGATAGGGTGAACAGAGTACGGGTGCTAGGTCACAGAGATCCCAAGGGAAGGTAGGAGTCGAGACTAGCTTCACAACATCCGTCCCGGGAGCGGTGGCTCGGGGTCGCAGAGTCCTGGAGAGTCACAGGCAGGGTCCCGGCGATCGTCACTGGTTTTCCGGGGTCCGGCGGGGTCAGAGGTCTCGGAGGGGGCCAGGGGGCCGGAGGTCACGGAACAGCGGGAGCCCAGAATCCGGTGCCGCTCGGGGCAGGGGCTGAGGGAGGGGACGGGGAGAGCGGCTCCCGCGGGACCGTTTGGCACAAGAGTCGGGGGAAGGGTCGGGAGCGGGACACTACGCACCCCTACCTGGGCGCGCGGGGTGGGGAGGTTTGGGAAGGCCGGGGTTGGCAGAGCCCTGGGGCCGGGATAGAGCGGGGATCCGGAGCCCGGCCGGGGCCCGGCGCGCGGCCCATGGGGCAGGCGCGGGCAGGGGTGCTCAGACCGGGGGTGCGGTGCCCCCGGCCGTGTGCATGCTGAAGTATTCGGTGAAGCCGGTGTGCGGCGCCGCTGTCTGGGGCACGAGCGGCTGGTAGGGTGGCGTCGGGCCATCCCAGCTCGGGTCGGCCGCCTTGGGGAACCGAGAGGAAGGGGGCGGGGAGGCCGCGCCCCGCTCGGCCATGGTCACCACGCGGCCCCTCGGGGCCACCGCCGCCGCCACCGCTGTCTCCTCCACCTGCTTCCCGGCCTGGGAGGGGGGTCAGGGTCAGAGGCCGTCCAGGACCCACGGGGGGCAGATGCGGCCCCGAAGGCCCGTCCCTCTTCCCCCGATGATCCCCCCTCCCGAGGTGTGGGCGCAGGTGTCAGTCAGGGGCGCCTGGACAGTGGGGCCAGGTACTCAAGGGGCGGCGTCGGGGTGCGCCGGGCGAACTCCGGCGGCGGCCGGGGAGGCGGGGGAGAACCGCGGAAGGCCGCCGGCGGCGGGGGCACCGCGCGGGGTGTCCGAGGGGGCGTACGCAACAGCGCCAGGACCCAGTCCGGCAAGGTGGGCGCGGGCGCCGGGGGATGGTCGCGGCGCGGCGTTGGGGCGCTGGGGGTGCGAAAAGCAGGGGGTGGGCTCAGGCGCCTGGACGTGGAGGGCGGTGGAGGGGCCGGGAGCGGGGTCAAGTACTCCAGGGGCGGCGCCAGCAGCTCCTCCGGCGCCGGGGCCGCGGGGCTTACGCAGGAGGTGGGCGGGGGGATGGAGAAGAGCTCCGTGAAGTTGGGCACCGAGTCGCTGATGAACGTCACGTTCCCGTAGACGTGTTCCGGGAAGGTCTTGTCTGCGGATTGGCTTCCTCCGGGGCCTGGGGCTCCGGCCGAGGCGATCTGCGACGTGCGCACGTGGTACGGGAAGTTCTTGTTGGCCGCCGAAGGGCGTGTCATGATCTGGGGCGAAGGGCAGGCGCAGGTTGGAGAAGGACTGTCCAGGCCTCAGGCTGCCTCCATAAACATGAGGCCCTGAGGATTCCCCTTCACTTGACATCCCCGCTTCCCTGAAACCGTTCAACTGGATTAGACGCCTCCTCTGAGCTCTCGCAGTACCCTGGCCTCTAACCTTTCCCGTCCATCACAACTCTTGCTACTCTGCCGATGCTTCCTCCATCAGAGCCCTGGTCAGCCAGTTGTCACTGGATGGTTAAGCTTCAGCACCCTACTCTGTCTAGTGTGATAGCTACTAGTCATATGTGGCTACTTAAGTTCAAATTAATCAAAATTAAACTGAAACTTCCATTTCTCAGTCACACTAGCCACATTTAAGCGCGCAACAGCCGCATGTGGTTAGCAGCTATCGTGTGGGACAGCACAGATTGTAGAATATTTTCATAAACACAGGAAGTTCAACTGGACAGCAACTGACAGACTCCAGAATGTTAGCTCCAGGAGGGCAGGTACTTGACTGTTCTCTTCCCTGCTGAATCCCCAATACCTTTAGAACAGTGCCTGACACACACAAGCTCTCAAGAAATATTGGTTGAATGCAGAGATGTCTCCTGAATTAGCTGGCAGGCCATGAGGGCAGGGACCGGGTGTGACCCTAGCACTGCAACACGGGAGCCCAGCACAGTCCCTCTAAGGTAGTTGCTGAATAAGTGAACAAGGAGCTGAAACCGAAGAACAGTAGAGTGCCAGAGGTGGAGCTGTGCTGAGCTAACACGCGCATTTTTAGGAAGGAAACTGGTTGAAGGTTAAGTATAACAGAAAGGGCACCCCACCTCCCAGCCCCACAGCTCACTGAGTGTGGGATCTGGGACACATTGACTAAACTCCCAGGGCCTCACTGCAGAAAAGGGGTTACAGTGCCTACTTGGAAAGATGAAGAGAGGGTGGAAATGAAAACCACTGGTGCAGAGCCTGGCACATGGTGGGTTCTCAGCATTTCTCCTCTCTCTGTCTCTTTGTGACTTCCTGGAACAGAGCCGCCAGAGGGACTGTCCCAGGAAAGTGAGTCTGTACCTAAGGTTCTAGGGTAGAACATGCGGGACCTGGCCCCCTCTGTCAGTGGCCCAGTATATTCCCTGCAAAGAATACATGGTGGACCCCTTGCGTCAGGAGGCGGGGTCTTCAGCAATGCCTATTTCCCTGTGTGATTCCTTCTTATGCCAGATCTTGTGGTCTGCTGGAGAAGGATTGGGTTCAAAGTCCCCCTGCCCCCCACCACCGAAGGCCATGGAGCCTGGCAGGTCACCTCCCTTCTCTGGGCTTTAGCTTCCCCTCTCTGTATAGTGGGTTCAGTGACAGTTATCCATCCTGTCTGGGGTTGCTCTGCCATTTAAACAAGAGGACGAAATAAATGCACGTGAGTGTTCCCAACATGAAACAGAGGCTGGTTTGAGACAGGTGTCCATTGAATGGTGGATGGATGGATGGATAGATGGATAGAAGAACTGTCAGCCAGAAGGCCAGATAGGATGTAAACCAAGGCAAAGAAGAGGTTTGGTGCTCAAACCCTCTGCTGCCGTTCAGATTTAGGCCCCCTGAAGCCCCAGCCTGACCCAGCCCAGTTGCTTCTTCCTGTGATAGAGCAGCAGAGATGGAAGAATGGGGGGCGGGGAGAGACCAAGGGGCTTAGGGAAGGCAGTGGGGATACAGAAGGGAAGAGTGAGAGTCTAGGGACACAGGGTCAGGATGGAAATGGGGAGGGGGGCAAAGAAAGAGGGTGGGGTTGGGGGAAGAGGCCAGGACACAGAAGTGGGAGAGAGGAATAGAAGAGGGTGGACTCTGGGGGATACAGTGGAATAGCCTGCCAGAACCCAGCAGGCTCTCAGTAAGTGTCTATTGAATGACTAAAGGGATGAAGTGAAGGAAATGGATCAAGAGCTCAGAACAGAAGGTTCAGGCAGCTCAGGCGTGGAGAGCCTCATGCATCCTCCACCCATTGGTTTCCCATCCCCAACTGGATGCCCAGCCTCACCAGGAACACGCCGTGGGCATACAAATGGATCCCCAGCTGGATGCCATTGACAATCTTCTCCCGGGCCCACTTGGGGATCCCAAAGTTGGCGATCAGGGCCATGACCGGAACTGCAAAGAACCTGAAGGGGAGGTATTGGGTCTGTAGAGTCACTGGCCCTGCCTTCCACCCCACCCCATGGCCCCAAATACCCTGCTATGCACACACATAGGTCCCGAGTGGGTCCCAAACTGGAGGGAAGCCAGTGTGACCTTCAGAAGCCAGAGGTTAAAAGGAGACAGGAATCCCACTGGCATGGGAAATTTGGGAGGGGGGGCAAGGAGTAGGTTGAATTTAACTCAGTTCTATCCCACCCCAATCCTGGCACCTGATAGGAAATCTATAGATGTTTGATGAATGAATTAACATATGATGAAAACAATTAAAGACTTACTGCATGCCAGACCTGTTTCTAAGCATTTCACATACATACGCTCATCTAACTCTCACAGTGACTCTATAAGGCAGGTACAACCTCCAGCCCCATTAAACAGGTGAGGAAACCGAGGCAGAGAGAATTTAATTGACTTGTATAAGGTCACACAGTTTACAAGCTTTAGAACTGGGTCTAAACCCAGGCAATCTGGCTTAGAATCCATCTACTTTACTGCTGTGTTATGTTGAATAAAAAATATCACAACTAGCTTTTATTGGACATTTACTATGTGCCGGACTCGAAGCCCTCATCTGTTGCCCTATGCATACTCAAGATAACCCTTTGCAGGAGATACCCCTGACAACCTTTCTTTATGCGCAAGTAACCTGAGGCACTCTTTTTTTCACTATGGGAAAGTAATTATTTCCAGGTTACAAAGTGAGTAAGTGGCAGACTCTGGTGACAGCTGCCTAACTTGAAAGCCCGTCTGCCTCCAAGAGGAGGGTTTGAGTTGGGAAGAGCCATTTTTGAGAAGCCAGGGAAGGCAGGGACAGGTTGGGGCCCCAGCACGTCTCACCAGAGGGTGTAGGCAGCAAAGAAGGGCACATAAAAGGGCTGCTTCTCTGGGAAGTGGCGCAAGGAGATGAGCACGGCATAGCAGAACCACACGTAAGCTGCCACCTGTAGCCCGATGAGCCCGTAGCCCGCTGGCGACTCATACGTGTACAGTACCTGGCCCGGGTCAAAGAACTGGACCCAAGGGAGAAGGCTGGTCATAGCCCTGGCCTCCAACCCTCCACACAGGGACCCCAGACCCCACCCTCAGGTACCCAAGGGGCAGAGGTACTTGGTCAGGACAGAGGCAGCAGGAGAATGAGTGATAGAGATGAAAGCATATAGAAGTAGAGAGAGAGGGCAAAAAGATAGAGAATATATCTGCTACCATGGGCCCGACACAGGGGGCTAAACAGCACCATGTGTAAGCTTTTCCATTTGCATCAACTTGACGAAATAGGTCTTATTTTCACCCCACTTCACAGAAGGGGAAACTGAAGCTAAGCAGGAAGACTTTCGGCCAAAGTCAAGGTGATATAAAGCCTTAGAGAAGTCCCCTGGGGTAGGTAAGATCCTCCTAATTTTACAGAAGAGGAAACAGGCCCAGAGAGGGGGGCCATCAGCCAAGGTTAGCCAGCTGGGAAGTGGGAGAACCAGAGCGGAATCCAGGTCTGTGTGACTCCCGAACTTAATCACGACACTGAGCATTAAATGTGACAGACAGTGAGAGACAGAGGGAGGAGGAAGAGAGCTACTCTGAGATGGTGAAGAGGGGAGGAATGCACTTAGACAGATGGGAAGGCGGAAAACCACAGAGTGGGAGAGAGAGAGCCAGGAAGAGCGCGATGTGGGGAAGGGCTAGCAGACAGGTGGAAGAGGCCACCAAAAGCTTTGAAGGGCGAGGAGGATGGGGCAGAGCCTGAGCAGTGGCAGGCAGGACTCACCTTGGCCTCATAGATGAGCAGCACCACGTGGGTGAGGGTGTACAGGGTCATGTAGACAGACAACTTCACCGAGCCCGAGTGGCTGATGCGGCCCCTGGCGGCAGGCCGTGAGGGGGGACAGCAGGGGTGGGGGCCGTCAAGAGAGGAGGGGGCAGCCACCCCCCCAGCCCAATCTCTGCCCTGCTCCCTAGCCCAGCCACCACCCGCCCGACAGTGGTCCCTCCCGCCCCAGCCTGGGCACCGTGTCACCGTGAATCCCTTCCCCAGAAGGATGAGCATCAGCAGGAAGATGAGGAAGCTGGAGGAGAAGAGCAGCTTGGCTGGTAGGAGGGAGGAGAGGGCAGCTCAGACACAGGGCTCAAATTGCAGAGGAGCCCCGGCACCCTCCCGGGTCCACTTCATTCTCACCCAAGATCTTCAGACTCTCATTGCTAATGCCATCAGTGGCATATTGGCCCCAGTAGATGCAGAAGAACAGGAGGCTCAGGACTGAGGGGAGGATGGGCAGAGAGAGGAAAGGACAGAAAGCAGCTTTAGGGCATCACTGTTCCCTAACACTATGATCCAGATGACCAAAACCCTTTCTTCACCCCCATCAGGATTCTAGACCCTTTATTCTCACTGACCTCCTAGGAAACTCTGGAGTCCAGGCCCCAGACCCCTCCTCCCTCTGACCCAGGAGTCCAGGCCCCCAGCCCCTCCTCTCCCAGGGCCCAGGAGTCCAGGTCCCCAGCCCCTCCTTGCTTAGGCCCAGGTATGTGAGCCCTAAGGCCCTCCTCCCACAGAACTCAAATTGCAATACTCTAAAGCTCACCCTCCACTCCTGCTGCAGCCATGAACATCTTATAAGTCGTGTGGAGCAACTGACGACCTTTCAGCAAATCTGGAAGGAGGGTAGGGGAAGGCTGTACACAGCAGGAAGGGAGAGCAGCTCATCTCCTCCAACCTGGTTTCCCCTCCCCCATCTCTCCCCCACACCCCATGTGCTGGACTCACATCCAAAGTAACAGGAGAGGAAGAAGATGAGGATGAAGACGAGAAGGAAAGTCACATCTGTCTCCAGGATCCCTGCCAATTTGGTGGAAGGAGGAAACCATGCAGTCAGGATGGGTGTCCCTCAACAGGCTCCCAGCTCTGGGCTCCCACAAAAGATCCTGGATCCCCATATGCTCACCAAACTCATCAGCAGAGAAATGCCGTGTCCAGAAAGACTTGCCATTGGTGAGGACCATCTCATACTCCAGCTGCAGCCCATCTCCCTGTGGGGAGTGTGGAGGCCTAAGGGGGGCCCTGGGCAGGGAGGGGGTCGGCAGGAAGGCAAGGAGGAGAAGGCAGGCCCCGGTTGCCGGCCCAGCCCCTTACCCCACACTTGCTGAGTGCAATGTACCACCACCTTTCACGCACTGAGCGGAAGCTGCGGCCGCTAGAGCAGCTCAGGTAGCGTATTCCCTCCTCTGACACCACCTGGGGAGGAGCAAGAAGGCTGAAGCCTGCCTGTGCCTCCCCCTGGCCCTTGACCTCCAGCACCTGCCCATTCCCCCAGACTGGGCCCATACCTGACAGCCTGACCAGGCATACTGGGTGGTGAGGTTGATGACCTGGTTGTTCTCTGGCCTGATCACTGACTCCTTGGCCAGGCAGTCCTAGGGGAGGCAGGGCCATGGTCACTCCTTGGCTAGCTTCGACCTTACCCCTCTTCCCCTACACCCTCCTCACAGACTTCACCTTGTCCCCTGCCTTGTACACGGCTGGCCACTGGGATGGGTCGTCGAAATAGAGGAGGATGTTCTGACAGCACTTGGCCTGCAGACCCAAAGATTTGGGGGGTTGGGGGAGCATAGGGAGCTGGGGTAACCCTTGCCTTGGGAAGCCAAGGGAGCATCCAGCCTTAGCATGGTGAGTGCTTGGGGAAGGCTCACCTCAGGGTATCGGAAACGGAAGTCCAGTCGGCCGTAATCCGAGAGGAAGCAAAATCTCGTCAGGAACACCCAGTCCTGGAAAAGGGGCCCACTCAGACCCTCTTCTGAGTCCCTTGAGAACTCTCGACTCCACAGACACCCCCCCAAATTTTCTTCCCTACCCTGGAATACCTGGTTTCCCAAGAAGCATAAGGGGACCAAGTCACCTCCAAAATTCTTCTGTGATCCTTTCACCTTGGTTCCAGGATTCCTCCTTCAGATGCCCCCACCCCCAAGTTTCTTCGCCTCCTTTCAAACACTTCTCCCATTTGCCAGGTGCCTGAGAAAGACCCTGGAGGGCCAGATCCCCATCCTGGACACCTTGCATCAGGGATACCGTCCCACTGGCTTTCCTCTAATTATCCACACACGCCCTCACGGTGGTCTCAGAGACCATCAGGTGCTGGGGAGTATTCCAAACGGCCCTCTCCTGGTCCTGAACAGGAGTGTGAACTCAGGCTCAATGCGCAGTGAAAAGTGCTGTCCCTTCAGCACCACCTCGGCGTCCCCCACCCCCACCCCAAACTCCGACTCTCCCAACCCGGCCCCCCTCCTCGCCCAACTCTGACCTCAATGTCCCTCCTACAATCTCCGAGTCTCCTCTCGACCCAATGGCCCCCCCTCAGCCTCAACCCAGACCCAGTCCCGCACTGTGCCTGCCCACCTCCCACCCCACCCCCCGCGCAGCACTGAGAGACCGCCCGGGAGAGGCGGCAGGGGGCGGGGCGGCACCTGCCCCCTCCCTTCCCTCTCGTCCCTCGAGGGCCCGGCGGGTGGCAGGGGAGGGCCCGGCGCGCTCACCTCCTTGGAGCTGAGGTTGCCCCTCACATACTTGGCCCGGGCGCGGGGGGGCAGTGGCAGCAGCAGGAGTAGCAGCGGCGGCAGCAGCAGGCGGCGCAGAGCGGGCGCGCGCGGGGGCTCCATTCCACCCGCTCCGGCCCCAGCTCGGGCTCCGCTCCGGCTCCCACTCCGGCCCGGCGACGGCGGCGAGAGCGCGCGGGCCGGCTGGCGCGCGCCCCCGATTAAAGGGGCCGCCGGGAGCCGCGTTCCCTGCCCCCTCCTCCAGGATGACCCGGCCTGGACCCTTCCCAATCCCCGTGGGAGGGGACGCCTCTTTCCCGTCCTCTCCACGCCTCCGCAGCCTCAGTCCTCCCCTCTGGGAATCTCCCTGGTACCTCAAGCTCCCCGTGTCCTAAAGTGAACTCACATTCCCCCAAGCCAAGTATCCTCCTCCAGACTGCCATCTCAGGATGGCCCACAACCCCCAGGCCCCAGCTCTGTCCTGACCTCCCCCCAGTTTAGTCCCCAAACTGCTCTTTGACTGCCCATCCCCGCCCCCATAACAGCCATCACCATCTGTGACCATCACAAATTCCACGCACTCTGTGAAGTGCCTACAGAGACACAGAGGCACAGAGTAGGCAAACCACTTGTTCTGGGTCACACAGCTCCGAGGTGGCAGAGAGCCTTCAGCCACAACCACTACACCCTGCTGCCTGACCCTGCCCTGTCACTGCTTACCAGGGTCTGAAACCAGCTGCTGTGAGGCAGAAGAGGTGGTATTGTGAGAAACCCACAAGCAAACTCTGAAATCAATTTCTTGGGCTCAAATCCCAGCATTGCCACTTCCTTCCCATAAAACCTCAGCCAAGTCACAGTTGTGTGACCTCCCAGTCCAGTCCCCTACACCCTGGTACTGACTTTATGGTTTCCCTGTGGGCAATGGGGAGCCCTGGAAAACCTTTACAGAGTACAGTCCAAGCCCCTCAGCTTCGTTTTCCTGATCAGATTCCAACACGTTTCCAGCTTCATCCCTCCCCCTCCACTGCAGAAAATCTGCTGCTCCTCAAAATATCATTTTAAAAAACTTTCTAAGTCAGGAGGCCAAGCAGGAAACGTAAATGTGTGAAATGCTTTCAAAGGAGAGTGTGGACCCCACAAAAAAGGAGCCTCTGCTACTTGGCTTCAGCCAGTTGTTAACAGGAGGGATAGTAGGTCTGCTGCCAGGTTTCTTTCCTTCCTCCTTCCCTCCCTCTCCTTGCCTCTCTCCCTCCCTCCCTCCTTCCCTCCTTCCTTCCTTCTCTCCTTCCTTTCTCCTTCGTTTCTTTCTCTCTTTCCTTTCTTTCTTTATTTTGAGAGAGAAGCTAGAATTTATTTTTATTCAAATCAAGCACACTGGTTTGTAACAGTACATAACTGATTCTAAAATGTTAAATATACTGTAGCCCAAAGAAAAAAGTCTGTCGCCATATCCAGGCCTCATGTGTCATTCCTGCCCGGATCCTGCACACACACTGCTCCTGTGCCCACCAGACCAGAAGCCTCTCATAGGCAGAGCCCAGACGTGACTCACTCTAGATCCCAGCATGGCCTAGGGATATAGGATGAATGAAAATGGTCCCACATCCCCTATTTGCCCTCCACCAGGCCTTGCACATGCTGTTCCACAGAAGAGCATTTCTAGATTGCCTGAAATACTCTTTTCCTTCTCTACTAGCAAGTTTCTACCAAACTTAAAAAATATAAGGGTCTTATGTCAACTCCCTCATCAGCAGGGCAGAGTCATGACTCCCTCCTTGGACTCCCTCAGCCCCTGCACCTCTCTCTCTCCCAGATGCAACCACTAGGGCTGAAACTGTCTGTGTTCACCACTGTACTGGGAGTCCCCTGGGGACACAGCCTCAGTCTCACTCACTCTGGAGCCCCAGCATTATCAGAGCTCAGAGTTGAACACATAGTTGGCCTCAGTGGGTGGATGTGTTAGACTGACTGAAGGCCCCTGGGCCTTAGGAAGGGGACAAGTGACAGTACCTTCCCCTCTACCCTGGACCCAGAACTCAGAGCTAGGAAAAGCTGCTCTCCTGGGCCAGCCACTCACTAAAAACCAAGAGGATCATGAGGAAGGTACTTTATTGAAGTGATCAGAGTATGGGATTCCTTCCCCCAACCCAGCCTCAGCCTGCTCAGTACAGTCTCATGGGTGGAAAGCACCAGGCCTCTGGGCTGCTCCGGGCCACAACCCAGGAGAGGCTGGGCAGTGGGGCAGGGGGGCTGGGGCTCCAGTCCAGGGCAGAGGTTCGGGACAACAAGGGTGATGGTGGCTGAGGCAGGGGTTGTGGTGGGCCAATCCCCCAGGGCCGGGGAGGGGGAGGTGTGTCTACCAGCCAGATGCTTTTCAGCAGATCAAAGGCTGTTGGGGGGCCGCAGGCCGCCCCAGATGGCGAAGGCAACGAGGACAATGCGGGTGGCCAGGGACCTTTAGGTGGTGCCAGGTTCACCGGGTACACAGTAGGAGTGCCGGAGGTGTGAGGCACGGCGAAGGTGAGCTCCTTTGTCCCCTCTCGCCTCCTCTGCCTCCCCTCCCCTGGGGCCTCCTCAGGGCTGTTGATCCAGGAGGATGTCATCCTTTGTCTCTCAGGGCCCTTAGGCTTGGTCCCTGGCACAGAGGAAAGAAGCATGGGGCACAGCTGAGATAGAGCAGACAAAAGAAAAGGAAACTCAGGGGGCAGGAGGGGAGCTCACCTGGCAAGTGTGGCTGGCAGCCCCGGAGCACCAGAGTAAGGTCAGGCACACAGCCATGGCAGGCCTGTAAGGTGCCCACGATGGCATCCCTGGCCTCTTGTACTAGGTTCCTCCTGGGGAAGGCCTGTGGCAGAATCAGCTGGCATTGCAGCTCCCCCAGCAGCTGCCCCAAGCCAGGGAGCTGGGGGGGACTGGGTGGGCCTGGGCCCGAGGCTCCAGGCACTTGGTTTTCCTTGCCCCTTGACGGTGGGGCTGGTTCTTGGGCCCTGCCTGGGCTTGGGGAGGACTTGGTGGGGAGTGCAGGGGTGCCTGACTCTAGGGACCCACTGCTAAGCAGTCGTGCCACGTCCAGAGATTTCACCTCGTGGCTGAAGAGACCCCAGTGCTCCCGGCTCAGGCGCCCCTGGGTTATGACCACGAGCTTGGGGGCAGCAGGTGCCACAGAATTCCGGAGAACCACATGTGGATCCCGACTGGCCACGGCAGGATCCTGATGGGCCAATGACCGGCGACTGCCCACCAGGGCCTCATTACGCTCCCGCCTGGTCTTCCGACGGCGGACTCGACCAGGTTTCTCAGGCTGCTGGAAAGGCTTGAGGGCTGGCCCCCTGGGGTCCATGGTGCCCTGGAAGATAAAAGACAGGGTGGTTGGGCTTCCCTGGTGGCGCAGTGGTTAAGAATCCGCCTGCCAATGCAGGGGACACGGGTTCGAGCCCTGGTGCGGGAAGATCCCACATGCTGTGGAGCAACTAAGCCCGTGTGCCACAACTACTGAAGCCCGCGCACCTAGAGCCCGTGCTCCGCAAGGAGAGAAGCCACCGCAATGAGAAGCCTGTGCACCATAACCAAGAGTAGCCCCCGCTCGCCACAACTAAAGAAAGCCCGCACGTAGCAAAGAAGACCCAACGCAGACAAAAATAAATAAATGAAATCAATTTAAAAAGAAAAAAATAAGACAGGGTGGTCATCAGCATACAGATAACTCAAAGACCTAGAAGTGAGTAGCGAGAAGAGATGGTTTGGGGTGAGCTGGGAGTACTATTTAGAGACACAAGATGAGACAAAGGGATTGGTAGAGAGCAACTGGAAAAGGCTTGGTCAGGGTAAGGTCAGAAAAAAAGGCAGGGTCATAGGAGTAGGATGAGGTCAAGGGAGTCATGCTGAACGGCAAGATTTATCAGGGGATAGAGAAAGGGTTAGAGAGAACAGGGATATGAAGAAATAGCTAAAAAATGGGGAATGGGAAAGGGATCATGATATTGGCGGGATCTGGTGAACCAGAAAGGGACTTTGGACAGACGAGAAATCCAGGGGTAAAGGAGGTACTGGAGAATGTAGAAAGTGGAGAGAGATGGTAGAGAGAGAAGGGCAGGAAAGAAAATGGAAGTTGGAGAAAAAGAGAATAACTCGGGAGGGCAGAAAGGGCAACAGAGGAGCTATCAGGGACAGGGGCCTGGTCATAGAAGCGGGTAGGAAACAAGGCTGCGTGGGGCAGATGAGGTTGGGAAGGGAGTACAGTTGGTGGCGGCAGGGAAGGGGAAGGGCCCCTCACCTTCTCCTGTCCCCAACGAACCCCGCCCCCCCCACCCGCCCACTCCACGTGGCTGTGGGGTACAATGGCTTATTTTCGGCGGTGACCCAAGCTCTCAACGTGCCTGATACTCTTCCGGGTCTCACACAGGGCCTCGTGCAAGCACGCATGCGCGTGCCCCTCCCACGCCCTTTGGCTCCCCACCCCCACCCCAAGAGGCACAGGCCCAGGGGCACGTGCCAGCTGCCCAGAGTGCAGGTTATAGCCCCGCCCCTCCCGACCTCACATTCGGAAGCCTCTTTCATTTGCCCTTAGGCACCTCCTATCCACCAATTGGCTGTGAGGTCCACTAGGCCCGCCCCCTTCCTCAATGCTGATTGGTTTAGACATCTATCGCGGACTTTCTCTCTGGAGCCCGGAGATGTAGGCGAAGCCAAGGGGGAGAAGGGCTACGGGAGCCCTACACACAGCCAGTCTCCAAGCCGTCACAGGCTTTATCCCTAGAGAGTCAGTATAGTGTCGTCATTTAGAGCTAGGCTCTAGAGCAGACCTACACTACCTAGGTTCAAATGCCCAGGCACATTTGAGCTCTGTGACCTCGGAAAAGTATGTAACTGCTCAGAGCTTCAGTTTCCTAATCTGTAAAATGGAGTTGGTATCTTCTCCTTCTTATAACTGCTGTAAGTATGAAATAAGCCAACATACAATTTGAAAACAGTGCTTGGTGAATGGATGCCTGTAAATTTTGTTTCTCACTACACTTGTCCCCTTAGACTGTTTCTTTTTTTGTTTTTTTTTTTGGCCGCGTGGCTTGCGGGATCTCAGTTTCCTGACCAGGGATTGGACCCCGGCCCACAGCAGTGAAAGCCCAGAATCCTAACCACTAGGCCACCAAAATCAAGGTATGCCGGGGTATTCCCCATACCCTAATAAGCTATATTCTGTATTACCTGGTAATGTTGCTTGCCCAACCTTCACTATCTTTCAAAGCCGAACTCCTTAGATACTACTCCTTCTAGGAAATCCCTCACCCTGAGTCCTTCTCTTTCTTCTCCCACAGAGGTCCCCTGTGCATTCCTTAATCACAGCCTTGATCGCTCCCTCAGCTTTGTGTCTGGATCTGCCTCCCCCAACACGCTGGGACAAGGCCAGGATCTGACCCATTCCTTTAATACTCATTCAGCAAGTACGTGTGAACAGCCATAGATAGTACTTCGTATTAATACTGTGAGTCAGGCCCTGTTCCAGGCGAGTGGATTGAGGCAAAACACAAACACAATAAATAAGATTCATCTCTGTATCTCAGTATCAACCTACCTAGAAGGAATGAATAGATAGGAAGATCCCATCTGGGAGTGGAGCTACAGGAATATGAGCAGGACTTTGAGGGTGGTGTGGGACCCCCACCTGGTCCCCCAGAACAGGGAGATCTGGGAAGACTTGAGGACTGAGATTAATTTGGGGCAGGAGGTGGGGGGCAGCGACCTTAGGTGGCCTTGGCTGTGGATGTAGGTTTTGGAGCTCAGACACACCCAACTGAAGTTGTTGGTCAGCCATACGTTTAGGGAGGGGAGCAGAGGCCACAGATCTGTAAGATGAGCTGCGCGGGAGGGGCTCCAGGCTGGACGTGGGCCTTGCAGCATCTCTAATTTCCTTTATCTTTCTGCATCTTCTACTACTCTCTTTGCAGGGTAATGTCTGTAATGCAAAGACATATAGTTTAGAAATTATGCCATAAAAACTGGCATAATTTGAGCAGGGGAGGCCCATGAGCAGATAGGCTCACTAAGGTCCTGGCACTGCCTTGGCGTGAGTGTCTCCTTACAGCTGAGCCTCTAATTTTCACATTTCCATCCTCCTTTTCTCTCCCCCACGTCAGAAGAAAATGGGAGCGTCCCTTCCTTGCCAGGTGCGTTTGAGCCACCCCCTCAAAGATCCAAGCATGGACTCGTCCACTCACTCCCCTACCACCACGTGAATGAGACACACAGACACAGACACACACCCCCACACACAGTAGGTGGTTCCTTCCCCACATTTCTCGCCCTATAGCAAATGGTTTCTTCCCACGCGGAAGGGCGCTAGATTTTTCCCCACTCTGCTTTCACGGTAGGGTGGTTTCTCCCTCCTCCCCTCCACGGGTACTGGATGGTCTCGCCTCCCCCCACGCCCCGTGCCGCCGCCGCTGCCGGAGAGTGAGCGGCCCGGGCAGGAAGCGCCGGACGAGCCCACTGCGCGGCCGCCGTGGGGGAAGCAAGGCCAATTCCTCTAAGTGAAGGTTTCCGCCCCGGAGAGGAGGCGGCGCCCGGGATCGGCCGCGCCCTCCGCTAGAGTGCGGGCTTCGGGACAGTCCATTGTTGCCTGAGGGGTAGGGGTGGGCGTGGCGGCGCCGCCTCCTCCAGGAACACTCCCCGGCTGACCGCGCTCGCTTGTGCTGCTGGAGCCGCGGCGCCAAGATGAGCGGAGAAGAGAACCCAGCCAGCAAGCCCACGCCGGTGCAGGACGTGCAGGGCGACGGGCGCTGGATGTCCCTGGTGAGCGACCCCGCCCGCGATACTCTGGAGTCCGGGGCTGGGGGCGGGGGGTGGGGGGGAAGGCTCTGAGAGAGTAGCTGGTTTGCGCCGCTCTCATTACGAGATTGGGAAACTGAGGGCAGTTGGCGTGGTGCCGCCTAAGAAAGCGGGGCGGGGCGGGCCCAGCAGCGTGCGTGCCACTGACTCCCCCTTTACGTCCCCAAAGCACCATCGGTTCGTAGCCGACAGCAAAGATAAAGAACCCGAAGTCGTCTTCATCGGGGACTCCTTAGTCCAGCTAATGCACCAGTGCGAGGTGAGGCCCGTCCCTCTCTTCCTGCCCCACCCAGGCCTGTGCCCTCACTGACAGACCTGGACCAGAGCCCAAACCAGGCGGTGTATGGGGTACCCGAAATAGCCTCAGGTAACGCCGGGCACCCAGAATCTCAGTGTAATGTGCCACATTCTACTGAGAAGGAAGTGTGTGTCCTGGCTTTGTCGTACTGGGTCTGTGTATAGTGAGACTTAAAATGAGGCTTCGTGCAATACTGCCTAGGATGAGGCTCTTTGTTTGTTTAAACTAGTGCCCAGCCCTAATGGATTTCCACAGAGCTATAGTTATTTCCACAAAGTGAAGGTCAACGGTAATAGGTCTCTACTAAGGGGGCTCAATTATGATATCTTTCCATTAAGCGACGTTAAACCATGGCTTTCCTCAAAGTGAGGTTCAACTGGAATGCTGCTGGTTCGATGCCTGGCTCAAGTAGAATAGGCTTCCGTGAAGGGAGTCCTGCTTCCATGGGGTTTTGTGGAAGTGAGACTATAATGGGTTTGCGTAAAGTGAGGTTTGACCATATTGGGGTTTGCTCGAGGTGAGATTTAACCAGACTGCTTCCGTAAAGCAGGGCTCTTCCATGATGACATTTGGTTAACCTTTGGATAGAGAGTGGTGGTCGATGCTGACAGTGCCCCTGTGCCCACACCACTTCTTGCCCACAGATCTGGCGGGAGCTCTTTTCCCCTCTTCATGCCCTTAACTTTGGCATTGGCGGTGACAACACGCAGCACGTGCTGTGGCGTCTGGAGAACGGGGAGCTGGAACACATCCGGCCCAAGGTGAGCAGGGCTTGGGTGGGCAGCTAGAGCACCCTTAGCCTGCCCCCTCACCACTGCTTCATGCCTCTCTTTCCACAGATCGTGGTGGTCTGGGTGGGTACCAATAACCACGGGCACACCGCAGAGCAGGTGGCTGGAGGCATCAAGGCCATCGTGCAACTGGTGAACCAGCGGCAGCCCCAGGCCCGGGTCGTGGTGCTGGTGAGAGAGTGGGAGGGTGGGAAAGGAAGAACGGCAGTGTTCTGGGACCCCTTCACGTGTAGCCACAGCTGCACGGTTCTGGGCAGCTTAGCACAGAGCAGTGGTTGAAGGCAGAATCTCATGTTGAAGCTTGCTACACCCATCAGAGGGGCTGTGGTTAAGGACATGTTCAGGGACCAGTTAGCCCCTTTTGCCCAAGAGACTGCTAGAGATTCTCGGGGTATTGAGAAATTCAAGACACTTAAATAGCCAAAAGTTATCAGGCATTCCCAGGGTTAATCTTGCCTCCATCACTTCTAGAAGGTCTCACTTCTAGAATAAGGTCTCAGACCATCATCTTTCCATCCCTAGTGTATTTTGCAGCTGGGGACTTACTGGTGGGGGGTGGGGGACAGTTTGGCACAGGGAACGGGATACCCAGAGGCTGGTAGGATGCCTCCTCACAACTCTTCTTGCCTTCCTCAGGGCCTGCTTCCTCGGGGCCAGCACCCCAACCCACTTCGCGAGAAAAACCGACAGGTGAATGAGCTGGTACGGGCAGCACTGGCTGGCCACCCACGGGCGCACTTCCTGGATGCAGACCCTGGCTTTGTGCACTCAGATGGTACCATAAGTCACCATGACATGTATGATTACCTGCATCTCAGCCGGCTGGGGTACACACCTGTTTGCCGGACCCTGCACTCCCTGCTTCTGCGTCTGCTCGCCCAAGACCAGGGACAGGGTGGTGCTCCCATGCCAGAACCCACACCCTAAGCATCTGCCTTCCTGCAACATTAAATTTTCATTCTTCAGTCTCCCATTCTCTGCTTTATGGCCAAGCCCGTCTGGGTACCTGAATCTCAACTCCCATGTCTGTGACCCTGCATCTCTGCCCAAGGCAGGCCGCACCAATCGATCAAGATACTGTGGCTCCTGTAGAGTCAGGCAGATTTATCATCACAGTGGTGCTCCAGGCAGGCACGACCAATCAGTACAACACGAAGTGAAACTGGCTTGCTAACGTGGCCCTATAGGATCATGGTCAAGCAAGAATTCTGGGTGACCCAACAGTCAAAGCCCACTCAAAGCTGCCCTCCAATCTGCACATGCTCTTCCCCCTGACTGGAACTTCTGGTGCTCTGGTCCTAGCTTAAGTGTGACTTCCTGTGGAAGCTTCCTGACCTTCCCACCCCTAGCAGTCATCCCTCCACACAGCGTATGGGTATTTTTCTCTCCAGAGAAGCACTGTCCACAGGCTGTGACAGAGGCGCAAACAGGAGAGGTTCCTTCTGGCCTGGCTGCAGTGCTGGTTCAGGCCACACAAGGGCAGCAGGGGTCACTGGGGACAGCGTGGTACTCTGGGCTGACTGGCCTCCCCACCCGGTGCCACCCCTGGCTCAGACCTCTCTCGTTCAGCTGGAACGTCAGAGGTGAACTGCTCTTCTTGTAGTACCACATCACGGGCCTTCCCGAGCTTGTGCGTGTTAGACGGCTAAATAGGCATCTTGACTCTGCCCACCATGTCCCCCTGATGTAGGGAAGGGACGGTCCTGGAATCGCACCCCCCACCTCACGGTGGTTAGGGGGAGAAGTCCAGCTCCACGGCCAGCCGTGGGGGTCAGACTGGTACGACCAACATCCCTTCTCCCTTCCGAGCAGGCAGCCGCACGGGTGTGTTAAACAGCTTTAATCTCGGTCGTTGCGGCTTCTCAGCACAGTAAGAAATATTGCACATGATCAACATGTTTTGTTCTGGGGATGGGGACAGGGCGGGGGAGTCACCTTCTTAGAAAGTACAACCCAAGCCGGGAGGGCAGAGGGGGTGGGGAGAGAGAACCCTCCCCGTGCCTGTGGCAAAGTGCAGGAGCCCCCACCCCCAAACTAACCTGAGTCCAGCCCCTCTGGGGAAAAAAGGGGTACATGAACTCCCCCTACTCCACAGGCGCCTCCCTGTGGCCCGAGGCCCACACTACCCTCCAGCTTGCAGCCCTCACACGAGCCATTTTGCATAAAGTACAAGTGAAAAGGTCTGAAGGTAACACACTCCAGGTTATGTACAGGGGCTCGGTGAAGGGAGACTGTGCCCCCTGCTTCCCCTCAGCTGCCCCCCATCACAGGGAGGGAGCTGTGGGGGGAGGGGGACAGACAAGAGGAGCAGGCCTCATTCCGTCCCAAACTGGAAAGGACGCAATGGCTTTGCTGGGGAGGAGGTAACCATCCTGCCCCCGCATTCCTGCCACCTACATACTGTCCGTGTCCTGAGGGGAGTACTGTGGGTCTGGGGTCTTCTCAGGAGCCCCTCACCTGCCTGTGGCAGCTGTGGAGGGACCAGAGGGGGGTGGTGAGGGTTGGGGGGGCCCCTCCCAGCCAGGCTGTCCGGGCCCCGGCTCTGGGGGCGGAGGCAATGGCGGGGCAGCCGGGGCCGTGCCAGAGTCCGAGCCAGGTGAGGTGGGGTCAGGGCCCCCAGCAGGGCTGGGAGTGGGGACAGGGGCAGCAGCAGTGACAGTGGGGGGCGGTCCAGGGAGGGGGGCCTCGGCTCCCGGGGGCTGCTCCGTGGGAGTGGCCGCCTGCATGATCTTCTGGCGCACCTCACGGATCTTCAGCTGCAGACAGACCTTAGAGGGGAAGATGTCTGCGTAGCGGGCCTGGAAGGCTGCCGTGGCCTGGGCTGTGGACAGAAGGGTGGTGGGGAGGGCAGGGTGAGATGAGTGGGTAGGCCCCCTCCAAGTGCCCCCCAAGACTCCGCACCTGCTTACCTGATGGGAAGAAGCCATGGTCCTGGAAGAGCTGCATGACGAGGGCCCGGCGCTGGTCCAGGGTGCGCCGCAGCGACGAGTATGGCACCTTCTCGTATTCCAGCTCCCCGAGCACATCCTCAGCTTCTGTACCTGGGAGCAGCGCAGGGAGCACAGTCGAGCCTCCGCAGCAGCCTGGCCCTCCACCACTGTCCGAGGGGCCACTCCGCCCTCATTGAATTCTATTTCACAGTGGGGTTTAGAGATGGAACCCACCCAAGGTCACGTACCAACTTAGGGGCCTGTTGAATATCAGAACCCACCCTTGACCTGCTGTCCTTTCTCTCAGCGACACCCACCCCACCTCTCCCATCTTTAACCCCGTTCCTGGGACCCCCACCCCTCTTGGAGGCCCTAGCACCCCCGTAGCTCTGCCTGCCACCACACCGGCACCTGTACGGTCAAAAGTGAAGATGTCCCCCTCGCACTTGGCACTCTTGGGGGTGTTGGGCTCCGAGCTGCAACTGGAGCGTCTCCTCATCTTACGCTTGGGCGAGGTGGGGTCCTCAGGGGCTGAGTCCAGGTCTGGTCAAACAGAAGCAGGCTCAGTGGAGATGGCCCCAGTCTGTCCCACCTACCCTGGGTGCCTTGCGCTCGCCTACCAGTGGAGTTCTTCCTCTTCTTGCGGTAGGAGCCCAGGATGGCCCGGGGTGAGGTGGCCAGAGACTGCAGGGTGGGCGAGGGCAACACCTCCTCAGGCCGAAACTCGGGCAGCTCAGCAAAGCGCTCTTCGAAGTCCACCTCTGACAGGACCCTGCTGGAGAGCGGGCAGGGTCACCTCCTCTGCCTCAGCCTGCAGCTGCCCCCTCTGCCACCAACCCACACACTCCAAGTCCCCCAGCCCATGCTCACTTGTCCACAGAGTCAAAGGTCTTCTTCAGGGGCGGGGGCCGCACCTTGACCTTCTTGCCGGCACTAGCCGCCTCCTTGCGCTCGGGGGTGTCCCCAGCTGCCCTCCCACTGCTGCCCTCACTGCTGCTGCCGCTGCTACCAGGGGCTGGGGCTGGAGCCGGGGCCGGGCTGGGAGGGGTGGGAGGCTCCCCTCGGCTCTCCAGGCCCAGCCCGGGGACACGCCAGTCTGAAGATGAGCTGGGGAATTTGCTGGCCTGGGGTGAGGATGGCAGGGAGATGGAGGACACTGGGTTCAGACTCACCTGGGCAAGACCCAGAAATACAAAAGATGAATGCTGACGGCCAAGACACAGAGCCATGGGGAAGACCCAGTCATGCAGACAGATAGGCAGGAGGACAGAGGAGGACCCACAAGGGCACAGTTCGGACAGGGATGGAAGAGGGGTGGAACAGAAGGGCAGGCAGGGGACTGAGGGGCCAAGCCCAGCAGCAGGGAACCCCCAGGCCTGCTGGACACTCACCACGGTCTCAGGGCCCTTGGCACTGGTCCGCTCCTCAGCAGGTGGGGGCGGCGGGGGACTGCACCGGGCCGGGGGAGCCCAGGTCTCTGGGGGCAGTGGAGGGGCTGGTGTTGTTGGCCGCCCCTCAAGCTCTGACTCGGATGCAGGGGGCTCACGAGCTGGGCCGGGCTCCAACGGCTGTCGGGACGCAGGGCCTGGCCGCCCAGGGGCACCTGCCTCAAAGGAGCCCACAGGAATGCTGGCGATGGCCGCCTTCACTTTCTGGGGGGCCTTGGGGGTGGGCCGCTGGGCCTTGGGGGCCACTAAACTGTAGGTCATGGAGCCTGCTGGTAAAGAGAGTATTTGCTGAGCCAGGCCTGACTAGAGCCCATCCCCTGGGTCTCCCCACTCACCCCCACCCTCGGTTGGCCCGGCACCCACCTGTGGCACTAGGAAAAGGGCTGGTGGGGGCCGGGGTGGCAGTGGCAGGGGCCGGTGGGCCCTTGGGCAGGATGGTGGCAGCAGGTGGGGTGGTGTTGGTGGCCACGGTGTAGACCAGGCCTGGGGGAGCCTGGGATGGCTGGGCCAGGGGTGCTGAGGAGGTGGGTACGGGGCTGCCAGGGTAAAACGCTGTGATGACGGGACCACTGGGGGCTGCGCAGGTGGGAGGCAGCTGGGGGCTGGGCACGGGTGACACGCCCACCTGGCCAGGAGCCAGCAATGGGGCTTGGCCTGCAGAGAGAAAGACAGAGGAGAGGCAGGGGACCGAGTTAGGGCCAGAGCTGCCTCAGCCCCACCCTTGGTCCCCAGCTGCCTGCCAGGCCACCCCTCACCTGAAAGCAGGGGCTGCACGAAGGCGGGGCCGCTGGGCCCCAGCGAGGTGAAGCCTAGGGCTACTGAGCTCGTGGGTCCGTACGAGGTGACTGTTCCAGCCTGACTGGATGCAGGACTGGTACCCAGGGGCAGCGCATGCCCGCCTGCTGACTGCACGTAGGTGATCCTGCCGCAGGGAGAGGAAAGAGGAAGGTGTAGGTGAGCTGGCCCCACCTAACCCCTTCCCTGCACTCACCTCCAGATGAGGGCTCAACTGCCATTACCTGGTAGAGGAGGGCAGCAGAACCTTCTGAGGCTGAGAGGCGGGTCCGGGGAGCGTGGCCGGGCTGAGGGGCGGCACCAGGCCGCCGGGTGTGCTCACAGGCACCGGAGTTAGCTGGATGATCTGTGGGCAAGGGCACCACAGGCTGAGGTGAGCTGGGGACCCAGAGTGAGGCAGGGGAGGACCAAGACCTCGGAGGCTGGACCTCAGCAGAGACACGGGACAGAGAAATTGGGACGGGGACGGGAAGGGAGAAACGAAAGCAAAGACGACAGCGACAGATAGGAGACACAGAGAAGGGACAAGGTACAAACACGGAGGGCAGAATCAAGATATGCACAGAGGTCGAGCAAGACAGGGGCCAAGAGACAAAAAGGGAGAAAAGGAGAAGACTGAACGACAGACAGACACAGAAACCGCGGGACATAGAGGCTAACACCCAGGAAGAGAAGAATACGAAACAGGCGGGCCACCACCGAGGTGCCCTTACCTTGCTGGGTGGCTGAGCACCGTTCTGCACAGGTACTGAGAAGGGTGGGCTCACCAGGGGCAGCGGCTGGCCGGCCCCTCCTCCCCGCACTGACATGCTAGGGGTGGCCAAGGGCACTAGTACCTTCCCAGGTAGCAGCTGGGCTGAGCCACCCGGGGGCGGGGCCTGCACAGGAGAAACTGACTGGGCTGCAAGTTGAGAGACAAGGGAGCAGGTGGTTACCAAGGAGTTGAATAAGCCTGTGGTCCCTCTCCGTATGCTGCCCAGCCCAGGCCTCACCTTTCGGGGGCGGGGCGGAGGGTACGGACTGCAGGATGGGGATGCCAGGAGTGGGTGCGGTGGCAGCCAGGACTTTGCCGTTGGTGGAGGTGCCCGGCGGGAGGGTGAAACGGATGCTGGTGGTGGGTGCAGGACCGCTGGGAGCCGCTACCTTGGTCCCAGGGGCTGGTACTGGGGCAGGCGCCACTTGAAGTTGCTGGGGCAGCGTGGGCAGAATATACTGCACCTGGGTGATTCCCCCAGCCTTGCCCAGGGGACCTGGCTGCAGGATGCCCAGGGGCATTGGCCCATTGGGCCCACTCCCAGCACCTGCTCCTGAGCCCGCAGCCGTCCCGCTGCCAGGGCCCCCCTGGGCAATGAACTGGACAGCTGGGGGCGCTGGGGCCCCATAGCCCGGGGCGCCCACCAGCAGGTTGGTGACAGTGGCAGGTGCCTTCCCCACAGTGCCCAGTAGGGGTCCAGCCACCAGATGTGAGGCTGTTGAGGTGGCTGCTCCCGACTTCTTGTCTGAATACACTAAGCTGACGCCCAGCGGGGAGCCCCCAGGTGCCCGGGACCCAGCGACTGTCTCAGTCCTGGCACCGGCCGTGTCATTTGGAGACGCTTCTGCCCGGCCAGAAGTGGGGAAAGGCTTAGAGGCGATGGGCACAGGAGTGCTGCTGACAGGCCGCACCACATTGGTGACCATGGTGGCGGCCGGGCGGGACAGGGGGGCTGCTGGGGCCCCATAGGCCAGCGACGGGGCTGGGGCCGAGGGCATGCGAGCTCCACTGCCCTCCCGTTCCTCCTTATTTGAGGGCAGGACCAGTGTCTGCAGAACACTTCCTCCCCCGCTGGGAGGTGCCGCAATGACTGAGGGGCCTGGTGGCTCCAGGCCCCCCACACTTTCAGGTCTCTTGCGCCGGAAGGTGGCAGGATCCGTGGGGAGAAACCGGGTGGCCTTAGGCGTTGCTGGGCCCCCAGTTCCAGGGGGTGGGGGCCGTAGGGGACCTGTTGTGCTGCCCTGACCTGACTCCTGGGCCTTGAAGGTCCCTGAGCCCAGCGGGAAGGAGGTGGCTGCTGAGGCCGAGGAGGAGGCAGGCGAGGACGAGGAGGATGGGGTGGGCCCGTAGCCTTTGCCGAAGCCGGCAGGTGGATCTGGGGGCCCTGGGGGCTCAGGGTCCAGCGATGGACGGCAGTGAGTAAAGGAGGAACGGATCACAGGCGAGAACACCTTCCGACCAAATCCCTGAGTGGCAGGAGAAGGGAGACACAGCATGTCAAGGGAGCCTGGATACCCACACCCTGCCCATCCCGCCCATCCCAACCTCCCCGTCCCGCCTGGCAACCAGGCCAGCCGAAGGCCTCCACGCATCCAGGCTGAGACCCAGTTCCCCACGAAGCAAGTAGCTCATCCTCTCTGCGCCTTAATCTCCCCCTCTGTCAACGTGCAGAGAAGTTAACATTTCCCCCACTTCCCAGGATGCGTGAGACCAGACAGCAGCAAGTCCCAAGCCCTCACCTTGCTGCCCTCTGGGTCCTCCCCAGAGCTGTCTCCGCTCTCGCTGTCGGTCACCCGCTCCTTGCACTTGAGGTCAATGTCAGTGGTGCTGAAGCCATCGTCAGCTGAGAGAGCAGAGGGAACAGTGCTGGTAAAGGGCTGGGTGCAGGGCTGCCCAGGAGGAACAGTGTGGAGCCTGGCTCTGGCCTCGGCTCTGCCCCGAGTTAGCAGTTAAGTGCTGTCCAGGAATGCTGTTCCTCACCAGGAACAAGTGTTGTTCCAAGTGTTGTCCAGGAATGCTCTGCCCACCTGCCCGCCAGCAGACCCTAAGAGCACACTGGTAACAGCACCTAATACTGTGTCCAATGGCCCGGCCATGCCCGTGTCCTCCCGGCTTCCTGTCTGGCTTGGGGCTTCTTGCGGGCAGGGCTGGGCTTACTCAGTAGGGCCTGAACTGAACATGCCCACAATCACACATGAACATGGAAGGGAAGAAAAGGAAGGGGCCTAAGGGCCTGGACCAAATCTCCGCCCACCCCTCCAAACCTTAGCCAGCTGCTCCCTGCATAGGATTCTGGGCCCTGCAACTGCTTACCAATGACATCATCATCCCCTTCCTCCTCACAGATGACCATGCGTTCCTCGTCACTGGTCATGTCCTCACTGGCTGCACGCTGGGAACGGGAGGCCCGGGTGGGCAGCAGTGGGGGCCGCCCACTGGCTGCCAGAGTGCCTCCCTCACCGGGGGCCGCAAAGGGGCCTGGAGCCCCATACTGGGTGGAAGGCTTTGGGCCAGAGTAGGATGCAGGGCCAGAAACCATCTGCAGGAGAAGTGCAGGGAGAGTTCAGCCAGTGCTGTCACCGTGGGCAGCCCTCCCTGCACATCGCCCCTACCCCCTGGCCTGCACTCCAGACCTGAGTCAGTTCCTGTAGTGCCTGGCTGTCTACTTCCCCGCCATCCAGGCTGTGGACCCCGCTGTGGGAGAAGGCTCGGGGCCGGGCTGAGCCAGGTCCGCCGACTGTGTGCAGACGTTCTGCCCCACAGGAGCTGCTCCCCGGAGCCTTGGTGTCCGAGCTCAAGAGCGTCTGGGCTGTGACGGACAGGAGCTCCGAGGACACTGTATGGTGGAAAGAAAAAAGTGTCGCAGTCAGGAAGGCTCCTCCCAGTGCCCAGGCTGGCCAAGCGATCCACAGATATTTCTAGATACCAGGCAGAAGCAGGTTGGACTTCCTGGGCCACCTGGCAGAAAAGAGATACCACCCACCAGGCCAGCATTTCCCCTGGTTCCTGCCCTCTTGGGTTGCGAGGAGCAAGCCCACTGCTCCCTGGGAGGCAGCCTTTCTGAGAGCATGAAAGCCTAGAGACAGGTATGTGTGGCGTTGCCTAGCTAATAACCACTGGACTATCTGAGCCTCTACTCCCTCATCTCAGAGAAAAAGGAACGTCTCCTCCCTCACAGAGTCGTGGGCCCAAACCCACAGGATCACTCCAGAGAAGCACCTCAGAATGGTGCCGGGCACACTGAACACCCTCAGTCAGTAGAAGCAGCCAACGAGGGGCTTCCAACTGTGGTCTTGAGAGCGAGATGAGCTGGGGTTTAAATTCAACCTTTGGTACTTTCTAGTTTTTTAGCGACTTCACACAAGTGCTTTTGTCTCTCTAAACCGTTTCCTCACATCTGCAAGATTAGGTGTGCTTCTGAATACTGAAGACTACGCTCTTCTTGACGCCTGTCATAGTGAGTGCTCAGCAAATGGCAGCTGACAATAAGACTTCTGCTCAGAAACCTTATCTATTTGGACCTCCCTGACCCCTTCACAAGTGATAAGTACCAGTTCCTTTGTGAGTAAGGGTTCTCAGATAAAAGAGATAAAGCTGAGAGGAGCTTCTGGGGAAGGGGGTGAGCAAGCAAAGGGGAGGTCGGTGTCAGGGCAGAAGAGCCAAAGGGCTCACTAACCTCCAGGGGCAGCGGCGGTGCCTGTCTCCGACATGCTCCGCTCCCTTGGCTCCTTGTGCCCCCCTGCCAGCCCCAGGCTTGTAGGCTTGGCCTCTGAGCTGGACTTCTTCCGGTCCTTGTTGCACCACTTCCAGTCTGGGTGGGCCTTAAAGTGGGCCTCTTTCACCTGGCAGGAGAGGGCAGGGAGACCCTTCACTCACCCACCCTGCCAGAGGAAGCCGAGCAGCCGAGAGGGGGCGGAGTTACCTGGAAGGCCAGGTCGTGGTACTTCTGCTTCTCCTTGGGCCCCAGAGCGTACCACCACTCGCCCAGGATCTTACTGACGGTCCGGTTGTCCTGGTTGGGGTGACGCTGGTGGACCAGGGCCCGGTGCCGCTTGCTGAAGATCATGAAGGCGTTCATGGGCCGCCGGATATGGTCCTTCTCCCTCTGCAGTAGACACAGGCCCGAGCAGGAAGGTTAGGAGTGGGGAGATGGGCTTGGGCGGCCACAGGGTGAGCTGGGGACAGGTGGAGATGAGGCACCTTGTTGGGGCTGCGTCCATCCTTCTCTGAAGATGAGTCTCGTTCCTTGGGCAGGGCGCTGAGGGACTGTGTCCGGCGTTTCCCAGGAGGCAGAGGCAACTGGATCTCAGGAGACATGATGGAGAGGAAGCTGTGGCGGGAGCGGCAGGGCAGTGAGAGCCATGTCTCTGGCCACTACACCCTCCTCCCCAGTCCCAAGCCTCAGGGCACTCACGCATCGTCGTGGTCACTCTCTGTCTCACTGTCCAGCCGGGGCTCTCCTGGAGGACCAGGGGCCTCCTCCTCCGTCGTGGGAAGGGGGCCCTTTCCAGGTTCCACCACCCCCAAAGTGTGGGGGGGTCCGGGCCCTGGGCTCTCAGGGCATGTAGCTCCAGGGGGCCGCCCAGGGTCAGCATTCCCCGTCCCGCCTGGTGGCTGCTCGTGAGCAACAGCTGCCGACTCAGCAGGTTCTGGGGGCAGAGCGGCAGGCAGATCAGAGGGCTCCTGGGCCATCTCGACCCCATCCCCATGCCTTCCCGGAGCCTCCCAGCCCTCACCTTTGCTCTGGTTGGAGGCCACTAGGTGGCTAGCAGGTTGCTGGGCCTCACTTGGCTGCACGGAGGGGTCAGGCTGGCTGGGGGCCAGGAAGGGGACTAAGGAATGCCAGGGGAACACGGCCACAGAGCGAGGTTCCACGTTCGTCCATACTGTGGGAAGGAGTCAGCTGAGCTGTGCGGCAGGAGAGCTTGGCCTTGACCCCCAACTCAAACTCTTCTCCACCCTGGACAAGGTGGCTCCACCCCTTCTTTACACCCCCTTCCTCAATCCCAGAGCCCCCTGGGCTCGTACATGCGACATCACTCAGGAAAAACTCCTCCCTGAAAGATTTCTAGATTTTTAAGAAAGAAAACAGAAGCAGGGGAACGGTCCTCACACCCCACTCCCTCCCCCACCTCCACCCCCACCTCCACCAGCCTTGCCACCAGGGACCAGGCCAGAGAAACGACTGGCTCCTGTCACCAACCAGGCCATGTTTGCTTGCCAACTCACTCTCTCAAGGCCCCTAGACCTTAGCAAGGCTGCAGACCCTCCCTCAGTCAATTCCCATCACCATGTTGCCGTCTGACAGCGCCCCTCACCTTGGCCTCATACTCCCTTTCTCTTTTCCTGAGGCAGACGGCCCAGTCTCCCTACCCTCTCCTCCCCTCCCCACTACTCACAGGGCATGGGGTCTCAGGCCTTTCTCCTTGCCTCCCTACCCCTACCACAGACCCCAGGGAGCCAGACCTGCCTTTCCCAGGCTGGGCACAGGTGGCTCCAGCATCTCTTTCCTCCTCAAAGAGAACCTACTGCCCATGAAGACACCTCCCAGCCTCCCTCACTCTATACCCCTGAGCTTATCTCCAGTGTAGTGTCCAGCCCCCTTGCCCCAAAAGATGGGAGGGTGTGGTAAACTCTTCAGACAAAAAGGCACAGACAATGGGACAGACGAGAGAATTATTACAAGACTCTGCCCAGGCAAGGCAAAGGGGCCAGGTGTTTCCTTAAGGCTACGCACAGGAAGGTACTTCCCTCATCAGGACGCTGGTCCTAGAGGTCCAACCTTCTGCTCCAGGAGCTGGGTGGTAAGGGAGCCAGCCCACCCCTTACGGCTGAGTCCCACCCCTGGCTGGACTCCTGGGGCTGGCCCAGGCTGGGAGTGGGCTTCCTACTCACTGCCAGCTCCCTGGGGGAAGTGGAAGCAGCAGAGGAGGCCCCTGCTAGGGGAAGACCAAGAAGAGAAGAGGGAAACGCCCTAGCCCTGGTCCCCATCATTCCAGGCTCCCCCTGATCTGGATCAATCTGACCTAGGCTGATCCCCCCTGCCAATGCCTTCCAAAGGCTGGCCTAGGGGAGCCCCTATGTGAGGCACTGGCCTCAAGACCTGATTCTGTGAGGTGCTGACAAAACAAAAAAGTAGATATCAAGGCAACAGGGGAGGAACAAAGAAGCCCACACTGGAAAAGGACTCAAAACACTATGAAGATCCCATCCACTACCACGGGGGCACTGGAGCCCCAAAAGCCTGCTGGGCCCTCCAAACCCATGACAGCCTTCAGAGACCCGGACCTGTCCCTCTCTTCACAAGGATCTTTCCCATCAGGACCCCTCATCTTCTGCTAGGTGGGAAAGAAGGGGCCCAGTATACAATGGGAGAACAGTCCTTTGGTCCTGTCCCTCCTGAACTCCTCCCTAGTGCACTACCCTCCAGGTTCCCGGGTCTCTTCCTCTCTCTGAAAAGCAAACCACCAACACGTCACTCTGTTCTGAGCAAACAGTGCCTCACTCCCTTCCCAAGACCTGTCCTTAGCCCCACTACTCAATCACAGCCCCTAGCCCCTTCTCCCTCTATTCCACACCTGGCACCAGCAGGTCTCACGCTGCTCCTATTCTAATCCATGCTCCTTAGCCAGGTACTCTGCACCCCTCCTCACCTCCCATGACAACATACCTTTCCCACCCCACACCTAAACACCACAGCTGTCCTCAGCTACTCCCCACTCTGCACTCCCATCCCTCCACTACACTCCCACCTGCCGTCACTAACCACTCAGACCAGCCGAGCTCTATAACTTTCCCCTCTACTCTGCCTCCACCGTTCTCTTACTATAACCCCATCACCATTACTTCGCACTCAGCACCCCGACACCTTGACCCCTGCAGTCCCAGGGCCCAGGCGCTACTGACCGAACATGCCGAGGCCACGGGAGGCCGCGCCGGACGCGGGCACCAGGGGCCTGTGGGCTGAGTACATGGTCCGGCACGGGATGGCCCGGCCGGGGCTCCCGCCTCCTCAGCGGCCGCCGCCGTTCCGCCCGCCGCCGGCTCCTCGGCCGCCACCGCTCGGGCCCGGGGGGAGCTGGAGGCCGTCGCCGCATGCCCCCCCCCACCGCCCCCCCCTCCGGCCGCCCCACGCGGGGGGTCTCAGCCGGGCGCGCCTGCGCACAACGCCGCCTGCCTCCCGCCGCCCGGGGGGCGGGGGGAGGTCAGAGCGCGCCGGCCCCGCCCCGCCCCCCGGCGCGCGCGGGGGCCGTCACGGGGCGCGCGGCACCCAGGCCATCGGCGCCGCCCCCTCCTTCTCCCTCCTCCCGTGCGGAGCCGGGCGGGCGGGGCAGGTGGGGCGGGGCGCGGCGCGCGTGCGCGGGGGCGGCCCCCTCCCTTCCCCGTTCGCTGGCTCGCTCCCTCCCTCCCTCGCAGCTCTGGCGGGTAACGGCTCTGGCCCCGAGCGCCCCGGTTGCCGGCGCCGCGCCCCGCCTTTCCGGGCCTGGGGCCCGCGGCTCAGCGCCGGGTCGGCCTCCGGCCCCAGGCGGGCAGACGGACGAGCGTGCGTGCGTCCGTGCGCTCCGAGCGAGCCCCGCGCCGAACCGCCGCCGCCTCCCCGCCCCGCCACTACTACGCGCTCCCCTCCCCCCGCCGCACCTCCCCCCGCCCCTTCCCCGCTTCCCCCGCGGCCTTCCGCGCAAGCCCGGCCCACCGCGCGCGAGCCCATTGGCTGCCGCCGCCGCGCGCGGGTCAGGCCCCGCCGCGCCCGCCCCCATTGGCCGCCCCGGGGGAACGTCAGTCATATGCAAATAAGGGCAGGGCGGGGCGGGCTCCGGTTGGACCCAAGCCGGCCCGGGGCGGGACTGTGGGAGGAGGGCGGCAGGGAGGGCGCACTGCAGTAAAGGCACTGAGCCAGGGGGGCGGTTCGGGGCGCCGCGCTGCAGAGGCCCGGGGCTGTGGGTGGTGCTTGTGTGTCCAGTCCGCGCGAGGAACACGCTCACGCGCGGCTCGGCCCACCTCCCTCACGCCCACCTGGGCACGCGCGGCCCCGCAGGGCTGACAAACTGCGTGCAGGGTTGGGCGAGCCACCCCTGAGCCCTCACCAACTCTCACAACAGCAGTCACAAACACACACGCACACACACACACTCCTCATAGACTTTCCTACCACACCCATTATCTCATACACAATCCAGGGTCACATGTACCCTCGGTCTTACACACGAAGTCAGAAGTCACACACCCGGCACCTCACACAAATGTACTACCTCCCACACTAAACGTCCATCACTCCCCACCCACCATCACACACACTTGTTCTCACTCTTCTTCACATCACCCATTTCATACATGCCCTGTCATATGTGCTTCATCAAGCATATCCTCATACATATCCACCAGCCCATGTGACTCATACAAACACACAACATATCAAACAGGCAGAATTATCTCATACACCTCATCACAGCCACTGCTTGTCCACAGCACACACCCTACATCCCTCCAACACAACCACACACTCACGTGGCCTTCCTGACAACCCCCAACCCCAACACAGGTAACTCTCACAAATGCCATCATACTGACCCCAAACACTATGTAAACTTACCCTGGTGAGCACTAACTACTTCAGTACCCTGGCTCAGGAGGTATACAAAGTGCCATGGCCATTCCCATTGATTCAGCTACCCTGCCTGACACTTAGCAGCCACCTGGGACCCTCTACCTCACAGTGTAAGGCAGGGGGCCACCACTCTGGGCTGGGAGCCACCCTTTCCAAAAGAGGAAGAAAGGAAACTAACACTGGGGCTGCTACATGCTTGGGGCTGCTACATGCTCGGCGCTTGTATGTATAACCCTGTGCATTGAATCCTCACAGCCACTAGGGAAGTACACTTTATTATGCCTGTTGTTCAGATGAGAAAATGAGGCTCAGAGAAATTGAATAAATTGTGCAAGATCATGCAGCCAGGACATAACAGCCCAGCACTCCAACTCAAGTGCTCTTTCCACTACTGAAATTTTCACCTCAGGGTGGACACAGGCAGAGACTCCCAACAGAGGTCTGGGAATATGTTCAGACAATGATATCAGAGAGACTGGTCAACTATAGAAAGGTCAGAGGGTACACACCGAGACACAGGCAGGGGACCCCACCAGGCAGAGACGCAGAGGCCTTGGATCACCCAAGAAGGGCCCGGAGGCCACATCCAGTAAAGGCAGAGGCCTGGGGTCATACCCGGGCAGGTAAAGATTGCACAGGCTCAGATGCACCAAGACTAGGGTCCTTCACCGGTGGGATCAGTGATATGCACAGACAAACCCTTTTCCCAGCCTTCTGCAGCTACAGACAGAGATGAAGGCATGGAGAGGGGGCAAAACCCAGGTAACCTGGGCCTAGAGGGAAGGGTAAGGTCTGTAGCCCTCTGACCTCCAGAGACTACAGGGCCAGACACTTGGCTGTGAGCCTGGAGAGACCAACAGAGGGACTATTAGGTGACTGCCCCCTCCTCCCTATGCAGCCCCAGACTCAGACCCTCCATTACCTCACTGCCCCAGGGACTGCAATGTGAAGCAGAAATCAAGGCTGAAATCAATGTGGCCTGCTCTATCTCCCTACCGCTGCCCCCTCCTCTCCCCACCGGTGAGTCACCTACTGGCAAGTTAACCCCTTCCCCACTGCAATGAAGCCCAGGGACTGAGCTCAGAGGAACCCTGCCGCCAGCTCCCCCACTTCTGTTGGGTGAGAAAGAGCTAAGCCTGGCACAGTAGGGAAAGAGGGCCCCAGACATCTGGGAGGATTGCACATCTGGTAGAAGACAGTGCCCACATAGGAGGGATGGGAAGAGGCCCCTTACAGGGCAGGGTACAGCCAAGTGGGGGCCCAGCCTAGCAGGGAGGGGCCGGAATCTGGACGGGAAGGGCCCCCCTGCCCTGGGCACTGGGCCAGCCCTATACTTAGCTTCCATTGTTTGGAATGGAGGAACCCTGAGTGGGGGTGATTAGGAGTGGAGAAGAGGGAGCAGGTCCTGTCCCCAGACAGCTCCATGTCTCTAGCCACCCCCAACCCTAACTGGGGCCTCCCTAGTTGGAAAAGTCTGAGGGGGGTTCCCCAAACCAGGGCCCCAGCCCCATCAGAGAGGGGGTGCATCACCATCCTTCACTCAGAGCAGGTACTAGGCAGAACTACGGTGCAGCCACCCCCTGCACTACCCCATAGCCAACTCCACAAAAGGTTTGGCCCCAAACAGCCCGCACAGCACCACCCCACCCCAGCCTGGGGACAGGGAGCCCAGATGGAGACAGCAAGTGCCACCCAGGGTGGCACAGGCTGAGGCCTGCCCAAAGGCCTGGGGCGCACAGCCAGGGATGCTGACAGGCTGAGGGACAGGCAGACATGCTCTGAACTCACGGGCCCCCGTTTACTGAGTACGAGAGGCACCGTGCCCTGCCGCCTGCGGCTCCCCACCCTGCTCTCCAGGCCCGGGTCCCCCGCCTCGGCTCACCACCCCAGTGTCCCCAGCTCCCCTCACCCGCTCTCCACATACACACCCACCCACCCACCCCGGGCGGCGTCGGAGACGGCCAGGGTTGCCTGGGGAACGAGCCCAGGATTGGACTGGTGCTGCTCGGGAGGGATGGGGGCCTAAAAATAGCGCCAGGGTGAGTCAGTGAGTGGGGCTGGGGTAGGCAGGGGGACCAGAAGGGAAAGAGAGGCAAGCGAGAGGTGCGGGGGAGGCTCCCCAGGGATTGGAAGATGGGCGGGATAGGATGGAGGGCGGGATATGGATTTGGGGGTAGAAGAGGGGGTTGAGGGGGAGTGTACAGGCGCCGGGGCTGCGAGGGCTGGTCCCCGCGGGCTGAGGGAGGGGCCCCTGCCTGGGCGGAGGAGGGGGCGCCGCCCTGCGTTCTCCTCCCCAGCCCCGAGCTCACGAGATTTTCCACTCGCCGCCTGGCCCCCAGCCAGCCCCCGTCGGGCCCCACAAAGCTGCTTTGTGCTGAGAGAGCGGGCGGGCACCCGGCCGGCCTGACACCCACGCGGGCAGCGGCGGTGCGCGGGTCAGCTGGCACCCGAACTGTCTGCTGCGTGGGGGGGGGTACCCCCACCCTGCCCGAGGACGCTGCCGCGCAAGGGTTAATGACGCAAGGGCCAGGGTAGCAAGTCTCAGCCAATCGGCGTCGGCGGGCGCGACAGTAGCCAATGGGAAGGCCGGAGGCCCGACGCCCCGGGCCTACCCCCTGGGGCGCGAGAATGGGCGCGGCGCTCACTGGGTGCCCGTCTGGATCCACAAAGCCCCCGGTACACCCTGTTTCCCGGGCTGCTTCGCAAAAAAAAGGCTCAGAAGGGCGTAGGATCTCGCAGTCAGGAAGTGGCACGGTCAAGATTCGAGCCCAGGTCTGCCTGGCTTCACAAATCAGCTTTTCCACCGAAATGGGGAGACGGGGGTTCCCAGTCCCAGGCCCCCAAGCGGAGCGGGAACAGGCAGGGGACCGGGTGCGGGCGGAGGCGGCGGCGCGGCAGGCTAGGGTCCAGCCGCCTGCGGTGCAGCCGCTGCCGCCGGTGGTAATGGGAGCCAGACGCCGTCGTCGCCGCTAATGCGCCTCCCTCTCGGCCACTAATGGAGCCATTAATGCCGGGCGCCGGGGGCTGAGGGCCACACACACCACCCTGCCGCTGCGCATGCGCGCGCCAGCAGCCCCGCCACCCGCCGCCAGCAGGAGGCAGCCTGACCCCTTGCAGTGCCTGGCGCTGGGGGCGTTTCCAAGACTCACTTCACTCCTGCTACCTCAAAAAAGCCTCTTCTCTCTCCCGCAAATCATCCTCTTTTTCCCAGCCTAGGTTTCCTTCCTTTCCAGGGATCTTTGACACCCTGATCCAACCCTTGCCCTCTGCTCTAAACCCTTTCTCGGCTCTTCACAGGCTGACATTCAAGCATGGCCTGGCTGGACCTGTCCTCCTTGGCACCCTTCTGCCAAGACTAGGCTCATGTCAGCTCCAGCCTTAACTGGCCACTCAGAGGTCATGCACTTTCACCCCTCCTGGCCTTTGCTCCTGTGGCTAAGCCTGGATGGCTCTTCCCTTTCTTTCACTACCCTGAAATCCACTCATTCTTGCTTCAGGTCAAATGTCACCTCCAGTGAGAAGCCTACCTGAACCTTCCTCACCTCCTCGCATTAAGCCACAGAGTTTTCTCTCTCCTCGGGCCTCCCCAGGCTCTGTATCTCCCTCTGCTCATCCTTGCCGGTGCCTGCATCCACATCTGCCTTCCCCACCCACTTATCCCAGGGCTGCTCAGCCTGGACCTGGTAGAGGGATGAGGAGTGACTTCTGGTGGGAGAGAAGGGGTTCACTGTTTGAGACAAAACAAATTCTGGTGGGCAGAATCTGGATCTGGATCTGGGGAGTCAGGACACCCCTGGCTCCTCTCTGGGCCTCATCTTCCCGACGCACCCAAGCATAGTTGGTGGATGCCACCTGGTCTCTGAGGTCCTACTGGTTGGGGTGGACTGCACGTGGGACTCAATTAAATGGAACTGGCACCAAAGTGTCTCCTGAAAGGCAATGGGGGTGGTGGTGGTAGGGGTGATCTGGGTCATGCCCTCGAGCAGGTGGGTGGGCACAGGAGCTGCTTTCCTGCTTCTCCCCCCACAGCCGGATCTCCTAGCTTGGCCCAAAAAGCCCCCACCTTCCTGCCTGTCTTGGGAACAGGTGCTTGGGTGTTGATGGGTCTGCAGGATGGCTCCCAACACCTCTCAGCAGGTTTCAGGGACATTAGTGGGCATTTAATTTGTCAAGGGACAAGCGGGGGTTCCCAGGCCTAGACATTCTCCCAACACTCCCCATTCTCCCACCTGTTCCCCAAGGAGCAGGAGATCTGGTGCTTAGCAACTATCCACTGACTTAAAGGAACAGAGTACCTGATGTGCACAGAGTGGGGGTGGGGGCTAGGATGGGGGAAACATGTCCGTCTAAATAATGGGAGAAGGAAGGCCAGAGGAGAGGCCAAGGCTGGACCAGAGACAGGATTCCAAGATGGGGGAATCAAAACAGAAAGAAGGTGGAATGAAGCCTCAGACCAGAACTGATGTCTAAGGAGGTACAAACCTGGAAAGGCATAGAGAGCCAGACTCAGAGAAAGTCAGACAGAAGTCCAGAGAGAGAGAGAGACTCGGGGCCAGAAACAGAGCCCTAGACAGAGACAGACATAGGAACCCAAGGGAGAGACAGATAAACATACAGTGGCTCAAACAGGCAGATGGGCAGACAGGCCCAGGAGAAGGGGCACTGCCTGTCAATATGGGGAAACCAGGCGGAAGCTGGGAGCTGGAAGGGAGGCCATGCCAGAAACAGGGCTGAGACATCTGGCCTCCTGGGCCAGGGCTGCAGGCCCTGGGGCGGCTTCCTCTCCTGGGGAGCAGGCGGGAAGAGTCAGAGGGAGGTGGCAATGGCAGCTGGCTGGCCCGGCCATGCACAGAATGTAGAGAATGCCGGCCCGCCTGCTCCGGCAAGTCCCCCAGCGGAAGCAAATGCCTGGCAGGGGGCAGAAGCAGGCAGGCTGCCCCGGGCCACCCCCTCACACCTGCTGCCCTGACTGAGGGTCAGGCCCTGGCATGGGCGGGCAGAAGGGGCCAGGACTATAGCCTCACTCTTCCACTGGGCACAGTCTGCCCTATCTGGGCCTCAGAGGGAGAAGGCCCCAAGGTGCCTACCTCCCAAGGGTTTAGGGAGGCCTCTGAGAGAAGAACAAAAGGGCCTGCTGGCTGGGAACCTGAGGGCAGCCTGGATACCTCAGCATGGGTGTAGTCAGGAAGGCGCTGCTCAGAACCGCCAGGACAGGCACTGGACAAGTTCTGACGACCAGGTGGCTTCCAGCAAGGGGCCTCCCCTCCCTGAACCTCAGTTCCCCCCTCCCCCTGACAACAGGGCTGGTAATCCCTGTTTCATAGCATCAGGAGGTTTCGATGAGATGGCCCCACGCCTGAGGCTGGGCACATGGTAAATGCTCAATAAAGTGGGCTACTGTTATTGTTTTCATTATTCTAACTGAGAGTGCTTAAGAGCCTGGGCTCTGGAGCCAGACAGCCTGGATTCACACTCTGGCTCTCCCTCTTCCTAGCTGGGTGACCTTGGGCAAGTCACTTTGCCTCTCGGGCTACAGTTTCCTCCTCTGTCTACTGGAACTAATAATCGTGCTGATCTCCTGGGTTGTTGTGAGGATTCAGTGAGTAAAGGCTCAGTCAGCGCTTACTGAGCAGTGTGCCAAGCACATGCATGGGTGGTACTCAATAAATTATTATTACTGTTACTTCTAGTAGGAAGAGTCCTGTGATCCAGAGATCGAGACACCTGGTTCAAGACCCAGTCCTGCCCCTCCCTGGCTGGGTGACCTTAATCAGGATTCTTTTTCTGTCAGGGCCTCATTTTCCTCATCTGGAAAATGGTGGCAGGAACCCCCCCGGCCCCCCGACCACCCTGGTAGGTCTCAGGTCACCTGCATCGTGCCATCCCTCCCCACACGGCAGCAGCGAGGGTCATGACTGACCGATGCTATGTATGAGGGCAATGTCGGGGGCTGTAGGCATGCGGGGGGTGGGGGCTGAGGGGGATGGTAGGAGTCCGTCTGCTTCAGTTTCTTCATCTGCCTAAGGATAGGAATCCCCGCTGTGCCCACTTTGTGGAATTTTGCTCATATCAACTACGATAACAAATGTAAAAAATGTTGGGGGTGGGGCAAAAAACACAGCTCACAACCTCAGTATATGAGCATGAGGGGCAAGCGTAGTCTTTGTGTCCCTCTGCCCGGGTCTGGGCTGGAGCTCAGTGAGGGCAGGGTCTGGGCCCCTTCCTATATTGGTCTTTGCACCAGCCTAAGACACAGCAGATCCTACCCAGATCCACAGCCCAGACTCTTTCCTCCCTGGTCTCCCTGCCTCTGGCCTCAGGGGCTGGAACTCACCCTTCATGTACAGCCATGGTTGGGTCGGCTCAAAACCTTCCATGGCTCTCAGGATAAAGTTCCTAAGTCTTAGAAGGACCCTCTATGATCTGACCCTTGATGTACTGCTCACCAACACAGCCACACATCCCAACACTCACCCACTGTCTAGAGCCCCTGACTTAGCAGATTCAACTTCCTTCAAATTCTTGCTTTCGCCTCAAGGCCTTTGCACACTCTTCCCTCTGCCTGAAGGTCCTCCTGCCGGCCTTGCCAGGCTCCCTTCTGCACACCCTTCAGGTCTCACTTTAGACTCTGCAGGTCTCACTTTAGACCCTGCAGGTCTCACTGGCCCCTTCTCCAAGAAGCCCTCCCTGACTTCACATGGCCTCCTGGGCTTCCTCCACCCCAGCCCTGACCACTCTGGACAGCTACTATCTGGGGACAGGTCTGTCTTACTCCAGGGACCATGAGCCCTTTGAGGACAAGGCTGTGTCCTTAGCATCAGCCAGCATAGGGCCAGGCACAGAGAGGGGGCCTCAGTCAACAGTGAATTAATAAGTAAATAAGAAAAAGATGCTAGGGAAGGGGCTGGTGACGGGTCTGTCACCCTCCATGAAAGTTGCTCTGACAAGGCCCAGGCCAGCTGGCTTTCCAGCACCATCTCAGAAATGCCTCTCCCCCCACCCCTGGCCTCAGCCCTCCAGCCACTCTGGCTGTGCTCAGCGGTGCTCCTTCTGGCCTCGGAGCCTTCCCCACGGCCTCCTAGGAGGTTCTCCTGTCCCACAGTTGCTGGTTCCAACTCATCCTTCAACTCTCAGCGTACACGCCCTTTCCTGAGGGCAGCCAGACTAGGTTCACATCTGGAAGCATGCCCAGCACACGCCCAGCTCCCCGCCATGGCACTGACCACACCTGTGCTATTTACCAGGTGCAGTGTTGAAGATGAGGGCTCCAGTCCTGGTCCTGCCACCACCTGGCAGAAGAACCTGTTGGAGCCTCAGTCTTCCCATCAGTAACCCAGGCAGGTTGGTCACAAGCCAACCTGCCTGGGTTTGAAGGCTGGCTCCAGGATTTACTAGCCATGTGACTCTGGGCAAGTTACTAACCTGGCCTCAGTTTCCTCTCATTTTTTTTTTTTTTTTCTTTGTTTTGGCCGCACTGCACGGCTTGTGGGATCTTAGTTCCCCGACTGGGGATCGAACCCAGATCCCTGCAGTGGAAGTACGGAGTCCCAACCACTGGACCACCAGGAAATTCCCAGTTTCCTCTAAATGAGCATAATCATAGCAGGGTTCAGTATGTTGTGAGTACTACGTTAAGGGGTGGGTGTGAGGGTTAGGTGCGATAACCCACTTGCAGTGCTTGTCACGGTGATACCCCTGCCAGTCCTCCAGGCGTGGGACCTGTCATCATAATTATCATCTCTGTTACCCCATCAGCTCTGTGGCGGCCTGGCTTTGAGCCTGCACTCAGGAAAGGTTTGCTGACTGATGGACCCCTTCAGAGTACATTCCCAACAGGAGGCTTCTGGAAACGCTGCACTGAGCCTTCAAAGTCCACGCCCGGGGACCTCCCTGGCAGTCCAGTGGTTAAGAATCCGCGCTTCCACTGCAGAGGACATGGGTTCGATCCCTGGTCGGGGAACTAAGATCCTGCTTGCCGCACGGTGCGGCCGGAAAAAAAAAAAAAAGAAAAACTCCATGCCCTTGCCTGACACGTGAATTCCCACCGGAACATCTGTGCAGAGAGGAGGCCAGCCTCCCCTTGAATCCCACCCAAGGTGGGGAGCTCACCTCTCTTGAGAGCCAGTTTGCAAGGGGCCCTGCACAAAATGAGCCCTCGCCCAGCCCATCCACCTGAACCTCTTACCTGTCCCAGGCCGGCCCATGATGACTTCCTTTTTGGGGGCAGGATGGCTGGTGTAGCTGCTGGGCACCAGGACGGGCAACAGGGCAGCAGGTGAGGGGTGGAAGGCCACCGGCTGGAAGGGCGAGGAAGCCAGGCCAAAGGTGGGCATCGGCTGGGCCACGGCCGTCGGCGCAGCTGGAGGCACAGTGATGGGCACGGGGGCCGGCAGAGGTGGAGGCAGGCCAGGCTTCCCACTGGCCATCCCAGGCGGCACCGGAGTCTCTCGGCAGCCCCGCCCAGGTCCCCCGGCCCGTGCCTCACTGCCAGCGCCCACCTCCCCAGGGAATTTGGAGGGCAGCGGCACGTCGGGGTTGCGGACGATGACGGGTGAGTCCCGCTGTACGGCAGGCACCCTGCGCACGGAAGGCCCAGGATCCGAGGTGAGACCGGCAGGTGGGGGCAACAGCAGCAACGGCGAGGGCTGGCGGGAGCGGGAGAAGGGCACGGCGGGCGACACAGCACGGAAGCCAGCCGGTGTGGAGGGTGTAGGTGTGTGGGACACCGAATCCACACCAGAGTCTAAGCTGTCACTCTTGGGGAAGTCTGGGGCGGCTCCTCCGCCTGCTGCACCAGGGGCCCCCAACGCCCCTGGGTGGGGCAGCAGCTCTGTCTTCCGTCGCCCAGGGCTGATGGGCACAGTAAAGGTCAGGTTGGTCTGGAAGGTAGGTAGGATGCCAGAGGAATGGCGCTCTCGGGGGGCAGGTGGGGGTGGGTGAGGGCCCAGGTCCGGCGGCGTCAGCACGCCTGCCTTAGGGGTGCTGGCGCTCAGGTGGCGACTGCGAACAGCAGTGCGTTGGATGACTGGCGAGGCGTTGATGGGGCTGAAGTTGGCAGGGCGGAAGCCGAAGAGTGGTGAGGGTGAGGGTGACGGGGCTGGCGAGAAAGGTGACTGCGTAGAGACGGGGGAGAAGGAGGGTGTGCCCGAGCGAGAGCTGCCCAGTGACACCAGCATCACAGCCGCTTCACACTCATCAAACTCAAAGCGTGACAGGTCAGCAGGGGCCACCAGGCGTGGGCGTGAGTCTCCCCGGGCTGCCACGCTGCTGGCCTCACTGTCCCGAGACGTCTCATCACCCCAGTCGAACTCGGTGCTGCCCTCACGGGCCGCCACACCAGCTGGTCGCCCAGCCCCACCTGGGCCACTGTCCGCCAGGCCCTCCATCTCCTTGGTTCGCATGGACAGGTGGCGGGAGCAGTAGCCCCGCCGCTGGGACTCCTTCATGCAGCCATCTCTCGAGCACAGCCGTCGCCACTGCTTGCCGTTGAATTTCTTTCGAATTCCATTGGGTGTGCAGACCACGTCGCCCTTCTTGTATTTCTGCTGGGCTGCTGTCAGGGGCGTGCGGGCCCGGGCAGCCGGTGCAGCCCCCTTCTCCAGGGAGGCCACGCTGCTGCTGCGGCTGCCGCCCTGGCTCCCCTCCTGGCAGGGCGAGGGCTGCTCGCCAGGGCGGCCTGGGCCGGCGAAGGCTGGGGACTTGGGTGGCGGTGACAGGAGCTGGGGCGGGGGCAGCGGGAGCAGGGCCGGGGTGCCCAGGGCTGGCGGGTGCTTCTCCTCACCCTCCTCGCAAGCCCCCAGGTGGCCACCAAAGCTGATCTTGGAGACCTCGGCATCCTCGGGCTGCTTGAGGTCCAGGGCAGCAGGGCAGGGGGGAAGGGCGGCCCCCGGCTCGGCCTGCCCCTCCTCAGGACCCGCCGGGGGCTTCCTCGGCAGGGCTTCGGGCTCCCACGGGGGCCGCAGCAGGCGCAGGCTGGAGCGGGCCACCCACACTGCGTCCTCGGGCTCACGCTGCGGCAGCTGTGGCGGGGTGGCCGCCGGGCCCGGCTGGGAGCTGGGGCCGGGGCTGAAGCGGACCTTGTAGGCAGCTGGCTTGGCAGCCACCTCCACCACCACCCCCGCACGGTAGGCAGCCACACCGGGCTCCACACAGGTACAGACCGCCGTGCCCACCACCAGCGCAGCCGGCGGTGGCGTGGCATCCAAAACCACATCCACACCACTGCCAGGTGCCCCCTCGTAGAAAGTCAGGGCCCGGTCCCCAGGGAACTGCACACCCAGGTCCTGGCTTCGGCGCACCTGGCGCACCACAGCCGGCAGGAAGAGACCGTCCCCACGCCGAGCCAGCACCCGCTGGGACCGCAGCTGCCGCAGGTCATAGCCACCGCTGGTGCTGCCAGGGGGCCAGGGGCCTAAACCACCAGCTTCGGCCGGCTCATCTTCCAGGTCGGCCGAGTGCTCGCTGGCTGTGTCGGTGGAGGAGGAGCGGGCAGAGGTGGGTGGCTGCGGAGGCACCCCCGGGGTGCCCGCCTCCTCGGGGGTCCGTGCCCGCTCTTCAGGGGCACCAGCCGCCCCACTGCTGCCACTGCCGGCGCCATGCTCCTCCACATACTTCTTCTTGGGCGCTCGTGACTTGAACGTGGCCGTCTTTCGGCTGAGTGAGGGCTCCCAGCGGCCTGCCTCCCCTTCCCCCTTGGGTTCCTCGGCTGGGCCTGGAGCCGGGTCATCGGGGTGCAGCTCTGGGGGCAGCCCTTCAGCCCCCGTGCCCCGCTCGGCCTCCTCCTCACCCTCCTCAGCCTCTTCTGGCCCCGGCTGCTGCTGCTGAGCCTCATCGTCTTCCTCCTCTGGCTTGTCGCCCTCCCCGGCCCCTCGCCGCCTCAGGGCCTTGGCCCTGGTGGCTGGGGGGGACTTGCCACCGCTGCCAGAACCTGGGAGGCCGGTGCATGCCTTCTTCATTGGTTTCATCTTTCGTCCACCTGCAGGGTGAGAGGCCAGACACGGGTCACTGGGAGCGACTCGGGAACACCTCCACACGCACTGCCCCCAAGACTTCCTACTTGCTGAGGTCACTGCCTCAGCGCCACGGTCCCCAAGCTCTCCTTCCTGGCTGTCTTCAACTCACATAGGCCCCTGGCCAGCACCCAGACACAGACTGGCACTCGTGTCCCCTGAGCTATACACTCTGGTTCCTTGGGGACCCTCACATGATCTGCTTCCTCTGCAGAGGACAGGAGGTGCATGCACACACTCTGACTGCCCCAAGGGGACGCGAGAAGCACTAACGGTTCACGTCTATGGAGCACTCACTTGGAGCCGAGCCCTGGGCTAAACGTGCCTTTATTAACCCATGTCATCCTCACAACAGCACTAAGAGGCAGATGCTACTATCAGTCCCATTTACACTCGAGGAAACTGGGGCACGGAGAGATCAAGCAACTTGTCCAAATTCATCCAGCTAGGAAATGGCAGAGCTAAGATCTGAACCCAGGCAATCTGGCTCCAGTCTGTGCTCCTAACCATTTCAGTGTGCCGCCTGTCACATGATCCTTGTGCTGTCACTGTCCAGAGAACACACACACTCACACACACACACACGCACAGGCACACAGTCACAGAAAGGGAGATGACTGGGCTGTGATGTGAGCCTCTCTCTACCACCCCCCACCCCTGCCCGGGCAGCCTGGCATGGCCAGGCATTGTGGGAAGGAGTGGGCAGCTAAGAGTCCCAAGGGACAGCTGCCCACTCTGCTCTGCACCCCAGGCCTGCCAGGTATAGCCATCTTCCCAGATCCTGGCAGGGAACAGGCAGGGGCACGTCTGGGGCAATAGCTCATACCCAGTGCTATGACAGGGCCGTGCATAAGCACACACGCACACGCACGCACACACACACACACACGGCACACACACGTCATCACACAGTGGGACACAGAGCTACACCGCAGGGTTTCACTGTCCCACTGGATGGGAGCCTGCCCCTCCCCCCACAGCACCCAGCATGATACCCAAAAGCCCAGCCACCCCCCTTCTGGTCTGCCTGCATCCCCGCCCTGACTGGGCTGGCTCTGACAGGGTGGCTGAGCCGACTGGGCCCCCCTGGCCCCCAAATATGCCCTCGGACTCCAGGTGGGGTAAGTGGGAGAAGGTCAAAGAAAGCAGGACAAGCCCAGCGGGCCAACCTCACCCACTTCCTGAACAGTCATTACTGCCCGCCCCCTTTCAAGCTGCCCTAAGAGAAGGGAAAAAACTTTACTCTGAAGTGACTAAGAGAACCTGAGAGGACAAAAATGGGCCTCTGGGAGGGTTGGGGGATCCAGGACCATGAGCCAAACACAATCAGAGGCACCCCGACGCCGTCTTCAGGCTCCCATGGTACCGCTGACCTCACGGGAGAGTGACCTCTCCCACTTGGGGCCTGCTGCTCCTTAGGATCCTGCAGTCCCAGGATGCCCCTTCTCTGGGTCAATCCTGGGGTCCTCATAGGCAGAGGCTGGAGGGCCCGGGGCTTCTCACACTGGGGCAGTCACCCAAGTAACCGGGAGCTGGGCAGCCGCCACCATCTTCTCCCCACTGACCTGCTGGGCCACCATCCTGGGCATACCCCACCCAGGGCCTACAACTACACTGCCTGGCACCCCTGGACCCTGCTGCCTGGCCCAGCCTCTTCACACCAGAAGCCAAGCCTCTTTCTTTCCCCTGGGGCCTACTCTCTTCCTGTCCACACCTCTTTGGATAACTCCCACCCAAGGCCCTGTGGGCCCTCATCTCCCTCAGGATCTGAGCAGTAACTCCTGAAGCCCAGGCTGGCCCAGGCTTTTCAGGGTCTCATGTCCTCTGTTCCCAACAGGCCTCCTGGCACCAGCTTCTCTGCCACTCTCTCTCCCATCCTGTCACCATCTCTATCACTAGCTCTCTCTTCACAGGCCCTAGGCCCCCTCCTCAGTCACCCCCTCCTTGTCACCCTCATCTATCTCTGTCACCTCCTCCTCCCAGTCACTCTCATGTCAGCCATCTCTGGACCTGTCACCTTCTCTCCCCATCACCTCTCCTTGTCACCCCCTCCAGCTCTGTCCCCTCCCTCTCCCTGTCACCCTGATCTAGTCCTGTCACCCCTCCATTCCTGTTACCCATTCTCTGCCCACCACCCCCTCCTTGTCACCCTTTTTCTGTCACTCCTCCTCCCCACCACTTCCTCCACTCTGTCCCCGCTTCCCACCACCCCGCTCACCCCTTTTCCCCTGTACCCCCTCCCCGTCCCTGCCACCTGTCCCCTCTCGGCCCCCAGCACCCCAAATCCCCCCTGCCCGTGTCAACCCTGGCCCCGCCCCTCACCTCGGGCTCAGCGGGGTTACGGGGCGGGGGGCCGTGGCCCCGGCTCGGTCCGGTCCGGTCCCTCCCCGCCCCCCTCCGGCTCTCCCTCTCGTTTCTCCCTTTTTTTTTACTCCAACACACAAAATGGTGAATGGACCTGCAACAGCTGGAGCAGCCAGCCAATCAGCGGCCACAACCCCGCTGACCGGCGCCATCCTAAACCAATAGGTTTTCGGAGCCTAGTCGGCTCCGCCTCTCAACGACGAGCGACGCTTGCCACAACCAATCGCGCCCACCCGGCAGCGCTAGGGGGAGGGGCCAAAGTCCAAGATCGGCCTCCCTCTGGGACCGACACCAACCTGAGCCTACGACCGCCTGATCAGCCTAGGGTCCTGCCTTACAATAAGTAATGGACACCAGCATTGACCAATCGCAGACCGTTTTAGTGCAGAATGACGAATACAGTACCCTGTCGTCTTGCACTCTAGGCCGGAACCCAGCCTCTGCGAGGGACAGTAACCAATGAACTGCAAGAAGGAGGAGCTAAGGGACAGGCTCTCCAATGAGCAAGCTCAGAAGGCGTGGCCTCAGCGTTTGTTGACCGGCTAGTCGCAATTCCTGCTGGGAATGGTAGTCTTCTTACGTCTCCGGCCCATAGTCGACAGTACACGGCAGACTACAACTCCCATGTGACAGAGTGCCTGGAGCTCCGAAGAACCCGTGCTAGGAGAAAAAGTCGAAAGGGCAGTTCCTCGTGAGTCTCACTGGGCGCCAGGAGCATCTTAGACCCAGGGCCCCGACTCACCCGGATTCCCGGCTCTGGCGTCGCTGCTGGCTCCTCTCAGTGGCGGCGGTAGCGGCACAAGGGGGAGGTGCGAGGAGCAGCCAACCGCCACCCGGGAGGCCCGCAGCCAATCAGCAGCGGCCGGGGCGGCGCAATGACCTCACCGGGTTCTACTCTCTTACCCCTCCCCCACGTGGTTGTTGCTGCCGGTAGCCGGGAGTAGGGAAGTTGGGGGGGAGGGGAGGAGAATAAGTGATGTCACCTTTCCCCCGCTTGATTGGCTGCCGGGTGGCAGGGACTACAACCAATCAACAGTCTCGGAAAGTCTGGCGCGGCCCCGCGGAAAGCCCTGTTGCCACCGGGAGGGGAGAGAACGAGCACTGGAGGGGTGGCGCGCGCTGCAGAGTAGTCTACGCGCGTGGCCTGGGGCTTGGTGGCCTTGGGGACAGGCCACCTCCTCCAAGACTTTGACATTTAGGGCGGCGCAGTTTTCTGACAGCCCCCCTAGACATGGGGTGCGGGAAGGCACGAGGTGGGGAAGCACAGTGCTTCATGGGGCATCACACTGCATTCCGTGAGGAGCTACGCTTTGTAGGTGTTCACACCTGGCGGGAGCAAGATTTTTTTCTTTTTTTTTAAGGTGGGGTGATCACACTGGGGGTTGGGAGGAGAGGAATATGTCCTGTCAGTAGTAGATTCCTCCTGCCCAGATACGGGGTTCACACCAGCTGTGAACCTGTTGGCAGTGCATCCATCCGTACTCTGCACATTGCATTTGCCCTGGCTAGCCGGTAATGGGCTGTAGTCACCTACTGCGTCTGATGGGTTCGCAGCATCCACAAGGGATTCACACCAGGTGTGAGGAAAATGCCTGCCGCCAGCCTATTGCAAGTTCTTAATGCCTGTAACATTCGCACTACCGGTGAGAGAGTATACTGTGACGTGGCCAGTTCACTCTGGGCTAGAGGGAAGTATCAGTTGTCCAGTGGGATTCACTGAGTATGAAGGAGATTCACGTTATCCATGAGATTCACATTATGCACTGTCCACAAAAGGTTTGCCTTGAGAGGGGGGGAAATTTCACTGTCTACAAGTTCACACTGGAGAGGAATCTTACACTGTTACTTATGCTATTATGTTATGACATACTATCTTATACTGTCATAGTATAGCTACTATTTTAATATCATTCTAAAAGAGAGTTTGCACTTCCACGTTGAGTGGGCCCTGAGTTGAGGGAAATTTTACAGGGCTGTTTACACTGTGCCCATTGGGTACGGGTTGGGTGTGAGCAAAGTTTATGTTCGTCAGAGAGTTCCCACAACCTACTTAGGTAGACCCTTGAAGAATGGTTCGTGCTGTCCCACAAGGGGTTCACAGCAGCCACAGAAAGTTCCCCATGCGTGGACATGTTCACTGTCCATGTTAACATTGTCACAGATATGAAAGAGATTAATTATACTGGCCATGGGGAGGCTCATACTGCGTGAAAGTTCACATTGCCCGTGACAACTTACATTGTGTTGGTGGGAGGGGGGGAGGATTGCCATTGATTGGGATGGTGTTTCATGGTCCACAGTCAGTTCACGTCAGGTGTGAGGGCGAATTAGACTCAATGGGGAGATGTGTACTCTCCATGAAGGAATTCACCCTGCCTAGGAAGTACAGGCGGTAAAAGAGGGTCTCTACTGTCTGTTCAGGATTGTCTCTGGCCGTGGTGTGTTTTTAATGTCCACAGAGGAACCCCCACTGCTTATTCGAGTTACACCATGCATAAAGGAGACCCATCTGTGAGAGTCCACACAGTCCAAGGCCTATTTCACCTGTCCCTGGAACAATTACATAAAATGTAGTTGACTTACACAGTTCATTGAAATTAAACTTTCATGTGGAGTGGGGGTGATGTTGCAGGAAGAAGAATAACACAGGCTTAGCCAGGTTGCTCAGGGTCAAACTGAGCTGGGCTTCTTCCCAGTTGTGTGACCTTGGGCAAATCACTTAATCCCTCTATGCCTCAATTTCTACATCTGTAATGGATAATTTTGTTTTTAATCCTATGGAATAGGGTTGTTATGAAGATGTAATGAGTTAAGATGTGCAAAGCATTTAGGTCTGTGTCTCTAGCAGGGTAAATCCTCAAAAATGTTAACTATTGCTGTAATTATTATTATTCAGAAGGAGCTTATCACTGCCTGAAGAGTCTATGCTGTCACAACCTTACTGGTAACCTGTCCGTATAGTTTGTATGTGTTGTAGTGGTGCTGGTGGTGGTGCTTTTTGAAAGGATTCCAGGGTTCAGCATATCTGTGGGGCATTTATCAATCCATCAGGAAGCATTATGGTCTACTGCTTGATGTCCCAGCGTAACAGTTTTTAGCTGTGTAGCCTTGGGCCTGTACCCTCTCTCATTCTCTCTCTCCTCATCTGAAAAATGGGGATCATTAGAATATCTATCTCATAAAGTTGAGGTGAGGATGAAATGAGATGCTGAATCTAGGGCCTTGCGTATGGTAAGTGCTCAATAAATGGGAGTGGTGATTTTTATATGCCCTATCCTGCACTGGACTCTGGGAAATCCCTGCCATTCAAGAAGTCACCATTTCTTGGCCTTTATTTGGGGCCTAGTGTCGATGATGGGTTATACCACCCTTCAGGGAGTCATACTATCCTAATTAACGTGTGTGTGTTGAAGGGGAGTTGGGTAACTTTTTATTGGAGAGTTAAGACTTTCCGGGTTGGGGGGGATTAGTATAATTGTATGAAAATTACAAAAGCCCAGAGGGTTTTTTTTTTTTTTAATGTTAACAGTCTTTCAACTTTAGCGAATTTTTTTATAACTATTATCAGTTAGATTCCACTTCAGACAAAAGTAACAGAAATCCAAACAACAGTGGCTTAAATCAAATAGAGATGTATTTTTCTCTTACCTCTGAAGAGATTGACCCACCTTCCGGTCTTTTCAGTCATACTTAGCTCCTCTGCCTCAGTGGCTGCTGGAGCTCTTGCCACCCACTCCAAGTTCCAAGCAGCGATATGGGATATAAGGGTTTGACACTTTGAATCTTTTACCTTTTGGAAGCTTCTGTGGAAGCCCCACTCAATCCGTACTTCTTACATCTTATTTGCCAGGTGTGTTATTTGGCCACCTCTGTTTGAGCCCAGAGGGTTTAACTGGAACAGGGAATTTCTTCCTGTCTACGGGAGAGGGCTACATTATCTATGACTTAATAAAACTGACAGTGACATTGGGGTTTATTACACCCATTGGTTGAGTCTACACTATTCACAGAGTGGTCCACCCAGGCATGTGGCACTGTCCACGCGGGGGCACAATGTCCTGCATGAGGTCATGCTGACTATGGGGCTACATTATTCCCATGAAGGCTCGCACTGTTTACTGAGGTAATCCTGTTTATATGTACTACAGTATGCATGCGAGGTTTCCCCGGTTGTGGGAATTGACCCTACTGCTAGAGGAATTCACACAACACAACGTTAAACAACTTATGCCGCCTCTGTGGTAGCGCACACTAAGGAGGGGACAAGGGCTTCCCTGGTGGTGCAGTGGTTAAGAATCCGCCTGCCAATGCAGGAGACACAGAGCCCTGGTCTGGGAAGATCCCACATGCTGCGGAGCAAATAAGCCCGTGCACCACCAACTACTGAGCCTGTGCTCTAGAGCCCGTGAGCCACAACTACTGAGCCCGCGAGCCACAACTACTGAAGCCTGCGCGCCTAGAGCCCGTGCTCCGCAACAAGAGAAGCCACCGCAATGAAGAGTGGCTACGGAAACGAAGAGTAGCCCCTGCTTGCCACGACTAGAGAAAGACTGCGTGCAGCAACGAAGACCCAATGCAGCCAAAAATTTAAAAATTTATTTTAAAAAAAGGAGGGGGGCGGGCTTCCCTGGTGGTGCAGTGGTTGAGAGTCCGCCTGCCGATGCAGGGGACACTGGTTCGTGTCCCGGTCCGGGAAGATCCCACATGCCACGGAGCGGCTGGGCCCGTGAGCCATGGCCGCTGAGCCTGCGCGTCCGGAGCCTGTGCTCTGCAACGGGAGAGACCACAGCAGTGAGAGGCCCGCGTACCGCAAAAAAAAAAAAAAAAAAAAAAGGAGGGGACAAACCATTTGTATGGGGGGGTGTGCACGTTGTTCATTTGCTTTCTCACCATCTATATGAGGCTCACACTGTTTTTGAGGGTTACACTGCCTATGTGGGGTTTACACCGTTTATGTGGGTTGCCCTGTTATATGGGTCCACACGGTTTATGAAGTACTTTTGGATGAGGCCCAGATCATTTATGAGAGCTAGCCTATCTGGACAAGGTTTATGAGGGTCATGCTGCCTATATTTGGGTTCACACTGTTTTTAAGCATTACACTGTCTATTGGGGGTTTACACTGTCCATGTGAGAGTCACACTGTATATGGGGTTTACATCAGTATGGACACTGTCTCTATGGGATCTCGTTGTGGGGTTATACCAGCTGTATCTTCAGCAAATACATATCACCAGCCTACTCTATGACAGACCCTGGTCTAGGCACTGGTGATAAAGCAATGAAGAATGTGAAGAATACGGATCAAGTCCCTGCCTTTGTGGAACTGACATTGAGTAGGACAAGTTCACCTTGTATGGAGGTTTCCCTGTTTATGAGATTCACATCGGGATTCATACTCTTTAAGGGGTTGCACTGGAATCGACTGTCCAGGAGGGTTTCTCTGTGTGTATGGAGCTACATTTTATTGGTATTACATTGGGCATAAGGGAGTTCACTGTCCAAAGATGAGCTTATCCATTCATTATTGATTGCCATGCTCTGGGGATACTACAGGCAACAAAACAGACACAAATCCGTGCCCTCTTAGAGCTGATATTGTGGAGGAGGGATTCAAATGACAAGCAAATACATTATGGAAATATATGTCAGATGATGCTAAGTGCTATGGAGAAAAATAGTGCATAGAAGGGACACAGGGATCTAGGAAGTGGGCTCCAATTTAAAATATAGTGGTCAGGGACTTCCATGGTGGTCCAGTGGTTGAGACTCCACGTTTCCACTGCAGGGGGCAGGGGTTTGATCCCTTGTCAGGGAACTGAGATTCTCACATGCCACATGGTGTGGCAAAAAAAAAAAAAAAAAAAATATATATATATATATATATGTATATGTATATGTATATATAGTGGTCAGACATAGTCGTATTGGGAAGGAGGTTTGTTTATTTTTTAATTTTTGGCCACACACTGCGTGGCTTGCAGGATCACAGTTCCCCAACGTGTCCTCAGCAGTGAAAGCACGGAGTCCTAACCACTGGACCACTAGGGAATTCCCGGGAAGGTGATTTTTAAGTAAAAACCTGAAAGGGATGAGGGACAGAGCTACGCAGACCTCTGGGGGAAAAGTCTTCAAGGCAGATGGAATAGCATGGGGCAAAATCCCCAAGGGAGGAATATGCCTGGCATATTCTAGAAACAGCAAAGAGGCTGGAGCGTATTTGGAAAAGAAATGAAGGGGAAAGGTGGGAAGTGAGGTCAGGAAGGAAGGGCCTTGCAGGCAAGGAGCTGTAAAAGCAAGGAGCTGGCTTTTACTCCCAGCGAGCAGAGGGCCTACTGGAGGGTTTGGGGCAGCAAAGGGATGTCATGTAGTTGACTAAAACCAGTCTGGCTGCTGATAGAGCACAAACTATAGGGACCAGTGGCAGCAGGGAGACCAGTGAGGAGACCCTAGACCAGGATGGTGGTGGCAGGGGAGGGTGGCTGATTCTGAAACAGCTGAAGGAAGAGCTAGCCGATGGGAGTTCCCTTCAGATTGGATGTAGGATGAGAGAAAGGAATTAAGGATGATTCCAAGCTATTCAGCCTGAGCAAGCAGCAAAATGGAGTTGCATTTCCCTGAGGTGGGGAAGACTGGAGGTGGGGGGACAGTTTGGGGGAGATCCAGAAGACCATTATGACTTGGAAAACTCGAGAAATCCAAATGGAAACAATGATAAGGCAGTTCAACACGTGAGATTGGAGCTCAGGGTAGAGTCCTGAGATGGAGATAGAAATTTGGGTGTAATCGGCATAGCGATGGTATATGAAACCGTGGTCCTGGTGGAGATTGTCAAAGGAATGGGTGTAGATGGAGAAGAGGAGAGGACCTGGGACTGAGCTCTGGGACCCTTCAGCTTTTCAAGTCAGGGAGATGAGGAAGGGTGATACTATAAAGGGGTTACATTTTCTGTTTGGCAATGCTTACACTGTTTAGGTAGCTCTGCTCTCTAAACAGTGTGGGTGGGTCCTACTATTTCTAAGGGAATGACAATAGAGTAGTAGTGGTTCATTATTGCTTATATGGGTAATGGGTGGGTTGCAGTTATGATTTTTATCGTCCACACAGTTTCCTTTCTAGGTGTGAAGTCTGTGAAGAGTTGTGACTTCTGTGGGGATAGGTTCTGTCCATGCCTTTGCCTGACAACAATAGGATAAAAGTTATCTGTGTCAGGACAGTAAACTGGAACAAGAACTACTAGGTCCATGGGAGTTGGGGTGTCCTTACTGTGCAGACAGACTTGTTTTCTCCATGGAGTGTTACACTATTCACCCCAGGCACATCCTAGGTCTGTGAGAGGCTGTGCTTTTTACCAGCCCCAGGGGCATTTGTGGAGGCTTTCCATAGTGAACTGAGGAAAGGGGGGAGGGTGATCCTTGCTCATTGGAGTTCACATGGCCTTGGTTGGATGGTATATCTTCAAGGAATGACCAGTGGTGATGCATAGTTTCCATCACAAGTTCACAACATCTAGGTGTTTCACATAGGAACGGTGGGGTTCACCATCCCTGGGGGTGGTTTTCAGTGTTCACAAGACAACTGAAGTATCCAAGACAGTCCACACTTGTATGGTGGAGTCACACAGACCCCTGAGGGGTTATCATATCTGTGGACACGCCATTTTCACCAGGCACTCCCATTCTCTATGGATGGCTGAGAGTCTCCCATGAGGCATACCCACCATCTATGATTGTGTTTCACAGAAACTGTGGGATTGAGTTATCCAGCTGGGTCAGGGTAGGATTATGCTATTAACAGGAAATTTCACTATCAATGCTGTGTTTATTGCCAACAGTTGGAGTCTGTAGGGTGAGGGGTGCTTACCTCACCAACAGAGGTAACTCTGCTAATAATTATTGGCAGTATTTATTGTGTACTTACCTCAAATCTCTGATTTCTCACAACAACCTAATCATGTAGGGCCTATTAATATCTCCATCTTTACAGATGAGGAAGCTGAGGCTCAAAGAGATAAATTCACTTGCTCTATGTGGCATACAGGAAATAGCAGAGTTTGGGTTGCCACCCCAGTCTCTTGTCTTGCTGGTGGGAGTATGGAGGTCACCGAGGCTGTTATAGACCTATTATCTTTTAAACTTTGCATCCTCTTTTTCTGAGGGGGGGGGCAGTAAAAGAGGTAGTAAAATATAGTGGTTAATGGTGGTGATTTTGAATTGGATAGGTTGGGTTTGAATCCTGGCTCCAACACTTCCTGAGCCTCATTTTCTTAATCTGTAAATGGGGCGAACAATAGTAATTCCCTTCTTTGGGTTTTTGTGAGGATTGAATGAGAAGATGTCCCGACAATGCTTGGCCCAGTGCCTGGCACATCTTGAGCTTTAGCAATTCGGGAGGGAGCTGTTATAATAACAATGATGATGATTATCATTGGTGGACCACACTGCTCCCCGAGGGTTACAATAACTGTGGGGGAGCTGCACTGTCCGTAGGCAAGGTTACATTAATTCCCCAGGGGGGTGATGCTTCCCGGGAGGCCTTGGTCTCCCTGAGGAAGAGGCCTGAGACTTCTGAGGCACTGGTGAGGATCTGCTCTAACGCTGCTAGGAACCCAGCAACAGAGGCTGGGCTTGAAGCCCTAAGCACCCAGAGCCTGACCCTTCAGGCCTTCCCTCTCTGTGGCCTGTTCGTCTCTGTCTTCTTGATTTCACTCTCTCTGAGCTTCTCCCCCCGCCCTCCCCGCTTCGTTTCCTTTGGTACCTCAGAGTCTTTTCTGAGACTCTGTTTCCAGGATCAGCCTGTGACTATAGCTTCGATTTGCCCTCTACTGTTGGCCATCGGATCATTGCTGATTTCCTGTTTCCCAAAGCCTCAGGCTTCATCCATTCCTCCCAGCTGCAGAGAAGACTTAACACTGCCCTACGCGCTGGCCTTCATCCTTAAGCCCTGCCTTCCTCTCTCCTGGCGACCCCCCAGTGCCCCTTAGGAGCACATTTGTTCCGACTTTGCTCACCCCCTCGCATCCTGACCCCATCCCCGGAACCCCCTGCCCTGGAGGTGGAGGTGGGGGTACCTCCGGCGCCAGCCGTGTCCCCAGGACAGCTGCAGTCTGGGGATGGGGGGGCGGGCTCCCGCGTGCATTCTCTCTGGTCACTTCCTCCCCAGTTGGGACTGGGGCTATCTGGAAGGCCAAGACCCCATCCCTGGAGGAATGGAGGGCACAGCCGCCTCCCTATTTCCGATGCTGGGAAATGCTTCCCACCCATTCCACCCCACCCCTGGACAGCTGCCCCCATTCAGGCTCAGGATTGTTGGTGGGGGGACACGGTGAGCCCAGCCTGGGAAATGCTGTGGTCTGGATCATCCTCCAAGGTCCTGACCCGGCCCCCCTGCAGAGAAAATTCTGCCTCCTCCCAAAAGGTCCATACTCCTCCTCACAAAAGTTTCTGACACTCATCAGAAGGTACCTCCCAACCCCTCTTACAGGCTTCCAAAGAAAATCTAGACCCCGCAGTGGGCAGGAGAGGAGGAGGAGGGGCGGCAGGTCGCGAGTCCTGAGGACTTAAGTTATCTTCAGACTTGGAGCCTTAGAGAAGGGTCATGACCCCCCGGACCCAATCCCACCCCAACCCCCTCCTTCCCTCCTCCCCCGTCGCGCGGCCCCTTTAAGCCTAGAGCCGGCCGGTCCTCAGTGGCTGCGCGCCGACGTGTGTGTGTGTGTGTGTGCGCGCGTGTGTGTGTGTGCGTGCGCGCGCGTGCGTGTGTGTGAGTGCGCGGGGAGGGGGCGGGCGCAGTGTCTCCATGGCGACGCGGCGGTGACGTCGCCGGCCGGGGGGCGTGGGCGTCCCGGCCCCGGAGTGCGATATTAACCCGGGAGGCGGCGGCGGGGAGGGGAGAGGCTCTGAGAGGCGAGGCCGGGTGAATCGGCGAGGGCGGCCCGACGGGCTCGGGACGGGACGGGGCAGCGCGGGCGCCGGGAGCTGCGGCCCGGAGTCGGGGCGCCTCGCCCCGGGCCCCCCAGCATGAAGACCCCGGCGGACACAGGTGGGGGCGGGGGCAGCACGTGTGGGGGAGACTTGTTGCCCCGGGAAACCAGGCGGAGAAACTTTGGGGGGGCTGAAGGGTTCTGGGGGAGCCCGAGTGATCCCCAGTTCCGGGGGACCCCCAAGCACTCCAGACCTGTTGCTTCTTGCGGCGCGAGCGGGGGTGTGCACCGGACCCCCAATTCCTGGCTGTGGGCGCAGTGGTATGGGTGCTGCGAGTCCTGGTTCTCTCCTTGCTTGGACCCCGAAAGCTCGGCTCTCCCTCACTCCCGGGATCACGGGGGTGGCTGGGTTCCTCCCCGCCGCTCTGTCACGTTGCACTCTGGGGGCCGGGACGTGTGCGGGGTGTGTGTGTGCGGGGGGGCTGTCCACAGGGCCCGCTATCCCAGGTTCCGCGCTGCGCGGTCCGGCCCGTGACCTTCACCGCGATGCGTGCCCCGCACCGGCTTAGAGGGGGATACAGGATGGCCTCTAGGAGGAGGGCGTGAGTGGGGAGCCCGGGACTCGGGGACCGGGCTGCACCGCCCCTCCCCCGCCCGTCTCCGCCGGCTTCTCTCTCCCCCGCCCGCGCCGAGTCGCAAAGTTCCAAAGCGCAGCCCGAACGTTCGAAAAAGGAACTTTTTGTTTCCGACCTTAGAACGCGCGGCTTTAAGGTCGCTCGGGAGAGACCTGGGAACCCTCCTCCCTCGCCTCCGGGGACCCGGGGTTGGGGAGGGTGGGGAAGGTGGGGGTGGACGCGGAGGCTCCCCCCCTCGACACCCTCCCTCATCCAGCTCTTCTCTTTCAACCGGCCGTCTTTTCCTTCCGCCCCCCTCTTCCCCGCCAACTTGCTCCTCCTTAAGGGGCCAAGGTTCCCCTCCCCCCCCCGGTCGGCGGGCGGGGGGCAGCAGGATTAACCCCCCCCCCCGGACTTTCCCCCTTCCCCTCCCCCGCCGCCCCCGGGCTCTCGCTGGCTGGACTTTGCGCCCGAGCGCGCTGGGGGAGGGTCCCAGCCGCCCCCTGCCCGTCTACCCCGTCGGAATCCGGCCCGGGGCGGGGACGGGGGAGGGGGAAGGGGGCCAGGCGCCGCTGTTCAAACTTGTTTCCTTCCCCCGGCGGCGGCCGCGGCTAGGGCTCCTGTGTGAGGGTGTGTGCCCCGACCGGCCCACCCACCCCGCCCCCCCGTCGCTCGGCGGGTGGGGGCGGCTCTTAAAGGGCTCCGAGCCGGGCTCCGGCGCCTGGGGATTGGGACCGAGGAGGGGGCTGGGCGTGGGGTAGGGGTTCGGAGTGCTGTAGGGTCAGTCACGTGCGTCCCACATACTCTCTGGCTCCCAAAGGCTCCAGGGCCGCTGGGCCTTGGGGGCAGCAGGAGCCTCCCCTCGCCGGAGGAGGGGGCCGAGGCACCCAGACAACCCCGCCTCGTCTTCCCTCCCTGCTACGGGCCTTCGCCTGGTGGGACCGGCTGGGCAGCTCCCCCAACCCAGTCTTGGGGCCGCGCCGTGTGGGTTCTCTGGCTGGGGGAAGGGGCGGGGGCCTGTACTGGTCTCCCAGTCGGTCCATGGGTCCATCTGCCTCCTGGCTGGCCGCTGCGCGCCCCTCCATCCGATCCTCCATCCCGGCCCCTCTCTCCTCTGCCGCGGCTGTTTCCCACTTCCTGTTTTCTTCCCGGCTCTGGCGCCACCGAAGGCTGCCTGGACTGGGGGAGGTGGCGGGGCCCCCCAGGAGGCCGGCGTGTTCTTCCTCTACCACTACCCCTCCCTTCCGACCCCAGAGTCCTTTTAAAAAAAGTTTGGGCAGTTATGTGAATTTGTGGGGCGCCCAAGAATTCTGCAGACCCCGCTCCCAGGTTTCCACAGTCTGTCTGGGAGATTCCCTACCCCGCCTCCGTGGGACCCAGGTGTGCTTTCTGGGACCCCGCCATCCCAGCCCTTCCTGTCTGCTGCCTCTTCTCCACCCTGTCTGGCAATGTCCTCAGCTCTTCTCTCAGTGTCAGCTGCTCTGTCTCTGCCTCGCTGTCCTCCCATGCTCCAGAGGTCCTGCACCCCCAAGCTTTCTTGGTGCGGGCCGGGTGGTTCCCTGTTTTAAGCACGTGGACCCATACATAACACACACTCACACATGCTCCCCTTGCCCGTGCCTGGCTCCTGGCTCCAAAGCCTGGGGAACAGAGCCCCATTGAGACACCCTGACGTCACCCCTCATCTTCCTTCTCCCCCCAAAGCTGGGAACAGGCCCTCATGTATGCCATGTCCGATGAGGAAAGCTGGCTTTGGGGTGGGCCTGGGAATAGGGAGGGCTCTTGCCACGAGTGGGAGCCAGGGTTCTGGCCCGGGAGGGGGTTTGTTCAGGGAGGGGGCTTAACTAGGGGGCCTGGGTCAGTCCCTGGAATGCAGCTTGAGGCCTTTCCAGAGCCCCCCACCTCCCTTCCCTTTGTGTTGCATGTAGTCTCTCTCACTCCTTCTCTTCTGCAAAGTTTATTTTTAGCCTCCTGCTCCCCCGCTCCCAGGACTGTCGCTGCACACACGTTGCCTGGTTACCGGGACAAGGAGGCTGGGGCGGGTGGGCTGGGAAGGGTGGCTTTAATTTTGGGGGGAGGGTGGAAATCAGTACACACCCCAGCTCTAGACTGATGTCTCAGGGGCTTCGGCCCCCACCCCGAGTCGGAGAGCCAGATTGGGGTTTAGGTGGGGGGGAGCGCGAAGCTTGGTGCCCTGAAGGGAGACAGGAGTTTGGAGGAGGTTGGAGGGTACGTGGAGAGGGCGGACTCTTGGGTTCCCAATGATCTCTGGGCCCTGAACAAGACCCTCGGACCTGGGTTCTCTAGCAGGGTGAGCGTAAAGGGGTGAACACCTGGATTCCCAAGAGAGGGATGGGGCTGTGGATGCTGGGGTCCATGGAAGGTGTTGTCAGGGGCTGTCACTTCTGAATGGAGCAGGGGCTGCTGGTACATACAGTACCCTGGGTCTGTGACCAGCTGGAGGTCATATGGTCATATCCCTGGAGCCCTGAGGGGCTGGTTTGAGGCTGGAATTTCTGAATGAGGCAGGGACCAGGTGGGGAATGCTGGCCATCCCAGTCTACCTAAGGCCAGGGGTCAGGGAGCTGGGTCCCAGTAGAGGTTAGAGTCGGCTCTGATTTAGAGGGAGTGGCCCCTGTGGGAATAGGAACTGCTGATCCCCTGTGTCCCCATGGGGAAGGATCCCCTGTTGGATTCCAGACTTGGGTGGAGTCTTTGGGGGAGGTTCCATGTTGCCCCAGGCCTGGTTGGTACCTGCTTGAGCTGTGGTGTGAGCCAGGGCCAGGGGAGGGAGGCTGACCCTTGCAGCCTGATTGGGACTTGGGACCCCGCCCATCCTTAGCTGTCCACCTTGGCCTTCTCCCTCTAGTGGCACCAGGGCTTCTGTCTTGCCTCCCCCCTTCTCTTCCTCCCTTTCCCTCCTCCCACCCCTCCATTACCGGCTGCCTAGTGCTGAATTATTGATGACCCCTGATTACCCCGGGGTTTGGGAAATGACAACAACCGCAGCCCCCCCAACTCTCCCCCGCAGGCTGCCCATCACCTCTAGGGACCAGCCAGCCCACCACCAACCTCTACCCAAGGTTAATGCTGGGGGCGGGTAGGTAGGTGGGCAGGGAAGAAGCTGAGGATGAGAAGGCAGAAGGGGGAGCAGGCTACAGCTAGCGGTGACTGCTCAGTCTTGAGGCCCTCCAGCCAGGTTGGGTCCGTGCGCCCGGGTCTGGGTAGGGCAGTACAGCACAGAGGGTCCAGGGCTTGATGGGGGGGCGGGGGGCGCTCTCTCAGACAGTCTGGGTTTCACTCTCCAGGGAAGACAGAAGCCTCTGTGTGTGCAAGCGCTGACCTCATCGTCAAGCAGCCACCCCACCCCTCCTGGTCCTTTTAAGAAAAAAAAAAAAAATCCTCCTTTCGGGGCCTAGGGTGGGAGTAAGGGCTCCAGTAGGTCTTGGGAGGGAGACAGTGTACCTTCCTAGGAGGGGAACAGAGACGGTCGTGTGGCGGGGGCGGGGGGCCGGCGTGGTAGTGACTGACCCTGAACAGGAGTGCGGGTGGGCTGGGGGGGGCTCGCCCCAACCCGTCTGGCCACGTGTGCCCCTTCCTGCCCCTCCCCCACTGGCAGCCTTGCCCGCCGGCCTGGCTTGGTGCCTGGCCCCCTGGCACTGGCCCCGGGACCCGCCGCCGACGGTTTCCTGTTTCTCCCGGTGTCGCTGGAGCAGGCTCCAGCTTCCCCTCCCCCCAGCTCCTGTCTAGCCCCCCTCACACACAGACAGACACACACTGTCTCCCTCTAAGCAGGTCCTGGCTTGGCAGGGGGAGACGGATTTCCCCACGTTAAGGGCGGGGTAGGGGGTGGACCCTGGGATGGGCCCCAGGGCCCCAGACTTGGCACCCTGACCCGGGGCCGCACCCCTGCCTCCTGTCCCCAGGGTTTGCCTTCCCGGATTGGGCCTACAAGCCGGAGTCGTCCCCCGGCTCGAGGCAGATCCAGCTGTGGCACTTTATCCTGGAGCTGCTGCGGAAGGAGGAGTACCAGGGTGTCATCGCCTGGCAGGGGGACTACGGGGAATTCGTCATCAAGGACCCCGACGAGGTGGCTCGGCTCTGGGGTGTCCGCAAGTGCAAGCCCCAGATGAATTATGACAAGCTGAGCCGGGCCCTGCGGTGAGGAGGGCAGAGGTCCCTGGGCAGATGTGGACAGCCCCCCACTGGTTGGGAGCCCCTGGCCCACGGGAATAGGCTTTGGGTTTGCCCTCTGGGTCCAAATCACAGCTGCGTGACCTTGGGCAAGTCCCAGCCCCTCTCTGAGGCCATTTGTCACACCGAGGTGTCCTGAGAAGAGAATACAACCAGGGACGTGGCCTCTAGTCTGGCCCCAGAACTGAGGGGAGAGCTGGTCTCCACCCTCTGGACCTTGATTTCTCTCGGGTGGCCCGTGTTTCTCGGTCACCCTTTGCGAGCAGCACTCACACGTGTCAAGGTTCGGGGTCTGGACTTGGGTCCCGTGTGACTGACCATCTGATGGTGTTTCTACATCCACAGCTATTATTATAACAAACGTATTCTGCATAAGACTAAGGGGAAACGGTTCACCTACAAGTTCAACTTCAACAAACTGGTGCTGGTTAATTACCCTTTCATCGATGTGGGGTTGGCTGGTGAGTACAAGGGCTGGTAAGCATGGCCTCAGAGGGACGGCAGGGTCTGTCTGAAAGTCCAGGCGAGGCTGGGGGCCTTGACATTGTGTCTCCCCTCTCCCGCCAGGGGGTGCGGTGCCCCAGAGCGCCCCGCCAGTGCCGACAGGCGGCAGTCACTTCCGCTTCCCTCCCTCAACGCCCTCCGAGGTGCTGTCTCCCACCGAGGACCCCCGCTCACCACCGGCCTGCTCTTCGTCCTCATCCTCCCTCTTCTCGGCTGTGGTGGCCCGACGCCTGGGCCGGGGCTCTGTCAGTGACTGTAGCGATGGCACGTCAGAGCTGGAAGAGCCACTGGGAGAGGACCCCCGGGCCCGACCGCCTGGCCCCCCGGAGCTGGGTGCCTTCCGCGGGCCCCCGCTGGCCCGCCTGCCCCATGACCCTGGTGTCTTCCGTGTCTACCCCCGGCCCCGGGGTGGCCCTGAGCCGCTCAGCCCTTTCCCTGTGTCGCCTCTAGCCGGGCCTGGCTCCCTTCTGCCCCCTCAGCTCTCACCGGCTCTGCCCATGACACCCACGCACCTGGCCTACACTCCCTCACCCACACTGAGCCCTATGTACCCCAGTGGTGGCGGGGGCCCCAGCGGCTCGGGGGGAGGCTCCCACTTCTCCTTCAGCCCTGAGGACATGAAACGGTACCTGCAGGCCCACACCCAAAGCGTCTACAACTACCACCTCAGCCCCCGCGCCTTCCTGCACTACCCCGGGCTGGTGGTGCCGCAGCCCCAGCGTGCTGACAAGTGCCCGCTGCCGCCCATGGCACCCGAGACCCCCCCAGTCCCCTCCTCAGCTTCGTCCTCCTCCTCTTCCTCCTCCTCTCCATTCAAGTTTAAGCTCCAGCCGCCCCCACTGGGACGCCGGCAGCGGGCGGCTGGGGAGAAGGCTCTGGTGGGCGCTGACAAGGGCAGTGGCGGTGCTCTCGGTGGTGGTGGCAGTGCAGGCGGGCTGGCCGAGGGGGCCGGGGTGCTGGGCCCCCCCGCCCCCCCGCCCCCCCCACCCCAGATCAAGGTGGAGCCTATCTCGGAAGGCGAGTCAGAGGAGGTGGAGGTGACTGACATCAGCGACGAAGATGAGGAAGACGGGGAAGTGTTCAAGACGCCTCGTGCCCCCCCTGCACCCCCGAAGCCTGACCCCGGCGAGGCACCCGGGGCAGCCCAATGCATGCCCCTCAAGTTGCGCTTTAAACGGCGCTGGAGTGAAGACTGTCGCCTGGAGGGGGGTGGGGGCCCCGCTGGGGGCCTCGAGGATGAGGGAGAGGACAAGAAGGTGCGTGGGGAGGGGCCTGGGGAGGCAGGGGGGCCCCTCACCCCAAGGCGGGTGAGTTCTGACCTCCAGCACGCTACAGCCCAGCTCTCTCTGGAGCATCGAGATTCCTGAGGGCTGTGGGCAGGGGACCCCCGTTCCCTCCACCCCCCCCATGCCTCTTTTGCTGCCTTAACCACCCCCCCCCATTCCCTGGAGGTGAGGGCAGCTTTCTCGTCTCTTCCCTGCCTCCTCCCTTTACCCTCCCCCACGTTTTGTATAAAACTTTTAATTTCTTTTTTTTTTTAACTGTGAGGGTGGGTGGGTGCCCAGGGCTGGGGGCTGTCCCCTGTCTCTGTGGGTTTCTAAGTTCCGGGCAGAGTGGTAGGGGGGAGGGGGGAGTTAAGGGGGCCACCTCCATTCTGGGGAATTTATATTTGAACTGAGGCTCTGGCCTCAAAGCCCAGGAACTTTTTTATTACAATCGCTTAGGAAGTAAAGCCTTGTCTCCCTCCCTGTTCTCTGCCTCCTGTACCTCTCTCCCTTTCCACCCCCGGCCATCCTCAGCCCCGATCCTGCCTTCCCTGCCCCTCCAGGGGCCATGAGTGCCTGGGTTTCTCATACCCCCCCCCCCCACAGGGTTGCAGCAGAGGAGGGAGGAACATTTTATGATGAACCAAAAATTCTGTGTGGGGGGGTTGGGGGTGGAGGAGGGTGAGGGGTGCCGCCCATAGGCCACAAATCTCTACAAGTGCCTGCTATCCCTCTCCTACTCCCCACCCCAGCGCCAGTCCAACCCCTTCACCCCCAGCTGCTCCTAGGACTAGCCCATAGGCAGGCAGGTGGGAAGGGGGTGCCCTGAAACCAAACTGGAAGCGCCCTCTGCCTCCCAGCTGGGGCCCCTGGGCTGGGGGTCTGTGGTCGAGCCTTATTCTGTATTGGGGACGGAGGTTGGGGGGAGGGAAGTTGGGGGTTGCTGGAGAATGTATTCAAAACAATAAAACTTTGGACCTTTGGATGCAGTGATCTGTCCTGGGTGCTGGGTGCAGCCACTGCAGGGCAACAGCCTTTGCTTGGTTCTTAAGGACAGGGACCTGACTGGACCCCCAAATGGACCTATGGCCAGAGGGCCTAACCCCATCTGAATGGGGCAAATCCAGGCCTGGGAAATGAACTCCTGACCTGGGGTGGCACTTAACCCCTGGGCCTGATGGTGAAGGTCTCAGGCATGCTCTGGCCCTCAGTCTGCTCCCCTCTTCCATGGGGGATCTGCTCATCCTTGGGAGCCCCTTAGGCTCTTCAACACCACGACATGGCCCTTGCTCTCCTGCCTACAATGCCTTTCCTCTCTGTGAATTCCTAGTCATGCCTCCATGGAGCTCCTCTTGCGCTACGTCTGGTGTTCTCCCACACATCACTCTCCTTAGAGGTGCTTATGAATTAATCTGGGAGTCCTTTGGCAACAGGCTTGCAGGGTCTCTTGAAATGTAGACCTTGCAAGGTACCTTAGTGATCTTCTCATCAAACCATGGAAACACTCTGCCAGCAAGTTAAGAAGGGACTGGCTAGGGCTTCCCTGGTGGCGCAGTGGTTGAGAGTCCGCCTGCCGATGCAGGGGATATGGGTTCGTGCCCCGATCCGGGAAGATCCCACATGCCGCGGAGCGGCTGGGCCCGTGAGCCATGGCCGCTGAGCCTACGCGTCTGGAGCCTGTGCTCCGCAACGGGAGAGGCCACAACGGTGAGAGGCTTGTGCACCGCAAAAAAAAAAAAAAAAATAAGAAGGGACTGGCTTCATCATAGTTGCTATTGATTGACCTACGGTGTGTGCCAGGTACCTAGTTGGGAGCTGCAGCGCTTTATCTCCAACATCCAGCAAGGTAGGGGCAAGCAGCTCACTTAAATCACTTGCCCAAGACTTTAAGCCCAGCTAGGACTTTAAATGAAGTCTGTCTCTGAACCCCATGTTCTTTCAACAACTGCGTTCTCCTCCTAAAGCCAGGATCGTTGGATCTAGACCAGGATCTCAAGATCATAGGATCTGAGAGGTGAGCTCATAAGGCTAGAAGCCCAAGTTGGAGAGCTTGAATCAGAGATGAAAGAATCAGGAGGAGGAATCCAAGCTAGAGGTGCCCTTAGAGACAGCACAACCCGTTCAGTGCAGGTGAGGTGCTGGAGGCCCAGAGAGGGGAAGGAGTTCCCCAAGGCTACACAGCTGCTAAGAGATGGAGTGAGAATTGAGGGCTCAGGGCCTGTTGTGGACTGGCTTCACCGTGCAACATCACCCTGTGTAACTCTGAGGGGAAAGGAACTGGAAACTCCTACCCACCCTCCTTTCATCCTCATTTCATGCCAGCCCAGGGTGGGTGGTCCCAAATGATGCCCATTGGCAGTGAAGAGACAATCCAGGGTTGGGGTACTGGCAGGAAACTGAGGCTCCTGTGGCGGCCTATGGGCAACTGCTCCCTCTCCTGGGTGATGTAAGTCACTCCCTTAGGGTGGGGGCCGCTGGGCTATTTCTGGAAGTTGGGATGAGGCCTGTCTCCTGGCAACATAGATGCAGCTGAGTTGGTGGTGGTGGTGGTGTGATGGAGAAAGAGGGATGTCAAAAAAAAAAAAAAAAAAAAAGAGGGATGTCATCATTGGAGGGAGGAGGGAGGACCCTGACTAGTAGTCTCAGCACCTGATTCTAGTGCCTTCAAAGCACCTCTAAACCGGGTCTATCATGGATTTAAAAGCACTCAGCTCCAGAACTGCTCTCCAGGTTATTCCACAGCCCCAGCAGACTTCCTGCCCCAAATTCTGGCTGCGTGGGATGTCACAGGTGGCATCTGGTCTTGAAAATTCCAGCGGCTCCTCTAATCTTTAATGACCCACCTGAATTTATTCACGGTTTCTGCAAGACCATACCCCTGCTCCCTTCTACATCCTCCGGGATCTCTGATAACCAAGTATAAAGCCCTTTATAGATCTCAAGACACTTCATCAATTAATTCATCCCATGAGAGACCCTCTTCTTACCGATAATCTCAGTACTTCCACAGTCCCCCAAAGGTCCTTCCTTATGCTTCTCAACCATCCCTCAGAGATCCCCTCAGTCACCAGTAGTTTCTCACAGTTTCCCACAGACCTTTTACAGACACCCCAAGTCCTCTCTGACTTCACTGGTCTCCAGGAAGACCAGTTCACCTCTTCAAAGACTCCCCTGAGCACCTCCAGACACCCATAGGCCCCTCATAACCACTTACAACCCGCTCTAGCATCCCTCAACAAACGTTCTCAGCTCGTACAGACATTCGAGTAAGATTCCCTCAGACTGACGCCCTCTGACTCCGACGGACCCCAATCCCCTCTGGCGGTTGCCCACGCGCGGCCCACTGCACATGTCCCACGGGTTCTGGCCCTTAAGTAACCGCTGCTATTCCGCCCTGCTCTTCTGCCCTTGCAGACCTTCTTGGTCCAGTTTAGCATTCCCCAGGTTTTGGAGCTTGACTCGGATTTTTGCTTGTGGACTCCGAGCCGCCGCCAGAGGGCAGCAGACACTGTTTGACTGAGAAACTACTACAATTCCCAGAAGCGCCCGCTCTGGGCTGTGCGTGATGCAGCCTCATTCATTGAGAAGAGAGCGGAAGTGTGACTGCGCTTTGCCTTCTGGTTAATGCAGTTTGAAGAGGCTTTAGCGCTACCGTTGGTCCTACCCCAGTGGTCTGTGTCCGCTGGGAATTGCGGCCAGCTACAGACCGAGTGGACGAGACTTTCTTCAGGATTCAGAAAGGAGAGGACAATTAGTGTGATCACAGGATCTGATTAAAGTCAAGTCTAGAGACTCCATTTCCCATCATTCCACAAGGCAGGAGGGGCGGAGGGTGATTTCATTCTAGTTCCAAGTACTTCCGGGACGGACACACACACACGCACACGCACACGCACACGCACACACACACACACACACACACACTCTCTCTTTCCCAGCGCGCTACTGTCCTTCCGGGTATGAATCGATAAGTGGGGCGATATAATGCGTGCACAAAACCTAAGGCTACTCCTAGCAGCCGGCTTCCTTCTTTTGGGCCTTTCAGGATCCTGTGATTTAGGAAGCGTGAGGATGCAATAAGCTTAATGGGGGTTCAAGAAAATTTCTATTTTCATTTCTTTCAAACTTCGGCTCAGCCTGCTGGTGCAACCTACATTGCTAGAAAAAGCTAGACAGTATCCGAAGACTGTATTGTCCTGAGAAACCACCGGAAACTTTGTTTCCTAAATCGTTTGCGGGGAGGGTTTTCCTTCCGGATTTGTGGAAACTTGGAACTTGGAGTGTTTGCACTCCATTTTCCAGCAGCCCCTGACAGACTTCGGCTGTTTCTTGGGACCTGGCGGCGGGGCAGGAGGCGTTGAAACTTTCTTCAGTCTCCCCTGGGCAACTGCTGTCTTTCACCTTTCGCTCACGCTCTCCCGAAGGTACCTATTAGACTACACTTCCCGGCAAGCCTCTGCAGTCTCGTCTCACAAAGGGTCGGGATCCGGTCTGGACTATTCCCCAGCATGCTTCAGGATCATGGTAGATCCCTCCCCTTCAGTCAGTGGGAAGGCTGCCTTGAACTCCATTTCCCAGAAGACACAAAGGCTCGCTGTAGCAACTGCTCTGAAGCCTCGGTGTTGACTACATTTTCCAGCGGGGACTGCGGCCTAGCGAAAGAGGGAGGAGGAATGCTATTCCATTTCCTAGCCTATCTCCGGAACTGCAGTATCCACTTGGGGCTTAGGGATCACATGGGACTCCATTTCCCGGCGTGCTTTGGGAGTAGCTTCACACCTGCAATGCGGTGAGGGCGTGGCGATGACTCCATTTCCCGGCTTGCCTCACGGCCCGATAGTGGCGGGTCCGCGGCCTCCGACTCAATTTCCCAGAGGGCACCTGGCGCTGGTCGGCATACAGCCAATATACTAAGTGAGCGACTGGACTCCGTTTCCCGGATTGCATCACGTCTACACAGCTCATTGATGGAGTACTACATTTCTGAGCCACACCTAGGGACGCGCGGTTGCCGCAATGGAGTGAGTGTGCGACTCTGATCCTACTTCCGAAAGTGCTTCAGGGTCCGCTGTGGGCACAGTCGGCCAACTTATTGACCAGGACTGTGTTTCCCGAGGTGCAGAGCGACCTATCAACCCCGCGGTCCACTCTGAGGTCTTTGCGGACTCCATTTCCCGGCGTGCCGCGCGGCTCGCTGTGAGGGCCGACAGCGGCGACGGCGGCGCGCAGAGCCGGCGGACTGCATCTCCCGGCGTGCCGCGCGGCGAGCGCTGGGCCGGAGCCGGAGCCGGAGCCCGAGCGGCGCGGCCTGGAAGAGGCCGGATCCCGGGGGAGGCGGCAGCAGCGGCAGCGGCGGGGGCAACCCGGGCAGCCCGAGCCCCGCGGCCTGGGCCTGCGCTCGGCGCCATGAGCGGTGGCGCGCCTTCGGGGGGCGGCCCTGGGGGCTCGGGCCGGGCGCGGACCAGCTCATTCGCGGAGCCAGGCGGCGGCGGCGGCGGCGGCGGTGGCGGCCCCGGGGGTTCGGCCTCTGGCCCAGGCGGCAGCGGCGGCGGGAAGACGTCAGTCGGAGCCATGGGCGGGGGCGTGGGGGCCTCGAGCTCCGGGGGTGGTCCCAGCGGCAGCGGCGGAGGAGGCAGCGGCGGCCCCGGCGCGGGCACCAGCTTCCCGCCGCCCGGAGTGAAGCTGGGCCGTGAGTACTAGCGTCGACCGTGGCGGGTGGAGATCGGATCCCTGAAGTCACTTAGACGTCGATCAGGTTTTTCTTTATGCTTAGAGAGGAGCTTGAGGTCACTGTGCCTCCCCAAACTGGGATCTGAGCTCTCCCCCATCCCAAAGAAAGGGATTTGGGGGGGGTTACCATCACTTGGAGTTAGAATTAGATTTAGTAATCCTCTAAGAGACAGGGGTCACAGGTTCCTGTTCTTCCAGTACTGAAGTCTTGGGTCCGTGAGCCTTAAAAACAGGGATCCGATGTTGCCAATCATTCGAGAACAGGATCAGGGGTTATTGTCGCTTGCAAATGGGGCTCAAGGGTTATTGTTTCCCAAGAGAAGAAGAATAATATCAGAACCATCCAGAAGGAGGGGTCTGAATGTGCTCCCCTTCAGAGCATGGGGATTTGGAGTGAATATCACTTAGAAGCAGCGATTTGGGTTTGCTGTGTCCCCAAAGAACAGGGCCGGGGCTTTCCAAACCGGGTACATAGTCACCTTCTGTTTTAAAAGACTACGTCTACTATCATTATCTGTGTGTAATATGTAGAATTGTATCCCCAATGGTAGAAATTAATGATTGCTGCTTCTTGAGGATTGGAAGTCAGCATACTTTTCAGACCAAGTCCATAGTCAGTATTATTCAAAAAAGATGAGTCAGTGGGTCTCCTTTCACAGAAATGGAATGAGGGCAGGGGAGGGTCCCAGTTCCACCCCATAGAATAGGGATGTGAAGTTATACCTATTTCATTATTCTGAGAAATGATGTCACTGGCTCTGGAAAAATAGCTATGTAGGATCATCTCCCTCCAAAAGATGGTGTTACTGGCCCCTTAGAATGGATTTGATTCATCATTGATCCCTTTTCTTTGGGGAACCTTTCATCAGTTACCCAAAGAAGAGGGATCACTATCCCCCAAGAATGCCGCCAAATTTTGTTGCTTTTTACAGAATGGAGTTGGGAATTATAGCTTTCCTTGAAAGCACTGAGGCTGGGATAGCCCCCTGATGATAGAGGTCAGGTTCACCATTCTCACTATTAAGTGCTTGTTCATTAGGGACCAGTTACACACAGGATGGGGTCTGGGGCTCTGGACCTCACAGATGAGGTCAGGCCAGTGCTTTTTTCTAGCCCCAGAGTATTTGGGTAAGAGCTAATTGTCCCCCCAACGTGAGAGTTAGGGTACTAGCACTTACTGGAGGAGTCATTCATTTCTGTCACCAGAAACCAGTGGTGAAGTTACCAGTACCACTTAGGGAGGACTTAAGAGATCACTATACCCTGAGCTGTGAGAAAGGTTAGTGCTACCGCTCTCAAGCAGAAGAGGTTAGGTCAGGCTTTCCCCCAGTGAGGAGGGGCCACAAGGCTGTTAGCTCATAGTGGATGGATTCAACATCTGGCAGTGCTGGTGCCTCCTCAGATCAGGAGGGACCATTCATTTGCTGCTTACTAGAAGTGGAAATTAGGGGTCAGCAACCCTTGAACAGCAAGAGGTTTTATGTGTCAGTATCCTCCCCTATGGGAGGAGTCAGGATTTGGGGTTCCATGAAGGGTAGAGGAGAAAGGGCACTGGGAGGCATCCAGTAGCCATCTTTGAAGACTGGGGAAGGGACAAAGAACCCCCCGCAATGAGCTTCCTGTAGTGACTCCCCTCCCTCTCACAGCCCCACGATGGGGTGGTGGCCAGAGGGGAAAGGTCAGTAGATCTTGTGTTCCCTTTGCTCCCCAGGTGACAGTGGGAAGGTGACCACAGTGGTAGCCACTCTAGGCCAAGGCCCAGAGCGCTCCCAGGAGGTGGCTTACACAGACATCAAAGTGATTGGCAGTGGCTCATTTGGGGTCGTGTACCAGGCACGGCTGGCAGACACGAGGGAATTGGTGGCCATCAAGAAGGTTCTCCAGGACAAGAGGTTCAAGGTAGCTTGGGGGGAAGGGGGACAAGGAGGTTTGATTGCACATGACTGGTGAGAGAACTCCAGCAAGAGTGCTGGACTTGGGCTTCCACGGGGGATCTGAGCATGGGCCAGAGGAGAAGGGAGTGAGTTGTGTGGAAGATGGGAATGTGGATTCCAGGAGAGTCCAGAGCTGACTTTATTGGGCTTTTGCTGTAAGTGCTTTATAGGTGAGTTTAACTTATGGAAAGATTCTCTGAGGGTAGGTACTGTTGTTATTCCCATTCTAAGTAAGCAGAAACTGGAAACTGAGACTCAGATGAGAGAATTGCCCAAGGTCAAGATAGAATCTGATTCCCAAGCCCTTCACCTTAACCACTAAGTTACACCCCTGCCCAGAGGAGAAAGGAAGGTGGTGGGGCTAATGAGTATGTTTGCGAAGGTCAAGCTCTGCCCTAAGGGTTTGACAGGTGCAGGGAGACGTCCTGCCTGTGCTGCATGTGCCTTGGTTTGGGGCTCTGTCCTGTCTGAGGAAGGAGTACCCTTTCTTCATTCATACAGAGGTGCCCTGTGAGCTAGTAGAGGCCCCTTGGATCCTAGGCTACTCTGGATGTAGGAGAACTGAGCCTAGGCTGAAGGGAACCAGGTCAGAGCCTAGGTCCCGGGCAGTGAGGACTCTCAGGGGAGCTCCAGGGTGCTGCTCGGAATTTGAGTATAGTTGAGTCCCAGAAGTGAGAGGGGTCTGAGGATAGGGAGCTCTGAGGCCTTGAGGGGAACAGAGAATAGAGAAGAATGCTGAGACTGGGTCTCCTGGGAAGAGGTTGAGGCTGGATCCCCATTGGGAAGATGAGGATTGGAAGCTTGGAGTCTGGGACTCTGGAACCAAGCCGGGGTCCAAGGGCTCAGATGCCTCTAGTGAAAGCAGTGGGGAGGAGTGGGGACCAGGGTGAACTGGATGGCCACTTCCTGTCTGTTGTTGCTTGCGCCAGGCGGGGAGGTGGGCCTCATGTGGCCACATCATCTGATTTTTAAGAAGCTGGAAAATTTAGATGATATGTGAAGTCATTTGATTGGTAAATCTCAGCAAAAAATCAAGCATCTTTAAAAAGTAGGCTGCAGAAAGCACATAGAAGTGGTCTGAGTTTAGCCCACAGCTTGTGTGTGAGGGGAGTGGGCTGGGGGTGAGGCCTCGGAGCTGGGACGCAGGGAGCCGCTGCTTGGCTCTGTCGGCGGGAGCCGGGGAGTAGAGCTGTGGTGGGGGTGCGGGGAGGGGGGCGAGGAGGGCTGGTGGGTTTCTGAGGCTGCCTTCCTTTGCCCCCGAGAACCGAGAGCTGCAGATTATGCGCAAGCTGGACCACTGCAACATCGTGAGGCTGAGATACTTTTTCTACTCCAGTGGGGAGAAGGTGAGACCTCAGTGTGTGGAGGAGTCCTCCACTTTGACTCCACCCGTTTGCCTGCCTGCCTTCCTCATGACTACTGGTCTCTTCCCCCGTTATTCCCCACAGACCTTCCCTCCCCCCGTTCCTTGCTCTTTTCTCACAATGCCCCACACCTCTCCTTTGCTCTCTGCAGAAAGACGAGCTTTATCTAAATCTGGTGCTGGAATATGTGCCCGAGACGGTGTACCGGGTGGCCCGCCATTTTACCAAGGCCAAGTTGACCATCCCTATCATCTATGTCAAGGTAGGCAGGCAGGCAGGCTGCTGGGGCCCAGGCCCACAAAGCCAGGAGCTCCGGACAGACACTCCTGCCTCTGTGGGTTCCCTCATCTCCAAGTTTACGTTGGTCTCTGGAGGCCTCACGTTCCCTGCCCTTGTCCCTATACCCCCAGAGATGGAGCACGCCAAAGGCAGGGCAGCCCAACCCAAGGACTGACTCAATCAGGGAGGCAGGCTGACCAGGCTGGGGAGGCTGCTTGGGTCCATACTGGGAGCCCGTTGGTACCAGTTAGTGTTGGTGGAGTTAGCTCAGAATCGAGGTGGGGAACTAGAATGCAGAGGGGAGACGATGAGCTCAGAGTCTTGGCCTTTGGAGCCTTGGCAGAGGGGTGATGGGAAGGAGGCAGGGTTGCGGAAAGGTTAGTGCCCACAGAGCCAGGAACGCATGAGTCTTAATTCATCACCTGTGCAGGCTTATTCCCCAGTGCTTGGTGCTGTGCCCTGTATGATACTATCCGTAAGGAGGTGTTTGAACGAATGGATGAGTGTATGGGCTAGGGATGCTGTAGAGAACAAGGCTGGAGCAGCCAGCTGCATTGGGAGGCGGAGGTTGGGTGCGAGTGTGTTGGAGGTTGCATGGGGCCCCATTTTTCCTCCCGCTGGCTTTAAGTACCCCAGGCCTAGGTGAGCCCTGGGGCTCTACCAGTGGTGGGAGCTGTGGGACTTCGCTTCCTGGGAGGCAGTGGTGTGGTTTGTTGAATGTGTCCTGTGGCTGCCTGTGTTCCGGGGCCAGCACTGAGCAGTTCTAGAGGCCCAGATGACTGAGACCCAGGCCTTGCTCCTGCAGAGCTCTCAGTTTAACAGGGTAGACAGGTGTCATCACAGAGAACTATAAAACTACTAGCAACTGCCATACTGGAAGGAGCACAGGGGATTCTGGAAACAGAGGCCCTGCTTGCTTTGGGAGTGAGAAGGATCAAGGAAGTCTTCTGGGAGGAGACCAGGCACAGGGCAAGAAAGTGGCATCTCTGGCCGAGGGCACTGGGAACAGAGGAGGAGGGGGCCCAAGAAGCATCCCTGAGCAGATATTATGCGCCAGGCACTGGTCTAGGCCCTGGGGGATGCAGCAGTGATGGAACCACAAAGATCCCTGCTCTTTTGGCACTTACATCCTCGTCAGTAGGGAAGAGGGTGGCAGGAAAATCCAGCTGGAAGAGGGGCTGGCTCGTGGGTGGTTGTGACTGGTGGGCAGAGGAGGCTGAGCCTTTCCTATAGCCGGTGGATTTGGTGAGGCTCCCCGGCCTGCTTTAAAAGAAGGCCTTCCTGATGTATCTGTCTTACTCATCAGGCTTCTGCTGAAGTGTGTGCTTGAAGCAATGGTTTCCAAAGTATGGACCAGCACCAGCACTAGGGGCTTGTTGCAAATGCCTCATCCTGAACGACTGAATCAGAAACTCTGAGAGTGGGGCCCAGCAGTCCGCAGTCCCTGTTTTAACAAGGCCGCCAAGTGATTCTGGTGCTCGCTAAAGTTTGAGAACCAAGGGGCAGCAAACTGTTTTCCAGTCAGGGAGAGTGGGTGGAAGGGCTCTTCAGGCCCAGATGGTGGAGCAAGGGTGTGCTCTGCGGGGAGAGCTGGGCTGGAGTTCTGCTGTCCCCTGCCTGCCCCAGGTGTACATGTACCAGCTCTTCCGGAGCTTGGCCTACATCCACTCCCAGGGTGTGTGTCACCGCGACATCAAGCCCCAGAACCTGCTGGTGGACCCCGACACCGCTGTCCTCAAGCTCTGCGATTTTGGCAGGTGGGCCTGACCCGGGGTGTGCTGGGTGGCTGAAGGGGCGAGGAGGGATCCCGACCCTTGGCTTGTGTTGACTCCTGCCTACGCATCTCTTCCCACAGTGCAAAGCAGCTGGTCCGAGGAGAGCCCAATGTCTCCTACATCTGTTCTCGCTACTACCGGGCCCCAGAGCTGATCTTCGGAGCCACTGATTACACCTCATCCATCGGTCAGATTTGAGGGAGGGTGGGGGTGGGAATAGCAGTCATGGCGGTTTTTGAGTTCTTTCTGTGTGTCTGCCAGGCTCGGTGATAAAAGCTTAACATCTGTTCTTTTAGCCAGTCCTCAAATTCAGGAAGGTGATGCTGTCACACGTGCATCTTACAGTTGAGCAGTCTGAAGCTTAGAGTTGCGAGGCCACCTGCCCGCAGCCACACTGCTGGGCCTGGGCAGGGCCGGGCTTTGAAAGCTGACCTGACTCCAGAGTCCATACCAGCTCTGGAACCTCCCAGTCAGTCCTCTCTTCTCAGGCAGGGGGAGGGGCTGACGGTGACCTTGGGGGAATCGGGAGGTAAGGCTTTGCCATCATGAGGGTGTGACCTGCTCACAGGGCCTCCATGCCCTTCCCTGTTGCTGGGGATGACAGCGCCAACTTCCAGGCATCAGGAGAGGGTGTGAAAGTGTTTGGAAGAGAAGTCATCAGCAGTGTGAGGAAACTTCATGGTCCCTAGATGTGAACTTGTGCTGTGGCGGTCAAGGTTCAGACCAGGGAGGGGTGACTACCGGCCTATAGCTATTCCCAAGGGCAGGATAGAGGCCAGAAGTGAGTAAGGCAGCCCACTTAATGCTTTACCTTCCTGAGGCCCAAAGAACACAGGTACCTGTTCTTGGCCTGTTGATCTGTCCTCTGAAGCTAGAGGCAGCGAAAAGGCTTATTCGGGTCACAGAGTGGAGAGAGGCAACGGAAACATCTAGGCTGGAGAGTGCGGTGCAGTCAGGTCGACTTGGAGCTTCAAAGTCAGGCTCCTGTGTTCCTAAGCTGTGTGTGACCTTGAGCAAGGCACTTCCTCTCTGAGCTGAGAAAATGGGGCTCCCTGGCATCTCTCAGGATGACCATGAAGGATAGAAATGTATGCCAGGGGATGGGCATGGTAGCTCTGACCCTGCCCCATTCCTCTTCAGATGTGTGGTCAGCTGGCTGCGTACTGGCCGAGCTCCTCCTGGGCCAGCCCATCTTCCCTGGGGACAGTGGGGTAGACCAGCTGGTGGAGATCATCAAGGTGAGGGCAGGGCCAGGGTGGGCAGGGATTGGGCTAAGCACCAAGGGCCTTGGCTCAGACCCCTCCCTTTCCCTACAGGTGCTGGGAACACCAACCCGGGAACAGATTCGAGAGATGAACCCCAACTACACGGAGTTCAAGTTCCCCCAGATTAAAGCTCACCCCTGGACAAAGGTGGGGCAGGGCTAGGGGCTCAGGCAGCATGGCTGAGGTCCCCATTGGAGGCCAACCGGTCTGGGGACCTGGCTAGAGTCATGGCTCAGTAGTGGGTCAGTAAATTTCACCACATTTCAAAGTTTATGGAATGTCCCATACTCTAAAAGTCGAGGACCCACAGTAAATGCAAGAGTCCTGTTTTCCTGGTGGGGAAACACGCTCACGGCAGGGCCCATACAGTCAAGGGACCTGAGCGGGTTGCTCATCTGATACAAACTGACCTCCCCTCAGAGGCCGGGCCTCAGTTGCCTCATGTGGAAAGTGGGCTTGTGGGAGGTGGGCAGGAGTATACCGGGGCCCAGGGCGTCTCACCCTTGTCACCTCTGCCCCCTCCACCCCCCCAAGGTGTTCAAATCCCGAACGCCACCTGAGGCCATCGCGCTCTGCTCTAGCCTGCTGGAGTACACACCGTCCTCAAGGCTCTCCCCGCTGGAAGCCTGTGCCCACAGCTTCTTTGATGAACTGCGATGTCCTGGAACCCAGCTCCCCAACAACCGCCCGCTTCCCCCTCTCTTCAATTTCAGTCCCGGCGGTGAGGGCACAGCCTGGGATCTGGGTTGTTGGAGGGGCAGCCAAAGATTGTCAAGAGCTTGGTGTCGAAGACAGGAGTGGGGAGCTGAGGGTGGGCTGCAAGGCAGTCCTGGGGCTCAGGAAATACCCCCGATTCCGGGAGACCCAAACCGACTTCATCTGCACTCTGCAATCCTCCTGTGTTAGGCTCTTGCCAGTTTTTCATTTAAAGTGTTCAGTGGCTACGTGTGTCCCAGGCAACTGGCCTTGCCCAGAGCTGGGTCCCTATTTGGTGCCCCTTTCTAACCTCGACTGGGTCTCCAGGTGCCCTGTCCCCTGACTAGGCATGTCCATTCCTGTCTCTAGAACTCACCATCCAACCATCTCTCAACGCCATTCTCATCCCTCCTCACTTGAGATCCCCGGCGGGCACTGCCTCCCTTACCCCATCCTCACAAGGTAAGTTGGGGGGCCATCTTCTGAGCATTAAAGCTGCATTTCTCTGCCTGGGGTGGGGATGGGTCTGTTCTCTGGTCTCACAACCACTGCGTTTCCTGCAAAATTGTAGACATTCTGACAGAAAGTGTATGTTACATGTGAATGGCCACCTTTGTGAGGCATTATTGCCTGTATTTGTGTTTAAATGCAAACTGGAAAACCAAAGACATAAGTTTAGCCCACACAAACAAAAAGTTACATTTGTTGCTCACAGTAAAAAACAGGGGCCATTTTATGTACAAATCCAGATTTCCTGTTTCTCTTGGGGAAGAAAATAAGACTGGGCAGCAGTGGGCCTGCCTCTGCTCAGGGCAGTATTACCAGCTGGAGCTGAGTTCCAGCTGCCCCTGTTCTGTGGGGCCTGGCTTTCTGGTGAGTCACTCAATGACCAACCTGGCCCTTTGGCATTTGAGTTTGCAACCCTAGACCTAAAGTGACAGCTTTCCATTTCTAATGTAGCATCTCACACCAGCTTCCTACTCTTGGGGGGGTGGGGGTGGGGGTGGGTGGTGGCTAAAAGGCAAAGGCTAACTGTCTGCTCCTTCCTTCCCCCTCAGCTTTAAGTGAGGCTCAGACCGGCCCGGACTGGCAGTCGACCGATGCCACAGCTCCCCTCACTAACTCTTCCTGAGGGTGCCACCAACTACCCTTCCATCTGGGAGCCCCCAGTGGGGCTGGGAAGGGGGGCCATAGCCTGTCAAGCTCCTGCCCTGACCGGGCCCCTAGACTAGAGGGCAGAGGTAAATGAGTCCCTATCCCCACCTCCAGTCCCTCCCTCACCAGCCTCACCCCTGTGGTGGGCTTTTTAAGAGGATTTTAACTGGTTGTGGGGAGGGAAGAGAAGGAAGGACTGGGGATTTTGGGGGGGGGGGGCGGCGGCATGAGGACCTCCTACCCCCTCAGCTCCCTCCCCTCCCCCCAGGTCTCCACCTCCTCCAACCCCCCTCCCCTCCTGTATCCCTTGTAAATAGAACCAGACCAGCCCTTCTCCTCCTCTTCCCTTCCCTGGCCCCCGGGTGTAAATAGATTGTTATAATTTTTTTCTTAAAGAAAATGTCGATTCGCACCGTCCAAACTGGCCCTTTTCCCTCCAACAGCTGTGTCCCCCGCTCCTGTCCTCTGCCCCTAAGGCCTCCTCCCTCCTCTCCCCATCCTGGAGGGCAGGGGCAGTGGGGGAGCCCCTGATGTCTTAGTTTCCACAGTAAGGTTTGCCTGTGTACAGACCTCCGTTCAATAAATTATTGGCATGAAAACCTGCTTGCTGTCTGGACACTTGTTTTCACAGAGGTGAGGGAGGTGCCTGGGGGGCTCTCCTGGGACAGGAGTGGGCTGCATCTCAGGCAGGGGAACAGGGTGGGATGAACCCAGGCTGGCCCTGGCTCAGGTGCCCAAGCTTCCTGTGCTCCAGCCCTCCTCTGCACATGTGATGAGCTAGCTCTGGCTTATCCACTGCAGCACAAATCATCTGCCTGCACTGAGGGAGGGAAGCACTGTCCTTCCCAGGTGACTGGTGAGAACTGGCCATCAGATAGGCCAAGGCCACAGAGTATAGGGGGCAAAGTCAAGGTTCGAACAAAGGGCTCCCTATCTTACAGCCTGAGCTACCTGCCACTTCAGGGGGACACAGGACGATGGGGGGTGGGTCACTCAGGCCAAGACAACCTTGGTATAGACTCTTAGTGGGCATGGATGGGGGCAGAGGAGCTGTCCCCAAACCCTAGCAGTTCCCCAAGCCTTCATTTCCGTCTTAAACGAGGCCCCACCTGGCCCACCTCTTTAGGGATGCTGGGAAGTCACAACCCTGGGATGGCTGTCGCAGAGAGTATGGTTTTTCATCTTGCTTTGAAAACACGCTGGGGCCAGGTGGTGGGGCCATGGGCAGAGGAAAATGGCATCTCCCCCACGTGGTGCCAATGGTAGGCGAGGGCAGGAGGCCCTAAAAGTAAAAGGGAGCCTGGACAGGAGCAACTGACATGTCCTCCACTGGACTCCATTTGTGAAGAAAAAGGGAGAAGAGTTTTGAACATATCCCAGAGGGTGTTCGGGGACTGTTCTGTAGCATCTGGGCTCCGCTGTCTGCGTAGGCAAGCCCCAGGGGCATCTGTATACTGCCCAGAGCAAACCCTGGCCCGCCCTGCTCAACGCCATCCAGATGTCACCTTGTTTGTAGGATGAACACATAGAGCAAGTGGACTGGGTAAGAGAAGGAGGGCTGGTCTGGACAAGGGGCTAAACTCGGGCTCCTGGGGACCCCTTCCGGCTGCTCACACCCAGTGGGCCATGAGGTCACTGAGGGTGTCCTACACCCTCCTCCCACCCCCATGGCCTCTGCCCAGGTCTGGCCCCATCCTCTACCTCCTGGACCATCTCCAGTTTCCCCTGCCCGACCCTGATGCCAAGGAGCCCTAACCCCACCTATGACCCTCACCCCATCCCATCCCCCACACTGCCCCAACTTCTTAGCCTGGCTTTCAAGGCCTTCCCAGGTCTAGGCTTCCCTCCTTCCCTGCCCTGTCGCCCCTCCTCTGCCCAGCCTCCCTCCCAGACAGCTCAGCTGCAGCCACGTCCTGCTGCACCTGTCTGCGTACCCTGGTCAGCAGAGGCCTGAGACAAGCCTTCCCGATGGACCTGCCATAAATCATCTACTTTCATTTGAAGAGGGAAGGATTGTCAGCCCAGGTAACCTCTGAAAAGGTTGGGGATTCCTTCCTGTTGCCAAGACGTTTTATCTTTTGAGGCCCCTTAAACCCCAATTGCTCTGTGACAATGGCTCACTTTTCCTCCAGTTACCGTGACTCCTCCTCTGAGCCCCCGCCCCCTGCAGTGGTTTCAGGTCACAGTCAGTTCACAGCTGTATCAGTTACAGATATGGGCTAAAAGGACCCCATGGATTCAAATCTTGGCCAATGCCTCTGCCCAGCTATGAGATCTTGGGTGAGTCTCTGTCCCCGTTTTCTCACTTGGGATAATACTGAGATCACCTCACAGGCCCGCTGAGATCATTATACATGTATAGTGCTAACTGCAGTGCCTGCCATGGCCGGGCAGTCAAATGTTTGCTGTTATTGTAGCTGTCAATAACTGGACGACCTCCAAGTATAGCAAGAACTCACCCTCCTTGCGGTGCTGCCTGCCTGGAATATTTTCTTTGTCTTCCACTAGCAGATTTCTACTTTTTCTTCAAAGATTAACTCCTTTAGGAAGTCTCTGACTCCTGATCTACCATGGAGGTTTGTTCCCTGCTCTGGGATCCTACTGTCCCTGCACATCCCCGCTGCAGCTCTGAGGGTCCTGGGGCTGAGATCCATCTGCCCCCACTTGGGCAGGGCAGAGGCCTGATTCGTCTCTGGCCCTCAGCACACGGGAGGGAGGCCTGAGAACACCCAGGCTGAATAAATCAACAAGACATTCAGAGAGCAAGGCCATCTGTATTTGTGGGTGTTCCTCCTACCACACTGCGTGGCTCCTGGGGCAGAGCCCATGTCTGACTCATCCCCGGGTTTCCAACATCACCCACCTGCAGCTGAATACCGGGGTACCTATAGATTGCCCTCCACGTTGTCAAAAGTGAGATCAAGGAAGCCCAGAGAAGTCAAGTGCCTTCTTCCACCAGGCAGAGCCAAGTCCTGGGAGCCCAGAGTCCAGAGAAGGCTAGGGCTGGGGGGACAAGCAGAGGATGTGAAGAGGTATGTGACAGGGCCCAGCACAGAGCTGGCACATGGTTGGGGCTCAGGAAAGGTTACCTGATGTTGCTGGGCACCAGGGTGATGCAAAGAGCCTTGGAGAACCCCGCTTTGCAACGCAGTGGGGTGACCGGGACACATCATATCGTGTCTCAGAGCTTCGGCGTCCCCTCAGGCAGAGAAAGGTGACGCCTGGTGGGGCCGTTCTGAGGAGTGAGTGGGTAAGAGGCCAGGGTGGGTGAATGCTGGCACCCGGTGGGCGCCAGAGTGGCTTGCCAGGGCGTGGCCCCCTTTCTCCCCAGAGGTGCCCACACTTGATTCTGCAACCAAACCCTTTTATTGTTGCTCTTCAGCTGTGTCACACAAAGGCCGTGTCCAATTGCAACAGCCCGCTCGCTTCAGTGGCCCCCAGTGCCGCCTGGCACAGCTGCAGCGTGTCCACAAGTGCCAGCGGCTGGGACGTCTCGATGATGGCAATGGTCTCCCCGAGCTCGGTGCACATGATAGTCTGCTGAGGCTCGGGGGGTGGGGGTGGGGGCGGGGCAGGAGGGGGCGATCTGGGAGGCTGCAGTGTCATCGTCCGAGCTTGGGCGTGGACCCGCTGATGCAGTCGCAGGCCCGCCATGGCACGGAACCAGCGGCCGCAGGTCCCGCAGTAGTAGGGGCTCTTGTTGTAGAGACCAGTGATGGGGAGGCGGGGCGCACGGGCAAAGGCAACTGGCCGCAGGTGCAGCCTCCGGTGCTGCTGCAGGTTAGAGCTCTGCGTGAAGCGCTTGCCACAGTCCAGGCACTGGTAGGGACGCACACCCGTGTGGGTCAGCTGGTGGCGGCTGAGGTTGGCCAGAGAAGCAAAAGTCTTGCCACAGGAATGGCACTGGAAGGGCCTCTCGCCCGTGTGTGTCCGCAGATGGTTGCGCACGTGGACCAGCTTCTTGAAGCCCTTGCCGCAGACGCCGCAGCGGTGTCGCCGCTCAGGGGGCCCATGGACCGCGCGCCGGTGCCGGGAGAGCCGGGAGGCGGAGGCAAAGGACTTGGTGCACTGTGGGCAGGGCAGCTGGGCAGGTGGGGCAGGGGGCAGCGCGGGGGGCGTGGGCTCGGCAGGAGCCGGGGAGGCGGCCGCCGCCGCCGCCATGGGAGGTGCCCCGCTCTTGCCAGCGTGAGTGCGCCGGTGGTAGAGGAACTTGGTCATGTTGCTGAATGTTTTGCCGCAGCGGCAGCGGTGCAGTGGGTTGGCGGTGTGGGCCCGCCGGTGGGCCACCAACGTGAGTTCTGTGCTGAAGCCACGGCCGCAGTCCATGCAGAGGTAGCGGGCTTCGCCGCGGTGCAGCCGCAGGTGCTGCTCCAGCGAGGCTGCTTTCTTGAAGACCTTGGAGCAGGTCGTACATTCATGTGTGCCACCAACATGGGCCCGCCCGTGAGCCAGAAGCCGGTTTGCCGAGCTGAAGCTGCGCTGGCACTGGCTGCAGTGGAAGGGGTGAGCTGCTGATGCTGGGCCACGGGACGCCCGCCGGTGGCGCCGGCGTGCCCCTGCTGAGGTGCAGCGTTGAGGACGATCCCCACAGCCCTGGGCCTCGCCGGCTGTGGACTTGTCAGCTCCCTTAACATCATCACCAACCTCTGCTGCTGCCTCTTCCTCGTCCTCTGTCTCTTCGTCGTCATCTTCTTCATCCTCACCCTCCTCCTCCTCCTCTAGCCCGTTGCGCTCTTCTTTCTCTAGGGAGTCAAAGTGAGTGCCCTGGTGCTCCAAGAACTCCTCAGGGGTGGTACACAGGGCAGAGCACTCAGGACACTCATAGGGCTCCATCTTGACTTCGGGTGAAGCAGGGGGTGGAGGTGGGGAGGGGAGGGGAGGCAGAGGAGGCGGCGCCGGCGGTTTAGCCGCTGCAGCAGCAGAAAGGTGCCGGGCCTTCCGATGAGCCACCCACAGCTCAGGCGAGGGAAACAGCTCCTGGCAGTCTCCACACTGGTACTGGATCTGGCTTGCAGACTCCCGCAGGTGGGCATCCTGGTGGGCCAGGAGCTCGCTGGGGGAGAGGATGAGCTGGCTGCACTCACCGCACTGGAAAGGCCCATCCTCAGTGCCTGGCACCAGCTCCGGCTCCAGGCCAGTGTCCTGGGCGGTCAGCGCCTCCTCCTCTGTGACAGTGGGTACATGCTGCTCCTGGTGTGAGAGGACTTCTTCCAGCGTGTTGTAGAGGCTGCCGCATTCAGAGCACATGAACTGGAAGAAGAGGGAGGAGGCAAGGGCCTCCCCAGGTGTCATCTCCGTCACCTCCGTTAACATCTCCATTTTCTCCCCTAACGTCGGTGTTGACATCTCCACTGCCCCTGGTGACATCTGTGTTGGCATCTCAGCCACTTCAGCTGCCTCGGCCACCACCTCTGCCATTGTGCGAAAGGCAGTACCTGGAGAAAGAAGGGAGTGCCTAGTGAGACCAGGAACTCAAGGGGAGGGGGGATGTCTCAGGAGTTCCCTTGCCCATCCCATCACTCACCAGCCTCTAACAATCAGCAAGTCTGGATCCAATATTTATATCTCAGTCTTCAGTGAGCCTGTGACCCTGTAGCTGAACTGCATCCCATGGCAGCCAGGTATCTGCAGAAGAGAGACAGCCCTTCTCAGTCTGGCCTCTGATGCCACCCTCCTTACCCAGAGGGCTGGTCACACCCTTTGCAAGAACAGAATGTGTCTTTTGGGGTCTCTTGGCCTTGGCCTGTGCAGTTTCCTCTCTGTGCAGCGTCTTTCCTCTATCTACTTGTACACAGGGAGATGCAGCAAGGTATTTAAGAGCATAGGCTCTGGATAAGACTACCCTTGGGTTGAATCTGAGCTCCACCACTTACTTCATCTCTCAGAGACTGCATTCTCATCTGTGAAATGGACTAAAAGTAGTACTGACCACAAAGTCCCTGGTACTCTGTAAAGCTTAGATAGAACCGTTACTTGTAATTCTCCAGAAATGTTGTTTTTGAACCCTAAGTCTTTGATGCTGCCTGCTATTCCTTCTGCCAACGAAGTTCTCTCTTCTTTTCTAGCAAACTCTACATCCACAGGGTGGTGGCCACTCCCTCCTCCTTGGGGTTCTTACAGTATACTGTGCCACCTCCATCATAGCAAATATCATGAACTTGGGATAGAGTCTGTGCTCCTCTCACCAGACTGAGCCTGCCGGCAGGGCAGGTCTGATTTATTGTAGGGGCTGCTGTCACCAACAAAGCCACTGACCAAGGACAGGGATTTTAACTTTTGAACTTCCCTCTACGTGCCCCATCTCTCCCTCTACAGGTGTGGGCTCAACCTAACGCAGGCCCCTTCACACAACAGGGGCTCAGAGTCCCTACAGCAAATGACTGCCGCCCATGCAGGCCTAAGCAGTAATGTTCCAAATATAATCCCCACCACCTCCATCTCTTCTTCAACTCATCTGTTAGTGCCAGAGGGCAGGTGGAGTTCGGCTTCCAGCTCTGCACACAAAAGTTGCTCATGTGTAGCTAGCTCCCAGAGGTCTCACCATAATAAGCACTGAGGAGATTCGGTGAATGCATTATGCTCCCTCCAGGATGTGGGGCCCCGAGAGTTTAACTGTCCTTGTGCACATTCCACTTTTCCCACCAGACCAGCCCTCCTATTAGACTGTGAATTCCCACAATAACAAGGCCCAGCACAGGGCCCTGCTATCAGCTGCTTTCCGGTAAATGCTCCTTAAGTAAATGATTCACTGAAAGCCCAAGAGCTAAACTTTCCAACTCCCTCACTAATTTTTGAGTTGCTCAGGCCCTGGCACACAAAAGCCATTCAATAACGGACCTTCCTGGAAACAGTCAACCAGGGGCCTGACAGTTCAGCTTTGCATCGTTTACAGCACCACTCCCAACAGAGAACTCTCCTCCAGCGAGGCCCAGTGCCTGGTGCAAGGCTTACACAAAATAGGCACCCAGTAAATGTCTAGAAGATGGCCCGAAGGACCTGGTATTTGGACTTTCCTAGTCTGCATTCCCCATTTCCCAATCCTGGATTGTGAATTATTGGGGGAACGGATGGGTTTTTGTTATACAGTAGACCAATAAAAGTCCTTCCAGGAAAGAACCCACCAGGGCCCTGGAAGTTCAACTTTCCTGAGACACATCCCTTTTCTCTGACCAGACGTATCAACTACGCAACCTGAGAGCTCCCTGCAAACGGTGGGGGCCGGGCGAGCTCGAGCGTAGAGTCCTGCACACCTCAGGCGCTCTATCAACGGTCCAGGGCACAGAGGAAGCCGCACTCTCTTTCCACGCCGCGTCGCTCCCGCCCTAGCGCAGGCCCCAAAGCTCCTCGACCCCCGGAGTCCCCCTCGTTCTCCCTCCGCCCTCTCCGTAAGCCCAGCTCTCTCTTCCCCGGCCCGCCCCGCGGCGCCCTCACCCGTCTCTCTCGCCTCCTGCAGCCCCGCCGCTCTTGACACAGACCCTCAGCTCCAGGCGTGTGGGACCCCCTCACTATCCACGCCTCCCATTGGGCGCTGCCCTTACCCGCGGCGGCCAATCAGAGCCGAAAGCGGAGGGCACGCGCTCCTGCGCCTGCGTATGGACGATTAGGCGGGGCTCGGCGAGTTTCTCCACGCACACAATTGTGCCCTGTGGGCGGGGCTCCGGGCTCGGAGAAGCGCCTGCGCAGTTCTCCCGGGCCGCTCCTCCGCCAAGTCTGAAAGTTAAGTGGAGATAAGTAAACATCACTGGAAAGCAAGGATCATGGAGTGGACTGGGTGGCGGGAGACCTTGACAGAACTGTCATTTCATAGCTAAAGACACAGAGCATCTCTGAGAGCACAGCTTTGGAGTCAAGCATACTTGGGGTACTTCCCCTCTCTGGGCCTCACTTTTACTCCTATGTAAAATGGGCTTGAATCACATCCACCTCAAAGGCTGTTGAGGGGATTGGATGAAATCAAACAGGTAAAAGCAATCAGCACAGGGCCTGATACACCGTGGATGCTCACTTTAACTTATCTAACATGGACGTAGATAGTCCTTCCCTGTTTGTAAAATTGCTTTCCCTTTCCTCACCCTCTTTGGTTGATTTAATGATATTCACTTATTGGGCGCCTACTGTGTGTCCGGCCCAGGATTGGGTTTCAATAGGTGACAACTGCCATCAGGGAGAGGGGAAGGGACTCTTCGGAGGTCACTGCCTCAGCCCAAGCAGAGCTAGTGCTGAGCCAGTGCCAGGCACGACCCAGGCCTTCCGCCTCCCAAGGGGTGATAATTCCGGGGGTGGGAACAGGTCCGGGGAGAGGCCTTGTCTCAAGGCACGAGCGGGCTCTGACCTTGAGTCACGTAAGACGGGGGCAGGGTGGCGGTGCTCAGACATGCAGCCTTGATGCCAAATCTCCTGATAGAGACCTGCTCTTGCCAGAGTGAAACTGGCAGGTGCAGCTTAAAGAGGGGCTATTGGGAGTCCCCGTGACCTTGGAGGGCAGAGATTGGAAGGGGTTATGGGGGGGGCGTTAAGAGTTCCTTGAGGGGTGAGTCTGAGTGTAATGGGGGAGTCCTGATGGACGCCATCAGGAGGTGCACAGTGGAGATGGAGGGGCCTATTGTAATCAGGAAGGAGGTATTGATTCCTAAGATGAGATGAGGGAGTCTTGGTCTTGATTGGGGAAGGAACTTATAGATGGGGGATTTCTGTTGGATGAGGAGGGATTGCAGTCGAGATCATGAGATGGCACAGATGGGATGTAGGTCTCCAAAAGAAGTAAGGGGCAGTCTAACGGAGGGGAGTCCAAGTCCGGATCATAAGGGACCTGGGTGCTACTCGGAGCCAGTACGGTCGTGATTGTGGTCCTTTGCCATGGGTAGCTGGGAGCAGTGGTAATGTGAGCGTCTAGGCCGTGATAAGGAGGGGGCTGTAGTCCGTGACATAAGTAGTTTCAACAGGTCGTGAGGGCACGAAGGACCCTGAAACTTATGTCACCGGCAGAAGCTATCCGGCAAAATGGTACCAGATCCAGCCCAGACGCGGAACCGCTCTCGCTCTGCGCAGGCGCAGTACAGGGCGGCCGGACGTTACGGTTGGGGGCGGGCCCGGAGGGAGGGGCTTGGAAGCCTCTCTCTGCGCTTGCGCTTAAGGGGCGTGGCGGTCGCACCTGCGCGAGTTGGGGGAAGGGGGAGGAGCGAGGTGACGCAGGCGTAATAATAGAGAAGGTGCCAGAAAGATACAAAACAAGTGGCCGCGGCCGTCGCCCAGGAGTCGTGAGGCGCCGGAATTCGGTGAGGATGTGGAGAGGCCTACAAGCTACTGGTGGCGGGTAGACCGGACCACCTGGGTGCTGGGGAGAGGGCGGTACCACCCTTACAGGGCGAGGGGGTCGGATTCGTACAGCGCCACCTGTGTGGAGCGAAGGGCTGCTTTGGTCGGTCCCATTGTAGGGGGCAGAGGGTCACTTTCGGACTGTACCACTTAGGTGGAGCTGTGGGGCTGGTCGGACAGTACCTCTGGACGCAGCCAAGGAACATGTCTGGACAGTAGTACCCATAGTCAAAGGGCAATTGGCGGGGTGGCCCGCGTTGGGCCCCCAGGCTTGTTCGAACCGAGTCATTTAGTCGGGTGGGAGGCCTGTTCGGAACATACCACCTGGGTAGGGGCATTCGGGCTGGGCCTGCCCGACTGGCCGGAGGACAAGAGGGGTCTGGCGTCTGGACCTGTTACTAGGGGACCTCGGGCGATACCATTCTCTTGCGGGAGAAGGGGGAGGCTAAAACGGCTGGGATGTGAGGGTGGCCCTGCCCGGCGGCACTCGGAAGGGGAGACGCACTGGCGGGGGTGAGGTCCGGGCCTCCGCGTCGCTGACCACTGCCCCCTCCCCGCTGTGTGTGTTCTAGGCCCTGGTTCTGAGCTTTTTCCGCCCCTCTCCCCCGGGTATGGCGCTGTCCGGGTCGACCCCGGCCCCGAGCTGGGAGGAGGATGAGTGCCTGGATTACTACGGGATGCTGTCGCTTCACCGTATGTTCGAGGTGGTGGGCGGGCAACTGACCGAGTGCGAGTTGGAGCTGCTAACCTTCCTGCTGGACGAGGTCCCCGGCGCCGCCGGCGGCCTGGCCCGCGCCCGCAGCGGCCTGGAGCTGCTGCTGGAGCTGGAGCGCCGCGGGCAGTGCGATGAGAGCAACTTGAGGCTGCTGGGGCAACTCCTGCGCGTGCTATCCCGTCACGACTTGCTGCCACACCTGGCGCGCAAGAGGCGCTGGCCAGGTATCGTGGAATGGGAGGGTGACAGACTTCCGGTGGGGAGAGGGCCTTGCTTTTGCTGGGCCTCCACGGTGTCTGATATGGAGAGTGCCATCTCAGTACGTGTCCCATCGCACTCTTTTCCTCCTCCCAGAGTATCAATGAGAAACACAAGAGGGAGGAGGCATGGCATTGGGAGGAGTGAGCCTTTGGGATTTGGCTACATCAATAGTGATGTTTGTAGTGTCTGTTTACAGAGGGCTTACTTCTTGCCGGGCACAGCAGTAAGCCCTTCTTCATATGTACTATCATCCTATATCCTCCCGGTAATCCTAAGAGGAAGTCCTGTCATCGTCCCCACTGTACAGGGAAAGCAGTAGGTTGGAGAATTTAGGCAGATTGCCCACATAAAACAGCTGAATCCTGTGTGCCCGGGGAATAGGGAACAGGAGATACAGCTTGACGGGACTGACAAAGTGTTCCATGAGGAACAAACATTTGGGAGGAGTATCAAGACTATAAGACAGGTGAACGATTTACTTTTTTTTATTCTGTATATGAAGATGACTTTATTTGAACGATTTACTTTTAGACGTGGTTATGGAAGGACTGAAACAGAGTAATGGAGCAGAGAGAGAAAGTAGGGAGTGGAATGCTTCAGAGTGAAAGGAGGTTAAGATTCCATAACCAGGGCTTCCCTGGTGGTGCAGTGGTTGGGAGTGCGCCTGCTGATGCGGGGGACGCGGGTTCGTGCCCCGGTCCGGGAGGGTCCCGCATGCCGCGGGGTGGCTGGGCCTGCGTGTCCGGAGCCTGTGCTCCGAGGCGGGAGGGGCCGTGGCGGTGAGAGGCCCGCGTACAGCAAAAAAAAAAAAAAGATTCCATAACCAGTCAAGACCTTTCTGAGAAGGAGGCATTTGAACTGAGGCTGCACTGCCACCCTGGTGCATAGATCTCAGAGTAGGAAATTCCAGGCAGAGGGAAAGACAAGCTTTTAAGTCCTGAGGTAGGACTGAGTTTGGCATTATCAGAGGCCAGTGTGGCAGGAGCAGAGGTCAAAGTAAGGGCACAGAGGTAGGTGAGAAGCCATGCCACATAGGAGCTTGCAGATAACACAGCTAGAAAGTGGGAGCTAGGATTTAAACCTTGCTGGTTTGTCTCCAGAGTTGGTGCCCTTAATCCTTGTAAGGGAAGTGCTCCTATAGGACAGCAGTCCTGAGAAGGTGAAGAGCCCCTTGTGTGCATAGGCTTTGTGCTTTTGAGCCCTTGGCGGGATTACTAGAGGTGCTGTGGCTAGTTTAGGGAGGGGTTTTGTGAGCTTTCCTGCCCAGGGTAAGCCCATGGGATTTGGGTAACCAGGAGAAAGGCATCCCTTGTGCAGAACTGACAGCATTTTTGGAAAAATATGTCTGGAGGTCAGGCTCTGGAAGAGAAGATCTGGGGACCCTGCAGAGGCCTGCTTACTCTTTGGGGCCTCAGGGAGAGCCGGGGGCAGTTGACAGATGGGGGCAGCCAGCATTGCAGGAATCCTGACCATAACTCAGCTTACAGGATAACTGACAGTTGGAGCTGCTGTAGACATGGATTGGGTGGCCCCAGAAGGTGATGAGTGTTTTACCCTGGGAGGCACCGAACAATTACTGGGCTGCAGGTGTTTGAGAGGGAGTGGGTATCTGGGCTTTGAGTTCTGGGGAACTAAGGCACCCTGTGGAGCAGGTTTTCTTCTGGGGTGGGGGTGAGGGGGTGGGAATTGGAGGCTGGGCCTGGGAGAAGTCGCAGGCTTTGAATACTTCTTTCCATTCTTCTCTCCCCACAGTGTCTCCAGAACGCTCCAGCTATGGCACGTCCAGCTCTTCTTCAAAGAGGACCGAGGGCGGCTGCCGTCGCAGTCAGCAGTCAAGGAGTTCTTCAGATGTTGAGCAGGGTCAGTGGGAGACAGGTGAGCCCAGCCCTGTGGGCGCGCCAGCAGTCTCTCTCTCTCCCTTCTGAACCCTGATGAACCTACCCCATCCTGACCCATCAAGGAAGGAGCCCGTGGGGGTGATTCTGTCTCATTTTTGCTTTGTGTTTGTGTGTGTGTTTGTTGTTGCAAAAGCACGTGTCTAGAAACAACTTATGGAATTGTTTCTTGTGGTTTTATATGTCATTTAAATGGCACCACATCATGGGTGTCATTCTTCACATGGCTGTCTTTGTTGGACATGTTTCTGAGATTTATTCATGTTGGGTTTCTAATTGGTTTTGTTTAATTGCCATGGCAATTAATTTATCCACTCTCCTCCCCTCCCCCAAGTTTTTTTTTTTTTTTCCAAGTTTTTAATCATTCAAACGTATTTCAAATACACCGAGAAGTGGAAAGATGAGTGCAGTGAATGTGTTTGTAACTTCCACGTAGACTCAGTAATTTTAACATTTTGCCAGGTTTGCTTTATGTGCATGTATGTGTAATTCTGTTTTTTCTTTTTTTTAAATATTTATTCGTTTGTTTTTGGCTGCATCGGATCTTAGTTTCGGCACTTGGGATTTTTCGTTGCAGTGTGCAGGCTTCTCTCTAGTTGAGGCACTTGCGGGCTCAATTGCCCCGTGGCATGTGAGATTTTAGTTCCCCGACCAGGGATCGGACCTGTGTCCCCTGCATTGGAAGGTGGATTCTCAACCACTGGACCACCAAGGAAGTCCCTAATTCTGTTTTCTTTTTGTTGAACTCTTTGAAAGTAAATTACAGGCATCAGGACACTTTACCCCGAAATTGGCAGGCATCTCCTGAGAATCAGAAGATTGTCTGAAACCACTTCAAGACTACTGTCATACCTAAGAAAGGACATAAATACTTATTCTCTGTTATCCTAATGGTCCATTTTCAGATCTTCTCAATATTGTCTGCACTTTCAGGATCCACTCATAGTTGTGTTGCTGTACATTCAGTTATTAGTCTCCTTAATCTCTTACTATGGAAACCCCCCCCCACTACCCCGTACCTTTTTCTTTTTTCCCCCCATGACATTGACCAGGCCACTTGTTTTGTACAATGTCCTGTTTGTTTCCAGATATGCCTGATAATTTCCTGATGGTATCATTTAACTTATCCGTCTGTCCCCTGTAGTTTGGGAATCGGGTTTGGAGAGTTGGTTAGATTCAGGTTACGTGTTTTTGGCTGGCATGCTCCTTGGTTGATGCCGTGGTCTTCGCATTAGAGCACATCAGGAGGCCTGGTTTTCCTGTTGTGAGTGAGCAAGTTCGATCACTTGGTTAAGGTGGTGTCTGCTGTATTTGTCCTTCGTACAGAGATATTTTTTCCCCTTGTGGTTAGTAAATAATCTGTGAGATGACACTTTGGCACGTCGTGTTCACCAACAGCATCCCCAGTGGGTTTAGCAGCCATTGGTGATCTCTGCCTGAACCAGTTGCTATACTGGTGTTCATGAAATGGTGGTTTTCTAATTCTCTGCTATGTCTATTAGCTGGCATTTCCTCAAGAGGAGTTTTACTTTTTTCTTCCCCTCCATCCCTCCCTCTCTCTTTTTACTTAGTGAGGGGTGTCACCATAGACTCATATATTCTTATTTATTTACTGTTATAATCAATTAGTTATTCTTCCTGATGTTCAAATTGGCTACATCCTGTGTCCTTTTGATGTGTCTCCATCATTCTTTGGGTGCTTCCTGCTTTGTAGGACTGCAAGATGGACTGCAAGGTGTCCAGGATTCACTTGTGTTTTCCCTTCCCCAGCCCTGGAATCCGCTGTTTCCAGAAGCCTGGTTTCTCTTAGAGGCAGCGGTATTTGGAGACCAAGATCCGGGTGCTGAGTGTGCGCATTGTTTTTAGGCGCTTACAGTGAACAGAACTAGAAATTGCTTTTCATAAAAGTTCATATTAGGGGCTTCCCTGGTGGCGCAGTGGTTGAGAGTCCGCCTGCCGATGCAGGGGACATGGGTTCGTGCCCCGGTCCGGGAAGATCCCACATGCCGCGGAGCGGCTGGGCCCGTGAGCCATGGCCGCTGGGCCTGCGCGTCCGGAGCCTGTGCTCCGCAACGGGAGAGGCCACAACAGTGAGAGGCCCGCGTACCGCAAAAAAAAAAAAAAAAAAAAGTTCACATTAGCATTTTCAATTCAAACATAACATTATAAGGATTTTTTTTTTTTTTGGCTGTGCTGCTTGCGGGGATGTTAGTTCCCTGGCCAGGGATTGAACCTGCGCCCTCAGCGGTGAAACTGTGAGGTTGTAACCACTGTACCACCAGGGAATTCCCTACAAGGACTTTTTTTTTTAATTAATTTATTTTTGGCTGCATTGGGTCTTTGTTGCTGCGTGTGGGCTTTCTCTAGTTGCGGCTAGCGGGGGCTACTCTTCGTGTGGTATGCGGGCTTCTCGTTGCGGCGGCTTCTCTTTGTTGCAGAGCCTGTCTCTAGGGTGCGCGGGCTTCAGTAGTTGCGGCACACGGGCTCAGTAGTCCTACGAGGACTTTTTTGTCTTACACTGAAAATCTTGGTTCTTGGTAACATTAAGACATGGACTTATTTTGCTTTATTTTACAACAATAATGAAATAGCTTCAAATTTATAATGTCAGTACCACTGCTGTGTCTACTGAATGAAACATAAGATATTTTTGTGGTTCTAATTGTTTTCAGAGTATATCCTACTGAGAGTTTACAGTCAGAATGTTCTTCCTAGTTACTTAAGACCCTTCTTTTTTCTGCTTCTTGTTACTGATTTTATATATAGCTAGATCCATTTGTTTCTGTTTGTGTTTAATTTTATGGTTTGTTTCTTTTGTCTCTTGTTAAATTTTTGAGTATGTTGTAAAACAGTTACATGATTCCAAAGTCAAAACTAAAGTATGTAAAAAAGATGTTCTTAGAAGTATCATTTCCGTTGGTATTTCTCTCCTTCCCAATAGATAATCAGTTTCATTCACTTCTAACATAGCCTTACAGTGTTTCATCTTGCAAAAATAGCAAACAATGTATATATTCTTGTTTCCTCTCCTTTTTTATACAAAACATAGCAAACTGTAGATATTTGTTTTTCACTTGCTTTAGTTCACTAAGCAGTCTTTTGTGGAAATTACTCCGTGTACTTTTTGCCAGACATTTACATTGTCTTCAGGTTTATGTGGTCAGGAACTATAAACAGAGCTCCAGCTACTGGTGTCCTGCCTGTTTCCTGGGGTGAGTAGTCAGGGTTTCTCTGGGGTCACACCTGAGAGTGGGACTGCCAGGTGGTGGGGTGTGCTCGTCTGTCCTTCCAGATGATGCTAACTTGTACTTATTAGCCATCTTATGGCCCAGGAAGCAGAGGGGCTCACCCAGGGTCTGACAGCGTGGAGTACAGCCTTGAGCGCTTCCTTGGGCACCCACCTTGGTGCTCCACCCATCATCTGGTCTTCAACCTACACCATCTTTCTCTCCTCAGGTTCTCCCCCAACTAAACGGCAGCGGCGGAGTCGGGGCCGTCCCAGTGGTGGCGCCAGACGGCGGCAGAGAGGAGGTCCAGCCACCCCCCAGCAGCAGCAGGAGCCAGCTGGGCCTACCTCAGAAGGCAAAGTGACCTGTGGTAGGTGTCTGTGCGTGCCTTGGGAGTGCATGTGCAGTGCCCGTTGCAGCCAGTAGAGCTGAAGGGTGGGAGAATGGGCCCTCATCTGGGGTGTGACACCCAGTGGGTGGGCAGCAACTCCATGCATCTGTACAGCACAGTGGAATCCCTGTCTTTTCTGTTGCCTACTCGCTTGTCTACATCCTGCCCATAGTTGAAGGATTGTGTTGTGTGCCGCCTCCTCCAGGAAGCCTTTCCTGACAGTCCCCTGCCCTCAATGTCATTTTTTGTTGGAGGAGCCAGGCAGGGGCTGAGCAGCTGGGCCTGGCAGGCCTCAGAGCAGATGGGAGTTAGATTTTATTCTGAGTCAAGGGCTTTCCAAGGGTTTTTAGCAGGGGAGTGAAGTGATCTGATACCAGTTTTTAAAGGAACTCCAGTTTCATCTGGAAAATCAGTTAATAAATGAGTTACAATTTGCAAAGTGTTTAGAACAGTGCTGGACATGTAGCACATGCTCTGTAGGTGCACATGAAATAAATCCACAAAGTGGAAGCAGGGAAATGAGTGGAGGGGCTTCACAGTCCAACAGGATGAGGCAGAGGTCTGGCCTGGGGTAGTGGCGCTGGAGAGGGTGAGAAGGAGGTGGACTTAAGGAAATAAACATTTTGGATATAGGGTTGACTGTACCTGCAGACAGGTGGGTTGGATGGGTTAGGGGACTCTGCTATGCAGACTCATGCAGACCTTGCCCTTAAGAAATTCTCACTGGTCCTAAGGGGAGGACACAGGCACGGGTAGGGCGCACACTCTCTCACACACTCCCACACGCCCCTCTGGTACCCCCTCCTCTGAGTTGGGCAAGGCTCTGGTCACAGAGGGTATCAGCTGGTGAGAGGCTCAGGCTGGGTGGGTGGGGGTGGAATTATAGGAGGGAAGGTTGAGGGGCAGGTGGCAGCAGCTCTGCATCCCCCAGGAGACCTTGGCCTCAGGGCGCTTCCTCCTGCCATCTGCAGAACCTCCAACCCCCAGAGTGCATGAGCCTGCCTCCTCCCGGTGCCCATTGCGGTCCCCCAGACCCTGGTGGTCCTAGCCGCTCCCTAGATGAGGCTGTAGACACCTGTGCTGGCTGCTTTCAGGAGGAACAGGCCAGTGGAGCTAGCCTGAGTCCTCAGACAGCCCGCACTTGAGGGGGTGGCTGTTTGGTCGTGACTCTCCCCAGAGTCAGGAGTTAATTACCAGAGCCACCCACTGGCTGGGTGGCCTAGAGGGTCACTGCCTCCCTAGGGAGCAGGCCAGGCTGAGGCCGTGAGGGGTCTTGCTGCTGGAGGCCTCCATCTCTTCTCTGAGGCTGGGGAGGTTGTGACCCTGGGTGTGGCTGTCTCTTGCTGTGGGGCGTGGCTGCGCAGGTCTGACTGCTGACTCACCAGGCAGGGTGGGGCTGGAGTGAGGCTTTCCCCAGTAGGGCCCTGAAAATGGAGATGGCCTAGTCCCAGGGGTGGAAGGAGGTCCCTCCAGACCTGAGTGAGGAACGGGTCTGCCATTCTTGCTTCCTCCTCACCTGTGATAGCTGTGGGGGTTGAGCCCCAGGCAGCTGCCTTCCACTGAGGGATAGAACCAGACTGAACTCCGGAGGCCCCAAGAGTGTGAGGAAGGGGCCATGGGGGATCCTGGGCTCAGACACAGGACCTCTGAGTCTCTACATCCCTCTCAGGGCCGTCCACTGCGCCCTGCGCTGAGCGTGCTCCTCACCTGACCTTGAATTCTCAAGACGGCCCTTGAGGTAGGGATGCCGTCCCCCATTGTGTGGAGGGGCAGGGCTGGACCAAAGCTCGGGTTTGCTCATTTGGTTGGTCCACGTGTGTTTATAGAGCATTGACTACCTGCTTACATCCCACAGAAGGGACTGGAGGCCCCTGCCCTCATGGAGCTTGTGTTCTGGTGGGAGGAGAAGGCTAAGGGAAGGAAGAGAAACTTCAGATGTCAGCTGTGAAGAGAAACAAGCAGGGGGAGGGGGTAGAGAATGATGGAAAATCCAGTTCTAGGTGGATTTTCAAGGTAGGGTGGTCTAGGAAGGCCTCTCAGAAGACAGGAGGAGAGGTAGGAGTGTGTGGATGGCTGAGGTAGGGTGTTTCAGATTGAGGGGACAGCAGGAGCAGAGGCCTGTGTGGGGACATGGCAGTGGTGGTGCTGGGACCGAGAGGAAGCTGGCAGAGCTGGAGCAGAGGGAGTGCGGGGAGGCTGCCAGGAGGTGAGGGCAGGAGAGGTGACCAGGGGTCCATCCTGCAGAGCCTGGGAGCCACGGGCCAGGCTTTGCGTTTGTTTAAATGATGGAAAGCAGTGGGAGGACTTGAATGACAGGCTGCACTTTGCTTTTTTTTCCTTCAGTGTTTCCTATGGAGAAGAAATAGAAGCAGATTAACATAACGAATCCTGGCTCCCTGGCCCCCAACCTCAGCAGTTGTCAGGTCATGGCTCATCTTGTTTCATTAGCCACGTTGTTTTGGAGTCAGTTCCAGGTGTCCTTTTATTTCACTGGTAGATTTTTCACTGTGTATTTCTAGAAGATGAGAACTGGGGAGTTCCCTGATGGTCCAGTGGTTAGGACTTGGACTTGGCGCTTTCACTGCTGTGGCCCGAGTTCAGTCCCTGGTCGGGAAACTAAGATCCTGCAACCTGCGCAGCCAAAAAAAAAAAAAAAAAAAAGAGTAAGAATTCTTAAAAAAAAAAAATCACACCAAAAAAATAACAATAACTTCTTACTCTCATGTGTCTGCTCAGTGCTTTAATTTCTAATTCTTATAAATATTGGTTCTCTTAAGTCTCTCCTAATTTATAGGTTTCCCCCATCACCTCTGATTTCTCCCCCACCACCCTTGTATCTGTTGAAAGTAGTTGTCCCGTAGTGTTTCCCAAAGACTGGCTTTTGCAGATTGCGTTCTGTGGTAGGATTGACTGAACATGTTCCCCTGTCGTATTTCCTGAAAATTGGTAGTTGGGCCTGGAGAGGCTTGATCAGATTGTGGTTTGATGGTTTTGTTTTTTTATTTTCTTATTTTGGCCACGCTGTGCGGCTTGCAGGATCTTAGTTTCCTGACCAGGGATTGAACCCCCGCCCTTGGCAACGGAAGTGCTGCATCCTAACCCCTGGACCACCAGGAAATGCCCTTTTTTTAAAAAAAAAATAATAATTTTAATTAATTAATTTTGGGGGCTGCATTGGGTCTTCGTTGCTGCGCATGGGCTTCTCATTGCGGTGGCTTCTCTTGTTGCAGAGCATGGGTGCTAGGCGCACAGGCTTCAGTGGTTGTGGCACGCGGGCTCAGTAGTTGTAGCTCGAGGGCTCTAGAGCGCAGGCTCAGTAGTTGTGGCGCACAGGCTTAGTTGCTCCGTGGCATGTGGGATCTTCCCGGACCAGGGATCGAACCTGTGTCCCCTGCACTGGCAGGTGGATTCTTAACCACTGCGCCACCAGGGAAGCCCCCCTTCTGTTTTTTTTCAAGCTCACCTCCTAGGTGGTATTGTGCTCTTCCTTTAGGAAGCAGGCAGAGGCTGCTTGTCTCTTAACTGCCCTTGGTGGCAGCAGCTGCTCACTGCCTCCATCCATTAGTTCAGGAAAGGTTGAAGAACTTTACAGTGACACCGTGACTCTGGCTGTGCCTTGGGGAAAAGACTGGAGCAGGAGAGGGAGCCGGCTTTTGTCCAGAGGAGGTGCTGGTATTGGTGTGGCATTGGAGGGTGGAGTCTGTCCCTTAGAGCTTACTGGCTGATTCTCTCTCCTGGGCACAGGTCCTCTGTGTCCCCAGCCTTTCCCGGAGGGGAGACCTGAGTGAGAGTCATCCCTGGCCTCCGGCACAGGGTCTGGCACAGAACGCTGCTCACCTGCTCACCTGGGCCTGTCCCTCATACCTTTCCTGATCTCCCACTGGAAAGCCCCTCCCATTTCCCTCTGCGGCCCATTCTGTCCCAGAAGAGAGACTGATGAGGTGTCGGGTAGGGGAACAAGAGAGTGTTGGGGGGCTTCCCTGGTGGCGCAGTGGTTAAGAATCCGCCCTGGTCCAGGAAGATTCCACATGCTGCGAGTAACTAAGCCTGGGCACCACAACTACTGAGGCTGTGCTCTGGAGCCCACGAGCCACAGCTGCTGAACTCATGTGCCACAACTACTGAAGCCCGCACGTGCCTAGAGCCTGTGCTCTGCAACAAGAGAAGCCACCGCAATGAGAAGCCCATGCACCACAACGAAGAGTAGCCCCTGCTCTCCACAACTAGAGAAAGCCCGTGCGCAGCAATGAGGACCTAATGTAGCCAAAAATAAGTAAACAAATTTATTATTTTTTTAAAAAAAGTGTGGGGGCCCACCTGAGTGCAGGAAGCGGGAGCAGCTCTCCTCTGGAGGAAGACGGGGCCCCACCCTCCGTCCTGGGGGCAGGGAGCATCTCCCTACCATTGGCGAGGGACTGTTGACAAATGCTGTTGACCAAGCATTTGGTGTGTTCCTGGCCGGAGGAAACTGTTCAGCCGCCTTCAGCCTTCCCCGAGTGCTGACCTGGCGCTTTTTCTGACCGCCCTGCTGCTTCTGCAGAGCAGCTGGAGTTGTCTTGGTATCCTGAGGCCACTTCCTTCCTGCTGCATCCAGCCTTGTAATCCTCACAGTGGCCCCATTAGAACAGGTACTGGAGTGAGGTTGTTTTATGGAGGAGGCCACCGAGGTGCAGAGAGGTGTGGTCAGCTCAGGAGGCCCCAGACTCCCTGCCCCAGCCTGCCAGGGCGTGGTCAGCCCTGCGCTTCCAGTTGTCCCCTTGTACCCTTTTCCACCATGCTGGCCCCCAGCCTGTGAATGCCCCAAGTTCATTTTTTGCCTCTGGACTTTAACACACACCGATCTCTTCTGGGAAAGTCACTCCTCTTTTCACTGCTTTCCTGTCTCGACTTACTTGTCCTCTTTCACATTTTACTTCCAGTGTCATTTCCTGGAGAGGTCCTCTCTGATTGTTTCGATCTGAATCGTTCTCTATAATTTCCTCTCCTGACCCTTGGAATGTCTTTTAATTATGGACTTCTGTGTATGGTTGTATGAGAGGCAGCAAACAGGATAGGGATAGTTAAAAGAGCTTGGGCTCTGAAGCCAGGCATCTCGGTTGGAACTCCAGCTCTGCCATTTCCTGCCTGTGTGGCCTTGGGCAGGTGACTCATCCTCTGTGCCTTAGTTTCCTCATCTACAAAAAGGGGACAAATAGCACTGCCTCATAAGGTTGCAGGCATGATCAAAAAGGTCAATAGGGCTTCCCTGGTGGCGCAGTGGTTGGGAGTCCGCCTGCCGATGCAGGGGACACAGGTTTGTGCCCAGGTCCAGGAAGATCCCACATGCCGTGGAGCAGCTGGGTCCGTGAGCCATGGCCGCTGAGCCTGCGCATCCGGAGCCTGTGCTCCACAACGGGAGAGGCCACAGCAGTGAGAGGCCCACGTACCGCAAAAAAAAAAGAAAAAATAAAGGTCAATAGATGTGAAATGTGTGAAGGTAGTGCAGTAAGTACTATATAAGTGTCACCTATGGTTAAATTATTTTGGCGAGGAATAAAGAGAGATTGTGCATGATGCCCATGGTTCAGGGCCGGGGTGGAGTGGTGGCTCAGATAACACACATCTCTCCTCTTCTCCAGTGGAGTTTCCCTGTCTTCCCCTTCTGTGTACCGTCCTCTTGTGTTTCAGACCAGAGGTTGGGCCATGTCTTCACCTGTATTTGGGATAATGAAAGTGCTGTGAGGACTCAGGGGTTAAGACAGGGAAAGCACCTGGGTAGGGTCTGGCCTATACAAAGTGCTCCTTGACTGGGGCTTACATGTCTTCCAGTCCCACTTGTGGCGGGGCGCTCGTGTCTCCCCACCGTCCCTGGCACTTAGTAAATGTCTGTTGAATGGAAGGATGAATGGGACACATGAGGGTCCCCCCTGATCCTGTCCTCCTTCCACCCCCACCATGTCCGGTGGGCTCTGGGAGAATAGACAGTGTCCACCGCAGGTCTAGTAGCAGTCTGTGCTGAGGATAAAGGCCATCTGGGAGGGGATTCACCTGGGCGGGCCACAGGTCCCGTGAGCCGGGCCTTGGTGGGTGATGGGCATTCTGGTCAGAAGAGGTGGACAGGTCATTTTGTGAGTAAGGCTTGTACTGGGACCACTTCCCTTGTGACTGGAGGGCAGGGTATGGGAGGATGTAGCTGGGATTGAAGGAGGAGGGGAGGGGAGGAGGTTGGCTCAGGGGCCCAGGTGAGAGAGGGCGAGGCCTAGGCAGGGGCTGTGGCGGTAGAGAGGTGAGTGTTGAAATTATAGTTCCTGTTTTGGGGTGCCTTCGGCGTCTAGGCCCTGGTCACATGCTTCATGAGTTGCCTAATGTAATCCTCATGACCCCATCGTGCAGCAGGGACCTCTTGTTTGTTTGTTTTTCAGATGGGGAAACTGAGGCTCAGAGAGGTGAGGTCACATGCCCAAGGCCCCACAGCTAGACAGTGGCGGAGCCAGGACTCGCCTCAAGGTCTGTCGTTCTCCGCCACCAGGCTCTGTGCCTCTGCCACTGAGCAGCCCGTGTGGCCTTGGACAGGTGCTGCTCCTCCAGCCCCCTGCCTCCCAGCCCACGCTACGGAGGCGTGGTTAGACACTCGGGAGTCCAGGATGTGGGCCCAGAGGTCTTATCTGATCCTTAGCATGGAGGGAGCCAGGTCTGAGTGTTGTGGGAAGTCCTGGGGGCTAAGGCCAGGTAGGTTTTCCTGGGCCTCAAGCAGAGAGGGTGAGCTTCCCCTCAAGACAGAAAAAGGAAGCATTTGGGGTTTGGGGTGGGAGGAGGAAGTGGGTAGTGCTGAGAAGTCGCCTGGGGAAGCAGGGACTTGCCTTCTACTTTCTGCTCTGTGGTGACACAGTCTTTGAAAGGTGAAAGGAGTCAGGGGTATGACACTTCCCCTCCCAGAGCTTCAGTTACCTCATCTGTCAAATGTGTTCATTGCGGCCCCTGCCCCACAGGGCTGATCAGGCTGAATCTCCAAGGGCAAAGCGTTTGGCACATCAGAGCTGCTGGTGGCTGCCATTTTTTAGCACCCATTGGTGGACCGTCATCTGAACAGGCTTTCCAGTAGGGGTTGTCCCCTGGTTTAGGCAGGAACCTGGGCTCAGAGAGGTGGTGACTTGTCCCAGGTCACATAGCTAGCGCCTGAAGGCTCCTGGATTAGAATCAGCTCCACTGACCTGAGGCTGCTCTGTGGGGTGTGGGAGAGTCAGTGCCCTCTGTCATGCCTTGCTACTCCCTGGCCGTGCGACCTTGGGCACATCATTTCTCTTTGCCTCTGTTTCCTCATCTGTGAGTTGGGGTGACAAAAGGGCCTGCCTCACAGGGTCGTTTGTGAATTAAATGAGTTTGTGTGATTCTGCTGCTTGTCATTTCCAGCTTATAGCAGATCCTCAGGATGGCCTGTGTTGTGAGTGGAGAGGAAGTTCTGTTAGTAGCCCGATTCACGGGTGGGAATTCAGTAATCCCGCAGGGGGGTGATACGCCTGAGATCACATTTACAGGGGTAGCCTTGGAAGTTCCGTGTCCTATCCCCTGCACAGAGCTGCCACCACATTTGGGTGGACGTAGGCAGGGTTATAAGTGACAAACACAACTCAGACTGGCTTAAGCAAAAAGGAACTTGATTATTGCTAAAGATCCAGGCGCTCCACGCACATGTGATGAACCTCAGGAGTCTTTTCCTCTCTGTCCTTGGCCTTGTGTAGGTTTCATTCTCTCCCCTCCTGGTGGCAAAACGGCCCCCAGCAGCTATGGGCTTAACAGCCCACCTTCTTGGCAGCCTCTGTGGAAAGAGAGCTCCTGCTTGCAGTAGAGCCAGCCCAGTTCCAGCCTTGAGTCTCCTGGGCCTGGTGCTTGCTTGGTGGTTGTGGGGCTGAGGATATGACTGGCCCCACATGAATCTCCCTGTTCGAGGACGCAAGAGGGGTAAAGCTGCTTACCTAAAAGCAAGTCCATTCATTCGTGCCTTGGTTCTTTCACAAATGTGTATTGAGTACCTACTGTATGTCATGGGGCTACACTAATGAACAAGACAGACAAAAATCCCTTCAGGGAGCTCACATTGGGGGGGAGACAGGTGATAAGCCTGACGGTAAGGGAGAGCTTAGGGTAGGTTAGAAGGTGATAAGTGCCTTGGGAAGAAATGGAGCAAGGAAAGGGGAACTGGGAATCCTGGGGCCGGGTGGTGGTGGTAAACAGGGTGGTCAAGGTAGGCTCACTGGGGAGGTGGCCTCTGAGCAAAGGCCTGTAGGAAGTGAGGGAGTAAGTCCCATGGGCGCTGGGGAGAGAACACCCCGGGCTGAAGGAGAGGCAGGGCCGGGCGGAACCTGCCTGCTGGTGGGGGGGGTGGGGCAGCGAGGAGGTGGTGAGGCTGGAGTGGGGCACATGAGGGGAAGAGCAAGGCCACCAGGTCAGGAGGTAACAGGTCAGACCACAAGAGAGAAGCGGAGTGAGGGTGTCACCCGTACTTGGGTGTGGTTACCAGAAGGGGGAAGGTTGTGGGGCTGGTGCAGTGCAGCCCACAGTGAGGGGCAGCAGGAGGAGGCTGGAGGGAGCGAGGGAGGGTGGCGGTCCCCCTCTTCCCCTTGGCCCCGCTGCGCCGTGTGTCGGCCCCTCCCTGACCAGTCCCTCCTTCTCCGCAGACATCCGGCTCAGGGTGCGAGCAGAGTACTGTGAGCATGGGCCGGCCTTGGAGCAGGGCGTGGCATCCCGGAGGCCCCAGGCCCTGGCACGGCAGCTGGACGTGTTTGGGCAGGCCACGGCGGTGCTGCGCTCTCGGGACCTGGGCTCTGTGGTCTGTGACATCAAGTTCTCAGAGCTCTCCTATCTGGACGCCTTCTGGGGTGACTACCTGAGTGGTGCCCTGCTGCAGGCCCTGCGGGGCGTGTTCCTGACTGAGGCTCTGCGTGAAGCCGTGGGCCGGGAGGCTGTCCGCCTGCTGGTCAGTGTGGACGAGGCCGATTACGAGGCTGGCCGGCGCCGCCTGCTGCTGATGGAGGAGGAGGGGGGAAGGCCCGCCTGAGGCCTCCTGATCCTGCATCTGGCAGGACTGACCCACCTCCTCGCCTCTGGGCCACCTTCTCCCCTGGAGGATGTCGACCATCTCTACTCCTAGAGGACTGTCACTCTGCTAGCTCTGAGGACTGTGACAGCCAGGCCCCTTGATAGACCCTCCCACAGGATGTGGGCTTTGAGGCCTAAACCACTTCCAGCTGAGTTTCCTTTCCAACCGCCCCCCCCCCCCCCCCCCCCCGCCGCGCCCCTTACCCCCCGCCCATTAGGTGCGTTCCCTCAGCTTCAGGAGGCCAGGGGCTCAGGCCTGCAGATCCGAAAGGAAGGGAGGCATAGCCACACACCAAAGGCCCCTTGCACATCGTATTCCTGACCCTGGGCTGTGTGCGTGCACACACGCTGCCCCCTCTGAAATCTCCTGGGCTCCTGCCCTGGCCTGTTCCACTTACTGCTTTGGCCTAAGGGCTTCTCTCTCAGGATCTCTGATTATACCGCCCCCCAGCCCTGAGCTTCAGCCACAGCAGTGGGCACTGGAGCTGGGGTGCATCTGGGGTCTGCTCACCTTGCCTGCACATCTCTACAGCCAGCCGGGCTCTGCCCAGCTTCCACACACAGACCTGGCTCTCCCCCTTCTCCTGCTCCCCGAAGCTGGACACAGATTTGCACATGGATCTGCACCGAGTGTCACACATGTGTTGCAGCGGCATCAGACCAACTGTGCTGTTTCCCAGGAGGCCAGGACCAGGAACCAGCTTCTTTCTCAGAAAGGGAAGGCAAAGGCTTGGGGCTGATGGGAAAGGCCTTTTATGAGTGACACCAATAAAACTGCCCTTGATAGGGCATAGGTGGGCATCACGGCTGTACTCTTTCCTTTATGGGCTGGAGGAAGGAGCTGATTAGAGCCTGGGCGCAGTACCAATCCCGGAGTTCCTCGCCTGGTATCTGGCTGGAGGGTGGGCAGGATGCTGGACCGTCATGTGCCGGCTGCTGCCACGGTCTTGCCCTCCTTTTGGCTTCAGTTTCCTCATCTGTTGAAGGAGGAAATACTGCCTTGGAGTCATAGACTCTCTCAACCTCATTCACACATGCTTCGCTCCTGTATGTCCTTGGGAGTGCTGGTATTTTTTAACTAGTTCGGTGAGGTGGGCTAGCTGTCTATCTCCAAGGCCGACAGAGCCCAAGGGTTTGGAAACCAAATGGGTCAGCAGCCAGTGCTCTCTGCCTAGAGCCCCTCTCCAGGTGGCTCTTCACCCCTCACAGCTTCTGGACAGTTACTAATCTTAAATCTGGATCTCTGTTGTTTCTCCCCCTGAGGCCAAACACTGCTTCCTGCTGCCCCGTGGCTACAGCTGAGGTTGTGGCCTCTTGCTCTTTCCCTACTCCTTGTTTTAAGAGTGTAGGAACTCAAGTTCCGTACACAATACTGGGGGCTTTCCTTCCTGGGTGAGAAGGGGACCTGGGCTGGGAGTTGGGGAGGGGGAGGGCAGGGATTCCCAACTGCCGGCTTTTCTTGGGGGAAAGGATGCAGCTATCCACGCCTGGGAACCTGTCCTGGACCCCTGACCTGTGTTGATATACAGGGATACAGTGGCAAGTCTAGGAGTTGAATCCTGTCCAGGAGTCATAGACCTGATCTACCTAGTTACTGTGTGATCCCAGACTGTCTCCATTTACCTTCTCTGGGAGGGAGGTAATGTCTGCTGGGCACCTAGATAAGATCTATTTAATACTTAGCCAGCTGTGTGAAGTAGGGATTTTGGAAGTGACTTGCCTCAGGAGTAGAGAAGCAATGAGATGGAAAACAGCTCTCCACTGGTGGATGCCGTCTGGTTGGGAAGGCAGGTAGGGGCTTCCAGGTGCTTTCTCCTTCCCTCAACTAGGGGAGTCTCCTTGGCTGGTATGGGACATAGGCTTTCTTTTCACGACCTGTCAACATTTGGGGTCTTCCTCTACCTGGGGCTTCCCGTGCTTGGGGGGTGGGGGTTGCTGCTTGACCTCACTTACCCTGAGCTAAACTTCAGCGTCCGCCTCTCCCTCAGGCCCTGGGGCGTCTCCCCACCAACCTCCAGGTTGCCAGCGGTGTGCCCAGCCTCTTTAGCGGAGAAGGTTCAGGCCCTGGCCCTTAACCCACCTCCACTCCCATCCCCAGTTCAGTTCCTTGCTGAAGCCCCCGCCCCCTGCTTCAGCCCCGCCTATTCCTTAGGCCCTCACTCCTACAAGCCCCGCCCCATGCCTTAGGCCCCGCCCGCTCCACCCTTTTCAGCCGGGGTCGGGGGTGGGGAGCGGGGGGTGCGTCTTTCGTGGCAAATGCATGCCGGAAGTAAGGGAGCCTAACCTTGAGGCCGCGGGAGCCGGAGGCCGCGGGAGCCTGCGCGGGCGCAGTGTGTGCCAAGAGTCCGCAGTGGCGGGAACCTCGAGGCAGTGTCTTGCGCTTCCAGGACCTGCCTGCGCGCATGCGCTAGGGAGCTCGCCTGGGCTTGCCGGAGCCCGTGTTGCGTGTTTGACAGAGTCCTGAGGAGGCCTATTAAGTGGGTCAAATCCAGGCTAAGAGGACAACCCAGGGAGATCAGAGAGCTTCAGAAGTCGAGAAAGATTCTATGGGGCAGGACATGGACAGGCTGCAGCCAAGGGAAATAGGGGCCTGTGGGAGCTCAGAGGAAGGCGGGCCATGGTTTCACAGAGGAGAGGAACCTGGAGCTGGCTCTTGAAGGATGAGTAGGAGTTCAGCAGAATGACAGAGAGGGGCCATTCCAGGCAGAGAACATTCCTCGAGGAGGCCTTAGGGAACATTCCTGAATGGGATGTAGAGAGACAGATGGACTGAGTCAAAGGTAAGTGGCAATGCACAGTCAGCCACGCCCTCGTTCAGTCAGCAATCATCTCCTACCACATTGCTAGCAGACACACAGGGGCCCTGACAATGACAACGTCAGGTGGTAGATGAGGCAGGCCCAGTGTACCTGCACAGCAGCACATGTTCCGAGAGGCCTCCCGGTTGCCCAGCCCTGGGCTGGCTGGCCTCTGCTGGGGATCCTGAGAGGACTCTAGCCTGGGCACTGGCTCTGGACAGCTCCTGTTCTGGTGGGTGAGCCAGACTGGGACACACTGTGGGTCACAGCCCAGAGTGGTCAGTGACAGCAGAGGCTGGGGGTGCTCAGATGACCCTGGATGGAGGGACCCAGGAAATCTTCATGGATTGGGAAGCTCCCTGTTCATTTTATTAAAAATTATCACCATCACCGCCGCCACCAAGATACTTTTTTTTTTTTTTGGCCATGCGGCACGAGGGATCTTAGTTCCCTGACCAGGGATCGAACCCACGCCACCTGCAGTGGAAGCGCGGAGTCATAACCACTGGACTGCCAGGGAAGTCCCGCCAAGATACTTTTGTGAAATATAACAAATATCACAATATAACATATAATTGTGAAATATAACATTCAGAAAAGTGCATAAAACATAAATTGTACAGTTAATAAGCTGTTGTGAAACACCCATGCCTCCCATGATAAGACATACATTAGCAACACCCCAGAATTCCCCCCACCCCCTTTCTGTCATGTGCACCCTCCTGATCACAACTCCTCTTCCCCTAGCTAGGAACACTATTCTTTCTTTTACAGTAATAAGTCCTTGCTTTTCTTTAACTTTCTAGTTTTATGTCACTCAATGAAATAGCTTTATCTCTTTTTGAATTTGATATAAATGGAATCATACAATATGTTTTCTGTTGTGTCTGGTTTCTTTTGTTCAACCTTGTGTCTGTGAGATTCTCCCACGTTCTGTTTATTTGTAGTTGACTCATTTTTATTGCTGTATAGTATTCATCGTATGACCATCCCACAGGTAGTTAGTTCATGCATTGCACTGTTGATGGACATTGGGTTGTTAGTTTGGAGCTGTACCGTATAATGCTGCTGTGAACATTCTTACGTTTGTGTGTGTGTGTGTGTGTGGTGTGGTGTGTGTGTGAACAAATGCTTTTTTTTTTAAATTTATTTTTGGTTGCGTTGGGTCTTTGTGCGTGGGCTTTCTCTAGTTACGGCGAGCAGGGGCTTCTCTTCATTGCGGTGCGCGGGCTTCTCACGGCGGTGGCTTCTCTTGTTGCGGAGCACGAGCTCTAGGCACGCGGGCTTCAGTAGTTGTGGCTCGTGGGCTCTGGAGCGTAGGCTCAGTAGTTGTGGTGCACGGGCTTAGTTGCTCCATGGCATGTGGGATCTTCCCGGACCAGGGATCGAACATGTGTCCCCTGCATTGGCAGGCGGATTCTTGTCCACTGCGCCACCAGGGAAGCCCAATGCTTACATTTGTGTTGGGATATACCTGGAAGGAGAATTGGAGAATTCCTGGACATGGGCAAGAGTATGTCCAGGTTTGGTCAGTACTGCCTAATTAGTTTCCTATGAGTGCTGTAACAAATTACCACAAACCTAGTGGATTAACACAGCGTAAATGTATTCTCTCACAGTTCTGGAGTCCAGAAGTCTAAAATTAGTTTCACTAGGCCGAAGTCAAGGTGTTGGCAGGCCCGTACTCCCCTTGGAGGCTCCACGTGAGAATTTGTTCCTTGCCTACTCTGGCTTCTGGTGGCTGCCAGTATCCCTTGGTCTGTGGCTGCATTACTCCAATTTCTGCCTCTGTAGTTACATTGCCTCCTCTCTGTCAGTGTCAAATCTCCCTTTGCCTCTCTCTTATAAGGATACTTGTGATTGCACTTAGGGCTCACTCGAATAATCCAGAATAGTCTCCTCATCTCAAAATCTTTAATCACATCTGCAAAGTTCTTTTTGTCACATAAAATAACGTCATTCACAGATTCCAGACATTAAGCCGTGGACTTTTTTTTTGTGGCTGTGCTGCATGGCTTGCGAGATCTCAGTTCCCTGACCAGGGATTGAACCTGTGCCCCCTGCAGTGAAAGGGCAAAGTCCTAACCACTGCCGGGGAACGTCCCTGGGGGACGTTTTTCAGCCTACTACACGGACAAATTTCTAAACTGTTTGTACCGATTTACTGTCCCACCAGCCCTGAGTGAGAGTTCTCTTTGCCTCACATCCTTGCCAATACCTGGTATTGTCAGACACTTTTAATTTTGTGGTAGGATACCATTTTGGTTTATCTTTCTTCTCCCTCATGATTAATTTCTGCTCATTCTTGAATGAGGAGTAGGAGGTCTTTGGGTGGATAGAATGGGCAAGGGTATTCCAGACAGGTGGAATACCATGTGTGAAAGGTCTCAGGAAACATTTGTTTAAACTGAGTAAGAGGTTGCTTTTTTTTTTTTTAAGCATTAAGTTATTAAAAGTAAAGAGTATGCAGAGAGATAAATGGAACAAAGTCAAGGGTAAATAAGATGGTCCAATGTGAGGCTCTGGCTGGGCAGGGAAGGGAGAGGAGCCCGGAAGGGGTCTGGCCAAACTGGCAGAAAACAGAAGGATGAAGGGAGTGGAGCTCTCTCTATGAGCTGATGCTACAGGTGTGATGGCAGCGGAGGCCTGCCAGCCCTGGAAGTCAGGTTCTGGGGTCAGAGCGCAGGATACTGGATTTTGAACATGGAAGACACGACTGGGTTGTGGTTTAAACCAGGGATTTTAAATTTTTATTTATTTTTTTAATTGAAGTACAGTTGATTTACAATGTTGTGTTAATTTCTGCTGTACGGCAAAGTGATTCAGTTATACATTCTTTTTTATATTCTTTTCCATTATAGTTTATCACAGGATATTGAATGTAGTTCCATATTCCATACAGTAGGGCCTTGTTGTTTATCCATTCTATACATAATAATTTTATCTGCTAACCCAAAACTCCCAATCCTCCCCTCTCCCACCGACCCCCCCTTAGCAACCACAAGTCTGTTCTCTATGTCTATGAGTCTGTTTCTGTAAAACCAGGGATTTTTAATTTGGGACCCAGAGAGTCCCATGTTACAATCCTGGCTCTGCCCCTTTACTGAATGTTACCCATGACTTTTCTCCTTCCCTCACCCCCAAATCATTCAACAATCATTTACCAATGTATACTTCTAGCTACTAGAGGATGGGTCAGATCCAATCCCTCTCTTGCCATGCTCTGGCTTTGTGGGGGATGTGATCACTGAGGGCATCTCAAAGGGACGTACGAGGGGCTGTGGGAACTCAGATGAGGCAGACACCAACTCTAATCTGGCTTCACAGAACCCAGGCTTCCTTGAGCCTTAGGTCCTCAGGTTCTATCACCCTCTGTTCCACTTCCTCATTGACATCTGTTGACTCCTTGCCTACTCCCCCTCATTCCTGAAGACTAGCACATCCTCACAGACTTCCTGTCCACCCCAGCCCCCGCCGTTCTGCTGGGATACTTAACCTCCGTGTGGTGACCCATCCTTCTAGTTATCGAGCGTCTTAGTCTCTTTCCACCTCATCCTTGGTGACCTTCCTCCCACACCAGCCGTCCACTCCCATGACCACACTTAGTCATGACCCGGAAGGGCAGTGCACACAGCGAACATTTGCTGAGCACTTATACCGCATGCCAGGCACTGTGCTAATGGTTTACCTGTTTACCCGTCCCCAAAACCTGTAGGGTTGGTATTTTAAAGATGAGGATACACACTCAGGAAGGTGAAGTCACTTCCCTGGGTGACACAATCAGTAAAGTGGCAAAGCCAAGATTGCAACAGAGCACTCTCTGGGTCCCAAATTAAAAATCCCTGGTTTTAACCACAACCCAGTACTATCTTCCATGTTCAAAATCCAGTATCCTCTGCTCTGATCCCAGCACCTTCCTTCCAGGCCTGGCAGGCCTCCGCTGCCATCACACCTGTAGCATCAGCTCATAGAGAGAGCTCCACTCCCTTGACCCCTCTGTTGTTTTCTGCCAGTTGGCCAGACCCCTCCTGGCTCCTCTCCCTTCCCTGCCCAGCCAGAGCCTCACATTGGACCATCTGATCTCTCTGGCTAGCTCTCTAATAGCCAGGGTCCCAGCGGGAAACAGAGGGCACCACAGCTGGGATTTCAAAGATCATTTAACGAAGGGACTTTTTGCAGAGTGTGGGCCAGGTTGAGAGAACCAACAAGGGAGGTGAAGGCAGCGGGAAGTTGGGACCACTCTGAGGTCTGCAGGGGTCAGGAGAGGAAATGATATTACTGGAGCCCGGTGAGACCGTGGAACATACCTGAGCAGCGTCAGCGTTGTGGAGGGTGCAGCCACTCTCAGAACTACGGTACTCTGACTTCCCTGGTGGTCCAGTGGTTAAGACTCCGCGCGTCCAATGCAGGGAGCACAGGTTTTGTCCCTGGTCAGGGAACTAAGATCCACGTGCCACGTGGCTCCCCCCCACCCCACCCCACCCCCCGCCAAAAAAGAAAAGGGACAAAAAACCATGGTAGTGGGAATTCCTTGGTGGTCCAGTGGTTAGGATTCCGTGCTTCCACTGCCAGGGGCCCAGGTTCGATCCCTAGTTGGGGAACTAAGATCCTGCAAGCCACGTGGCATGGCCAAGAAACAAACAAACAAACCACGGTACTGATCCAGAGCTGGGAGTAGGAGGTAACATATCCAGAATGACCCAGTTAGAAGTCAGAGGGCAACGCAGTCTGGATGATGCTGTTCATACGGGCAGAGAGGGTGGAGGTGGGCCTGGAGGGCAAATGGGAAATGGGCAGCGTGCTCTGGGTTCCTGTACACCCTGGCCTCGGCCTCATCTATCAGCACATCCCTAACCCTGGTTCAGGTGGCTGAGATTGGCTCAGAGAAGAATGGTGGCAAAGTGGTACATATAGGTGCCACTCCGACTTCTTGGTCAACCCCCGTCAGTCACCACGCTCCCATGAACATCCCCCAACCCTACCCTTTCATTCTCAACAAATAAAACTAAGGCTAGTCAGTCATTCCTTTCTTTCAGCTTCCTATACACACCTATAGGAATTCACACCCACCTTCACTTCCCTTCTCCAGGCTCTTTTCTAGTCCAGCCTCTCCACCCATGCATCGCCTATCATTATGACTCCCAGAATATTACTCCTTCATTCTTCCCTTCTCTGTTTCAACAGTGCTTCCTTCTCGCTCCTTCTTCATAGCCTATAAATATATGCAAATTCTACCGCTTTAACAACTAACAAGGACTTTGCTGGTGGTCCAGTGGGTAAGGCTCTGGGCTCCCAATACAGGAGCCCTGGGTTCCATCCCTGGTCGGGGAACTAGATCCCACACGCTGCAACTAAAGATCCCGCGTGCTGCAATTAAGACCCAATGCAGCCTAAATAAAATAACAAAAACAAGAACAAAAAACCTCTACCTCCCTTTACTCTGTGCCCCCTCTAGTGCCTGCCCTTTGTCTTTCTCCTCATCCCACCCAAAATTCTTGAAAATAAGTATGAATTAGGGTTCTTTGGCTGCAAGCAACAGAGACCGACTTGCTAACTTAAGCAAGCAAGGAATTTATTAGAAGGAAATAAATGTGGCACACAAAGTGGAAGGAAAGACCGAAGAATCCAGCTTCAGAAAAGACTGGAGCCAGGGCAGGGGCGGGAATCGAGAGAGCAGGAAGGAATGGCGGTTTCCTCAGGGCCCTGGCTGCTGCATGAATCAGCTCCAACCAGGTTCAGGCGTCCTGTCACGTAAGCTCACAATTCAAATTCCAGGGAGAGCTTCTGATTGGTGCAGTTTGAGTCATGTGACTTCCCTTTGGCCTGTGGACAGCTGGGCACCCTGGCGGACAGAGTCTCATGGAATCGTACGTATCTGGTAGGCCATGGGTGGTTACTCAGAGAAAAATCAGGGAGCTGTCATAGATGGTGGGGAAATGGCTTCTGGGCAGGCAGAAACAATAGATGTCCGTGCACTCCTGCTCGTCAGTCAGCCCCAGCCTTCATCTCCCATCTGAGTCCTCAACTCACCGAAACCATTTGCACCGAGCTTGTTAATGACCTTCTCTTGCCAAATCCAAGGACATTTTTCAGTCTTTATCTGCAGTTTTTAACTCCATTGACCAGTGCCTCTCTTTTGAAAATCTTTCCTCCCTTGGCTTCTGCATAACAAATCAACCCAAGACTTAACATCTTAAAATAACAAACATTTATTATCTCATAGTTTCTGCAGGTCAGAAATCCATGAGCAGCCTAGCTGAGGGGTTGTGGTCTCTTCTGAAGGCTTGGGTTGTGTGTGTGTGTGGATGGATAGCATGACCTAGTTTCCCCCAGGGTGAGTGATCCAGTAGAGGGAGAGAGAGACAGGGGGAGGGAGGGAGAGAGAGAGGGAGGAAGGAGAGAGACAGGAGAGGTGGGGAAAAAGAAAGACATGCACTACACAGGCAAGGAAGCTGTGGTGTTTTTTGTTTTGGTTTGGTTGTTTTTGGCTTGCAGGATCTTACTTCCCCTACCAGGGATTGAACCCTGGGCCCTCGGCAGTGAGAGCATGGAGTCCTAACCACTGGATTGCCAGGGAATTCCCAGTGTGGTCCTTTTTATAACCTAATCTTGGAAGTGACATCCCATCACTTCTGCCATATTCTATTTATTAGAAGTGAGTCACTAGGTCCAGCCCACAATGGGGAAGGAATCACACAAGCACATGAGTATCAGGAGGCAGGGTCACCGGGGGCCTTGTAGGGGCTGCCTACCTCGGCTTCCATAACACAGCACATTCATGGTTCTCCTTCCTCCCTGACAGCTTCTCTGGTCCTTGTAGGGGCTCCTCTTACTCTGCCCTGCCTTTGAAATGTGGCTCTTCCCCTGTGCTCCTTCCTTGGCCCATAGCTCTCTCATTCTTCATATTCTTCCTGAGAGATGTCCTCTACCCTCATGATTTTAGCTATCACCTGTATACTGATGATGCCCAAATCTTCAGTGCAGACCTGTCTCCATGATACTGCACGTAAATATGTCCAAATATTGACTGCAGAGCCAATATAAACTCTTGGACCCAGGGCATGTCCCATGAGCACTGCAGACATAAGAAGTTCCATAAAGGGACTTGCCTGGTGGCGCAGTGGTTAAGAATCCGCCTGCCAAAGCAGGGGACACGGGTTTGAGCCCTGGTCTGGGAAGATCCCACACGCCGTGGAGCAACTAAGCCTGCGTGCCACAACTACTGAGCCTGCGCTGTAGAGCCCGTGAGCCACAACTGCTGAGCCCGCGTCCACAACTACTGAAGCCCACACGCATAGAGCCCGTTCTCTGCAACGAGAAGCCACTGCAATGAGAAGCCTGCGCTCCACAATGAAGAATAGCCCCCGTTCGCTGCAACTAGAGAAAGCCCACGTGCAGCAACAAAGACCCAACGCAGCCAAAAATAAATAAATAAATTTATATTAAAAAGAAAAGTTCCGTAAAAACTTCACTGGGGAATTCCCTGGCAGTCCAGTGATTAGGACTCTTTGCTTTCACTGCTGAGGGCCCAGGTTCAGTCCCTGGTTGGGGAACTAGGATCCCGCAAGCCTCATAGCACAGCCAAAAACAAACAAACACAACAACAACAAAAGAACTTCATTGAATAAGTTCTGTGCCACCTCCTATTTTCTCCCAGCTCAGCAAATGGTACCTCCACCTACCCTGGCATCCAGCTGAGGAGCGTGCCCTTGACACCACTCTCTCCCTTACCCTCATATCCCAATGTAAAGCCTTGCTGACTGGATTTTCCTCAAGGTTTTTCCAGCCTGTGCCCTCCTCTGTGTCCCTGATACCAACATCGTAATACTAGCTTTTAGTACTTCTTGCCTAGGCTATTGCAACAGCTTCCTGATTTTTCTGGCCCCCACTCAAAAATGCAAAACTGCCCTTGATGAAACTCCCATGGCCTCTGAGATCAAAACATGCTTAATGACTGGGCCCCATCCAGCCTCTCCAGCAGCATCTTTCTGTCACAGCTTGTGCTCTAGCAACCCGCCCGCCTGTCTGCACACACTCTGCTCTTCCTCATATGTCCGTTATTTTCTGTTCATACTGTCCTCTCTGAGTTTAACGCCCCCTGCAATTTCGGGAGAATGATTTCCCCTTGAAAACTCAAGAGAATTTGAGCTCTTGACAGCAGGAGTTATATCCTCTCCTGCTTTGCATCCCCAGCACCTTCCATGGAAGTCACACTTATATAGGTACCTCAGCTTGTGTATGGAATGGATGAATGTATAAACTGGAGATTTACAGTAGCATAGGGTATGGGAGCTGGTTCCTTTTTTTTTTTTCACTCAGTCAAGTTTATTGAGAATCTACCACGTGCTCAGCACTGTCCTTGGCAGTGACGTGAGAAAAATTACAAAACAAGATATCGAGGAGGGAAAAATACACTTTGCACTCTGTTAATTTGCAGTCTTTTCCACGTTGCTTTTCAAAAGTGTTCTCGGGTTGTTTTGGGTTGTGATCTCCCTGCTTTTTCCATGTCCCCCTAAGGTTTCCAGCACTGTCAAGTTATGTGCCACTATGGCCATCCCCTAAAGAACAGAGGATGGGACAGGAAGAACAGCTTCCTGCTGATGGGGTAGTCAGGGCTGGGGTCCCATAGCGGGGTGGATACTTTGAGCGGGAACCCGTCAACCTCGAGGGCTCAGGGCACTCAACAGTGAATCATGAAAAGGCCAGACTTGGGGAAGCCCCAGACAGGGGCCCTGGGGCCCTCGCTCACCCCCTCCCCGGAAGACGTGCTTAAAGTGTTAACACTGTAAGAAAACGAGGCATAGCTGCATGCAGGCCTGGACGCACCAGACTTCTCACCTCTCATTCTTCCCCTTTCTTGTGCTAACACCAGGCGCTGGCACCACCAGGGCCCAGGCCAGTGGGGAAGTCTAATGCCAAGTGAAGAAGTGGAGAAGGTCCAATGTATAACCTATGATGCCCAAGGGGGGCTGGGGCAGAGAGGTACGCAGCAAAGGGTACTGGTTTGTGCTTGGCCAGCGCTGCTGGGCCAGAGGTGAGTTCCTGTGCCAAGGGCAGGTTGGTTCTCTACAGCTAGCAGGGTCCTAAATTTTCCCTGAGGGAACAAAGCTGCATAGCATGGGAAGGAGATCCAGGACGTGCAGGGCCCTCCCAACCAGGCATGCCCCCAGTGCTGAGGAGTACCGGTGTAGGGCACAGAGCTGCCCCAAGCAGACAGGCCATGCCACGCTTAGATGCTGGATGACCTCCAGGCACACCTGGACAGAGAGCCCCATCCGCCTGGGCACAGGCAATCATGCAGGCCCTCAACCAGAGTTGGAACAAGGGCTTAGGTCCAGCTGCCAGCCTTGCCAAGGATACCAGTGACCCAGAGGACAAGCAGAAGTGGCAGTGGCATGGGCTCTTCCCGTTGGCAATGTGGCCAGGCCTTGGAGGAGGACCGGGAGGGTGCCCAGGGCCCAAGAAGGAACCCTCTGTCTTGGCCTCAGCTCAGAGCCAGATCTCATCACTGCTCACACTGGACACCCGATAAATGTAGCCCAGCATCGGGAGACGGATGAAACCTCGGCTGGTGAGGAGGCCGCCGGGCTCTGGATCCAGAAACTCTGTCTGGCTGTTGTCCTGAGCCATCTGCTGGTCCGCTGGTTTCCCTCTGGAGTCTGGACTGAGGTCACTGAGCTGCAGGTGGGACGGGAGGGACATGTTCTCCCGCGGCAGGTGCACGTTGTTGAATTTCAGGTTGTTGGAGTCACTAGGGATCAGGGATGGGTGCCGGGAAGGGCCTGCGGCCGGAAGCGAGGCGCTGGTGACACCCACGTCGTTGGTGGCCACCGAGGAGAGGCTATGTGTCAGGCTGCGGAGCTGCAGCTGCACGGCGTGTTTGGTGAGCCACAGGTAGTTCTGGGCATCCAGCACCAGGAAGTCAGAGGCATTGACAGTCACCGGCCCATCCTGGTCTATCCAAGTCACGTTGGCAGGCGGGTTTGCACGCGCCAGGGCAAAAAGGACGACCAGGAGGCCTGGGCCTTGAACTTCCTGGTACTTGGCCCCAACCTGGGCAATCTCCAGCTTAACTGTACACCTTGCAGGCACAGAACTGAGCGCTGACTCCACGGGACAAACAGGCACACACTCGCAGGTACACAGAGACAGCCAGCAAACGTGCAGCCTGCACCAGGCCCAGACACACACACACACACACACAAACACACACACGCATAAACACTCGGGTACACGTGCCCCTCCCCCAAAGGGACCGTCCTTCTCCCGACCCCGGCTCTCTCCTGCCCGCTTCCCTTACTCCATCTACGCCCCTTTTCCTCTCCTCTGGATTTGGGCTGAAGAGGAGGGGATCCGGGAGGCGGGGGTCACAAAACATGCCCACCCCTGCCTCTGGGAGCTGGTTCTTGAAGTCTAATAGGTTAGCCAGGGGGAGAAGAGTGGGAGGGACATTCTAGTTATAGGGAACTGCATGTACCAAGGCCAGGAGGTAAGAGGAGGCGGATTCAAGGAAGTAGTGGTGGTCCGGTGTGGTCGGAGGATAAGATGCATGGTGGGCAGGGACTGGAGGGGGAGGGGAGCCAGATATTGCAAAGGGCCTGAAAAGCTGGTGAAGGGGTTTGGCTTTTGTCCTGTTGGCAGCAGGGAGCCCTGAAAGAGTTTGAAGCAGGGACTTCATCAGAGGCATGTTGTGGAACAATCACCCCAGTGGCCAGACTGGAAACTGGGAGGCGAGGTAGGAAGCAGGTGCATCGGGCCAAGCAGAAGGTGTGGAGGCCTGAACCAGGACACTGGGGGCAGGGAAGAGAAGAGGAGACGCATTTGAGAAATATTAGGTTGAATTCTTTGAAACTGCTCTTTTGTAAAAAAAAAAAAGCTGATTGACGATTGGTAATTTTCATATGGTTCATCTTTTTTTTTTTTTTTTTTATGGTTCATCTTTTTAAAAAAAATAATTTTATTGTTTTTTTCAGTTGGTTCCTACATTTTATTTATTTTAAAATTTTAATTTTATATTGGAGTAGAGTTGATTAATAATGATGTGTTAGTTTCAGGTGTACAGCACAGTGATTCATTTATACATATACATGTATCTATTCTTTTTCAAATTCTTTTCCCATTCAGGTTATTACAGAATACTGAGCAGGGTTCCCTGTGCTATACAGTAGGTCCTTGTTGGTTATCTATTTTAAATATAGCAGTGTGTACATGTCAGTCTCAAGCTCCCAATCTATCCCTCCCCACCGTTTCATCTTAATATTAAGGCGGGAAATGAACTGAATTCGATTTTAAGCCTGATTTGGATATGAATGTGAGGAAGAGGCTGTCAGGCTGGGGGCCATTTTTCTTGACTTCATTGCTAGATAGGATGGAGTTGCTACTATGGGGGGAGGGATCTCAAGTGTGTGTGTGTGTGTGTGTGTGTGTGTGTGTGTGTGTGTGTGTGTTGGGGGGGCACGATGGGGAAGAGGCATTTCAGGTTAGACTTGTTGATTCTGAGGTGCCTTTGGGACCACCAGGAGGTGGCTGGATATCTGGTCTGAAGCTTAGGAGAGAGGGGTAAGCTGGAGACAAATTTGGGGTTACCAGCAGAGAGAAGACAGTTTGGGGTAGGGATGATTCACTCTGGGAGAGCAGCCGAGACAGCAGGAGAACCCGAGGAGTGAACTTTCTTAGATGTAAAGAGGATTTTTAAAAGATGGTTGTGACCGTGTGCTGCAGAGAAGGCAAGTCCCATAGGACTGAAAAGCGCCTATTGGATGCAGCAAGGAGGAGGCCATCTGCAAGGGGGAACATTGATGGGGGTGGTCTAGACTGGGCTCTGGTGGGGCAGAGACTAGGCCCTGGCCTTGACACTGTCCCTTCATCCTCAGTAATGTATGGCTCCAGCCACCAGGGGGCAGTGGCCACATGGAATCCAGGCCGGAGGGATCCACTGGGGCCAGCAAGCTTGCAGATAGATGTGGGCCGTGGGCAGGGACTGCGGGGGCGGGGGGATGGCCCACTTCAGAGGCTGTTGCCTGGTGGGGAGGGACGTTCCCACGTGAAGGGAGCAGGAATGAAGTTCCGGAAGGACAGGGGAAGGAGCCCCTGTCTGTGGGGCGGCCGAGGGCAGATGAGCAATTCCCGGTCCTGTCTTGCTTGCAGTTTCCCTCTTGTGGGCCTTTGCAGGTGCAGGTGGGGTTTATTCAACCCAGTACTCCCAATGGTCATGAGGTTTGTATTTTGGACCTTGATTTTCTCTACTCTCATTACTTGATAGCCCTACTTTGCATTCTGTGTTTGAGGCATACTGAACTTTTTTCAGTCCTCATCTGCTACCATATGAAAGTCCTTCTTCCATGGAAACGCCTTGCCCTCCACCTCCATCCTTAAGGTCTTATCTCAGGCATCACCTCCTCCTGGAAGCCCTCCCTCACTGCCCCCTCCACCTCCTCTTGGTTCCTACTGAGCACAGTTTTCCCTATCTTGAGCCTTAACGTTCCGGCGCATAATTTTTTGTTTATTTATGTATTTTTGCTCAGCTTTATTGCAGTATAATTTAAATACAGTCACTCACCAACTGTAAGTGTACAGTGTGATGGGTCTTCACACACACAGGGTCATGTAACTGCCCCCAGTCATGACGCAAAACATCTCCGTTACCCCCCAAAGTTCCCTCCTGTCCCTTTGCTATAGTCCCTCCTCCCAATCCCAGCTCCTTTCCACCACTGAGCTACTTTTCTGTCACTAGAGTTTCGCTCTATCTAGAATTTCGTATAAATGGAATCCTATCGTATATAGTCTCCTGTGACAAGCCTTGTTCACTTTGCTTTTCGGGTTCATCTGCGTTGCTGAGTGTGTCAGTAACTGCGTATTTCTTGTCTTTTCCCTCCCCACAACAGGATCTCTGTGAGGGTCACGTTTGTGTTTTCAGCTCATAGCACGGTCCTAGCGCAGACTAGCCCTCAGTGAATGTTTCTTAAATGGAACTGGATCATATGCTCTGGGAGAGACAACCTAGACGAGCTTCTCGATCCTTGGAAGTGCATAACGCTAGGCCCATCTGCAAGATGTCCGGTGGCCTTCACGTCGCTCTCCGGCTGCTCTTCCATTTGCCCTGGCCATTTCTAGCCAGCAGGCTCTCGCTCCTCTGCTCCTTTCTAAACTTCTTCCTCTACCTGGTCCTTGGTTCTCCACTCCTACCCGCCCTTCTGGCCTTTGGAAACCTCTGTACCACGGAGCCCTCACCTCCTTGAGTCTGCCAGCTCCTCCTACCACCGCCTCCTGGACCCTCCCCCTGCAGCTGCCTCCACCCCTCGGGCTGGCTCTGGGTACCATTCTCTGTGGCCCAGGAGCCCTTCTCTCTGAGCCAGCTCCTCCTACCACCGCCTCCTGGACCCTCCCCCTGCAGCTGCCTCCACCCCTCGGGCTGGCTCTGGGTACCATTCTCTGTGGCCCCAGGAGCCCTTCTCTCAGCTCCTTTTGGGATGCTGGAGGCAGCTCTCTGCCCCATCCCGGGATGCTGAGTTATGATTTCTCTTCCCTCCTCTCTTCTGCTTCCTGCCATCCCCCTTCATGCCCCACTCAAACACCTTCCCATGGGAGGACCTTGGGGGAATCTCTAAATTTTGTACTGGCCAGAAAAACCTCTATCTCTCTGATTTCTTTCCCTCTCCTCCTTCCCTCCATCTCTCATCTCTTTTCTCCTCTCCCCAGTCTGGGTCCCTCTTCTTGACACCCTTAGCCCACTCTCTACTCGCTGGTCTCCTGTCCGCCCCACTTACCTCCTTTCTCTTCCAGTCTCCCCTCCGTTCTCTCCATCCATTTACCTGCTGTCCCTGTGCTCCACCCTTTCTCATCCACTGTCTCCTGTCTGCCTCTGTCCCCACGGCCTCCTTCCTTCCTTCCCGAGGTCCCATTCCACTTCTACTTCTCTTTTAACCCCCCTTCTTCTTGTACCACTTCTTTCCTCCTTCTCTGTTTCCTTCCCCCACCCCGTGTGCCTCCGTTTCCCATATCTTACCCCCTTCACCCTCAGGGGTGTAAGGGAGACCCAAGACTTGTGAGCCAGACACAAAGACACACACACACACACACACACACACACGGCCACAGATGCGTGAACAGACACGTTGCATTAGCAAGCATGTGCCTCTATCCAGAGGTGCGTTCAGATATGCAGACACAATTATAAGTATCCATAGCTTACAACATATTGCATTTATAACACCAGGTACCGTTATTTTTACACAAGTTTCTGAAATGTGAATGGGCCGAACGAGGAAGGGTGAGAGCTAAGCACACAAGTTCACTCACAGGGGAAGAACTGCGTGCAGGCATATCTGTACCCAGACACGGCTCTCGCTCAGACCCACACACACACACACTCTTCAGAGGAATCCACACTTCTGGAATCGGGGGTCTTTCGGAAGCAGGCAGAACATGCACATTTTCCCAGCGTTGTGTGCCGTGTCCCGCATACATCTCCGAACGTGCCTGGTGGCTGCCTCCACCCTCCCAGGGTTATGACTCAGGGCTGGGTGGAGCCCTCGAGAGCATTTAGGACAACCTGCCCCCAGGGCTGTCCTCCTGCATCTGCTTCTGGTACATGAGGAATGTCAGCTTCTGCTTGATATAGATATTCTGGATAATTAGGGGATACCTATCATATGTGGGCCACTCAGCATCCTGTCTAGTGAGCATCTGAAATGGATGGACTTCCCACGTAGCAAATCAATATTTTTGGATCCTTAATACCGGTACTAGTGTCCTTAGTGCGTATTCATCATACACATAATTATTACATACTTGGTCATTCTTAGAAGGGATGAGCCCTCACCGCATGCCGTCCTTTTAGGTGCTGGGGGGCGAGGCAGAGCACAGCCCATCCTTGTCCTTGGCCCCAGCCCTGGCCTGGAACCTCCCTTCTGGCAGTCATCCTCTGTCTGTTGTGCACACACATACCGGGGTCTGTTGGGTAGTTCATTGCAGGGTCTGTGTTCCTCCTTGCTCCTTCCAGGGTGGGCCATTCCTGTGTTGTCATTACACACACACCTTTTTTGGGGGGTTTCCTTCTTACTAGCGGGACCCATGTGCCTTTGTCTGCAAACGGAGTGGGAGTTTCTTATAGTAACTTGCGTTATACTCATGTTGTGGGTCTCCAGGATCTGCTCATGGGCCTCTCCCACGTTGACACTAGGGAGGCCCATTAGGCCATGCGCCTGCTTTATGGGCACAGGCCATACAATACTCCCTGCGTTCATTTGTGCGGTGCATACACGCTGTGGATCCTGGCAAGCTGCTTGGTATGTGGTTCCTCCGTCCATGCCCTGTAGTTCTTGTGTGCCTAGTTTGTGTGCAGGTGGGGCAGGCATCTCCTGTATTTATCTGTGTCCTGCACAGTCAGTGTGGGTGGGGCCTGAGGGCCTGTGATGTGTAGGATGTATTAAGTGGTTCCATGTCTCTTATGCACGGGCTGCGAAAGTCCCTGTACCTACTGTGTATGCACGTGGGGTGAGTATTTCTTGCATTTATTTGTTTTGTGCACACCCTGTGGGTCCCAAGAGGCTGCTGCGCACACGGGGTGGTAGGTACTTCCGTGTCTGTTAAGAACGCTGCACGGTCCCGTGTACTTACTTTGTACGCCCGCGGGGTAGGTGTTTCCTGTATTTATTTCTGTTACGCACTTGCATTGTAGGTCCCGGGAGCCCTCTCGGTACGGTACACGTGGGCAGTTGGTGATTCTCATGTTTCTCTCACGCACCCAACGCGACGATCCTGTGTGCCCATTCAGTCGGCACGGGGCAGCCGGATGACGGGTAACAAAGCGACAGGCAGTTGCTGAGCCCAGACCGCGCGGCGCGCCCGCGCCCTCCTCCCCCAAACCCCTTCCTGGTCTGGGTACCACTCGCAGCCCCATCCTCCGCCCTGCACCGCAGCGCCCCCGCCGGCCGGGGCCGGCGGCCACGTGTCCTCCTCAGACTCGGAGCCGACTTTGCCCGGGGCCCAGGGTCCCCTCCCCTTCAGCCTCCCTTTCCTTGCTCTCCCTCCCCAGCCTTACTGTGTTGGGCACAGGGGAGGTGTTCAGTGACCGTGTCCTGCCCTCCTTGCTTCCCTCCCCTCCCTGCTATTTTTGTCTCCCCCAACCTGCTCTCCTGTTCTCTCCCCCTCCGCTCCCCTAGACCCCCTTGTTCCTCTCCTGGTCTCTGCCCTCACCCCAGCCTGCACCTTTCTGCTTTCCCTAGGCTCTGCCTCTTTGTCCCCCACCCTGCCACACACACCTTTTCCAGTCTCATTCTGTATTTCGGACTCTCCATTTATCTCTTGGTGTCTCTGTCTTGTACCTCCCTAAGGATTTCTGTCCACCAGGGCGCCTCTTCCAGTGTCTGTCTGTCTCCATCGACCATATCTCTCTCTGTCTCTTTAGATGTCTCCTCTGTCTCTTGCAGTCTCTGTCCAGGTCTCTGTATCTCTGTGTTTCTCTGCGTCATCACTTTGCCTCTGTAAATCTCTGTCTTTGCTTTCTGTCTCTGTCTGTATTTCTTCTTGTCTCTTTTTCCGTCCTGGCCTCTGTGTCTCTCTTTGCACATTTCTTGCTTTCTGTCTCTTAGGTTCCCTCTCGGAATCCCTGTGTTTCTCTATGTTTCTGTCTACATCTCACAAGTCATCTATCTCCTTGCCTCTGCCCCTCTCTCTCTGTGCCTCTTTCTCTTTCTCTATCTCAGTCTCTGTATCTTTTGGTCTCTGTCAGTGTCTTTCTGGCTTTGCCTCTCTTGGGCTCTTTCTTCATATCTCTCTGACTCTGCATGTCTCTCTTATCTCCGTGTCTATCTCTCTGTGCCTGTCTCTGTCTCTGTGTCTTCCTATCTCTCTATCTCTCCAGCTCTGTCTTGCCTCTTCCTCCCTCTTTCTCTGAGTGTGGCTCTTTCTCCTATCTCTGGTTCTTGCATGTCTCTCTCTCTTATCTGTGTCTCTGTCTCTCTCTCTCTGTGACTATTCACATCTGCTGTCTGTCTGCTTCTTTGTGGCTGTTTTTTGGCTCTTCATCTCTCTCTCTGCATGGATCTCTTCTCCTTATCTCTTTGTCTCTGAGTGTCTCTGGTTCTTAGTGCCTCTCTCTGCTTTCATGTCCCCATCTGCTCTCCCCACCTCTCTCCTCACCACCCGCCCATGCCTGTGTCTACATGTTTCTGTGTGTCTCTGGCATCTCTCTGCCTCTGTTAGTCTCTCCCTGCCTCTGTATCCCCTGTACTCCCACCCTCTCCTCTCTCCCTTTCCTTCCTGTATTCTGTGTCTCTGGTGTCTCTTTGAGTCTCTGGGTCTTAGGACATCTCCCTGCCTTTGAGTCCCCCTCTGTTCCCCACCCCTCTCGCTCTGTCTCTGTATTCATATGTTTCTGTGTGTCTCTGTGTCTCTCTGACTCTATGTCTCTGTCTCTGGGCATCTCTTTGTCTCTGTGAGTCTTTCCCTGCCTCTGAGTCCTCTGTGCTCCCTGCCTATTCCCTCTCCCTTGTCTCTGTCTCTGGATGTCTCTGTGTCTCTGGGTGTTTCTGTGAGTCTCCTGGCCTCAGGGCACCTCCCTGCTTTTGAGTTCCCCTCTGCTCCCTGCCCCTCCCTTTCCCCTCTGTCTCCTTCTGTGTGTCTCTGTGTATCTCTGTGTGTCTCTGTAGGTCTCTGTGCTTTTCCTTGTCTCTGTGTCCCCCTCTATTCCCCACCCCTCTCCCCTCTCTCTGTTACTGCATCTCTATCTGTTTCAGCCTCTGTCTGTTTCAGCCTATCTCTGCGTGTCTCTGCGTGTCTCTGTCTCTGTGAATCTCTGTGTCTCTGTGAGTCTGGGGCCTCTCCCTGCCTCCGTGTCCCCTGCGCTCCCCGCCCTCTCCCTCTCCCTCTCTCCCCCCTCGCTCTCTCGCTCGCGCTCTCTCTCTGAGCATCCTTGGGCCCGGGGTTGCCATGGGGACAAGGTGGGAGCCGGGGATGGCGCGCGCCTGGGCTCGCGCCGGCAGCTCAGGCGAGGAGCAGCGGCCAGAGCAGCGCCAGCAGCAGGCAGCGAGCGGGCGCGGGAGCGGGAGCGGGAGCGGGGGTAGCGTTGGCGGCGGCGGCTCCTCCTCGGCCATCCCCTCGGAGCTGTGCAGCTGACGCGCATGGCGAAGACAGCGGCGCCTACCGATGGGAGCAGCGGTAAGGCAAGGCGGCGCGGCGCAGCCGGGCGGGCGGGCGGGCGGGCGGCGGGCAGCCTCCTCCTCTCCCCAGCTCGCCTGCGCGCCGCCCGCCCGCCCTCCCTTCCTCCCTCTCCCCTCGCAGCCCCTGCCTGCCCGCCCGCGCCGCGCTCGCCCTTCCATTTAAAAATCTTTAAAACTTTGCATATTAATATCTGCGCTTTGCATAATCTGACCCGCGCTTTATTGATTGCAAGAAGCTTAATGCAGCCGGCTCGGCCTATTGCAGAGAGCTCTCCGGGCGGGAGCCGGGCGGGCGCCGCTCGCTTCGCACCGCGCTCGGGCTGCCCGCCGCCGCTGCGGCCCCGGCCCTCTCGCCTCCCTCCCGGCGCCCGGCGTCGGGGCTTTGCCCCCTGGCTGGGTATTTTTATTATTTGGGGGCGAGGTGTGTGTGGGGGGGTCGGCTTACTGTTGGTGGCAGCGAGGGAACCAAAGGAGAGATGTGCGTGGTTGTGGGGGGGAGGGATGGGAAGAAATGGGGACGCAGAGGAGGTGAAGAGGGAGAGAAAAAGGGGAGAAGGGGCAAGAAGGAAGGGGAAAGGAGAGGCGTAGAGGAGGAGGCAGTAGAGAGAGGAGAGAGCAGAGAGCAGTCGACTGGGGACGGAACTGAAAGGACGGAGGAGCAGAGCGGAGACAGAGAAGAGAAGAGAAAGGAGGGAGGCCCAGGAGCGCAGACTAGAGAAAGAGCGGCCGGCCGGGAGCTGGCGGAGGAGGCGGGCGGTGGGCGCTTTCATCGCTGCCGCCCCCAGGCCAAAAAAATAAAGGAAAAGAGGAAAAAAATAACACCAGTAAAAAGACGAAAATAAACCACATCGCGGCTGGGGCCATCATATACAAAAAGGAGCGAGCGCAGAGAGGAGAGACAAGGTGGCATCTGCGCCCGACTGGCTTCGTTCGGCGCTTTGGAGAGGCTCCCCGGGCTGGGCGGGATCCCCATTTTGGACCCTGCATTTGGGGAGCGGGCGACTGTGGAGAAAATGAGGCGAGAGGGGGTCAGGGCTGGTGGCGGTGCCGCCTGTTTGTTTGTTTGTTTGTTTCCTCCCTTTCCTGGGGGTGTGGGGGCCGGTGTAGTGTGATGATGGTGAGGATATCGGTTGGTGATGCTGTCTGAAGCTCGGAAGCAAGCAGGGTGCATGGGGGGGGAGAGGTAAGAGGGCACGGGCAATGAGCAAGGGCTGGGGGTGGGAATGAGGGGCAAGAGAAAGAAACGGGGCGCCTCGGACTGCCAGAAGGGTGGAAGCCGGGATCAGGGCTCCAAGAGGCAGTGGCATCTCTGGCCGGAGAGGTGGGCAGCAGAGCTCCAGGGCCCCAGAGCGATGTTGGGGAGCCAGGGTGCGCCCCTCAGTTCTCTGGGCAAAGTCTGTAACTTGGGGAACCCCCTTGGCCGCCTCCTCCTGCCTCTTTTCTCCCTTCTCTTTTCTTCCTCTCATGTCCTACCTCAGGCTCCTTTTTCTCCATCTCCTTTGCTGGTGTCTCTTTCTCCCTGTTTTCCAGTTTCTCTGTCTCTTCCTCCTCTCCACAAAAACTACCCCCCACCCCCTCAGGTTTTCTTTTTTTGCCATCTTCCTTTTCTCCACCCTCCCTTTCTTTTTCTCTCTTTTCCCCCTTCCCCCTGTCTCCCTCCCTGCCACTCATTTTCCCTGTCGCCCCGTCCTTTCTACCCCCTCCCTCAGCTTCATTTATTCATCACTTTTGTAGCATTCGGCTTGAACAGCGTGCCAGGGAGAGGGGCTCTGTGCAAAGACAGGACTGCCCCAAGTTCCCACCAGAGCCTAAGCCTTATTCCGCAGACCCATGTATTTCCACCCTCTTTCATCCCTGCTGGGGGCGTGGGTCTGCCCCGGGTGGGGGTCTCTAGCGCCATCCCCCTCTTTCCTCTGGCCTCCTGGAGAAGTCCTACTGGATGCTCACTGGGGCCATGGCAGGGGGAGGGGAGGACTTTAAGTGAGGGCTCATGGTTCTGGACTCAGCCCCGCTGAGAGAGAAGGGTGTGGACGGGAAAGAAAATGACACGGATGGCTAGTGGGAAGTGAAAAGGGGAGGCCATTTGTGCGGGGGTCCATCTGAGAGGGTCCTCAGAGCTTTTGCGCCCCAGGTAAAAGATCCAAAGAGAAAGCCTCTGGCCTGCTGACCACTCCCCGCTCTTTCCCTCCATCCTGAGGCCTGCAGAGTTAGGGAGCAGGTCCTGGATTTAGGGAAAGACCCAATGAGACGCTTAACTCAGTAGTTTTTAGCCTCTTACCATCCTGCCAGGTGAATTTGCCCCCTCCCCCAGGGCGGGAAGGGAGAGTGTGGTGTCAGTGAGCAGTGAAGGGCTGGAGAGTACAGTCAGACCATGGCGGCCATGTGCATGTGTACATGGCCTGCGGGCATTGAGAGAGGCGTGCGGGACGGACTGACTGTGTGCAGGGCTTGGGAGCCTTGGCAGAGTGAAGAGAAAAGGTGTAGAATCACGACAGGTGTGTCCAGCGGGGGTGGGGCCGGTACTCGGGGTTTCCATTGTGGGTGATGTGTGTGCAGGAGGGAGTTGGCGCGAGTATTTATCCTGGAAGTTCCTTTCCTTGCCTCGATGTCCGTGGAGCCCTCGCTGCATGTGCGCTCGGGAGGCACTCTGGCTCTGTGCGTGGCGGCCGTTGGCGCGTGTGCAGGTTTGTGTGCCAAGTCTGGCATCGGCGGTGAGTACGTCAGTCTGTACGTGCAGCGTGGTTGGCCTACAGGCTCTGCGTGCAAGTACCAGGTCTGACTGTGGTGTGTGCCCCAAGCGTACACATGAAATAAAGTCACCTGTGTGAAAGTATAATACCGTTTCGACATAGAGCTATTATTACTGTTGCTGTTGTTATTCTTGTTAGGTGTCTCTGGGTCTCTGTGTGTCCTGGGTCAGAGGGAGGGTGGGTTTGTGAAGCAGGGTCCCGGTTTAGTGATTAGAAACGTGCACAGAGGTCGTGGGCGTAGGGGTGGGCTCAGTAGCATGCTTGCACAGCAACCTTGAGGCTGGGTTCAAGAAAACAAAACCAGCAAAGATCCCCCCTCCCCGAAGTCTGCCAGCCCACAGAAACCTTCCCTGGCTGTTCCGTAGTAACAAAGCGTCCTGTGGCAGGGGGTGGCAGGCGGGCCAGGAGGGAATCGCATCAAGGCCACCGGCAGCATGTCCAGTTGCTGGTAATGGGATTCCACATCTACTTCCTGATTTCTGGATAAGGCTGGACAGAGGCCCATCCATGTCCATTGGAAAGGTCCAGATTCCTATTTCCCTTAGGCCGCTGGCCAACCCTCTGGCCGGTTGCAGTGCCGTCCTTGGGGGCCTTGGTTGCCCTCACTTCCCTCTGTCAGTCTTTGCAGGGAAAATGGAGGGTGTCTGTTTCACGGACCGTGGTATGGAAAGAACTCAGCCACAGTGTGTGTGTGTCTGTGTGTATGTGTGTGTGTGTGCACCCACAGCCATGCTGTGTGTGTGATGGAGGTTAGCCCGTACATCCTAAACAGCATGCTAGCCAGATTTTTTTCCAGCAGACCCATCAGTGGTCACCCCAGGCCCCCTGCATTCTGCTTCATACACATTCGCTCCTTGCATGCAGGGGCCATAGGCCAGAATCCTTTCCCCCACTGATGTGACAGCCAAGCTAGGGCCCCCAACCTCAGCACCCCCCTGGGTAGAGCTTGTCAGAGCTCTGACGCATATTCGTAGTGTGTTGGGGCATGACCCTGGATGGGGGGACAGATGGCTATGCCAGTGGGTACTTGGACTTAGATGGGGGCAAGGAAGCAGTTTCCCTGTCTGGCATGTGGTGGTTAATTTCCAGTATTTTTTTCAGGATTGAAATGGTTGAGAAACCTGAGTGTGGGGAATTGTTGGAGGAGAGAGTGGACGTGGGGGTCTCCTTAGACCGGGGTCTGTTCTTTCTTCTAAATATATATCACTCATTGTTTTTCCCTTGGGCCTAACAACTCCTAATCTAATAATAATAATAATAATAACGATGACGACACCTCTTACAACTGCCTACCTCTTACGGCAGCCCTGATGGTGCCCCTTTCACAGATGAGGGCTTGATTCTCTCAGCCTATGAGCACCCAGGCGGTGCTAGGACTGAGGTCTTAGACTCCTGGTATCACGCCTGGCCTATCTTTGGAGGTCTGCCCCTCTCCTCTTATCTGTCTCAGCACCATTTCCTTTCCCTGGCTCGGCGCCTTCCCCCACTTCCTCCCTGCCCCCTGAGACGTCCATCCACAGGCCCTCTCCCGGGACCTGTCAGGTGGATGGATGCCTTACGTGCCTCAACAAGGGCTTTGAGGACCTGGGTTTCGCTTTGTATCTTGAAGGGAAAGCCAGCAAAGGAGTGAGATTGAGAGCCCACTCTGTGGGTGACAGTTTGGGGCTGGCCCTCTTCAATGACAGGGTTACCGATGAGCTTAGGTTCCCTCCCTCTCCAGCCCCTGCTGGTGAGCCAGCACCTTCCCAGATGCAGGTGGTGGCCTTGAGAGGCAGGTGCCCCTTCCCTCACTCATCCACAGCCCCACCTTCTTTAGATCCTCGGGGCAGGCGGCTTTCCCAGCTCTGACACACTCGGAAGGAGGCTGGAGGTGGTGACCCCACTTCCTAGGTCCCCGAATTCAATAGGTATTTACTGAGTGGTGTGAGTCACCCAGCTAATGAAGTACAGTCAGTTCCCTGAGGTAGTCAGGCCATGGCAGCATGATCGCTCCTTACCTGAGAACGATTGTTAGGGACCAGCCATGGGCTCTGAAGCAGACCCAGCCTTAGACAAGATTCTGGGTGCCTGGAGCACAAAGGGAGCTTCTGGGTCATCAGGAATCTGGAGGAGGGAGATGTGTGTTTAAACAGGGAGGTGGGTCTTCGAGGATGCTCAGGCACTGAGGAAGGGGGCAAGCGGGGAGGGCGGAAAGATGACTGAGGGAAGTGGGGAGCAGGGAGGAAGCGGCCCAGGTTGGGAGCATGGCCCTAAGAGCTGAGGTTGGCACGTTGTCGCAGGGCCTATCTCTGGAGGTTCTGAGAAGTTTGGACTTGATCTCTCTGGCCCTGGGGAGCTATCACGTGTGTGATCTTGAGCGCACATGTGCACCTTACGACAGCGTGCCTTGGACAACACGGACTAGTGTGTGAGCGTGAGTGAGCGCCTGTGCGCGCACACACACACACACACACACACACACACACACACACACACACACACAGCCCTTCACCCCGGCGTCCATTCGGACGCGCTCTCCTTCAGAGAAACTGGCAAGGGGGTACTTTAGCCGTCATCCCCAAGACCCTATACCGTTCAGGGCTGCGGCCCGCACACGTGAGTGAGTGTAAGAGCAGGCTGGGGACCCTCCCCCACCGGGGTTCGGACTCATGTGGCATTCACAGACTTAATCCCCCGCAGTGAGGCCAGGGAGGCAGCATCTGTCACTTTCACAAACACGCAGCAGAGTCTGGGAGAGACACACTCCGCTTGCTCACAACTGCTTGAAAAGCAGACGCCCGTACCGCGCTAACCCCCGTGCCCGAGACAGAAACAGCCCCTCACAGCCCCCTGCACCGAGGCCAGACCCGTACACCTAGTCACTCCCTGCATTCCAGCACGCACACACGTGTGAGGCACGCCCCTGACATCCACACGCTCAGATACTCCTTGACTTTAAGCACACCTGATGGTACCCTAAGCCCTTATTCACACACACACACAGACACACTCCCGCACGCACATACACACTCAAACACACAGCCTCGAGATCCACCAGAACCACCGTGGGCAGCGGTCATTGAAGAATGACCGCCTGAGCGGTGCGCCGAGGGGAGGGGGTCGCCCTGAGGCCTGGGCTGAGGGTCATACGACAGGGGACCTCAGAATCCCTTGGGGAAGGGGTCAGGCAGACCCTGAAAGGGCTCCGTTGGTCTGGACGGTTCTGCCAGGTAAGGGAGACTCAACAAACACAGGCCAGAGGCGGGAGCCGACTAATGGCCGAGGCCGCTGATGGCCGAGATGGCCGGTCAGCGAGGAGGGAGGCTCGACAATTGATGTGACTTGGGGCTGGACAAATGATGGCGCACTTGGCTGGAGCCGGCTGGGGGGCCACAGACCAGAGAACCGGTGGCCCTTCTCGCCTCAGTGGGGAGAGGGCCAGAGCCGGCTGTGTTGCGACGGGGTGGGTTTCCCAGCCTGGTCCTGCCGGCATCCTGCCTGGTGTGCGTGTCTTGGGGTCTTTGTATGGGTGAGTGTGCACGTGTGCGTATGTGTGTGTACATACATCAGCGTGCACCTGCCCCCGTAGAACTTTGTGTCCTGGGCACTCTTGTGGTGGTGCATCTGTGTGCATCTTCGTATGTGCATTTGTGTGTGTGTGTGTACACACCCACCCACAAAGTGTGCAGGGACCCTTCTTGAGGCACCTCGTGTACCTTTGTGCTCCTACGTGCATGTGTGCATTGAGTGTGCAAGGACCTTTCTTTTCATGAGATGCTGTGCACTCTTGTGTGCTTGTATTCTTTTTCGGTGTTGGGTGAAGGTTGGGGTGAGGGAGAAGGAGTGGCCTGGACTCCAGCTGTCCATGCACCTGGTGGCCCACAAGGCCGCCTTTGTGCGTCCGTCAGAGCCTCTGTCTGGGCATCAGCGGGTGTGGGCTTGTGTGCTTGCCTGCTCCAGCGTCTGAATATCTGTGTGTCCACACAGCATCTCCCTCTGAGCATAGCTGTGGGTGGGGTGGGCCAGGACAGATGAGGGGGACATCTCCCTGAATCTATGCATCACCCCTCTGGAGGGGGTCACACAACCCAGGCGGGGCCTGGCTGGGACCCAGCAGCACCGCACAGTGCAGAGCGCCCCTCCTCCTTCTTCTCCCCGCGTGACCTTTGAGCACAGCAGCCCCAAATACATATTTATCAGAGGGGCTGTGGGGACCAGCCCCTCCCCACCCCTCCCCTCAGGGCCCAGCCTGCCTGGCTGCGGAGAAATTAACCTTGTGACACAGGAGCTCGCTGACACCCTGGCCCCCTCCCCATCTGCACGGCACATATGAGCATGGGTGGGTGTGCGTGAGAGAGAGGCAGAGAAGAGGTACTCATCCAGGCTGGAAAGGGGAAGAGGGACACACAACTGTACCCACGTCCATGTCATTCTTGACACACACACACACACACACGCGCGCACACACCCTCCAAACTACAAAGTATAGTCAGAGACTTTGAAATTTTGAAATGGATATACATGCAGACACATGCGGTGGTTCTAAAATAGACACACGCACACACATTCTCGAATACATGACAGATCTGTGCACCCGTGGGTCCTGAGACCCAGGTACCTGTACCCTGGGTCAGAGATTTTCTTTAGAAAACACGTAGATATAAAAGCCTACAAATCCACACAGGTGCTTGTGCACACGTCTCCAGAGATGTTGAAATGGACATACCAGATATAAAAACAAGGATAAGCACACATTCACACACAGGTATGAAAGCCCAGACATCTATGCGTGCTCGTAGGTGCCGAAACATCACACGGCAAGACAAATACTAAAACACCAGGCTGCTCCTCACGTGGAGAGTCTTTTCAGCAGGAAAGGTACAAACACAGATACTAAATATGGCGGCATCTCAGCCCACATGCCCATGGGTGCACACAGGCCACGTTCAGAAGTCCCACAGGGAAGCCACTCACAGTGACCTGAAGGGACGTGTTCTGAGTTGTAGCACACAGACATTCCCCGCTTTAGACTTGTTCCCTTAGAGCAAAATGAAAATGGGTAGATGCTCAGGTCTAAAAGCGTTCACGGAATGAGTTTATTCATCACACAGGGACTGGGCCCCACGTGAGCCAGGCCCTGTCTTAGAAGCTGGGGAACAGTGATTTACCAGACAGACCTGGGCCTTGCTCTCCAAGAGCTTGGAGCCAACAGGATGGGTACTGATTGGACCTGAGTGTGTAGTTGGTTATGAACAGTGATAACATCTGGGAAGGAAAGGAACAAGGGGCCGGGGGAAGGGATGGTGGGAGAACTTGGTTGAGATGGGTGGGTCAGGTGTAACACCTCTGTGGACATGACATTTAAGCTGAGCGTTAGACAAAACATACTGATTCTAAATGTGCACGCACATCCCTCCCAAAACTTACTGAGGCCGCACAGGCATAAATAATGCAGGACGCAGATGCCCCCACCCCCAGTCCTCTGTACCTCAGTGACCCTTTAGAAAACTCCTCTGGTGGAACACGGGGCCCCCCTGGCTGGGGCCCAGCTGTCTGGGCTCTGACAGAGATGCACAGAGTGTGCCAGGGCTGTGCTGCCTGGGAGGGCCCAGGGGGCTTCACTGAGGAGGTGACATGGAGCACTGTGGGCAAGGTCCAGAGGAAAAGGGGAGGCGGAGGGCTGTCCAAACAGAGGCACTCCCAGGAATTCCCTGGCGGTCCAGTGGTTAGCACATCGCAATTCCACTGCAGGGGCTGTGGGTTCGATCCCTGGTCGGGAACTAAGATCCCGCAAGCCTCGCCGTGCAGCCCAAAGTAAAAAATAATAAAAAATAAAGAAATAGAGGCAGTCCCTGTGCACAGGCACGGAGGTGTGAGCAAACGTACACATCACTGGACTTGCAGGTGTGTTCAGGTAGGGGCGAGAAATGAAGCTTGACATCACTGGGAAGGGCTGTGAGGCTCGGATTTCTCTCAGGCGTACCGCGTAGACAGAAGGGCTTTGAGGAGGGGCTTGACAGGATGTGAGCCACGTACTAAGTCAGGGATCTCAGAGTCTGGTGAGGACGAGGGACGGGAGGAGGCCTCCTGCCCTGCCCATCCACCCTGGGAACCCTGGACAAGGCCTGGCCAGGGCGGTGACACAGCTGCCTTCCCCCTGCTCCAGCCCCTTCTCTCTGCCACTGGGCGGAGTTGAACAAGCTACAACTTGCTCCCACAGGGAGATTTGCTGGGAGGTGGAGGTCAAGGGTTACAATCCCGTTTAGTGACCATCGACACTCTGCTGTTTTCTGAGGCCTCCTGTGGCCAGGCCTTACCTGGGTGCCAAGGTGCACGGATGAGCCAGTCCCTTCCCTGTCCCAGTGGAGTCCCCAGGATGGGAGGGTCGACCCTGAAGGAGCCTTGTCTGGGACTCCAAGGGTTTATTGAAGGCGTCTGGAGCTTGTTCTTAGAGAATGAATGGGTCAGAAAGCCCCACGTGGTATATGGGGAAGCAGTGAGGATGGAGCTTGGTTTTTGAAGGTGAGACCAACTTGCATCTGCCATCGTGAGCCCCCAGCACGCTTAGAACATCTTCTTTAGCCTGGAAGCCCTGCATGAACTGGTACCCGCTTGCCTGTTCAACTTCCGCACCTTTCTTCCTGCCTCCAGAAGCTCAGGCCGCTCTGGCCTTCTTGCTCTTCTGCAAACACATCAACCTTGGTCCTGCTTCAGGGCCTTTGCACCTGCTGTTCCTTTTGCCAGGAAAGCTCTTACCCCCAACACTACTCAAAGCCCACCTTCCCCAACAGGCCTTTCCTGACCTCTCAGTCTAAAGTAACAACATCTTGTAACCTACCCCTTCAGCTGCTTTATCTTCCTTCTTAGCTCTGAGGTGTATATTCTTATCCGTTGTGTCTCCTCCTACACTAGCAAGTCAACACTGCGAGGGCAGGGACTTTGTCTTGTTCACGGCTGTGTCCCCACTGCCTAGAACGAGGCTCAGCACACAGTGAGCGTGCAGTGGGTGTTTGTCAGATGAACAGGACTGGGTCCCTTGCCATCCAGGTTGTCCAGTATAACAGTAGAGCTGGACGTTGGCGGTGCTGAACACGAGTGGAGGGAGCTCGCCTTCCGGGGCAGAAGGGGACCTGCACCTACCAGTGTGGTAGGGGCGTCGGCAAGTCAGGCCACCTCCTGCCTGAGGAAGGAAGCCAGCTGGCCGAAGCAGCTAGACTCCACACCCACCATCCTGGGCCTGTGCCCTCCACTCCATCTTTCTGACAATGCCCCCCTCACCCCAGCCAACGCACCCTTGCCCCCGCATCATCACGTCCGCTTACCCCCCAACTGTTGCCCTTCCCCCACTCCCTGACCCTGACAACCCACCCCATGACAGGAAAAGGCAGACCCCAGACTGCAGGGTCGCACACACCTTGCTTTGAGTCCCAGCCACGGCTGTGGGCAAATCACATCACTCCTTTTAAAACCTCGATTTTTCTCGTCGGCAAAATAAGGTTTTTGTAGGGATCAAGAGTGATCTGGTGTGTGATGATGATGCTAATAATAGCTGCTATTTATTGAGGCCCTGCCAGGTGTTAGGCATTGTGCTAGGCGCTTTGAACATTTTTTTTTTTTTCATTAAAAAAAAAAAAAAAACACAGAGGAAAAAAAAAAATCGAGCACGGCGTGTCCCCAGAGTGTCAGGCCTGGTGTGCGGGGCTGTGAATCACAAAGGTGAACACAGCCCGTCTGCACAGGCCTTACTATTCCTACGTGTGCTCGCACACCCACCTGAAGTACCGCACCGGGCAGGCGGTGGGGGCTTGCGCTCCTGCTAGGCCCCTTTCAGCAGAAGCCTCAAAGGGTGGTTTGGAGGCCACTGAGGCAAGCAACTCTCACAGATGAGAGAGCAGCCCAGCCATCCCCAATTCCTCTTTACTAACTCAGCGGGAACTCCCATTGTTCGTATGTGGATTGCAGGGCTTGACACAGGGTCTGACCTAGAATTGGCCTCAGGAAGTGCTTATTGGATGAATGAATGGATGAATGAATGAACAAGTGAACAAAGGAACATATAAATATATATTTTTGGCTGTGCCACGCGGCATGTGGGATCTTTAGTTCCCTGACCAGGGATCGAACCTGTGCCCCCTGCAGTGGAAACTCGGAGTCTTAACCACTGGGCCGCCATGGAAGTCCCTAAAGGAACATATCGAGCCTGGTGTCTTCATTGCATTTGTTCACCCCAAGACAGAGTACCAGGACACGCCTTCCTCCTGCCCCCCCGCACTGCATTCCCTTCCGCACCCTGCACATCCTACTCACATACATCATTTGTGGGCTGCTAATCCTAATATCGTTTCCACCACTTACTTGCTCCTTTCTGTGTCAGTCCCTCTCCTAAGTTGGTTGTGAGCATGGTCTTGTTGACTTCTCACACCACCACTGTGAGGCAGGTGTTACCCTCGTTTTATGTTTGAGCAAACTGAGGCTCAGAGAGATGAAGTGACTTGCCCAGGGTCACACAGCTTTTTGACCACCATGCTCTTCTGCTCCATAGAATCTCACGCCCTCTCACTAGTCCTCTGGCCCACACGCACACTTGATCTTGCAGGTTTTTCTCCTCTCGGCAGTGGGATGGCACAACCCAGGAGCCGGCTTTGGTCCCAGCTCTGTTACAACCAGCTGTGTGATGCTGGGAAAATCCACTCCTTCCCTCTGGGCCTCGGCTTCCCCTCCAGCTGTCCCTCCTGCCCATAAGCCCTCAGCCAGTTTCCTGAAGCGGGGACAGGGCACAGAATTCGGCTAGGTCCTACCCTGTCCTCTCTAATAGAGGAGAAACCAGAGGAGCTTCTCCACTCAGCAGATTTCAGATTCATTCACATTCTTGGGGGCTCTGGGCTCGGCTGGGCTTGGATGCAGGGGGAACATAAGACGAGCCTGTCTGGGAAAGGGAAAGGGGTCAGAGAAACACCGCTCATCGTGTGTCTGCGGAGCGCCTTGCCACAGTCCTGCTGATGGAGGACTCATTAGCCCCGCCTTTTGCAATTACAAACAGGTGTTAACTCATGTGACACATGTTCATTGTAGAAAAAGTAGAAAATGCAGATATGCAATGGGATAAAAAATCCCACCATGATCATCTAGTTAAATGAAAAAAAAAAATTAACTTCTTGGGCTTCCCTGGTGGCGCAGTGGTTGAGAGTCCGCCTGCTGATGCAGGGGATCACGGGTTCGTGCCCCGGTCCGGGAAGATCCCACATGCCACGGAGCGGCTGGGCCCGTGAGCCATGGCCGCTGGGCCTGCACATCTGGAGCCTGTGCTCCGTGACGGGAGAGGCCGCAGCAGTGAGAGGCCCGCGTACCGCAAAAAAAAAAAAAAAAAAATTAATTTCTTGATGCCTATCTTTCTAGATAGCTTTTTCTCAAATGGGAGTATGCCTACGAGTTTACCCAAAGAATGTATTAAAAGTCAGATGCCTGGGACCAAACTCTGAATTCTGACTTCTGGGACTTCCCTGGCGGTCCAGTGGTTAGAACTCTGCTTTCACTGCTGGGGCCCAGGGATTGGGCGGCACGGGTTCGATCCCTGGTCGGGGAACTAAGATCCCCCAAGCTGCATGGTGCAGCCAAAAAAAAAAAAAAAACTTAAAAAAAAAAAGAAGAGTTCTGATTTCTGCTCTAAACCTTTCTCTTCAGGAAAATAAAAAAAAAGTGTGTGTGTATGTGCGTGCGTTTCATAAAAATGGAACCATAAACTACATACCAGTTTATAACCTGCCTTTTTTTCCTTCCTAACAATGGATTCGGAATGTAGCTTCCTTGTCAATGAATTTATTTCAAGCATACTTTCTACAAGTCTGCAGCCCCCCATTATGCGGCTGCCGCACCAGCATGAACTGTACCAGTCCCAGGACATCTAGGTTGTTTCCTGGCATTTCCTATTGTAATTACCCCCAGTTTACAGAAAAGGACACTGAGGCACAGAGAAGTCCCTCATATGTGTGAGAAGCTAAGGCACGATCCAAGGAGAGCTGGGAATGGCTTGGGTGCTGGGGATGGTTCCCAGCCTCACTCAGGGTGGGGCTGAGGGGCCCTGACCAGCGGGAGAGGCTTGGGTAGAAGCCCCACGTAGAAGACACATGACCATGGGGTTTCCCTGGTGGTCCACTCCCAATGCAGGGGACGCGGGTTCGATCCCTGGTCAGGGAACTAAGATCCCACATGCTATGCGCACGGCCAAAAAAAAAAAAAAAAAAGAAGAAGAAGACACATGACCTATCAGAGGGGAGGTGGGTGGGGGCACTTGAGGAGGAAACTGCCCACCCTCTCCCAGGCCCCCAGACCCAGGCACACTGTGGGCCTGAGCACTGCCCATCGGGCTGCCCCCCAGCCCTCTCACTGCCGTCCTTCCTGAGCCCTCGCCGCCCGCTCCATCCTTGCCAGCTTATCAATAGGTTAAGTGGTCGGGTCAGCGATATTGACCATTTGATTAGGACCTTGTCAGATCAATCCCTGGCTCATCTTACGGACCTCCTCCCCTGCCCGCACACGCTCCCTGCCTCCGCGCCGGGGAGCAGGTGGCTGGGGAAGACTCCACCCTCCCCATGCAGCACCCCAGGACCCTTCGGGGCTCTTCGCAGCCCTCCGGCAATTTCAGAGAAGGTGAGAGCCAGCCTCGGCCTCACCATCTCCCATCCTCGTCCTGCCAGGTCAGGCGCTTCGAGGGCTGTCTCCAGTTTTGCCCCACCCCTTGCTTGCCCCACCCCTGCCTCAGGGGCCTCAGTGGGCCCCTCCTGGACCTCTGCCTAGGCGCCGGGTTCCTGCACCCCCTCCTTGCATCCACTCTCTTGCTTGCGGTCATTAGACCTTGTTCACTCTGTGTCCCGTTTCCCTCGGAGTCCGGTCAGACTGAGCTGCCCCCTCTTGGATGTGCGACCTTGGGCAAGTGACTTCACCTCTCTGAGCCTCCATTTCCTCATCTGTACCGTGAGAATGATCCTCACCAAAGGGTTGTAAGGATGCTTCAAGATCATGCCCGCAGAGCAACGAACCACACCTGGCACGCAGCTAGCACCCCGGAAACCCCGGCTGCTGTCCCTATGGCTACTCTGCTGAATTTAGCTGAGCTGATGTGTTTGTGGGAGATGGTTGCTCTGCCCGTCTGCTCCCCAGTGGAAGTGTATGTGGGCAGTGTGCGTGGGGGGCCGATGGGCGCTGTCATCCTCAGGCCTGTCCCAAGCTCCAGCTCAGGGCCATACCCTGTACTGGGTGGTGTAGGGACCCCAGTGGAGCCAGGCTCCAGCCTGCCCTCCAGAAGCAGTTCTAGTGGCTTCTAGGAGAGCTGAGCGGCCAGGACCTTCTTTCCTTCCCCAGGAAACATTGGAATCTTCCCCTTCTGTGTGGGGCAGCTGCGGGGAACAGGGACTCCGGAGTCAGGGAAGTCAGGGCTCCAGTCCTGCTTCCGTGCCAGGTCACCACGGGCCGTCTGCTTTTGCCCTCTGCTTTCCAAAGTTCCCATCTGTGAAATGCAGAGAAGACACCTTCTAAATAGCTCCCGTTCCCATCTTCCAGTCTCAAGGTCCTGCTGGGAATACGGCTCCCAGCTCCCACAGGGCTTGCCTGTCCCGTGGGGAGATGTTAGCTACTTGGGAGAGGGATTTGTCAGGGGAATACAGGGGTTCTGGGACCTGGGAGATGGCACGAGGAGGAGAATTGGAGGCCGACGGGCCAGGGGTGGTCCTGCCTGTGGGCATTGCAGATGAGGGTGGCAGAGGGCAGAGGGCAGAGACCAGGGCAGGAGGGGAGCGCTGTCTGCAGGGGGGACCCCAGCCTGAAGGCACTGTCTGACTCCAGGCCCCTAAGAGGCCCGGGGATTCCCCTGCCCGCCCCGCCATCACTTACACCAATATTGACGGTTAATGCCGTGTCGCCACCGTGTTCAACACTCAGCGCGGCTAATTGTTTTGACTGGGAATCGGCAAGGCGATTAAACGCCATCGATTTTGCCCTGCGCGCTGCATCGATTTTTAAATTTCCTATTGATCCCAGCCCTAAATCTCCTTAACCAAGACCTCACCGTGGAGATGACAGCCGCTGATTAGCTCTGGGGGCGGGGGTGCGGGTGGTGGGCAGCCTTTGAGTGGGGAAGAAACCCCAGCTCCTCCCTCCCCACAGGGACCAGGGGTCCGGGTCCGCTTGACCCCTGAAGATGGAGGCCCAGGTAGAGAGAGGGGGAGGGGGCAGGGGGAGGGGGAGGAGTTGGGCGGACCCCTTGTTACTTTTACACCCTTCTTTACTTTCCCATTTGGGCTTCTCTCTGGTCTCTGCTGGCACTCCCTCCACTCCTCCTGTCTGTCTGTCTGTGTCTCCCCATCTCTCTTCTCTTTCCTTTCTTCCTATCTATCTATCTGTCTATCATCACTCTCCTCACTGTCTCAGTCCATCTCTTTCTCTTTCTCTTTTCTCTTCCTGGACTCCAGTCCCGCCTCCACCAATTCCTTGTGTCCTTGGCTGGTCCTGGGCCTCAGTTTCCCCATCTGTGCCGGCAGATTTGCCGTGAGATAGAAAAGTAGCCTGCCAAACGTTAAGGTCCACGCCGTCCTGCCCACCCCCCTGAGGTCTCCCGTCTGGGGAGTGCACCCACAGGGACACACAGATGTCAGGCAGCCGTGAGCTTCCTGGCTTTGTGAGCCCACCCACAGGGCTCTCCCTCTCTGAGCCACTGCTTCTGATGTCGCCCACCGTCCACTCATCAGGACCCGCCTGGTGGGAAGTGTCTCCCTCTCCTCCAGTCCCTGCTCCTTCTCTGAATACCCACAGCAAGGGTGGTCTTTGTGTGGCTTCAAGCAGCTTTTCCAAGAAGACCACGTTCCCAGAGGGCAGGAAACAGGGTTTCAGCAGGAGGCACAAAGGCCTGGGCTTTCTAACCAGCTCTGCCCCTCACCGAGCTGTACGGGATTCTGGGGAAGTCTGTCTCCTCATAGCCTCGCTTGCTGCATCTGTAAAGTGGGGATGACACCAGCCGTCACTCTGCCTTCCTGCAGGGCTGCAGGGAGGCTCAGCAAACACTCTTGGGAGAGGGTCTCCCCAGTTCCTGTAGACCTCTCCGTCCTCCCCATCTTCTACATAGCATGCAGTGGGACCTTTCTGAAGACAAACTGCATCATCTCCCTCCCCCGCAGCTGCTTGGACCAGGCCCTGCTGGGTGCAGCCCCTGGCATCTCTGCAGCCTCATCTTTCCCATGTCTCTCGCTGAGCCCTGCGTGACCAAAGGCCTGACATTCTCTTTCCTCCCGTGCGGCCCCTCCACCTGACTAAAGTGGATTCGTCCGCCAGGCCTGGCTCGGGGGTTGCATCCTCCCTGGGTCTCCCCTGACCTCCCCTGGGATTCCCACTGCATCCTCTGCTTACCCCAGTGTGTGGACCTCAGTTCTTTATTCAGTTGCCCCAGCTTGCCTTCAAGCTCTCGGTAGACAGGGCAGAGACCTTGTCTAATCCATCTCCATACCTCCCACGCTTGGTCCGGAGCCCAGCTCAGATGAGCCTCAGTACTTGCTGATTAACCAAATGAATAAACGAGCGAACAAATATACCAGTTAGAAACGTCATCATGACTTTCGTGTTCATCCCCCCACAGCACACAGGCACCTAATAACGAAGAACCCTTTTGCACTTCTTTCTCATTTGACCCTCCCTGCAGTCCTTTGAGATACATAGTTTGTCAATTAATTAATCCCTCCATCCATCCATCCATTCACTCAATCATCCATCATGTACTTAATGAGCACCCCACGTTTGCCAGGCCCTCTGTCAAAGGCTAAAGGTGTAAGACACAGTCCCTGCCCTTTAAGGAGCTTCCAGTCTGCTGGGAAAAACAGATGTTCTACAGGAGAAGGCATCAGTTATCCCCATTCATAAGATGGCGACACTGAGGCTTAGAGCCCAGAAATGAAGGTAACCAGTGGCTGTCAGGACCTGAGTTTACGTTCACCAGCGTGTGGATCCTGATGGTGTGCAGGGTCCCTTGGCCCCAGGAGCGCCTCATTCTGCCCGAGGTGGAGGCGTTTCACGACTCCCTCAGTATGCTCAATCCCTTCTCCTCTCTCTCCAGGTTCTCTACTGGACCGGGTTGGTGGCTTGAATGTATTAGCTTCGCTGCTTCTGCCCAAGAGGTAAGGGCCACGGTCCCAGAGCTCTGCTTATTGCTGTGCTCCGGCTCCAGTCTCCTCTCGGAAGTCCCTGCTTTCCCATCCTCATCTCCAGCCCCACCCCGGGGATGCTGCCCTTCCTCGTTCTGCCTCTGTCCTCTGCGAGGTTACCCTGACTGATCTGTGTTTTCATCCTCTGTGTGTCCTGCGGCTTTCTGGCCAAATCCGTGGTTCTGGTTGTTGGTGACTGTGGGGATTTCTGCCAATGAGTGGTAGGGAGGCTCAGTAGGAGAGAGATGGGGGTAACTTGGTGGCTCAGATCACAGCTTGGGGTCAGGCCCTCCCGTGTCAGAATCTCTTTTCTGTCCCCTCCTAACTGCGAGCGACTTGGGACAGTCAGAGCCTCCATTTCCTCGTCTATAAAAGGGCATAATAACAGAACCCACTTTACTCGCTGTCCCGAGGATGGAAGCCTAGTGAGGCTCTTCAGGTTCCAGCTCGGGAGCCAGACAGCACCAGCTCTGCCTGCTGCCAGCTGTGCGATCCTCAGTTTCCCCATCTGTCAAAGGAGGGTAATAACAGCACCCCTGCACACACACACACACAGGATGTGAGGATGAAAGAAGTTACTCCAGGAAAGCATGTAGCCTCGGGAATCAGGAGCCTGAAATGCAGCTGGAAGCTCCCCTGAGCAAGTGAGGATTTGTGAGGCCCCTCCTTGGAGCCCGCTGAGACTCTCAGACAGAAGCGGGAGTCCTCTAGCCGCTCAGCTCTGCAGGAGGCAGAGGCTCTGGGCATCTGCTCTGGGGTTGGCTCCACTCAGCTTGGTGAGGCCCTGGCAGTGAGCATCTGGGGAGGGGTAGGGACAGGGCCTCTGGGGTGGGACCCTGCCTCGTGCTGCCCCAACCAGAACGGTTTAACCCACAGGCCTCAGGACCCCAGGGAGGCCTCTGCTTGCCCTTATAGCCTCGTTGCTCTGGGGTGGGGGGTGGGGGTGGGGGCGTGTCATGGCCTTACTTTAAGAAGCAGATGAAAGCTGTAGGCTAGGGTTTGCGATCTGGTGTGGTAGGGACCGCGGTGGACTGGAAAATGCATTGGCGGGGGTGGGGGAGCTGCTCTTCAGCCCCACTGACCGTCCCCAAGCAGAGACGTACCTGCCACTTGCCAGATTTTCCGATTTTTTTAAGAGAAGCCGGAAGTCCAGACTTTAATGTGAAATCTCTTGGTTTTTCAATGTTGGCAACTACCCCCAAATTTCATAAAGCCCCTTGTGGCCCAAACCACATGTTTCAGGCAAACTTTGGCCCATGGATTTCCAGTTTTACAATATTTAGTGTAGCCTTTCTCCCAAGAAAACGCATCCCTATGTCTACCCAATTGTGCTCCAACCTCAGGACGTTCACAGACCCCCCGAAGCTCATCCATGGGCCCTATTCTAGCAGGTAAGGAACGTAGGAGTCTGAACTACACGATGTGTGCTTTCTCCAGGGAACCAGAAGTGTAGCTTTCCCAGGAACCATCATATCCGCTGATGCTCTTGACGTTGAAAAGAAGGTCAAGGAGCTTCCAGGCTGCAGAATTCATTTGGGGGCTAGAGGCTGGCCTTTGAGAAATGCCTGAAAATTGGGCTGAAGTAACAGAGGTGTTTAAAAGGAATTATGTGTCAGAGTTGATGGAGGTTGCAGTCAGGGCTGTGATTTTAGTTCTTTGTGTTCAGATAGATGTTTGTTAAATATCCAAGGTTTCACGGACATACGCACGACAGATTGGGTAACACGTGCCAGAAAGCTGTTATATCCTAATAAGGAAACTGAGGTTTGTTAGGGGCCACCTCTATGCCAGGGCCTGTTCTGGGCACTCCCACCCTGTGAAGTAGCTGTGAGTCGCTGTTGCAAGAGAAGGAAACTGAGCCACAGAGAAGGAAGGCGCAGCTGGCCTAAGGTTACCATGGTAACCTTAATGATAGAGTCAGAATTTGGACTCAGGTCTGTCTGAACTTCAAGCTCTCATTCTTCCATTTCACCAAAATCCACTCCAGGTTTGGAGTCTCCTCCGTGTGGCCAACCTTTGTGCTTTGGGGACGATTTTGATTTGTGGGGGGGGGTGGAGAAGGGAACACCTGAAGTCTTATTTGGAGCCAACTCTGGTAAATTTAGTAGTGCTAATATTAATCACAGATCAATGGGGCTACTTGTTGGTGCTTTGGTTAGAAACTAGAGACAACTATACAATAGAGATGTTTTGTTGATGGAGTCCGTAAACTAAAACTGGCCTTGAAAGCTGTTGCCAAAACGTCTGAGTGCTTCCAGGAAAAGTTCAGCCTCCCAGGGACACATGCTTGAAGGGAGCCACACCCTTTTAGGTATTTAATTTTGTTGCAAAACAATTACAACGAACATTGCCCCCACCCCCATTGTCTTTGCTTTATAACCATACTGGGAAGGTGAGTGTTTCCCCAAAAACGTGTCCAGAGGCCTCCTCAATGCCCCAGAGGGAGCTGGAGCATGGAGTCCAGGGTGAGCGAGACCCCCTCCAGCCCTGGCGGTGCTGGTCTGCCTCTGGCGCCCAAGCGGCTCCCCCTCCTTCACTCCCTCTGGCCCTTCCTCTGGCTTTCTTCCCACCCCTGCCAGGGCCTTCTCTCCACTCTTGGTTGGGCTCACCCTTCCACCTCTCTCAGATCTCCATCTAGGGCTCCCCAACCCCCCTGGCCTGGACTGGCCCCCCTACCCTGTCCTTCCGTCTTGCCATTGTCGCGTCTCTGATCGTGTATTCTCCGGGTAGTGTTTCCGTGCCCTAAGCTGAATGGCTGAGGCAGGGAGAGGCGTCTCTATTTGTCTAACACGTCGACACCCAGTCCCTGGCACGGTGTAAATAATCGATTAAGTATTTGCTGAATGGGGACGTCCCTGGCAGTCCAGTGGTTAGGACTCTGAGCTTCCACTGCAGGGGTCACAGGTTCGATCCCAGTCGGGGAGCTAAGATCCCGCATGCCACATGGCATGGCCAAAAAAAAAAAAAAAAAAGTGTTTGTTGAATGAATAAATAAGTGAACACATAGACTCATAAACCCACATCTACCATTTATTCCTTCAGCCACCATTTCCTGGGGGTTCTTTTGTGCCGAGCCTTGTGCCGCTAGATCCCGAGAGAAGGATGTAATTCACCTGCCTGGGGGGCCTCAGGGAGTCTTTGGGAGGAGGGGTGGGAAGGCGTCTCCTGAGGGTTAGGAGAAGCCAAGGAGGAAGTTATGGCTCGGGCTGGGGGGTTCACTCCTGGGGGCCATGGATGCTGGCCTGGTCTGAGTCCCCATGGCCATCTGAGGCAGGAGCAGGGCTGTGTCCCTACCTTGTCTCCCTCCCTTCTGTCCTTTCATCCTTCCACAAAAAGACACAGTGGCCTTCGGTGTGGACCAGGCCCTGGGGTCCCAGAGGTGACTCTGGCATGAGTGCCGGGGCCTGCCTGGAGTGCGAGGGAGCCTGGAATACCTCGGAAGCAGGAGCTTGGCGGTGGGTGAGACCCGGCTTCCATTGCCGGGTCTGGGGAGGTGACTTGCACAGCACCCAGGGCTGTGTAAGAAAGGAGACGTTGAGCTGCAAGGTGGGCACGTCCTCTCTGGAGGGTGCAGGTGTGGCCCTGGGATGCTCCGGGGAGTGCAGGCCTGCGTGACAGCACAGGTGTTCTGCAGACAAGAACCAAGAAGCCAGTAGGTCCCCCTGGGGTCCTGGGGTTTTCTCTGATACCTCTCTGTTGTGCCCGGGGTGAGGGCTTTGGCTCCAGGAATAGGATGTGTGCTGTTACAGATGTGGCCTTGGGGTGTGGGGCAGGCTGCAGCTTCGGTGCGGCGTGGGGGCGGCTCCTGGGAGGCTGCTGCAGGGCAGGCCCCAGGGGTTGGTCCATGGGCCACGGCTGTGTGAGGCTGAGGGCCGCGCTGTGCTGCTGTAGCAGGTTGGCCAGGCGCAGGCAGGCGGTGGTGCTCCTCGCTGGGTGTGGAGTTGGGATGGGAGGGGCTGTTTGTCGTTGTGGGGTGCCGGGAAGCTGCTAGAGATCCCTTTGGTTGCCTTTGCTGTCCCTGGCTGGGTGGAGACAGCTGCCACCCACCCAGGACTGGGAGTGGCTGTCAGCCATGGGGTGGAGCAATACAGATGCAGAGGGGGTGAAAGTGGCTGGCAACTCTTACACCTTCTGGGACCGATGAGTCCCTGGCATCCCAGATGGTCCTAGAGCAAATGAAGGCCGAAGTGCCTACCGTCCCGGCTAGCATGGAGCCCCAGGGGCTGAGGGCAGGCACTTGACCCTGATTTCACACAGAGGACACTGGTGAGGGCTTGGTGGCAGCGGACAGGTCACAGAGTCTGACCCTAGATGTTCAGCAGTGAGCGTGCGACCCACACCCCTGGCATTGTCCAGCTCATTGCCCGCGGTCTCTGCAGGTCTCTGGTTTCTCTCTTCTCGTCTTCCTCTCCCTGGGGCTCCACCTCCATCGCCCTCTTCTTTTTTCCTTGTCTTGGTCTTCGTCCATGTCTGGCCTCTTCCTCCCATCCTGATTGCCTCCTCTTCCTCTGAGCCTGGATCTGTTTGCAGTCTTGCGTGCAGGGTGTATATGGGTCCGTGTCTAGCTTTCTGTCTCCAGAGAGAGCCATGGGGAGATGTGGACCTGCCGCGGGTGGGGAGAGGGGGCGAGGAAGAGAGAAGGAAAAAAGGCACTTGAAGGAAAAGCAAGAAAGGAGGTGCCCCACCCCCCGACTCCAGGACAGCTTCTGAGGCCCCTGCACAGCCATCGGCCGTCCTTCTCTTGGGGCGCGAGGGGACAGGAGGGCCAGAGGGGTCATCTGAGAAAGGGGGGGTCCAGGAATACGCCAGAGAGGAGTAGAGTGGGAGAGAGAGACTCGGGGAGACCCAGAGTGCGTCCCACGACAGAGAAATGCCTGGAGAGAGGATGCAACGGAGAAAAGCAGGTAAAGAGCCACGGAGACAGCACGAAAGTCAGCCGGGGAGCAGAGTCAGGCTCCGGGAAAGGGAAGCCGAGAGCAGAGCGTGCGAGCGTGCGCGCGTGAGGGCCAGCGTGCTGTTGAGACCACCGGGCTTGGGGGATGGGGCTATAAGAGAGACGGGGCTGAGGGCAGCCGGGAAGGTGCACAGGGCTGTGGGCCAGGAGGGGCTGGCGTCGTGCCTGCTCTCTGGGGGCCCCACCCCCTGGCCAGCCTGCCATGCCCGGCGGAGTGTAAGGAACGGCCGAGGCCCTTGGTATGCGTGTCCCTGTGTGTGGCAGGGGGAGACGGTGACAGGGAGTCTCCCTCCTGCCCTTGTGATCCTGAGCCCCGTCTGCTCTGTTCCCCTCCCTGCTGCTGCCCTGACCCTCCCTGTCCATCCTTCCTGTCCCCTCCTGCGCAGTTCCATCCCTGGGTTTTCGGTTCTGTTTTGCTGTGGCTCACAGGAGCCCAGAGGGCCGTGGGGAGCGCTTGGGCAGCCCTGACTACTGGCCTGGGGGAGGGGGGAAGCCGTGTGTGTGTGTGTGTGTGTGTGTGTGTGTGTGTGTGTGTGTGTGTGTGAGAGAGAGAGAGAGAGAGAGAGAGAGAGAGAGAAAGCGCTCGAGGTCACTCTGGACTTGGTCTCCCTTCAGCCCCGCTCCAGCTTTGCTGTCTGTCTCTCCTGCATTATCAACTTCCCTCTAGCTGCCTGTCTCTCTGGGTCCCTCTCACCAGCTGTCTCTCACTTTCTCTGTCTCCTCTGCCTGTCCCTCTCTGTCTTTTATCTCTCTATCTCTCAACCTCATCTCCTTCTCTCACTGTCTTTCTGTTCCTCTGTGTATCGCTCCCATTCTCTCTCTCTCTCTCTCCCCCGCTCTGTTTTCTAGCTCTCCCTGTCTCTGGCCCCGTCCTCTCTTTATCTGCACCTCTTCTCCTTGCAGCTCCATCCCTGGGTTTTTGGTTCTGCTGTGTTCTGGCGCTCTCTGTTTCTCTCTCTCCGGTCTCTGTTTCTGTGTGTCTCTCCATCGGGTCCTCCCGTTTGCCCTTTCTCTGCTCTTTTTCTCTTCCTTTGCCTCCTGTGTCTGTCTATGTCTCTTCTGGTCTCTTTCATCTTCTGTCTCTCCCTGTCTGTTCTCTCACACTCTCTGTGTGTCTCTCTTGTCCCTTGTCTCTGCGGGTCTCTGGCTGTCCATCCCTGCCTGTGTGTGTGTGTGTGTGTGTGTGTGTGTGTGTGTGTGTGTCGCTCCCCCCTCCCTTCCCCCCTTTTTTTTCTGTTTCTAACACCCACACTCACATCCTACCTCAGGAGTAATTGCTTTTGTCTGGGTTGGACTGGACTTGTGGTGGGGGGAGGGTGGGGGGAGCCGGTGGTGCTGGGGGGGTTGGGAGGGACGGAGGTCGCTTGGTGGAGTTGAGGTGGCCTCCTCCAGAGCAGGGGGTGCTGAGGAGCAGAGGTCCGGCCACCCAAGGTGGTTGGGGAAGGGGGCCCTGGGCCCATCCTGGCAGGGGTCTGGGGCCTCTGGCAGGGAAGGAAGGAAGGCAGACAGGCCCTCACGTTCGGATTTGGAGACGATGTAGTGATAAAACAGGCTAGCCAGCATCGCAGTGGCAGTCTCGGCCTTGAACCCTCCCCCATTCAGATACACCCCCCCAAACCCGAAACCCCATCATATGCACCAAGTCACCATGACACACACGGGGACACAGCCAGAGCCTCCGACCCACTCACGGAAACACACTCGGGTATCGGCACACAGGGACGCCGGAAGTCACACAGATGCTTGGGGCGCACGCGGGATCTCTGACACTCTCGGAAAGAAAGAGCCTCCGATACACCAGAGACAAGCACACCTACAGCCACCCACGACACAGGCACAGAATCCATACACGTGGACACATGGGGACTTGTGTCATGGTTCCCAGACGCTCACAGAACCATCCATGCTCAGATACATGTGGATGGGGGCTCGCGCACACACACACCAGATTTCCTGGGCACTGGGGGTCACTGAGATGCTCCCGGGGACACACCGACACTTCCTCAAGGGACAGGCAGATCTGCCTACACATATTTAGACATCATTTGGGGACATCCAGGTACAGGAGACACTCATGGAAGGACACACACACACACAGAGCCCCCGAGTCCCCTGGGACACACCCACAGACTCCTGGTCACACAGTAGCTGAGACACGCGGGGACATACAGTCCCGGGGTCCCACGCAGAGCTGAGGGACTCAAAGTCACGGCCACCCAGGCACACCGGGGACACACACACACCCTACACATATGGCAACTCAGACGCCACAGCCCTCCCCTGGAATCTCCCGTCCGATGCCTCACAAGCCCTCCCCGCCTCCCCCCGCCCCGACATTGCAGTCCAGGCCCTGGGGCGAGGCCAACTTGGAGCTGCCCACAGAGACCCAAGGAGGGGGAAGCCGGGTTCTGGGGGCGGGCAGCAGGCTGCCTGGGGGTTGCCCCACTGTTCTTGGCATCCATTCACCCAAGCTTAATCCAGCACCCCCAGGCCTTCTCCCTCCTCCATGGGCTCAGGACAATGTCTCCCCAGCCCCCAGGTACCCCCTGCCCACCTCCCAGAGGTCCATCCGTCTCATACCTTCAAAGGGCCCCATCTCCCTGAGCTGCTTCCAACTGAGGGGATGCCTGCTTTCTCCCAGGGCGTGTGTCCCTCAGTTTCTCCCAGCCCCTTTACCTGCCAGCGTGACCCTGATCCCCATCTGCTTCCCTCCCCACTCTCATACTCACCCCCTCTCCTGGTTGTTCAACCTCTCAGCCTCCCTAAGCTCTCCTGCTGTAGGGGGGTGGCGCTGGGGGGCCCTGGCCCCTCAGAGGCATGGGTAAGGGGTACACGGGGGTGGGGGGGTGGGGCCTGGGTGCGGCTCCGGGAAAGGGAAGCAAGGCAAGCGGGGGAGAGAGAGAGAGAGAGAGAGACAGAGGCAGGCAGCCAGCCAGCCGGCTTTATATCCCTGCCGTATTGATCTACCATGTCACAGACCCGGTCGATAGCCAGCCCAGAAAGAGAGGGAGAGAAGGGAGGGGAGGTTTGGGGGAGGGCAGTGGGACCCCCTATAGTCCTTGGCCCATCTGGGGCCCTCTTGGCAGGCCACGGGGGCCTGTTCCAGCCGCCCCCCCCCCAAAAGAGGCCCGTTGTATCTTCCTCCTCTTCCTTTTGGCTGTGGCCCTCTCCCTGAGAGCCACCTTGGCAGAAGAATTTAAGTACAGAAGCTGTTCACGTTTCTTTCTCTCTCTAGAGGCTCTTCATCTGTCCCGTGGGCATGGGGAGTGGGGGGCTCACAGCTATTCACTGCCTCAGCTCCCCTTGGCCCTCAGTTGGGGTGGGCAGGTGGGAGGCCCAGAGGCAGTGTCCGATTAGGTCAAGGACGGACGGGAGCACATCTTCCTTCTTTGCTGTGTGACCTTGGGCGTGCCAGAGAACCTCTCTGAACGCCCTCTTCCAAAGCCATCGCTAGCGCTGGAGGGCTCTGTCCACGTTGGTTTTCTGCCCTTTTTGACTTGAAGTTTCACCTCGAAACTGCACCAGGCCAGTGCTAGAGACAGACCACATTTAGAATTTCTTTCTCCTGGTCCGCCCACCCCAGCGGCCTGAGAAAGGAGAAGACACAGCCTCTCCCTCTCCTCAGCCTCCTCTGCAGTCTCTGAAGAACATTCTACCCCTGCCCACCCCCCACCCCACCCCACCATCTAGGGCTCCTCTGACTCCCTAGGCAGGAAGGGGAACCGAAGGTGAGGTTCCTCCGGGACAGTGCTGAGAACCCTGGGGCTGTGCCTCCATCCTGGATCCAGTCCTGCCTCTGTCTCTCTGGGCCTCAGTTTCCCTCCCACCCCCAAGCTCCAACCCTCCCCAAGCTTCGGTATGGCTCTGGGATCCACAGGGATTGGTACAGAGGGGAGGCAGGGCCAGCCGGAGGGTGAGACCAAGGCCAGAGGGGTGTCTGCTGCCCCTCCCTCAGCCAGGACTGCCTGGGTCCCAGGTGCGTCCCCCCGCAGCATCCAACTCCCCAGGGCTCCGGCTCTTTGTCTGTCCAGGTCCTCCTCCCCTGCCAGCCCAGCCTCCGAGAGAGGTTGAGGAATCACCTTAGCCTTGACCCGAGGGGGAGGGCAGAGGAGGGGCAGGCAGGCCCCAGCCCCGCCTCCTGCCCACGGCCATCCCCACAACCTCTTTCCTCCCTGCTTCCCCCAGTACCAGGCCACCCCCAACCCCCCGAGTGTCAGGCCGCTGCTCCCTTTGTTAGGAAGGGGGAGGGGAAAGAGCTGAGCTGAGGGGACGTGGCCTGACCCTCGACCTCTTCCCTTCCCTCCTCCCATCTGGGTCCCCAGGGGCTCAGAGCCCCCTTGACGGACAGTTCTGACCATCAGCCAAATGGCTCTGGGAGTGTGCGGGGGGCCAGGTAGGGGGGAGGGGAGGAAGGCCTAGCCAGGGCCCTGAGCCCACCAGAGGGGGGTGTCATTTCATGGGTGGGCGAAGGCCCTTAGGATGAGGGGCAGGGGAAGATAGGCACCCATATCTTGGGGGGAGCCTGATTAGATGGGGGCGGGGGGTGGGTGTGTGGAAGCAAAGTGGGGCTCAGCCCCGGAGCCAGCAGCTCTGGACGCCCTATGGGTTGGGGCCCCGGCCTCGGTAGAGGCCTCCACCCTACCCCCACCCGGCCTGCGGCGTTGGGAGTGCAGCGAGTTTTTTAAAAAATTAAAAGAAAAAAAAAAAAATAACAGGAGCAGGAGAAGCTGGGGGAAAAAATATATAAGAAAAAATATAATAAGAACTAAGCGGTGGCTGCAGGAGAGAGAAAGGGCAGGAGGCAAGGAGGGGGGCGCAGGGGGGAGGGCGGCTCGGGCCCTGGTCGCTGCGGAGGCCCGGCCGCCGGTCTCTGCGCTGAGCCCTCCGCGTCCCCCCTGCCGGCCCCCTCCAGCCCCGATCGATCCAGTTTCTTGGCAATAAAGCATTTTTATTGTCAGCTGCCCTGAATGCCAAATGTGAGCCTGGTCCTGCGCCTCCCCTCAACCCGCGTCTTTACCACCCCTCCCCCAGCCCTCCTCCACCCCGTCTCCTGCCGGCCCCCCCACACACACCGCAGAATCAGCCTCGTCCATCACCACGACCCCCTCCTCTTCCGCCTGGTCCACGTCAGCCGCAGTCCTGTACATCCTCGATAATCCACCAAGCCCCCTCCCTAGCTAGGCCGCTGGGCACCCTTCCCTAACCCCAAACCCGCAGGCGAGCAGAGAGATGGTCTCTGGATGAGTGGTGTGGGGGGCACAGGGGTGGACAGGAGGGTGTCAGGGTGGGCAGGCAGGGAGGTGACGGCCACAGGTTGAGGGAGGCGTGGGCGGAAGTCAGGGGAGCAGAAGGCAGGGGACAAGAACGGGTGGGGGACCCCCGGGGCGCCCCGTCGAGGTCCTCCAGGGTCTGCCCTACCCCTTGCACACGGAACTTGGGCCCCTGCCTCGGTGAGGCAGCTGGGGGCAGGGGAAAGAGATAGGCTGGGGTTGGACACTGCTCCCACATACCCGCCTCAGCCCCTTCAGGTCTGGGGACCGCGCCACACACCCCGCAGGAGTGCGGGTGTGAGGGCCAGATGAGAGAGCGTCGGGGAAACAATTTACAGAAGGTCCTGGCGGCCCCACCCCGCCAGTTCTTCCTCCTCCCACTTTCTGTTCTTTTTCTCTTTGTCTCTCTTTCCACTTTACCCGTCTCTGTTTCTCCTTCTTTGCATCTTTCTGTCTCTGTCTCTCCCTGTGTGACTCTCCTGTATTGCTGCCTCTCCCTCCAGGGATTTAAGCATCTCCACATCCCTCTCTGTTCTACCTGCACAGTCCTGGTCATTCCTCCCCTGCACCCCTCTTTCTCTGCCTGGCTGCATGCTTTTCCCTCGAACTTTCTTGTCCTGCCTGTCCCCCGACGTGCCCCTCTCACTGCAGTCTCTCTTGGGTTACCTCCCCTCCCACAGCTGGGGAAATAAACAGAGGCCCAGGTCCTGGGAGAGGCAGCAGAAGGCACAGAGAACAGAGCTCAGCAACTCTTCTCTCTTTCTCTTGGGGGTGCCAGTGTCGGGAGGAGGGCGGCCGGGTCTACACCTGCAGAGATGCAGCTGGAGAACTGGAGCTGGGTCCTGTCTGTCTGCCACAGACTTGCTGTGTGGCTCTGCTCCAGTCACGTGCCTGCTCTGAACGTTGGTTTACCCCTGAAAAGTGCACTGCTCAGAGGGCATTTCTGGCCCCTCCTGCAGAAAACCTGTGCCTTGAAGGCCCAGAGTTCTCTGGGGAGGGAGTGGGGGACATGATCCCTCTGCCGGGGAGCATGGCCACCCCTCCACCCGGGTGCCCCTGCCAAGGCATCTCAAGGCTGCAAGCCTGCCCTCTCCCCTTCTCCTGGCAGCTGGGGAAGGTGAAGCCGGAGAGAGCCTAGGGTGCCAAGCTTTTCCCTCTCTGTTTGGGTAGGGGAGTGGCCCCACCAGAGTGGTGCTTTAGGGAGCGGTGCAGGGCATGGACTCAAGACCCCAGGGCCACCTCCACTGTCAGCTCTGGAAGGCTGGGGCTGCTTCACTTGTCCCCAGCTCAGTGTCTGCCACATGGATGGTGTTCAGGAGATACGTGTGGAACCAGTGAGGAAGTGAGGAAGGACCCGGGCAATATACAGGTTGGAGAGGAGACAGAGAGAGAGAGAGGGAGATGGCCGGAAGATGGGGCAGAGCGGTGACGGGGGAAAGAGCAGAGGGATTCAGACTCCTGTGGGTTGAATCCATGGGAAGTTGGGGGACACTGCAGAGGAGGAGGAAGGATTCTGAGATGACCCCAGGTCTCCTTGCCAAGCCGCCACCCTTCCCCGAGGACTCAGCGACCCACCCGTCCACGAATCCCTTCATTCGCGCTGCACCCGCACCCCCCCGCCCCTCGGGTCTCACAGCGACCCCTTTGCCAAGGGGGGTAAAGAGCTCGGTGTTGGATCCCTCTGGCACATAGGAAGGGGCAGTTTGTTTAAAAGGTGGTGTATGTACACAGGTACCTGCTCACATGCCACATGCTTGCTTATGCCTAGAACAGTTCTCACTTTTCACCTTTATGAGCTATTTGGTATTATCTTCAGATTATAGTTTTCCAACTAACAAAAGAGAGAAGGGTCCCTGTGGGCTGTGTAGGGAAGACCAGGCCCCGCTGAGCTGGAGCCCGCCTGGGCCCTGGGACGGAGACGAGGTTAGCCGGTGACTGAGGTGTAAGGGATTCTGGCCAAGGCCTAGGAAACCTGGAAGGAAGTAAGGGTTCTGGTAGAGTAGAGGGGGGAAGGAGATCAGGAGACCCCTCCACAGCTTCCCTCTTCCCTCCTCAGCAGCCAGGTGCAGACGTGGGAGTCCCTTTCTGTCTGGTTCCAGACGCCCCTCCTTTGACAGGTCCTTTCTGGTGACCCTCTCTCCACCGGCTACTCATCATCTCCCTGATGTGCCCCGAACCTTTGCTCACGCTGTTCCCGCACATGGAAGATTAACAAGGTAGCAGCTGCTCACGGACCGCTCACTGCGTGTTAAGTACTCGACCTTTGGGCTCTTGCTGAATCCCCCGGCCACCCTAAGTGGTAGGCATGATCGTTATTTCCATTTTGCAGATGGGGACGCTGAGGCTTGGGGAAGGGAAGTGGCTCACCCAAGATCGCCAGCCAGTGACTGGCAGAGCCAGGACTGCCATTCAGCCCCTCTTCGTTGGTCCAACCCACAAATGGCTGTCAAGAACCGAGAGAACTTCCCTGGTGGTCCAGGGGTTAGGACTCCGCACTTCCACTGCGGGGGCATGGGTTCGATCCCTGGTTGGGGAACTAAGATCTCGCATGCCACTAGGCATGGAAAAAAACAAAACTGCAAGGGGTCAAGTTTTGTTGGAGGTGCATGGGAAACGTGACTGCCTCGCTGTGAGGGGTTCAAATCCCAGCTCTGCCACGGACTTGCTGTGACACTGTGGGAAGGTGGTTCTCCTCTCTGAACTTTGATTTCCTCCTCTGGGTCAGTGCCACCATCTCATAGGAGACGGTGAACAAGGAGATGTAAAATGTCTGGCAGATAAAGTTACTTGAAAAATGGCCATGCCCTCCTCTCTTGTTCTTCTCTGATTCTGGCCCATCCTTGAGGTTCCAGCTGTTGCGAGCTTTTATATTTGAAGAGCACTTTCCCCAAAGCACCGTCAATATTCATCGTCTCTTGGGATCCTCACCACCTCACTACCTGTAAGGAAGGCATTATTGTCTTTTTTTCTTTAATATTTATTTATTTACTTATTTGGTTGCACTGGGTGTTAGTTGCAGCAGGTGGGCTCCTTAGTTGTGGCACATGGGCTCCTTAGTTGTGGCATGCGAACTCTTAGTTGCGGCATGCATGTGGGATCTAGGTCCCTGACCAGGGATTGAACCCAGGCCCCCCGCACTGGGAGCGCGGAGTCTTATCCACTGCGCCACCAGGGAAGTCCTGAGGCATTATTGTCTTGATTTGACAGAAGTGGAAACTGAGGCTCAGAAGACTCAAGTCCTCTGCCTCGGGTCCTTGTCCCCATAAATAATTCATTTGTCTGAGCACTTGCTGTGTGCTGGCCCCTCTATTGGGCACTGGAGATAAAGACGTGAACAAAACTGGCACAGCTGATGTCCACGGAGCCAACAAACTAAGAGGAGATGCAGATCTTTAAGTGTAAATATCGATTAAATGCAAAATGAGAAATTGCGATCAAGTCCCCTAAAGGAGAGACAAGAGTAGGGAGCCAACACGGAGATGGAAAGACATTTAAGCTGAGCCTTGAAAGATGAGTAGGATTTAACCAGGCAGGGAGCATTCGAGGCAGAGGGACCGGCACATGCAAAGGGCCTAGGGTAGGAAAGAACTTGGTTTGAGGAGGTGGCGAGGCTCAGAGCAGGGTAGGTGAAGGGGAGAGTGGGGGTGGCGGGGAGAGAGGAGACCTGTCAGCAGAGGCCAGATCACACAGGACTCTGTAGGCTGGATTAAGGGGTTTGTTTTTTGTTTTTTTGGCCGCTGTGCAGCTTGCAGGATCCTGGTTCCCTGACCAGGGATTGAACCCGAGCCCTCGGCAGTGAAAGCGCGGAGTCCTAACCACTGGACCACCAGGGAGTTCCCGGACTAAGGGGTTTGGGTTTTATTCCCCAAAGTGGGGAGGCCCCTGAAAAGTCTGAAGAAAGGGAGCGACACGTCCTGATTGTTTCAGAAAGACCCTCTCTGGGTGTGGGGAGCAGACGAGACTGTCAGGGTCAGGCGTGGAAGCACAGAGACCTGCAGGGAGGAGGCCGCTGATGTCACTGGGGCCGGAGATGGTGGTGGCCTGGGGAGTGGAGGAATCGGGGAGAAGCTGTGGAACTGTGCCAATATCAAGGCTCAGAGAAGTGAGGTTGCCAATCCAAGGTCATGCAGCTGGTCAGGCAGAGTGAGGTCTGACCCTGTACACACCTGGGATTTCCCCTCACCAGACAGGTGCTGCTTTGCCTCTGGGGAAATCTCTGGGAGGCAGAGCCCTGGGTTCTATCTATTTGGCGTTCTCCACACAAACCTCAAAGTGCCTGGTGTTTTTGGCACTGAGAAGAAGTCCATTGTCAGAAAGAGGTCGTGCGTGAAGGTGAGGGAGAGGCCTGTCCTGGAGAGGCTCCACGAAGGAGGTGAGCAGGGAATGAACAGGTCTGAAGGTATGTGGGCTTGGAGAAGCGACCAGGGCCCCGGGGACACCGTTCAGCATGCAGCCCAGACTTGCTGTGACTCAGGGTGGGCCAGCAATGTGAAAGCTTTCAGAGAACGGCTCACGTTGGCAGGAGGCCGTCATGGGTCAGGGATGGGAGGCACATGGATGTCTCAGGCGGCAAGCCCAGGTCCAAGTCCCGTGTTTCCTGCTGAGCCAAAGGGAAGAGGCCCACAGGGGTCTGGGGTTGAAGTGGAGTCCACTTGCCTGGATGCTAATCCCGGTTCCATCTGTGGGGTCCCAGGCAAATGATTCAACCTTGCAGAGCGTCAGTTCTTTCATCTGTAAAATGGGCATGGTGACAATCGTTCTCTTGTCGAGTGTGGAAGACATGCGATGAAAAGATGCATGCAGAGTGTTTCTAACCGTAGTTCAGGGTTTCTCTTTTAACTGTCTAAAGCAGAACTAGATTCCCTGTCCCTGAGCTCTTCCAGGAGCTTGTCGCCATCTCAGTAAATGTTTATCACACCAAAAACCTACCCTTCTCCCGAGAGCCCTCACTTTCTTTCAAGTGTCCAGAGCTCACAGTTTGCTTCCATGATGGCAGGGACTATGTCTCATATGGTCTGAGTCAACCTGATTCCGTCAAGTTAAACTCCTCTGAATACATGTTTGGGGAACAGGGCCCTCTGGGGATGTTGCCCAGAGACTGCACAATTCCGGAAGAGGCACAGAGAGGTTGAGTGGCTTGCTTGAGGTCACATAGCAAGGACTCGGCAGGCTCCACGGAGGCTGAGAGAGGCCAGGCCACTTCTCATTTGTGAGCCTCCCAGTATGCTCAGAATGAAAGAAGGCCAAAATGGAGTTACAGGCTGTGCTCTAAGCAACGACAACAAAATGCCGCACTGACTGATATTTACAAGGTCATTGCAGGATTCATTAAAACAAAATTCAGAGCATCCCGCAGGTGATATGGTCTGGCAGTGGCATCCAACTGTAAAATCAAAAGTGCACATCTCATTTAATGAGGCCCGTCGTGAATATAACTCCTGGGCCACATGACACCCCTGCCCACCCACTCCCATGCCTCACTGAGCCCTGCGGCTGGGGCCTAACCACCTGTTATGTGACTTCAAAGTTGACACCTTTTCCATCATCCTCAGTTGCTTTTGCAGAGATGCAGGCGGCCCAGGACCGCTCATATTTTCGAGGGGATGCATACGATCAGTGTAACACAGGCAGTGTGCCTGGTGGTAAGGAGAGCTGGGCTCTGGAATTGACCTGCTGGCTCTGACCCACCTCAGGGTGCTCCTCTGAAAAGCTGGGGGATAATAACAGCACCTGCTTAATTGGATCGTTGGGAAGATGCCAAGACATGATGCACGAGGCACGTGGCTACACAGAGCAGGTGCCGGCTAGCGGCTCTTATAACTTATGACAATCGTGGGACCATCAAGGAGCCGGGGAGCGGGGAAGGAGGAGTGCATAGAGGATCCTCAAGGGCGTGGCCAAGGCTGATTTGCCTGGTGTCCCCATGTCTTGGCACAGGGTCTGGCACAGCGGGCCATCTGTGCAGGTGTAGGATTGAATCGTCTTGAAGAGGCTTTGGCCAGGCTGAGCAGGGGGTGGGAACACCGGCGAGGACAGGGGAGCTCAGCGGAGGGCCTGGCCTTTGATTTCTTCTCCACCTGCTTGTGAGGCCAGGTGGGCGCTCCCGTGATCTTTCTTTTGCACGGTGCCCCTTAACTTCTCCTTTAGCACACGGATCCTCCTAGGTGTCGGGTACAGGGGACACAGCGGTGCACACGTCAGGCACGAATCAGTGTGACTGTTGTCACAGTTCTGATCTAAATGTCGAGTGGTGGCTTCACGTGAACACATTATTAAAAATAAATAAAATAAATAAGCAAATAAATAATGGAAGAGGGCTCTTCCCAGGCCAGTGATGGGAGTATGACGGGAACCAGGGATTATGATTAATGCAATTTTGTGCACCTGCGGCCCTTTTAAAAAGGAGGATAAAACCGAACAGGACAGACACGCTGTCTGTCCTCCCAGCATGAACATTCAGGTGGGGGAAGATGGTGATAAACAAGCACATTAGCACATGGAGACTCGAATGTTAGTGACAGGTGCTGGAAGAAAATTCTACCTGGTAAAGGACGAAGAGCGATGAGGAGGGGAAAGACCGTGTGAGGTGGGATGATCAAAAGACTCCTGTGTGGAGAGGACGCGTCAGCGGGCGTCTGGAATAAGTGAGGGCACGCACCACGGGCATATCTGGGGAAAGATGGCACCGGGCCAGCGGCAAGAGCAAAGGTCCTGAGTCACATCAGAGCTTGGGCTGCAGGAACAGAAAGCCAGTCTGGAGGAAGTGAGGGAGCGGTGGGGAGTGTTGGGAGGGGACATATTAGAGGCGGGCAGTGGCCGATTAGGATAAGGTGCCTTGAGGCTGTCTTATTTGGCTGGTCTCCCTGAGGCTTCCCAGGCTTTGGCCGTTAGTACCCTGGACAGCGGCCTCGGCCCCCTCAGAGCTCTTGCAACCGGGGCGCACCCTAACATCGGCTTCTGGGCGTGAATTGGGGGTGGGGAGCAGATGATACTGCAACACGTGCGAAATGGCCTCTGCCTGCAGGAAGCACAGTGGTAAAGGAAAGAGTCATAAAGGTACATTTTAATCAGTCTTTACCAAGTGAACATCTGTGTGAGCCAGAGCCCAGGAACCCCCCACCCCTGTGACCCTTTTCAAACCTTCCCTATCCCTCCCTCCCTGCTGGAGGTAACCTCTGTCCTCACTTTGGGGGATAATCATTCCTTTTCTTTGTAGTTAGCTACCTGTAACTCACTTAATATATTCTAATTTTTACTTTTTTTTTTTGCGGTACGGCCGGCCTCTCCCTGTTGTGGCCTCTACCGTTGCAGAGCACAGGCTCCGGATGCGCAGGCTCGGCGGCCATGGCTCACGGGCCCAGCCGCTCCGCGGCATGTGGGATCTTCCCGGACCGGGGCACGAACCCGTGTCCCCTGCATCGGCAGGCGGACTCTCAACCGCTGCGCCACCAGGGAAGCCCCAATATATTCTAATTTTAATCAAAAACTGAATACAGGGAACTTCCCTGGTGGCGCAGTGGTGAAGAATCCGCCTGCCAATGCAGGGGACGCGGGTTCGATCCCTGGTCCGGGAAGATCCCATATGCCGCGGAGCAACTAAGCCCGTGCGCCACAACTACTGAGCCTGTGTTCTAGAGCCCGCCAGCCACAACTACTGAAGCTCACGCACTCTAGGGCCTGCGTGCTGCAACTACTGAAGCCTGCGTGCCTAAAGCCCATGCTCTGCGACAAGACAAGCCACTGCAATGAGAAGCCCGCACACCGCAACGAAGAGTAGCCCCCGCTCTCCGCAACTAGAGAAAGCCTGTGTGCAGCACCGAAGACCCAACACAGACAAAAAAAAAAAAAAAAACCAAAAAAACCTGAATACAATCTCATTCTGAAAACCAAAAGCATAACAGAAAATGTTAAAATCCCATTTGAGTCCCTTCTGCTTTCCCAGTCCTGGTCCCCTCACCAAAGGTAGCTGTCATTAATTAGTTACCCCCCGGACCTTTTCCTCTGCATTTGTCAATACCTGTGCACCCACAGAAAATACATAGTGGTTTTGGTATGTGTTTTACATAAGTGATATTAAGTTGTATAAATCATTCTACAATTTGCCTTTTCATTCAGCAGTGTCTTGGAGAACTTTCCATGTCCTTTATCCATAGATCAGTTCCATTATCTTTCATGATCCCATCCCATTCCTGAGTGTGACTATGCTACAGTTTATTTAGCCACCGTCCTGTTGGTGGCATCTGATTTTCTCTACCTCAAACCTTGATGTGATAAACACTTTGTGAACTTTTTGAACTCCTTGTGCATGGTGGTCAGTATTATATTTAAGATTAATGACAATAAGGTCCTACAGTATAGCACAGGGAACTATTTTTTTTTTAAAGATTAATGAAGTTCCTATCAGCCCATGTTACTGCCCCCATTTCACAGATGAGGAGCATGAGGCTCAGAGAGGTGAAGTCACTTGCCCAGGGTCACACAGCAAGTGAATGGACGAACCAGTTTCCAAACTCTCAGATGTTTGACTCCCGGATCAGTGCTTATATACGCCCATACAGATATCACTGTCTGCGGGGGCAGACGTCCTCATTCAACTGGGCCTATATGCAGACCAGTGCTGGGCTCCACTTCACAAAAATGAATCAAACCCCACCTTGCCCTCCAGCCCTGCCGTGTGGGGGCAGCCTCACTGGGAAGGAATTTCAATGCAGTATGATTAGTGCTAAGTCCAGGATGCTGCCTGAGCTGTGGGAAGACTGAGGCCATTACTGTTAATTGGGCCTCCGGTGGAGCCAGAAAAGGCTTCCAGAGAGGGGAGATTTGAGCAGAGGCAGTAGTGGTGAGTACAGTAGAGGTGGCAAACACACGAAGCATGGAGGATGGGCACGTAGGGGAACCCAAGTTGTTGAACAGAGGAAGAAGGTGAGCTCTGGGGGCAATATGCCTGTGGAGGTCGGCAGAGGCCCACATCCACTTGAGCCTGGAAAGCCAGCCTTGGATTTCATTCTGTGGGCTGTGGGAGCCTGGAAGGATCTATTCATTCAACAAATAGGATTTGGAAATTCCCTGGTGGTCCAGTGGTTAGGGCTTTGCGCTTCCACTGCAGGGGGCCTGGGTTCAATCCCTGGCCAGGGAACTGAGATCCTGCAAGCTGTGAAGCCAAAAGTAAATCAATAAATACACATTTTTAAAAAACACACAAATAGGATTCAAGCACCTAGTCTGTGCCAGGCATTATTTCAGAAGGGAATACCACAGGAAACAAGACAAGAAAGGACTGCTTTCAGAGGGCTTACAGTTCAGAGCGGGACGCAGACAGTAAAGCACGTCGACAGTAGCCGAGTTCCAGAGAGAGCGACGAAGAAAGTAAAGCTGGCTGTTGGCGTGGAGAGTGGCTCAGGGAGGGCCTCTCAGAGGACGCAGCCTTTGAACTAAGTCCTGAAGGATCAGAGGAAAGGGACGAGATAGGGAACAGTGTTCTAGGGCAGGAGCCAGCAAGGTCAAGGGCCCCAGGATGGGGGCAGACTTGGCCTTCTCCAGTGTGGCTGGAGCGCAGTGCTCTGGTAGGGAGAGGTGACGTCCTGCAGGGGCCTGGAGGCCGTGGTGAGGGGGCTGGGCTTTCCTGGAGGCTGCAGGGAAGTTACCGGAGGGCTTCTGGACCACGGCGAGGGCTCTTGAATTTCAGCCTTTGGACAGCTCCTTGCGCTGGGAGGACAGCAGTGGCTGTGAGCCTGCAGAGGTGGTGCTGGGCGAGTGGGAGATCTGGGCTGGAGTCGAGGGTGCAGCCTGGGGGTGGGTGGCTGCCTGTGCGCCAAGGGGCAGAGCCTCATCAGGGAAGTCCCAGGGCCGGCCACCTTCTTCTTTGGCTTCTTCGGATGCCCTGGTGGGTTTGTGGTGATGAGGCCAAAGACCCTGTTCTCCGACAACCTGCAGTCTGAGACGCGTGCAGGCCAAGGTGGGGAGCACAGGCTTTGGGGTCAGGGAGACTCTGGGTCTGCCTCCGTCTAGCTGTGTGGCCGTGGCCTTTAGTGGATCCAGCAGTCCGTCCTGTGTTCTTGTTTCTTTCAAGCCCCAGAATGTTAGCGCTGGAAGAAGTCTTCAAGTGCTCCTCCAAGCCCACCTCGCACTTTTAGATACGGAAACTGAGACCCAGACAGTGCAGAGGGCTGGCCCTAGGTCACCAAATGGCCTGTTTCTGTGTGGGGACCTGGTTGGTCTTCTCACTTTTACCTTCTTTGAGCCGTACCGTGATGCTTCTTGATTTCTTCTCGCTTGAGGTGAATTCCTGGGATCGCTGGTGGGTCTGGGAAACTGGTGGTGGGCAGGAGATGCATGAGGAGTGTTTCTGTCAATGTGAATTTATTCAGATCTGCTAGCTTCCTGGTCCACAGACCTTGCTGATCTCCGCCCCGCCCCCACCCCGGCACTGACCTAAGTATCTTCCCTTACTCTGCTCCCGTGTTCCTGCTGTCCGACAGTGATGGCCTGAGCGCCCACCAAGACACCCTGCTCAGCTGCCCACCTGCAGATTCACTGAAGTTCTCTAGACTCTCACTTGGATTTGTGCTCTCATCTGCACCCTCATGGCCCCATTCTCTCTTGTTTTCTGGACCACTGTCCCAGACTCCCCTCTGGCCCTCCTGCCTCCAACTTCTTCCCACCAGCCTGGTCTCACACCAGTTCCCAGTGGATCTCCCTTACACAGACTGTCTGCTGAAAATCCTTCCACCTACAACATCAAATCCAGCCTCAAGTCGGATGTATGGCACCCTTCCTGGATCTTTCTCATCCAAGCTTGAGCCCTCCCAATCTTTCTATGGCAGGAAAGGCCCTTCTATGTCTTGGGCTTCACCCTTGACTAGAGTTTTTTGGATGCTTACTGAGCCAGTGATGGAATCTCAGAAAACTTTCATCAACTCCAGTCTTCCCCTCGGACTGTAAGCTCCTTGAGGGCAGGTGTGTGTCAGATCCAGTTCATCTCTAGGTCCTCAGCCCCTAGCCCACGGCTTGGCAATAAGGGACACGTAGGAAATGTTTGAATTGAAAGAAATAGGGAAGGGTTGGCCCACCTTCAGCCAGGAGCTGGTGGATCAGGGGTCCAGCACATTGCTGAATACGAAGAACAGGCTGAAGGGCTGTGGGGGTTGGGCTGTGGGCAGATTCCGGCCTTCCCGAGTGAGCAGGGAGTGGCTGCCAGCTGACCACTGGAGGATGCGGTGCACGCAAAGCTCTAAGCAGACCCGTGGCAGAGTGGAGAACGAGCGAGCTGTGGGGAGGACAGGGCGGGGTTTGAATCCTGACTGCACCACTCACGTGGGGCAAGTGACTTCAACTCTTTGAGCTCTAATTTTTTTTTTTTTTTTTTTCCGGTACGCGGGCCTCTCACCGTTGTGGCCTCTCCCGCTGCGGAGCGCAAGCTCCGGACGCGCAGGCTCAGCGGCCATGGCTCACGGGCCCAGCCGCTCCGCGGCATGTGGGATCCTCCCGGACCGGGGCACGAACCCGTGTCCCCCGCATCGGCTGGCGGACTCTCAACCACTGTGCCACCAGGGAGGCCCTGAGCTCTAATTTGTCAGTGGAAGGGGAATAATAACAGACCGTACTTCCTTGGGTCGTAGTGAGGGTTAGATCTAATGGATCTAATGTAGTGGCCCAACTAGCACGGGATAGATGGCTGTGCTGCTGCTCTTGATGTTGACGGTGACGATGGAGAAGAAGAAACGTTTTAAGTCCCTGGATGCTGGGTGCTCCCAAGCAGAACATCGGGTGGTTATAGCTTGGTCTTGACTTAGGGCCACTGGAGAAGCGGTTCTGAGGGCAGGGCTGAGGACGAAGCAGGGGTGTAAACAGGAAATGAAGGCTCGAGCCCAGAAATCAGGAAGAGGCAGACAGGCAGTGCCAGGGCAGGCCAGGCCGGGTTTGATTCCACAGTATCAGAGGCCTGTTGGAGGGGGTTGCATGGCCCTGCTGTAGGACCAACCAGATATATTTTCATCTGTGTGTCTGTCTGCCACCCCTCATCCTGCTTTCCTATGTGTTTGGGTCCCTAAGCCTTTCCCCGACCCCCCTACTCCCTAGAGGCTGCCCTCACCTGAGCTCTGCTGAAGGCCGAATGCTAAGACGCAAAGGGAGGTTGATGTCGATGAATTTTAGGTTCAGTTCATCTTCTGGCCCAGCTGGCGACCCACAGGCGACCCAGTCTCCTTCCCTCCTGCCAGGCTGGGGGTCTGAGGGGCCTCTCTGAGCTCCCACATGTTGCAGCCCTGCGGCTGAGGCAGCACTTTGGGGAAACGCTACTTGTGTCCCCACGCAGAGGGAGGATGCGGCCGGGGGCTGAGTGGAGAGGCCGCCAGACACCGCCGGATGCAGAAAGAGGCTGGGGAACCAAGCCACAGAGAGGGTCCCCAGGGGCGGCCGAGAGGAAGAGGCCATGGCTGGGGGCCCTGAGGGGTGAAGAATCCAGCTCTGCTGTCCCCGGTGGGCTGGCTGCTCCCCCCCGCCCAGCTCCCCGCCGGGCCCCCAGGGGACCTCGCTCTAATAATGTATTTGATCGACTCGCTGGCCGCGTACAAGCGATTATTGTCTTGTCGGGAGTCAAACGTATCGATCCGGGGAGAAATATGAGAGGAGCAATGGGGCCCGTGTGTCAGTTACCAGCCCCGCTGGCCCTGGGGAGCCCCTACGTCTCCTTTAATTACCGCCCAGCCCTGAGCCCAGCCTGGCCTCCCCTATGCCGCCTCCCTCCCAGGCTCCCTGCACCCCTAGTGGCCCCCGATACTCCCCAGCTCCCAGGCCCTACCTGCCTTGCTCGGCATGGCCTGAGGCGGCTTCTCCAGCTGAGGGGCCACCATCTCTCCTGCCCAGGCCTCCCCGTTCCTGGCTGCCAGGCCCTACCCACCCAGTGTGGCCCAGACTCTGCCCCTCTGTCCTCTCTTGGGCAGGTGGAAGTCTCAGGCCCATCCTTCTTCAAGATGCCCTGACTCCAGCTCAGGGACTCAGTTTGGACTGCCACAGGCGATAATAGTGGAGCCGGCATGGGAGGCAAGAGGGGTGGGGTGATTTCACCCCACGGGGAAGCGTGTAAGGCTTTCGCCAGCTCTGCCACTCAGCTGCAGACCTGGGAGGGCAGCACCGGAAATGGGTGGGGCTTCTCTCCCTGCTTTGGGTTATGTCCCAAAGCTCGCTCCTGTCATGGATGATGTTGACTATGTCTAGGGTGGGGCATGGGGGTGTTTTGGTGGGGTTTTGCTCCACCCACACCCCGCTATAATGTCCTTATTACCCTCATTTCCAAGTCCCCCAAAACATAAATCCTAAATCAAAACTGAGCTTACTGGGCCATGCAACTTCAAGACAAGGCCCCCAGTACCACTGCCACCAGACTGCTTCCAAGGAGACCCTCCGGTATAAAAACCCTGCATCTGAGAGAGAGAGAGAGACAGTGGGAAAGAGGTGGACCAGGAGGCAGGAGGTCTGAGTTGCAGCCCGGCTGATGCTGTATGGTCTCTGGATCTCCTCAGCGAAATGGCCTTTACAGTATGGAATCTTGTGGAGTGTAGCTAGAGGGGGAAATGCCCCCTCTGTGTGCAGATGTGAGGACCGCAGTCATTCCCCCCCACCCCCCCAACCCCGTGGAGTGGGTCTGCCTACCTGGACATCTCTGAGTGCACAGGGCCTGTGTACAGGCAGAAAGGCACTCACGAAGGTCTGCCTGTGTGTTATATCGTGCGTGAGTGTGCGTGGGTGTGAATGTGGGCACACATGGCCAGGAGGTATGCCTGGGCATACTTGGGAGGATGTGTCCTTGTGCCCGTGTGTCCGCGTGACGGAGCACAGGAGGGGGATCTGTACGCGGGAGCGTTGGTGTTAGGGCCTGTGCACAGAGGAGTGTTCCCGTGTGTCTGGATGTGCACACGTGTGTGTGAAGTGCAGGGGTCCATGTGTAGAAATACTTGAGCGTGTGTATGAGAGTCCAGGCGTCCGTGTGCGCGCGCGTGGTTTGGGGGTCCCTCACAACGTGGGGCGCAGCGAGTCCTGCAGGGCCCGCAGCGGGCAGGTGGGTTGTTTGGAAGCTCCAGACGGCCCTGCAGCCTCGGACCGGGCGCGGGGAGGAGGAAGAGGGCAGCGGGCTCGGCCGCGCCTTTGTCTGCGCCGTCGTGGGCCGGGAGTCCGGCGCCTTTGTGTGACCCTCGCAGGTGTGCGCGCAGGGGCGGGGAAGGGGACTGGGAGCGGCGGGAGGGGCTGCCTCCTCCGCAACCGGCCCCGCCCTCTGGCCCATTGGCTGGGCGCTGCCGCCCTCTGGCGGGCGCGGAGGGAACAGCTGGTCCGGGAGCGCCGCAGCGCGAAGGGCCCAGCCAGCAGCCCCGGGACCGCGTACTTCCCTCCGCCCCAGCCACCTACGGCGCCCGCATTTGCCCCCTGGCAAACCTCTTGCTGCTCCAGGGCAAGGCCAGGACCTGCCACCGGTCCTACCACTGTCCACGGGTACCGATTCTCCCAGTGGTGGCCCCGGACGCCTCACTTGCGGGCAGATGCACGGTTGGGTTCCCGACTCCCCACAGCCTGCGGAAACCTATCGCGAACGCCTCCTGCTGCCCTGCTTCTTGGCTTCAGCGTTTCTTGGCGCTGGGCCCTTGGGGAGGCCACCTCACTTCTCTGGTCCTCAGTCTTTTTGTCTGTAAAATGGGGCAAATAGTGAGCGCCTCCAGAGATAATGCTTGTTAAATGCGAGGTGCAGGGGGCCTAGCATTGGGAAAGCCCCCCTCCCCCCACCCAAAACTCCTAGCCAGTGTTTTAGTGGTGTTGTCTTGGATCCATCTTCTCTCCCAGACCCACATGCCCTGTTCCAGATGTGTTGGCAAGGTGGAGGCGGCACAAGGGCTAGGGGCACCTTCTGGGGGCACAGCTGTAGGAGTCAGCTCTTCCAGCCTGCTTGCACTCTACGCCACTACCCGCACTTCCCCAACACACACGCATGATTTGGGGTCCGCTGCCTGCTGGGGTGGGCCTTCGGGCACGGGTATTTTCCCTTCCGAAGGGGGCGGGCCCTGTGGTTTCCTCCCTGGGTGACTTCCGGCGGAGAGGGCTTGGCCCCCAGAGAGGGCGGGGAGATGGCACAGTCGTCCCCCCAGCCCTGCGGGGCAGGCAGCATGGTTCACTCCAGCATGGGGGCTCCAGGTAAGGGGCCCCAGCACTGGCAGCACCGTTGGGCTCGTCCTGCCGGCCGGTTGCGGGCCCGCCCTGCCCCTCCTCTTCAGCTGTCTCCTTTGCCCTTTGACTCTGTACCTCAGCAGCTGCCCCCTCTTCCCATCCTGGGTTCCCACCTCCAGCTTCTCTTTCCCCTCCCCTTTCACATCAGCACGGGGCGGGGCGGGTGGGGGGGCGCCGGGGGGCTTCCGACCTCTTCTCGCCTTCTCTGCTGCCCTGTTCTGAGGGGTCTGGGGGAGGGGATGGAGCCAGGTGTTGGTAGCAAGCTCCTATACAGAGGGCCGGTGGGCGGGCGACACGAGTGATCCTGGGGAGGGACTGCACAGGGGCTGGAAGGCTGAGTTGCTGGACCTTTGAGTGTGTGAGTCTGTGTCTGTGCGTGTGCGTGGTAGTTTCGAGTCCTCTGTGTGCGACTGTCAGGTGTCCCGTGTGTGAGGGGCTCTTGTGTGTGGCATTATGGGGGTAGCCTTGGCAATGCTCTCTTGGTTCACTTCCTCACTTCGTTCGCCTGAGATGTTCCCTCCTCGGGGTGGCCTTCCCTGCCTGCCCCATCTAAACTGGCAACCAATCCCGCCATTCTGAGTCCCTTCACCCTGCTTTATCTTTTCTTCATGGCACTTATCACTGCCTGAAAATTTATTACATGTTTGCGTGCTCGTGAACTGCCTCATCCACCAAACGTCAGTCGACTGAGTGAACACCGTGCACCGAGCACCGTACAAAGCGATTTGTGTTTGTTGGCTCATTTGACATAATGTGTCCATCTCTGTGTGATGATAGTTATTTCTCCGCGGTGCTGATGGGAGAGTTAAGTGAGGTAATAGGTAAACGCTTACCACGGGGCCTGGAACTGGGCAAGCGTCCATACTTCAAGGTGGTTTTGTTTGCGGCCCTCTAGGTCTGACTATGGGGATGTGTGGGGATGTGTCCCATTTGTGGGTGTCTGTGGGGATGATCGGTTTGGTGCGTGTCTGTGTGCATCCGTGTATGCGGGCATCCCTGTGATCTGTCATCAACACGTATTTATTGAGCAGTTCTGTGCTGGATGTTGGAAATAGAGCCGAAAAAAGCAGTTTCAGGTGTGTCCTCCTGGAGTCCCCGGTCCAGAGCGGGGAGACAGACCTGTCACCAGACAGGGAAGGAGGCACAGGCTGAGGGGTCACGACTGGGACAGGGGAGGCACAGGGGACTGGGGGAGCCCAGGAGACTTGCCCAGTTCAGCCGATAGGCTATCAGGGAGTATCAGGGAGGACTTCCTGGGAGAGGGCATGTGTGGTCTGAGATTTGAAGGATGAGTGGGTATGAGTAAGGCAAGGGAGGCAAGGAGGGCTGTGAGATGGAAGGAAGGCCACTTGCCAGATGCTGTGAGATTATTTACTGAGGTGATATATGCAGCTGTGTGTGTGTGTGTGTGTGTGTGTGTGTACAGTGTAGACACAGGGACCCAGGGCATCTGTACACGCATGCCGTCTCTTCCCTGTCTGGGGTTGAATGGGGGCTTTGTACGTGTTGGGTGCTGGGTTAAACCCTTTACTTGGGATTTCTCACAGAATTGCCCTGCCTGTGAGGCCTGCCCTGGGTTCCCTGGCATGGACATGAATTAATACATGTGTGACCTTGGGCAGATCACTGCTTGGTCTTGGGCTCTACATCTGTGACCTGAGTTCAGGGGTCCACCTTGGCCATCTCCCAGGAGGAGGTGACTCTGGGAGTGTGAGTACATGCATGTCTGTGTGTGTGTGTCTATCTGAGTGACCTGGGTGTCTGTGTGTGTATGCACATCTGTGTCTATCTGTGTGTCTGGGGGTGACTCGGTGTGTGAGTGTGTGTAAGTGCAGGTGTGCCCACACACGTCTGGGTGTGTGTTTTGCATATCTGCCTGTGTCGTTGTGTCTGGGCTTGTGTCTTCATCTGCAAACATTCCTGTGTGGGATCTGCGCACACCTGTCCCCGTGTGCGTTCGCATGGTCTCTGTCCGTGTCCGGGGCCCTGCCTGGCTGTGGCTTCAGTGTCTGTGGCAGCTTTTGTCAGCGCAGCTGTAGGGCCACCTCTCTTGTTGTGTCTGCTGCCTGTATCTCCATCCGTCCCCCTTGACACTCAGAAGTGTTCAATCCCTGGAGGCCGCCCAGGGACAGCTGTGGGGTATGGGGGTGTGAAATGCGACTCCTGGGGAGGCTGGGCTGAGCCAGTGGGCGAGCAGAGGTTCCCGGCAGTGCAGACCCTGCCCACAGGGGCTCCCAGGCCACAGCCTTGATTAAAGCAGGCTTTGTAGACAGGGGACCCAGGGGACAGGCCAAGCGGGGCCAGGAGGGGTGAGGGGAAGCCCTTGGGCCCTCTATATTTAGCCCCATTTTCGGTAAGTGCTAACGAGAAGCTGGCCCAAGTCTGCTAAAACCGGCTGGGGGAAATGCAGAGGAGAAGTGAAAGTCCGAGGAGGGAGGGGTGAGGAAGGGCGGAGGGGACCCAGCGTCCCAGGCCTGGGGCAGTCGGGCAAGTGAGTGTGAGCCCGGGGCGTGGCCGCCCCTGGTGGGTCTGACCCAAGGATGGTGGGGTTTGAGGGGCCCGGTCGGGCTCTGCATTGCTTTTGCTTGCCTGTTCCTCCAAAAAGTGGCACGCTGCCTGCGATGGGAGAAGGGAGGGGTGACCCTAAGCAACCAACCAAACTTTCCTTGCGAATGAACAAGGCTTTGAGGGGGGTCTTCTGAAGGCGCCAGGGGGCTGTAGCAAATTAGAATCACCTGGAAGGGGGCTTAAAAGTTTCTGACGCCTACGTCTCTGTCCCAGTGAAATCAGAGTGTCGGGGGAGGGATTAGGCATCAGTATTTCTCTAGAGTCAAAAGAGAGAGAGAGATTGAGAGAGAGAGAGAGAGAACCCTGCCTGGGCCAAGGCTGAGACAGCTTCCAGGATGAGCAGGCCCCTGGCCAGGGTCGCCGCGCCCTCGAGAGTCCCCATTAAGACATCACTTAGCTTTGGGTCGCGGTGGAAATGGAGTTCCCTGTTCATTGCTGGTGGGGATGATTTGATGAGACCCTTTTCTTGGGTTAGGCTCTGATGGAGGAGGAGAGGGCAGCAAAAGAGGCCTGGGCGAAGGACAGCTCTGGCCATGTTGCTGTTGGCCCAGCTGAGCGCTGCAGGGGTGCGCGGGCTGTGTGGGAGCTGGGACTAGTGTGGGGCAGGATCCGTGAGAATAAGGGAAATGGAGTGGTGGAGATTTCCCCTCAAACCACTTTTTCCTCTGCAGCCAGTATCCCTGCAGAGGGGATGTTACCTTAAATGTTTAGGTTGGAGCTGCTTGGGGACCGGGCTGAGGGTCGAAGTGTCAGGTGACAGCAAGGAGAGGAGACTCTTTCATGCTTTCGTTCATTCCAAAGACACAGTCCCAGACTGTGCAGCCTGGGCCCTAAGGAGACCACAGTCTGGGGTGGGGGTCACTGTCCAGGCTGTCAGTGTGTGTTAGGGGACAGGGTGACCCCAGACGAGAGAGGCACTGACCGCCTGGGCAGTCAGGGAGGACATCACAGAGGAGGTGACGTGGAGCTGGCGCCTTAAAGAGGAGCAGGAGTTTGCTAGTCGAGAAGGAGAGGGTTGCCCCAGGTGGAAGAAGAGCAGAGGCGAAGGCCTGGAGGAGGGAGAGCAGGGCCACCCTTGTTCATTCAACCCACATGTCCCGTTGGGGACCCCAGATGAGTCAGAGCTGCCCCTGAGGGGTTTCTAGCCTGAAGGAGGAGACACCCTGGGGCCCAGATGGCTACAGCCTTTAGGACAGTGACAGGAGAGATGGAGCCAGGGTGGAAGGAACAGGGGAGAGACCCTGTGCCTGAAGTCATCAGGGGTGGTGACTTCATGGAGGACAGAGCCTGTGCCGGGCCCTGGAGGATGAGTAGGAGATCGCCAGGCAGATAGAGTGGGGAACAGCGTTCCAGGCAGAGGGACCAGCCCACGCCAATGCCTCGGGAAACATTTGTTAAATGGCAGACAGACAGCAGGACAGAGGCAGGAACAAGTAAGAGACAGAGAGAGCTGCAGGGAAGGACGGACGCTCAGCAAACATAACCTGTTCTTCTGAGCTGGGTGATGCTGGGGACCCAGCACTGAGTCAGACCAGGCCTGCCCGCTGGTCTAATGGGAAAGGACAGGGACACAGGTGACCACAGCCCTGCGGGCTCGGGGCTAGGACGGCGAGAAGGCACGACCAAGGGAGGCTGCATTAGTTTGCTAGGGCTGCCATAACAACGTACCCCAGACTGGATGGCTTAAACAACAGAAATTTATTTTCTCAAAATTCTGGAAGCTAGAAGTTCAAGGTCAAGGTGTCAGCAGGGTTGGTTTCTTCTGAGACCTCTCTCCTTGGCTTGAGATGGCCGTCAGCTCCCTGTGTCTTCACACGGTCTTCCCTTTGGGCATGTCCCTGTCTCAATCTCGTCTCAATCTCCTCTTCTTATAAGGACCCCAGTCATATTGGATCAGAGCCCACCCTAAGGGCCCTAAGGGTCTCATTTTAAGTTCATTAAAGTTCATTAAAGATCCTATCTCCAAAGACAGTCACGTTCTGAGGTACTGAGGGTTAGGACTTCAACACAGGAATGTTGGGGGACACAGCTCAGCACATAAGAGAGGCCGGGAATGAGCATGGACTCTCTGGGGTGGAGGTGAGGTCAGAGGCCACCCTGGTCCGTGATCAGGAGGGACGTTCGCTAGCTAGGTGGGGAGTAAAGAACCTGAAGGTCTGGACTCCCCGTCAAGCAGAGGGAGATGCCTGGCGTGGCTGAAGAGGAAGTTGCAGAAGTGGCGAGAGATGGGCAGCAGACGGTGACACGGGTCACACCCTAAAGGCCAGGATGAGGAGCCTGGGCTTTTCTTAGGAGATGGGGAGCCATGGAAGGGTTCAGGGCCAGGCGGGGAGCTCCCGTGGCAATGTGGACACTGGCTGGAGGCGGGGGCTGGGACACGGCTTTCAGGGATGCTGGGAGGGGTGGGATTTAGGGCCACGTCAGGATCTGTGGTTGCCTGGAGCAGGGCCAAGGTCTGGGAGATTTAGAACCAGGATCAGGCAGGACTCCCACGTCTGATGCACCAGAGTCAGGAGGGGGCCTCATCCCCTGGCTCTCTCAGCATCCTTAGCCACTTGCTGCCCCCTTCCCAGTGCCCAGAAACAGGGCCTGAGCTCCTGTAGCATCTGGGCACCTGCACCCCAACCCTCATAAACTCATGCCTTAATAGGACTATATGCTGGCTTATTATTTTTATTGTTATTAGCTTAAAATTGTATTTATTTATTTGGTTGCACCGGGTCTTAGTTGCTGCAGGCAGGCTCCTTAGTTGAGGCTGGCCGGCTCCTTAGTTGTAGCACGTGGGCTCCTTTAGTTGCAGCTCAAGGGCTCCTTAGTTGTGGCTTGCCGACTCCTTAGTTGCAGCACGTGGATTCCATTAGTTGCAGCTCAAGGGCTCCTTAGCTGTGGCTTGCCAACTCCTTTGTTGAAGCACATGGGTTCCTTTAGTTGCAGCTCAAGGGCTCCATAGTTGTGGCTCTCAGGCTCCTTAGTTGTGGTTCACAGGCTCCTTAGTTGTGGGATCTAGTACCCTGGCCAGGGATCGAACTCGGGCCCCCTGCATTGGGAACGTGGAGTCTTAACCACTGCGCCACCAGGGAAGTCCCAACTCAAACTTTTTTTCTTTTTTTGTGAAAACATACCATACATAAAGTGCTCAAATTTTAAGCATACAGCTTGATGAATTTTTACATATGTGTAGACCCACATAACCACCAAACAGAACATTTCCAACCCCTTGCAGGCTTTCTCACACCCTCTCCCGGTTAGCACCCCCCAAAAGGTGCCCACTAATCTGACCTTAATCATCTGATGTCATCCTGCCTGTTTCTGAGTTTCACATAATTGGAGTCCTCCTGTCTGTCCACTTTTGTGTCTCACGTCTTTACCCTGGTATCATGTTTGCGAGATTCAGTGTGTGTGATGCAGGAGTTGGTTCTTTTCCCCGGCTGTGGAGTACTTCGTTGTATGGATGTACCGGTGTTGTTGACCCATTCCCGTTAATGGGCCCTTGAGCTATTTCCGGGGTGGGGGGAGCGGTTATGAAAGCGCTGCTGGGAACACGTGTGCCGAGGGTGGTGATGGTGGGCAGGACGCTCCTTTCTCTTGGATGGGTGCCCGGGAGTGGATGTGCCCGGGCCACAGGGAAGGGGCACCGCTCAGCTTTCCTGAATCGTGCTTGTATTGATTTACACTCCCACCAGCAGTGTGTGACCTGGCTTTTTAATCAGGAATTTTAAATCCGAGTGGCGTTCCGTGTCGAGTAATTGCAAAATTTCTGGACTTTTTTTTTTTCAGTTGGTGACGCTGTCCCAGCTCTCTCTCTAGCTGGCCTTCTTTGAATATCTTGGATGCAGAGCACACTAGAGTTGGATAGCTCCTTTGATGGGGTGGGGTCTTGGTGGGGATTTGGAGTGAGCTGTAGGAGAGACTTTAGGGTCAGAGTCAGGGTCAGGAGTAAGGTCTGAGGCCGAGTTGGGAGTTGAGGTCAGATGAAGGACTCGGGTCGTCTGGACAGGAGTTGGGAATCAGGGTGGGCAAAGAGGATTCAGAACGGGTTGGGCAGAAACCCAGATTTGTGCGGGGGTCTAGGACCAGGAAGGGCTGGGTTCAAGTCGGAGTCAGGGTAAGCTTGGGTTGGGGTGACCGTGAGAGATGAGGTGGTGAAAGTCATGACGGGCCCATCAGAGACCGCAGCGATACTGATCAGAAGTGGGAGCCCTGGGGCTTCCCTGGTGGTGCAGTGGTTGAGAGTCCGCCTGCCGATGCAGGGGACGCGGGTTCGTGCCCCGGTCCGGGAGGATTCCACATGCCGCGGGGCGGCTGGGCCCGTGAGCCATGGCCGCTGAGCCTGCGCGTCCGGAGCCTGTGCTCCGCAACAGGAGAGGCCACAACAGTGAGAGGCCCGCGTACCGCAAAAAAAAAAAAAAAAAAAAAGAAGTGGGAGTCACAAAGACCCAGGTCCGATCAGGGTGCCTCTGCTGCCTCACTGTGTTCTTGGGGAGGTGCCATCCCCCCTGGGGCCTCAGTTTCCTCCTCTGTAAAATGGGGGTAATATTAGCACCAACTGCCGGCATGAGCTCTGAATCATACTTGGCACTGTGCTTGGCCCTGGTAACACTCACCTTCCCGTGACCAGCATCAGAGAGCTGTGAGGACGGGGGTTTGTCTCCATTGCGTTGTGTCCCCTGCTTGCCACTCCCCTCGGCCACCTTCTTTCATTTCCTCTGCCCGCAGAACGATAGGGTGGGATTGGGTCTGTAGGTGCAGGGACTGTAGGTTGGATTGGGGTGTGCAGCTGCAATTCAAGGCTGAAGTCCCAGGTAAGGTCTGAGATTAGGTTTGAGGACAAGGTCGGGGCAGAAGCGGATGGGGTCAGGGTCACAGAGATCAGAGTGGGGCCGCCTGTGTGCTGAGTACCTGAAGGGGAGGCCGGTGGGAGTGGGGTATGGACAGGAAAGTGGTGGGCCGGGGAGGGGGCCAGAGGGCGGCTGAATCACAGCCGGAGATCTGACAACTCGTTCCTTTGGGGATGCTGCAGTCCCCTCACACCTCCCAGGCCCTACTCAGAGTGGAAAACATGCCTCACCGAAACCTGGTGAGGCAGGATGGGCGCCTGGGCGGCAGCCTGAGAGGAAGCCTAAGGCTGACTCGCTGCTCTGGAGCGTCACCAGCCTCCCCCTGGGCGGCCAGAGCCTTGTCAGGACCAACGGCCAACCTCTACCCTCCCACCCTGCCCCGGGGTCTCACGGGGGCTCGGGGTCTGACCCTCCCTGTGCCACCTCCTGGAGGGGTGAAGGGGATCCCCAGGGCCCGAAGGCCCCTCACCTGTCCTGCCGGAGGAGAGCAGAGGCTCAGAGCAGAGGGCATGTCTCCCGGAAAGAGACACTTGCAAGGCGGCAGGGGGTGTGGGAGTATTTGGGGAGAGGCTGGGGTGGTGCCGGAGGAGGGGCCCCAGAGCCCTTCAGGCTTCTGCACCCTCACCCCACTTGCATCCCTCCTCTGTCCCCAGAAATAAGAATGTCTAAGCCCCTGGAGGCCGAGAAGCAAGGTCTGGACTCCCCGTCAGAGCACACAGGTGAGTGGGGAAGGGGGCAGGGAGGGCAGAGGTCACCACGGGCGGAGGGCAGGTGCGCCGGGGGAGTTTTGGGGGTGGCTCGTGACAACTCACTCTGTCCCTCTCCTTGCAGACACGGAAAGAAATGGACCAGACACTAACCATCAGGTCAGGAAGGATGGATGTGCAGGAGGGTGGGGAGGGGGAGGGGGAGGGGGGAGAAGGGAGCAGAGGGGAGCTCTGTAGGGGAGGGCAGGGTGTCAGAAGCTGCTTCATCTCACTGTTCCCATCTCCCACCCCAACTCACTCTTTGCAGAACCCCCAGAATAAGACCTCCCCGTTCTCTGTGTCCCCGACTGGCCCCAGCACCAAGGTAAGCACCTGTCAGGGCAGCCAGGGCAGGGGGAGAGGTGTCCTGCAATGGGCCAGGTTTGGCATTTGGGCGAGGGTCCCAGATGCCTGCCGAGGGCCCAGGGCCTGGTACCTCGGTGACGGGACTCCTCCCGCCACCCCTTCTCACTCTCGGGCTCCCGCCCTAGGCCTGTGACTCACCAGGGCTCCTTCCCCTTCCCTGGGGGAGTGGGGGTGGCCAGGGAAATCCCCCCCAGAGCCCCAGGGCGATGAACAACAGGAAGCTGAGGGCCCCGCCCCCATCCCAACGTCCCTGACCGAACAGGGGCCGGCCCCGCCCCCCATCCCCCCCAGCACACACTCAGGGGCCAGCGGAGGACTGGGGAGTGGGGAGGGGAGGGCAGGCCCAGTGAGGATGCTGGAGGAGAGGACGATGGGGAGGCCGGAAGTGACCATGTAGAGCAAATGCCAGACCCAGATGGGGCCCTGCTCCTGGGCACTGCTGGGCTGCCTGGGGTGTCTGGGGCCCAGGTCTCCACCCTCCAGTCTGGCGGGGGCAGCCGGCAGGTCCAGAGGCCTGAAGATGGCGCAGGGGGCAGGGACAGAGGAGGGGGCACGGGCAGGACTCCTGACCCTGACCAAAGGTGGCAGAAGGATGGGGTGGGGGCACCAGGAACTGCTCTGTGACCATGGGAGAATCACTCCCCCACTCTGGGCTTCTCGGTTTCCTCTTCTCTAACATGGGAAATGGGGGTGGGGATGGAGAGGGGGGTCTCTGAGGTCCGTTCCGTGGCTGATGTGCCTTGATCTGCTTGGTGGGCAGGTGTCTTGTTCTGAGGGCGCTGGACGGGACCCGGGGAGAAGGGCTCTGACTGACCGTCTTCCCTCTGATCTCAGGCTGGGCTCTGGCCATAGCCCTTGGCTATGCCGAGGGCATCCATCACCCACACCCCCAGCACCAGCCCTCCCTCAGCTGAATCTTTGCAGCCTCTCCTTGCTCCACAGCAGCCCTGCTTCTCCCCTAGGAGACTAGTGGGGCCCAAGGAAGAAAGGGTTCTCGCTCCCCTTCCCCAGCCTGGGCCTGCTTCCCGGGGAAAGCCTGAGGCAGAGACCGCAGCAGCGGCCTCTGACTCTGGGTCTCCATCCACAGCTGGTCTCCGCTCCTGGCCTTTGCTGTTCCACCTCACTGCATGTCTTCTGTGTCAGTCTTTCCCTAATTGCAGTGATTCACGAGCTTCCATCATGATTTCAGACAAATGCACACACCACCGTGTCCAATTATTTACATCATAGTTTTGTTAAATTGGCTCAATTAAAAAAAAACATTTTATTGTGGAAAGTGTGAAGCAGATACAAAAGTAGAAGGAAGACCATAGCGAAAACAAACCTCCAGGTACCTGTCAATCGGCCTCAACAATTATCAACTCATGAGCTGTCTTGCTTTTTCAGCAGCTGAAATAAAACGTTTTTTTAAATGGAAATTTCATGAATGGAAAACCAGAATCACTTGCCATGGAAATAAATACAATGATTATTAAAATGTACCCAGAGACTCTTGCCTACTGTCGGGTATAAGCCTGAGACCGGTTCTCTGTTTGTTAAAAGGGGCGATTAGCCAGGGCTGGAAGGTGTTAGAGACGTCCTAGAACCTAATGGAGGCTTAAAAGAGAGAGAAGGAAAGAGCCATGAGGGGGTAGTGTTCTCACCATGGCACGCAATGTTGGGGTTTTTTTTTTTTTTTTTTTGCGGTTCGCGGGCCTCTCACTGTTGTGGCCTCTCCCGTTGCGGAGCACAGGCTCCGGACGCGCAGGCTCAGCGGCCATGGCTCACGGGCACAGCCGCTCCGCAGCACGTGGGATCTTCCCCGGACCGGGGCACGAACCCGTGTCCCCTGCATCGGCAGGCGGACTCTCAACCACTGCGCCACCAGGGAAGCCCACAATGTTGGTTTTTTAAAAACTTTTAATTAAAATATGACATACACTTAGATCCTCAGTGTCCAGCTCTGTGGATTTTCACAAATTGGACACCTGTGTCACCAGCAGCAGATCAAGAAACATAACACGATCAGACTTCCAGAAAGCCCTTCATTTCCCCTCCAGGGCAGCCACTGCCCTGACTTCTAGTACCCACTGTTGTTTCACGCTGCATCCCTGTACGCCTTAGACTTTCTGACACTTGTATCCCGTCCCTTGGGGCATGCCACTCACCCTCTGTTATTTGGCCCTTTCCCAGGCCTCTGTCTGTCTGTCTCAGTCTGTATTGCAAATGCCACGCTCGCTTCTGCCAAGTCACTGTGTTGCCTTACACGAGATGCTTTCTCTCTCTGGATCTCCTTTTGCGAAACACTGTTGGGACACTGGGCTGAAGGATGATCCCTCATGTCCCCTCTGGGCCTGAGAGTGTACAGCTCATCAAGCCACACCTCCCACCCCATGTGTCTTTCACCAGCAGACCTGTCAGGCAAGGCCACCATTGTCTGGTATTTTCAGGTAGGAGAGGAAGAAGGCTGGGACCCCTCTAAGCTGGTCTGTCCTACGTGGTGGACGCGAGATGCATCTGTGTCCTCCACAGAGAGAGGAGGAGGGGCTCAGCGGACTCTGGGGTGGAGGCTGAGAGCTGGCAGCGCCTGGGCCACATCTGGCCTGCAGACATCCTTTGCTGTCCTGCAGCATTTTTGCTTTGGTTTTTTTGCCGGCAGAAGCAGGGTGGGGCTGGGCAGGCCTCCCCTTCCGGCAGGCGGGCGTACTCTTTTCAGCGCACTCCGTCCACACTTGCCCAAATCACCCATTTGTGCTGTCTGCCTGCTCCTTAGGCTTTGAATTCATGACCCATATTCTAAGGCGGTGATTTTTATTTCATACCCTAATCCTCTTTCTTCCAATAAAGTCTTACTCCACTGGACAGATAAGAGGTGCACCTCTGGCTGAAGCAGATGAGGGGTGTGGCACACAGGACTCCCTTCTTTGATGTCCCGGGGCCCCTACTGGCATCCTTTCCCATTTTAAAAGATGGTGAACTGACCTCCAGGAGGGTAAAAGCGCTCTCCAAGGGTGACCCCCTCCTGTCGGGAGTTCGGGTGCAGAAGGCGTGTTAGCCTTTTCTGACTGGTGCGGAAACTGAGGCCAGAAAGGTGGCCCGAGGTCCCCGCGGGCCACTGCAGGCCCGGCCTCCGCACCCCAGTCTTCCCCCTTGGCGGTGCGGGGCTGCCGTTGCCACACACGTGCCCTCTCTTTGGTTCACAGGTGGGCATTCTCTCTGGCCTCCACTTAACATTCTGGGGTCCCGGACCCTGCCTCTCTCCCCCCCAGATCAAGGCTGAAGACCCCAGCAGTGACTCAGCCCCAGCGGCACCCCTGCCCCCCCAGCCGGTTCAGCCGCATCTGCCCCAGGCCCAACTCATGTTGACGGGCAGCCAGCTAGCCGGGGTAAGTACTTGGGGTGCACGGGGGCAGGGACAGGCCAGCCCCCTCCCATCTGTTACAGGACTGGTGGCCACGGCCACGGCCACTCTCTCAACGCCTGCCTCTCGCCCTCCTCTGTCCTCCTGGAAGACCTGCCCCCTAACCCGCTTGGCTCAGGCGCTAACCCCTGTCTGCTTTCTCTGCTCCCCCCACGTCCCTCCTCCGGCCCCTGCCGCCCCGCCCCCGCCCCGCCCCGCCCACAGCTCACGGCGCTGATGCCAGCCCAGCAGCAGCTCCTCCTACAGCAAGCGCAGGCCCAGCTCCTGGCCGCCGCGGCCGCCGCCGCCTCCTCCTCCTCCTCCTCCTCTTCCTCCTCCTCCTCGACCTCGCAGCCCCCAGCCTCCTCCGGGGGAGGCGACCTGCCGCCACCACAGCCTGCCAGCCAGCCCCCCGGGACCCCACAGCTCACCCTGTCCCAACCCATCCAGCTCACAGCACAGGTAAGGGCAGCCCCGGGGAGCACACGCCCTCCAGCGGAGGCCCCGCGGAAGCCGAGCCGGTGCAGGGGGCCGGCCGGTCCACGCGGACCGTTCTGACCACCAGCGCTGGGCCAGGCGGTCCCCGGCAACCCCAGGAAGCCTCGGGAGATGCTGCCACCCATCTATCAGAGGGGTGAAGCGAGGCTCAGGGGGAGGACACCCTCCACGCGATGGGCGCGCCTGACTCTCTGCTTTCTGTGCATCTCGCTGAGGGTCCGCAGCCACCTGGGAGGCTGACACATTATCCTCAGTTTACAGCAGAGGAAACCAGGGGTCACCTCCATGCACAGGACCTGTGTGGCTACAAAAGAAAGGCTGAGAATCAGAATCGGTGCCCCACATCGAGTGCCCTGGCTCATCCAGTGAGACGCTCTTTCAGAAAGGGGCCTGTGGTCTGTGAGTTAGGAAACACTGCATTCTCTCTCCCCATTCTGGAGACTTCTGGTCTATGTGGAATCATGCATGAGTGGCTGTATTAGCTTCCAGGGCTGCCATTACAAAGTATCACAAACTGGGTGGCTTCAAACAACAGAAATGTATCATCTCAGACCAGAAGTCCAAAATCAAGGTGTCAGCAGAGCTGGGGTCTCTCTCAAGGCTCTACGGGAGAATCCCTCTTTGCCTCTTCTCGCTTCTGGTGGTGCAGGAAACGGTTGGCTTTCTCGTAGATGGATGACTCCCGTCTCTGCCTCTGCCGTCATGTGGCCATCTTTTCTCTGAGTGTGTCTGTCTCTGTGTCCAAATTTCCCCTTCTTATAAGGACACCAGTCATTGGATTAGGGTCCACCCTAAAGACCTCCTTTTAACTTGATTACATCTGCAAAGACCTCGTTTCCAAACAAGGTCATATTTATAGGCACCAGGGGTTAGAACTCCTACCATTTCTTTCTTTCTTTTTTTTTTTTTTTTTTAATGGCCACACCTTGCGGCATGTGGGATCTTAGCTCCCCGACAAGGGATCGAACCCGTGCCCCCTGCAGTGGAAGCATGGAGTCTTAGCTGCTGGACCACCAGGGAAGTCCCCTACCATATCTTTTTAGGGGACACCATTCAACCATGATATTGGCCAACAGACTTCCCATAAGGATGGTTGGCGGGAGCAGAGTAGAGGCTGGGCAGGCCTCCTCTTCTGACAGGCTGTTTTTTCCAGCCCACCCCTTCCTTCCACCCCTGCCATGTCACCCATTTGTGCTGTTAACCTGGTTTCCATAGAGCGTTTGAGTCTGTGGCCCGCGTTCCAGCGCAGTGAAGGGCCTGGCAAGTCCTACAGCGAGGGATTGGCCTATGCTGTCTACACCAGGGAGCTGTCCAGCACCCGCGAGGCTGTTCCCTTGGCAGCGGTCGGCCTTCGATGGGCCCGTTCCACTGCTGACCAGCACTCCCATTTGGGGCTGTCCTTAACACTGAGTGCGTCTCTGTCTCCTTAGAGCTTCCGGCCGCTGGGCCTGGCTCTGCAGAAACGCAGAGCAATCTGGCCTCACTGCTTTGCAGCGACTCTCCCAAACAGATCCTTCCAATGCCTGGCTTGCCACCGTTGCCATAGGTAGTCTGTCGGGTGCTGCCTTTGTACCAGGCACTATGCTAACGTGACCTCCCTGAATCCACAAATCCTCATCCTGGCCAAGGCGCCGGTGGGGGGTGGGGGGAGGAGTGGGCGTGCCGGGGAGGCAAAGTGACTTGCCTGCCCCAGGTCACACCGTGAGCTCAAGTGGCAGAGCCAGCCTGGAAGCCAGGCCTGGGAGTCCAGGGCTCTAACCACGTGATCTGGGGCTGCTGCCTCTAACTGGCACCCCTCCCACCCTGGCCACCAGAGACCCCAGCAGCCGGTGATCTGTTTGCTTTGTAGCACACACGGCGCTTCACTGAGCAAGGTGGAGGCTCAGGGCTCCTCCAGTCTTGGTGTTCCTGCGCCTGTTCTCCTTTCTACCTGGAAGTCAGCCCCCTCCCTTTACCTGGAGAGCTCCTCTCCATCCTTTAAGCCCCAGCTTGGGAGCCTGCACCTCCAGGAAGTCTTCCATGACTTCCCTCCCTCCAGCTGGTTTGATTTCCTGCCTCCTGTCTCCTCTGGGGGCCCCCAGCCCATTGCCTCTCATTCTGCCACAGCCCTGATCACCCAGGGCTGTGTCCACATATGCCCTCAGAAATGTCTGTTCAAGGAGCACAGGCTACAGGGAGGGAGGAGGGACGGGGCAGCCTAGCGCAGACCCAGCCAGGCCCTCAGCCCCTGTGACCAGCAGGCACTCCTTCTGTTCATACACCCCCCAGAACCACCTCTTCCGGACCCCCTACGGACACCAGCAGCAGCAGGCCGACCCTCTGCCACCTGTAACCTGCCCAGGCCCTGATTCTCAAGGTCCCCTCGAATCCCTCCTGCCCAGCCCTTTCCTCTCTCTCCTCCTGCCCCAGCTTCCCTCAGCTCTGATCTCCATCTGTCTCCTGCAAGTGCAAAGCTGGGCTGAAGTTGTTTTCTGGGAGTTCTGTCACCCTGTGGTCTCACTTCCCCAGCAGACCAATGTTTATCCCGTACAGCCCATGAGCCGGTCACCATGCTGTGCCCAGGCCGGGGTGGGGACCACCGTCCTTCTGCCCTTGCTGCCCGCTGCAGCCACAGCCGGCCTCGGCCCTGGGCTTGACCCTCTCCCCAGCCTGTGTCGCGTGCCTGCCAGTGCAACTGCCTGTGCCTGCCCAGCTCTGTCCTGCCCTCGTTTCGCAGACACTTCCCGCCTCCTGGGTCAGGCCCTGGTGGGAAGCAGGCATGACTCAGACCCAGCCTTGTCCCCAGAGGGGGCTCCCTGTCTTGTAGGGAAACAGACACACCAATGAGCCACTAAGAAATGCTTTACTTGAAAAATAATACGAAAGTCAAAAAGCATCCATAACCCTATCACTTTAAAATTATATAAAGTACGAAGGGAAAGTCCCCCTTCTGTCCTTCTATTGCCAACTTCCAAAGGAACATCGGTCAGTTTGGCAGGAACCTTCCCTGCATTTCCCTAGCCTGTACAGAAGGGACAGTTATAATACAATTTTACCACTGACTTTTTTTTTTTTTCTTTTGGCTGCGCCCCTTGCCTTGTGGGATCGTAGTTCCCTGACCAGGGATCGAACCCGGGCCCTCGGCAGCGAAAGCACAGAGTCCTAACCACTGGACCGCCAGGGAAGTCCCTATAATACAGGTTTACGATTCGTGTGTCCAGCATCAGCATGGTGCTTTCTACCGAGGGGGCCACACAGACGTTTACTGAAGCAATGAGGGATGTTTCGCTGCAGCTTTTCAATCAAGGGTAGGGAAGACATCTCTCTAGGGGAGTAATTCAGAATGCCTGGGGTAGGGTAGGCACTGACTGAAAATTTACATTAACTGTTAAAAACATCATTTTGTATTTGGAGAGCGACGGCGGTGGGGGCGGGGAGGAACGTCCCTATTTTCGTAATAAGACCACGGCAAATAAAGCTTGAGAAGATCTTTTAGGGGGTAGGACCTAGTGAAGAAGGGTTTCCCAGAGAAACCTGCTGGATGTGGTGGGGGATGCGGAAAAAGAAAGGGGTCTGTATCTGAGGGAGTCAGGGAAGGCTTCCTGGAGGAGGTGGTATCTGAACCGAGGCGGGAAACAAGTAGGAGTTTACCAGGTGGATGAGCTGGGGAAAGGGTTCCAGGCGTGGGACTGGTGAAGGCAAAGCGAGAGAGCAGGGCAGGCTTGGGGGGGTGAGGGGTGGGAGGCAGCAAAGGATGAGCCAGGAGCGGGTGTCAGTGGGGCCACAGCCACACTCTAGGCAGCTGAAGAGGAAAAGGGACTGTTTGGCTCAAATCACAGAAAAGGCCCAGCCTGGAACATCAGGCCTGGCCCCAGGGATCTGTCTCCCTTTTCATTCTGGGTCGGGCATAATGGGTACCAGCACTTCAAGACTTGCAGCCACCCCACCCAGAGAGAAAAAACACACCCAGTGGCCAGGTTTGAGTCGTTGCTGCCAACTCCCGGGAGGGTGGGGTCAGCCCCACCTGGACTGCGTGACCTGAGAGTGGGGGAGGGCAGGTCCCCAAGAGGAGGAGATGGGTCCTGCTGCTGGAGCAGGGGCGGGGGATGCCAGGTCAGCTCAGCCGCCCACCTGGCACCACAGGCCCCAGAGTCCAGGAGCTGGGCCGGTCCAGAGGCATGCCAGTCACTCCAGGACTCCTGGGTTGGGATCTGCTGTTGCTCGTCTGTCCTGGAATTTTAGCATGAGGTAGCATGGAATGCAATGTGCAATTGGCAGGTAGGTGTTTTTTTCTCCCTGTTGAATGGCTCCCTGCTCCACGGTGTTCTGCCCCAGTCGCCAGGACCTCGTGGGCTCCGTGTGGCAGGGCCAACCTCTGGGGGACGGGGATACGGAGCAGATCCGACGCTAGAGACAGGCTACCTCTGTCCACCCCCCACCTCCAACCTTTAGAGCTTCCCCTAGTGGAGGGACTGGAATAATCATAGTCGTTTATTCATTCAACTAACACTTATCGAGCACCTTGTGTATGCCAGGTGCTCACTCATGGCCCTGAGGGGACAGCTGTGAATGAGGCAGAGGTGGCTGTCCTTGAGGACATTATGTTCTAGTGGCGAGACAGTAAACAAGTAAACATATCAGCAAAACAAGACGGTTTTAGCATAAGTGTAATGAAGAAAATGACACAGGGCGCTGTCCTAGACCGAGGAAGCCACATTTTTTTTTTTTTCTTGCCTTGCTGCACGGCATAGGGGATGGAACCTGTGCCCCCTGCAGTAGAAGTGCAGTGCCTTAACCACTGGACCTCCAGGGAAGTCCCAAGGGAGGAAGCCACTTTTAATGGGGTGGTCAGGAAAAGTTTCACTGAGAAGGTGGCCTTTGAGAACCGAGACCTGAATGAGTCAGGCAATGAAGAAGGCAGTGGGAGAGATTAGGAAAGGGCAACAGCAAGTGCAAAGGTCCTGAGGTGGAAACCAGCTTGACTTGTTCAGGGTACAGGGGAAAGTGGAATGGCTGGGACAGAGTGAGTGGGAGACAAATAACTGGTGAGGTGGGGAGGCAGGCAGGACTGGCTTTTGCAGGGCCTCATGGGCAAGATCAAGGAGTTTGGAATGTGTGCTGGGTATGATGGGAGGTTGTTGGGGGTTCTAAGCTGGCGAGGGTCCCAACTGACCCTTTACAAAGCTCCCTCCAGCTGCTGTGGGGAGAATGGGCTAGAAGTAAGGAGTGGGAAGTCCTTGCAGGCATCGAGGTGGCGATGAGGGTGAAGGTGGGGTCCGGGATGCTATTTCGTGTGGATCCGATAGGTCAAGGGTGATTCCTGGGATTTTGGCTTCAGAAATTGGTGGTGGTGAGGTGGTTTCCTGAGCTGGGGGAGGCAGGGGAGGAACAGGGTGTTTTGGAGGGTGGGGCTGGGGAACCAGGAGTTTCACTTTGGACGTTCAAAGAGTTTGTTAATCACCCAAGTGGGAGACATCAAATAGGCAGATGGATATTTGGGGCTGAAGCTCAGTGGAGGGTCTGGGCGGGAGCTGGAAGTTGTAAGTTTTCAGGAAGAGGATGGACTGGTGGGGCTGCCGCCCTCGAGAGCTCACGGGGTGACATGAGGCGGCTGATGTGAGGGTGCAGTGCTAGCAAATGCTGGTGTTGGAGGAGTAGGTTGTGATTTCCAAAATGCTTTGAGAAGAATAATATTACTCAGGTCTCAAAACAACCCAGTGAAGAGTTAGACATTATTACTCCCATTTTATAGATGACAAAACTGAGCCCTGAGAGAAATGACTCAGTTAAAAAGGACTGCCATTTACGGAGGACCACTTCAGTGAACCAGGGATCAGACTAAACGTTCTACACCTGTTGTCTCATTTAATCCTTTAACAGCTCCAGGAGGTAAGAATTATTGAGGTGTCACCTGAGGAAGTTGAGGCTTAAAGAGGGTAAGGAACTGCCCATGGTCTCACGGTGTGTAAGGGACAGAGTCAGGTGTCTGGCCATCTCCAGAGCCCAGGTGGTTCCAGGACACCGTGCATTGTCACCCTATACAGTAAGGCCCAGAGAGACAGCTGGCTTCCTCCAAGTCACACAGCAAGAAGCAGGCACGGGAATTCCCTGGCGGTCCAGTCGTTAAGGCTACGCACTTTCACTGCCAAGGGCCCGGGTTCAATCCCTGGTGGGGAACTAAGATCCCCAAAGATCCCACAAAACAAAAACAAACAAAGAAAAAAAAAAAAAAGCAGGCACGATGGCCGGGACTCTAACCCTCACGGTTCTCAGCTGGAAGGGATCCTTGCACACCGAGGTGACCTTCCCACCCAGTGTGGGAACTCCCTCTGCACCATTCTGGGGGTGCAGTTTCACCCAGATGACCCCCAGGACGGTGCTCACTGCCTTCCTCCCTAGGCGGTCCCTTCTACAATCAATTGCAAGTAACTCACAGGGTCCCCAGACCCCATCCCTTCCCCACTCTGGACGTCACTCTAGGCTGTCCACGTCTTCGCGGCACGCAGTGTCCAGAACTGGTCAAAATTTGCCATATCAGAGACGGCAAGTGAGTGTCGATGTGCATGTCGACACCGTCCCCACTGGGGCTGCGGGAGTGTAGCGTGTGAGGCCAGTCATGGGGGAGAGGGGAGTCGGCCCTGCGCGCTGGAGTGAGGCAGCGCACCTGCACGGCTCTGGGGCCCCAGCGGCCTCTAGTTCCTGCTCAAGGCTGCCTTCTCCCCACCAGGTGGAACCAAGCCCAGTGGGTGATTACACAGCAGTTCACCCATATGAACCCATATGTGTCATATGAACCGTGTGTCTCAGTCTTTCTGCCCCCAGTCTGTGGCCCAGATCCCACCTGTGGCAAAGCACAGCCAGTCTGCCCCCAAACACCACCAGCCCTAAGGGTTACTTTATTCACTCACTGAAAATCCATGGATTGCCCGTTCTGTGCCTGCACTGGGGCAGGGGAGTGAAGAGAATATAGCGATGAGCAAGAATTTCTCTCCCCTCTTCTCGGTTTTAATTGGCTGTGCTAGCTCTTCTCACGGGTTAGGGACAGAGCAGATGATCCACTACGGGGCCGGGGGTGGGGGTGGGGGGGTGGGGCCTGCGAAGCGCTGGCATCCCTCCGCCTACTCCAATTTCTCCACCCTGTCTCCGTCCTAACACGCCCCCAAGTGGCTTCAGCTGGTGTGCCGATTCAGATGGCTCTAGGTTGTGGAGAAATGGCGCCTTCTACTGGCTAACCCCAGTCTTTTTTTTTTGTTTGGCTGCGTTGGGTCTCCGTTGCTGCGCGCGGGCTTTCTCTAGTTGTGGCGATAGGGGACTACTCTTTGTTGCGGTGCGCGGGCTTCTCATTGCGGTGGCTTCTTTTGTTGCAGAGCTCGGGCTGTAGGCGCGCGGGCTTCAGTAGTTGCGGCATGCGGGCTCAGTACTTCTGACTCACGGGCTTAGTTGCTCCACGGCATGTGGGATCTTCCCCGACCAGGGCTCGAACCCGTTCTCCTGCATTGGCAGGCGGAGTCTTATCCACTGCGCCACCAGGGAAGTCCCTAACCCCAGTCTTGAGGCAGCTCACTGTTCACCCAGAATCTTCTCTCTTTCGCTCCTTCTTGAATTCCTTTGGTCAACCAGCGTTTGGGGATCATCCACCACGCCCAGGCACCTTTCTGCATGAGGGTTACGGTGAGGAATCAGGCAAACAAATCTGCACCCTCGTGGAGCTGACACCAACCCTTTTTGAGGAGACAGACAGGAAGCTGATATTGCTACGAGGGAAGGAAAAGAACATATTGTAAGAGAGCGACTAGGGGGGAAAATCTCCGTGTCAGAGCAGGTGGCCAGAGGAAGCCTCTCTGAGGAAGGGGCATTTGATAACGGCTTAAATGATGATGAGGGGCCAGTCATGTGCAGATCAAGAGCGGCGGGGTGGGGGGAATAGCACGTGCAAAGGCCCTGAGGTGGGGATTTCTTTCTGGGTTCAGTGGCAGGAGGGAGACCAGTGTGGCTGGATGAGTTAGGGGGTGAGAGAGTCGTGGGAGGTGAGGAAGGCCAGGTCATGCAGGGCCATGGCAAGGAGCTGGATGTACAATCGATATTACAAATTTGATGAAAAGGGACTTCCCTGGAGGTCCAGTGGTTAGGACTCCACGCTTTCACTGCCAGGGCCCAGGTTCAATCCCTGGTTGGGGAGCTGAGATCCTGCAAGCCACCTCACAGCCAGAAAAAGAAGAAGAAGAAGACAAAATTATAAAACAAGATTAGGTATGGGGGTCTTGGAAGGGTCCACCGTAAATGGCAGGCCTTGAAGCCCCGGCTTCACTCACTGCCCAGGGTCAATCCAAGTGCGGAAGAGAAATAGCCAGGGAGGCCTTCTTGGGTTGGTGGGGAGGGTCTCAAAAGGGAAGGCAGAGTGGATGCAGTTTCAAAGGATATAGCGTAGGATGTCAAACTCCTTAAACTGTATTCTTAGATGATTGGCAGCTAGAGTGAGAAAGCTGAGAGGTCAGGGAGCATCTGGGGCCTCTGTCCACTTGCTAAAGCACATGGAGAAAGCAGAGGCCTTTGCAGGTGGACAGGGAACAGCCTGGAACTCTTGCAAGACGAGTGGTTGGAAAAGCAGGGATGCTGGGCATAAGTGACTGCTCAACCGGGCGAGTGGGGGTGGGACACCTGGGTATTCATTCCTTTATTTGGACAAGGTAAATGTTCAAAATTCAAGAGGTACAGAAGGGTTTATAGCGTTGCCAGTTTCTGGTATCGTTTTTTAAGTATAATCTATGCATACCCAAGCAGGTACCAGGGTATAATTTTTTTTTTTTTTTAACACAAACAGTAGCACATCATACCCACTGTTTTTCCTCTTGAGCTCTCCATTCTACAGAACATCTTGAAGATTGTTCCATATCAGGACAAAGAGTGTCCTCGATCTTTCTGATGAACACATAATACTCTGTCATGAAGATCTACCCTAATTCATTCACCCATCCCCCGCTGCTACACATTCAGCTTGTTTCCACTCTTTTGCTAAAACACTGCTTGCTACTGGGATACCCTTCTAGTGAGGACATTCTGCACAAGTGCACGTATATCCCTAAGATAAATTCCCAGAAGTGGAATGGCTGAGTCAAAGGATGTGTGTACTGGTAACTTAATAGACGTTGCCGGCTTACCCTCTCACCAGCGGTGTGCAAGAAGTTTTGTTTCCCCTCACGCCCCAACATAGTGTGTCATGCACTGTCATTAGGTAAAAATAGTATCTCAGTGCAGCTGTAGTGCGTCTGTCTCCAAACTTCCCCGTATTATATGGACACTAGTCGTACCGGATTAGGTCCCACCCTAATATGACCTCATTTTAACGTGATCATCTGCAAAGACTCTATCTCCAAATGACGTCACACTCTGGGGTTCTAGGGGGTGGTTATGATTCCAACATATCTTTTTTTTTTTGGTGGTGGGTGGGGCGGAACACAATTCAACTCATAAGAGTGCCAGAGAGTTTTCCAAAGTCTCTGTACCAACTTAATCAGCCGCTAGGGGCTGGAGTATTTTAAAGCTATTCCCAGACATGATGTAATTTGCCTTGGGAGTGTTTTAAAAGGAAGGCTTGGTCTGATTTACATTTTTAAACGATCCTATTTGTTCTGTGGGAATATAGGACAAGGCAAATATTTCATCAAGAGAGAAAAGGTAAATAAAGAGCGAGCCCTCCTGTGATGACCCACGTAGGATAGGATGCTCCGGCCTCCTGGATGCCCTTAGCTCAGGGCTGCACCCAGTGACCCATGCTCCATCCCTCGATGCCTTATGCCAGCCTGCGCTGTGGCGCACCCCTCGGGGCTCAGGCGATGCAGAGGGCAGAGCCGGGCCAGGACTCAGGCTGTTGTTCTGTCCACCCCCCTCCCCGTCAGGACGTCCAGCAGCTCCTCCAGCTCCAGCAGCTGGTGCTCGTGCCGGGTCATCACCTCCAGCCACCCGCTCAGTTCCTGCTGCCGCAGGCCCAGCAGAGTCAGCCAGGTAAGGCCCTCACCCCGGATGGCCTCCCCAATGCCTCCACAGAACTCTCTCTGCCCCCCTCACCCTGTGCGATCCCTCTTGTCCCCCCAGGCCTGCTACCGACGCCAAATCTATTCCAGCTACCTCAGCAAACCCAGGGAGCTCTTCTGACCTCCCAGCCCCGGGCAGGGCTGCCCACACAGGTGAGTGGTCCACTGCGTGCATCAGGCTGTGGCCAGATGGCGTGGAGTGGTGGTCAGTGAGGGTCTCCTCTCCATTTGCTCCCCCCCCACCAGCCACAGGGGCCAAGATAGGAGTCAGGAGCCCTGGGGCCCAGCACTGCTCTGCTACTAATTTGCTGTGGGACCCCAGGCAAGCCACTTTCCCTGTCTGAGTCAGCTTCCTCCTCCACGGAATGAGGGGAGTCAGCCAGACCAGTGGCTCTTAACCCTTGCAGGCACATGGACTCCTTTGAGAATCTGATGGATTATTTGAATCTGACCCCCACTGCCCCAAAATGCACGTGTGCACAAACACAAAACTTCAGGGGGTTCACAGGCCTTTAGGGCATGAATGCCTCAGATCTCTTCCAGCACTCCAAATGGGGGGCGTTCCCTGAGGGTCTGTTGGGTACTAGTTCGTGTCCCCTTCCCAGACCGAGACTGCAAACAAGGGCCCACACTCATTTAAAAATTGAGTTAGTTGTCAACAAAATTCCCGGAAAACACCAGATTCCCAGCTTCTTTTGACAAGCCAGAAGCTCTGGGAAGGCTAGATCTGCGTACACATGGCGTGAGCTCAGGCCCCCTCCTGGAAGGCGTGAGTTCTTCAGGCTGCCTTGGTGTCCTCCTACCTGGTCCCCATGGCCTTTCTTGAAGTTTGCTGCCTGGGTTCTAAACTTTTTTTTTTTTTCTTTTTTCCTGGCCACGCCTTGGGTCTTGAGGGATCTTAGTTCCCCAACCAGGGATCAAACTCACGCCCCCTGCAGTAGAAGTGTGGACTCCTAACCCCGGACCACCAGGGAATTCCCACTGGGTCCTAAACTTTAATAATAATTTTTCATGATTATGGATTTTAAAGTTCCCGCCTACCTATTTTTTAAAACAGCCCTTTTAAAAAATATATGGGGGGCTTCCCTGGTGGCGCAATGGTTGAGAGTCCGCCTGCCGATGCAGGGGACACGGGTTTGTGCCCCGGTCCGGGAGGATCCCACCTGCCGCGGAGCAGCTGGGCCCGTGAGCCATGGCCGCTGAGCCTGTGCGTCCGGAGCCTGTGCTCCACAACGGGAGAGGACACAACAGTGAGAGGCCCGCGTACCGCAAAAAAATAAATAAAATAAAATTTTAAAAATATATGAACTGTTTCAAAAAACCCCAAAAGTTAATTCATTAATTAATTTATTTTTGGCTGCATTGGGTCTTCACTGCCGTGCGCAAGGCTACTCTTCGTTGCGGTGTGTGGGCTTCTCATTGCGGTGGCTTCTCTTGTTGCGGAGCATGGGGGTCTAGGCGCGCGGGCTTCAGTAGTCGTGGCACGTGGGCTCAGTAGTTGTGACTCACGGGCTTAGTTGCTCCACGGCATGCGGGATCTTCCCGGACCAGGGCTCGAACCCGAGTCCCCTGCATTGGCAGGTGGATTCTTAACCACTGCACCACCAGGGAAGTCCGCAAAACCTGTCTTGGCCTGATGCCAGGCGGCATGTGACTTTTCTTTATCCCTCTTGTGTGGTACTTGTGCTTTGCTGACAGCTGTTGATATGTCCGAATATGGGGTGATGCCTTGACCCTAATGGTGGAGGTTCACATTATCTATGATATATGCCCCATGTAGGCTTTCTAAAATCTGAAAAAATTCTGAATTGCAAAACACATCTGGCCCCAGGGTTTTGGATAACGGATCAAGGACTTGTGTGTCCAACATCCCTGTACCCACCACCTACTTAGATGTTTTATTTTTAGGGAAATGAAGCATTCCAGAGAGAACTGTTGCTTCCTTGTAAATTCCCCCAGTCACCCTCCTTGTCTATTTTTAAAAATACTTTTACTTTATTTGCAGCCTACATACTTTTAACCCGATTCTCCCAACAACCCCATGGGGTAGGTAGAGTAGCCATGATTGTTCCCATTCTGCAGAGGGGGAAACTGAGGCCCAGGGAGATTAAGAAACTTGCCTGAGTTACCCAGCAATTCGGTAGCAGAGCTGATCCTTGATTCCCTGCCTGAGAGGAGGCTAAAACCACCAACCCCTCCCCCAGCTTCAGGGAAAGAGCCTTTGGTGAAAGGAGATGGCTGCTCCTTATGAAGCCTGCAGACTGGGAGGAATGTGCAGAGAGTTTCAGGCAGTGAGCGGGCCCTTGTGGGGCAGCAGAATGTCACCTTGATTGGCAATGGGTGTGGAGGGGCCACCTGGGGGTGGGTGGAGGGGAGTCTGCAGGAAGAGGCTGGACGGCAGGGAGGGAGGGAGGGGGGACTGCGCAGCCAATGCTGAGCCCCGTCCCGGTCCTCGGTCCTGCATCCCACCCACCTGCCCACCCCACCAGGCCGTGACCCGCCCCACGCTGCCCGACCCGCACCTCTCGCACCCGCAGCCCCCCAAATGCCTGGAGCCACCATCCCATCCCGAGGAGCCCAGTGACCTGGAGGAGCTGGAGCAGTTCGCTCGCACCTTCAAGCAACGGCGCATCAAGCTGGGCTTCACGCAGGTCTGGGGCCACCCGGCAGGACAGGCGGTGGGCGTGGGGTGACAGGGCGGTGTGACCAGCTGGTGGCCGGGGTGTTGGGCCCTAGTCATCTAGTGGGCGGGGTAGAGAGCGTAGCCATATGGTAGGCGGGGTGAGGGGCGTGACCGGCAGGTGGGCAGGGGAGGGAGCGTAGCTGCCTAGTGGGCGGGGTGAAGGGAGGCATAGTCACCTGGTGGGCGGGGTGGGGTGTGGCCAGATGGTGGGCGGGGCTGAGCCCTTTGCCCGGCTCTGAACGCAGCCCCATCCCTGCCCCACTGGCCCAGGGTGACGTGGGTCTGGCCATGGGCAAGCTCTACGGCAACGACTTCAGCCAGACGACCATCTCCCGCTTCGAGGCCCTCAATCTGAGCTTCAAGAACATGTGCAAACTCAAGCCTCTCCTGGAGAAGTGGCTCAACGACGCAGGTGGGACTTGGGCTGGGGTCTCCCGGGCGGGCTGCGGGCGGCGGGCCGGGGGAAGCGCCCTCTCATGACCCCGTCTCCTCCCGGACACAGAGACTATGTCTGTGGACTCAAGCCTGCCCAGTCCCAACCAGCTGAGCAGTCCCAGCCTGGGTTTCGACGGGCTCCCCGGCCGGAGACGCAAGAAGAGGACCAGCATCGAGACAAACGTCCGCTTCGCCTTAGAGAAGAGTTTTCTAGCGGTGAGGCCCCACCCTCCCGGGCGGCCCCGAGGGCGGGCGGGAGGAGGGGCCCCGGGCTAACGAGCCCTCTGCCCGCAGAACCAGAAGCCTACCTCAGAGGAGATCCTGCTGATCGCAGAGCAGCTGCACATGGAGAAGGAGGTGATCCGCGTCTGGTTCTGCAACCGGCGCCAGAAGGAAAAACGCATCAACCCCTGCAGCGCGGCCCCCATGCTGCCCAGCCCGGGCAAGCCGGCCAGCTACAGCCCCCATCTGGTACCAAGAGCCCCTCGGGGGGGGGGGGGGCACAAAGCTCTGGCACACCCTCGCCCCCTGGCAGGCACCTTGTGTGAAGCACAACCTACCCGGTTGGCCACAGTTCCTAGAACTGAGGCAGGGAGAGTCACCCTTGGGAACAGGCTGTCACAGGGGTGGGGCACAGTCACACAGAGAAACACCGTTTCCAGGGAACTGTGGTCTTACATGGGGGATACAAGCACCCGCCGACACACACTGACGTAGCCAAACACAGTTATCACAGGATGTAGCCACACGGGGATGGACACTAGGTAAAGGATACAGGCATCCCCCCTCACACAGGTTCACGACCACACAGACGCTGGCAGGGAGATCATTATACCCCTGGGTGTGCACTCAGGTCCACAGCCTGCTCGAGATCAGACACACTGGGACATCCCTTTATTCCATCTAGTGTGGAAAGGATTGTGACACTACAGAGAGCAGCAAGGAGCCCAGAGGAGCCTCCTTCCCCAATGACGTAAAGGGAGGGATCATCTAAGCTGAGTCATAAGGACAAGAGAGAGTTAGTCACGTGAAGGACAGGCAAAGGGATCTATGTGCATGAAGGCCTAGAAGCCAGAGTGCCGAGCCCAATTTGAGGAACTCCAGTGCGATTTAGAGCTGGAATGATTATTTATGAACGAGTATGGGGGTAGGGTGGGGAATGGGCAGGGGCCAGACACCAAGTCAAATGCTGAAGGAGCTTGAACTTGAACCGTAGGCAGTGAGGCGCTAAGGATGAGTTTTGAGCCCGGGAGGGACTGGGTCACACTTAGAGTGAGGCTTCTGGGGTTGATGGAGGATGAGACTGGAGGCAGGGAGGCTAAGAAGGAGGCTGGTGGGTGGTCCCAGAAAATCAAGCAGTATAACGTATCAACACTGTGATGCAGAGACACACCTTATCCTCATAACCCACCCCACCCCCTAGCCTCACGAGCACGTGTGCTTGCACACTCTCACATACACACACACACATACTTCAGACCTGCAACTGGACAGTGTCAGAGGAGAGGCAGGGAACGACTGCCTCCTGTCTGTGCCCCGGGATCACCTAGGGTAAACGTGACGAAAGCTGATGGAAAGCGCTTGGCATGATACAAACAGCCTTGCAGCCAGAGCCCCCTTTCTCCGTCTTGGAGGCAGAGGTGCGGGGGTTGTAACCACAGCGAGCACCATGGGAGCTGCGGGAAGACAGTGGCCTAACCATGCCTTCTTTCCTCTCTCCCCAGGTCACGCCCCAAGGGGGCGCCGGGACCCTGCCGTTGTCCCAAGCTTCCAGCAGTCTGAGCACAACAGGTCAGGGAGGGTAGAGGATGGTGAGGGGGATGGGGAGAACACAGCGCAGGCCCGAGCGCAAGGTTCTCAAGCGGTTCAGGGCACCCCTAGGCCTCAAGGCTGAGCCTGGAGGTCGGGGGGCGGGGCAGGGAAGGGGAGAGGGCAGCCTCACCCCTCCGTGCCAGAGCAGCTCAGGCTTCATCTGCTCCACGATTTCATGTGAGAAGAGCACGGGGTTGATAAAGGTGATGTATTTGGGTTCTCTTTCTGGCATTTACGAACCGTGTGAACTCCAGAAGCGACCTTACTTCTCTGAGCCTCAGTTACAGAATTATTGTGAATATAACATACATACAAAAGCTATATCCATGAATATATACACAGAAGAGTGTGTACGTGTGTGTGTGTGTGTACACACACACACACACACTCACACACACTTTTGTACCCAAAGCCCTCCTTTGCCCCTTTCTGGGGTAGGGCATGTATAACACCATATGTAAGAATAATATAAAAACAGACGCCACATTTCCCCTCCCCAGGTTAAGAAATAATAAGTGGAAGTTTATAAAGTAATAAGGGTGTGCCTGGCACTGGTCTAAAGTCTTTATAAGGAATATTGACCCACTTAATCTTCACACCCATTTTATAAGATAGGTTCCATTATCTGCCCCATTTTCCAGATGAGGGAACTGAAGGTCAGAGAGATGAAGGTGCTCACCTGAAGGCGCAGCTGGGACGTCACAGGGCCGGGAATTGCTGTCCTGGGTGTCTGGTCTCAGTCTGGGCTCAGAGCCCTCTCAGCCTCAGTGCGCACGGCCACACGCCCGTGCCTGGCCTCTAGAGGGAGCCATAGGGCTCTGTCTTCTGGGAACCCTTGGTTCTTTGTACAGAGGGGCCCGGAGGGGAGATTCAGGGCTGGATAAGCAGGGTGCGAGCACGCTCCTGGCATAGGGCACAGGCTCGGTGGGAGGCAGCTGCTCTTACGGCGATTACTGTCACCGTGGCAGAGGCACAAAGAAATGGCCGTGAGAAGAAAGGGCAGGAGGCCTAAGCGTGTTCTGACTGAGGAGATGCCGCGGGACGGGGCGGGGAAGACAGCAGGCGTCGACCTCAGTGGAGGACGAGTGGAAGCTGAAGTCTCCATCTCTCTGTCTCTCTCTGGCAGTTACTACCTTATCCTCAGCTGTGGGGACCCTCCACCCCAGCCGGACAGCTGGAGGGGGTGGGGCCGGGGGCGGGGCCGCGCCCCCCCTCAATTCCATCCCCTCTGTCACTCCCCCACCCCCGGCCACCACCAACAGCACAAATCCCAGCCCTCAAGGCAGCCACTCGGCTATCGGCTTGTCGGGCCTGAACCCCGGCACGGGGTAAGTGGGCAGCTGCAGGTAGGAGGCTGTGGGGAGAAGCAGGGCCGCTGCTGCTTCCAGGGTGGGGAGCTGCACCCCCAGTTCTGTGGGAGGGTCTCTGCCCCCGCTAATGCCTCTGCTTTGCCTCTTGCAGAAGCACAATGGTGGGGTTGAGCTCCGGGCTGAGTCCAGCCCTCATGAGCAACAACCCTTTGGCCACTATCCAAGGTGCGTGCTGCCGCATGTCACTCCCATCGCCACCAGCCCTGTCCCCCAGGGCCTCCAGCCCCCATCCCATTCCTGCTCCAGCCATGCCATCCTGCCCCTGCACACTGCATCGCTCGCCTCTTCATACCCATCTCACCTTTGGGGAAGGTGTGAGGGGTGCTGATGGGGGTCCGTGGGTCAGACGGGAAGACGGGGCACTGCGGGTGGGACGCTGGAAGGCGCCCCCAGCCCAGCCTCTCTCTCTCCCCGCCAGCCCTGGCCTCTGGTGGAACCCTGCCCCTTACCAGCCTTGACAGCAGCGGGAACCTGGTGCTGGGGGCGGCTGGCGCGGCCCCAGGGAGTCCGGGCCTGGTGACCTCGTCACTCTTCTTGAACCACGCCGGGCTGCCCCTGCTCAGCGCCCCACCTGGTGTGGGCCTGGTCTCGGCAGCCGCGGCGGCCGTGGCGGCCTCCATCTCCAGCAAGTCTCCTGGCCTCTCCTCGTCCTCGTCCTCGTCCTCGTCGTCCTCCTCCACTTGCAGTGAGGCGGCAGCACAGACCCCTGGAGGCCCAGGGGGGCCCGAGGTAGGGTCCAAGCCTGAGTGAGGGCCCGCCACGCCTCCCCTCCTCCTCCTCTGACCCCCGCCTCCGTCCCCCACCTGGGAAGAGGGCGAGGAGGCCATTGGTGGGGATGCAGAGGGTCCTCGGAGCAGGAGTGACGAGGGAGGAAAGACCAAAAAACAAGAAACAAAAAAACAACCAACCAAAAAGAAAGAAAAGAAAGAAAGAAAGAAAAGAAAGAAAGAAAGAAAAGAAACCAACCAACAGAAAAAAGAAAACCAAAAATAATCACAAAGAAACCAGCTGCCCCAAAGGAACAAGAGGTGAAAAACAAACATTAAAAAAAAAAAAAGAAAACCAAAAACAAACAAAAAGTCCCTCACCAAACCGAACAAACCAAAAACCAGTCTCGAGCCAGACCTCAGTGTGCTCACCCTCACTGCTACGACACCAAATAAGAACCCCGGCCAGGGGCGGAGAAGCCTCGGCAGGGCGGACACGCGGGCCCCTGGCTGCGGGGCGAAGCCTGCCGCTGCGTGCGGCGTGGGCAGAGAAGGAAAAAGAATGTGCCAGCCTCCCAGCCGCAGCCCTCAGTCCTGGGCCAGCCAAGGCAGAGAGGGCACAGCCTGGGGCTGATGGGGTGGGCTCAGAACCACCCGCCAAATATTCCTTTCCGGAAGGTGAAAGAGAAAGGGCCTGAACAACTTTACACCAAATATTCAGTAGCTTCATCCAAAGGATGTACAGAATTTTTAGCGTTGTGCTCGACAGAATGTGTCCCTGTCATGCGTCCCCCCTCTCCCCTGGCCCCCAGCTCTCTCTGCCCGGGCAGGGGGGTCTCGCTTTAACCTCCTCCCTCCCCCAGCCAGGGGAGAGTTCAGGGGAAGGCCTGGGCTGACTTTTCACCCCTTGTACCTCCCCCTTTTTCCCTTTGAAGGGTGGGCTAGGCCGTTTTGCCAAGTTCTAGCTCTCACATGTCCCCCCTCAACCCTGTCACCCTCCTCTGCTCTGGAATCTCCCCCCCATCCCTAGTCCGAGGGAAGGTGGAAGCTTCAGGCAAGAGAGGATGAGGTGAGGGCTTTCAAGTTGTCTTTTTTTCCATCCTCGTCTGTCAGTTTCCCTGAAAAAAAAAAAAATTCATATTCCAGTGCCTATCCGTGGGATCCTTCACGTTCTTTGACATTGACCAGAAACCAAAAAGATAACTCACCTCGCTCTTCCCACCCTGTGCCCCTCCGATACTGGCAGATGCCTCTTCCTCTCCCCTCACACACATGCACACACGCACGCACCCCAGTGGTGGGGTTCCTCGAGGTGGCGTCCCCATCAGGGTCCGTGTGGCGGGGACAGTGCCGTGACCTGTGGCCCCCATCCGAGAGGGCGCCGTGGTGGCCACCACTCCCACAAGACCTCCCTCAAGTCTCGGCTGGACCCTGTGTTTGCCCAGCGCTGGACACATCTCGACGGACAGAGGAGAGACGCTGCTGGGAGCCACGTTGCCCTCCTGCTGTTGTGGAGGCCAACAAAGTTCTGAACCAAAAAAACAAAAAACCAAACAATAAATTAAAACTAGAAAAAACAAAGAATTTATAGATATATATATATTTAAGGGAAAGAAGACGAGGACTCTTCAAAGGATACGAAGGAGCCGCGATGGGGAGCCAAGCCCCTGCACCAGTGGTCCAGGCCCTTGGTCCCCGAGGCGGATGGAAGGACGGATGCTTCTTTCTCTTCACAAATACCTCATGGACGTCGTCTTCGGGAAAGCCGGACGGGGGCGGCTGGGGCAGGGCCTGTCCCTCAGCCAGGGCGGATGGAAGCGGGTGGGCAGGGCTGAGAGAGGGTGTCAGGGACAGGGGTGAAGAGCCCCGAGCTCCCCGCCCCCCCAATCAACTGAAAAAGCTTTAAAAAAAAAAAAAACAGGAAAAAAAGGAATAAGAAAGCAAAAAAGAATGGACGAAGGAAAACTAACAAACTTTCGGGTGGTTTGATTCCTCCTTTGAGTTCTTCTTCTGTTCTCTGCAGTCTGTCCTCTCCCCTCTGTCTCCTCCTTTCTCTTGGTCTGTCTCTCCCTCTTCCTTCCATCCACTTTCACCTCTCTTAATCTCCTTCTTTCTGTGTCTCTCCTCAAACCAAAGTGTTGCTGTGAAGGACGCGAGCCATTGAAATCAGAGTGGCCCCCGCCCCTCGCCGGGCAGGAGCAGAGGGAGGGGAGAGCCCCGGGAGATGGGCAGTGCCGCCGGACACTTCCGAGGAGAGGCAGACAGAGCCTCGGACACCACCCCGGGCCCCGAGGCCTCAGCGTCCTCTCTCTTTCTTGCCTCCTTTCTCCCACTCGGGAAATGAAACTGTTGGGCTGGGACATGGAGGCAGCAGAGGCTCAGCTGTTTCAGGGGTCTCGGGGTGCCTTGTCTGGGCAGTGGTGGAGTGGCTGCCCCTCCCACCCTGGCACCGATGGGGCCTGGCCTGCCGTCGACCCATCCTCGCCAGAATGTAAGCATCTCCGCTGAACCGGCTCCCTGCCCTTACCCTACCTCTGACTTTGTCCATTTTTATTTCCTGAAGAGAAGGGACTGGCTAGAGGGCCTGGGCCCCAGCCCAAGGGTGGAGAGGGGGCCAAGGGCTCCTGAACAGATAGGAAGGACATTTGAGCAGAGCCAAGTGAAAGGAATTACAACCAAAAACCCCTCTGAGAAGACAGGCAGCATGGAAGGCATGGTGGAGATGACTCAAACAAAAACTATGATTCTAGACCAAAAAAAAGGAAAAAAAGAAAAAAAAAAAAAAAAAAAGAAAGAAAAAAAGAAAAAAAAAAGAAAAAAGAAAAAAAAAAAAAAAGGAAAGAAAATCCAGGACTCACCACCACCCACTTCATCCTGCTTCCTCTCCATCAAGTCCTGCCACCTGGGACCTTCCTCCACCCCAGTGTGGGAGGAGCGGGGCAGAGGGGAGAGGAGGAAGCAGGGGGCAGGGATGGGGCTGATGCCCTGACATTGGTGGAGGGACCCCTGTGCAGCCGGGGTGGTGGGGACCCTCCCCGTCCGACCCCCATAACTGGGAAAAGAAAAACAAGAAAAAAAGAAAATTCCTGGAAGGGGGAAAAATAACCAAATCCCAAGCTTTAACTACAGCTGTGAAACCAAATATTGGGAAGGGGGTGGGAGGGAGGGAGGGGCAAGTGCGCCCCAGGTCTCCCCCCTGGGCCCCCTCCCCCGAGGACTCGAGATAAGGCACCAAATACCTCATAGAACTTTAATGTTAAAAAATGGAAACCAAATATCGTTGGCTGGGGGCCAGCCAGGGCAAGGGGCCGGGGGCCTGAGGGAGCCAGGGTTGGGAAGGTGATGGGGGAATTCATGCCCCCCAACCCCCTCTGCCCCTTTCACTCCAGTCCCCCACCCCGTCTCGACTCCGGGAAACAAAACTATCTCATCGTTTTTATTTTGTGGTCTGTACAGAGCCTGTGTCCGTGTGTCTGTGTGCGAGCGAGAGAGTTGGGGGGCTGGGGAACTTTACGTGGGGTTGGGGAAGGAGACCCCAGGCTGGGTTCTGGGCTAGGTGAGATGTCTGAGGTGGGGGGCCAGGGGCCTGGGCTAGAAAGGATGATGAATGGGTTGGAGAAAGTGGAAGCCCTCTGAATTTCTCCTCCCCAACCCTGACCTCCTACTGGAGGGAGGGACAGAGACTGGGTCTACCTAATGGTGGGCCTTTTAATTGTGCCAAAAAAAAAAAAAATGCCAGTAACTAAAACACCTCTCTCTGTTCTCTTCTGGGAGGGTGGGGGTGGAAGTGGGAGGGAGGGCTGGGGGAGGGTAAGTAGGGGTCAGTGGAGATGAGGAACCCAAGCCTCCGTATGGATTGGGGCTAAGATCAGAAGGGGTAGTAAGGCTGTGAGTTTCCCGCACATCTCCTCCCTGGGGAAGGCCAAGAGAGGGGTCTCCAAGCCCTGCACCCTGGGAAGATGGGGTAAGGGACTAGCCACGTAGTGGGGGACCTCTTGAACTGGCTAGATTTCCCCCCCTACCCAAATCCCAGGGTGCCTCTCTCTCCCTTTAGCCCAGGGTAGGGGGAACTGAGTGAGAGAGAGAGTGAGACAGACTGAGCAAGATTGAGACACGCGGGCCGCCACTGGCCTCTGAGTGGGAAAGGCAAGTGCGAGAGATAAAGGCCTCCAAGAGAAAAAAGAAACAAACCAAAGATTTAACCATTTAAAAAAAAAAAACCCACAGACAACTCCGCTACCTTTTTATATGTTGGAAAAAAAAGTGAAAAAAATTAAAAAATAAAAATTAAAAAAAATACACAAAAACTCCAAGCCGCAGTTCCTTCATGCGGTTTGAACTTTGACCTCAGCAGTCTCCAAAGCAAGACGACGAGAAAGGTGAACAAGAAAAAGAAAAAATAATGTATATTTTTAAGTATTTGTCCTTGAGATGTTAACTCCTTGTTAAACAAACACAAAAAGGAGAGAAAAATCCAGAGAGAATTGTTGCTGGGACGGAGACAACTATTTACTATGTCTGTGACCCCTCCCCTCTGCCTCACCCTCCTCTCCTCTTCCCTTTCCTCTATCCCTGCTGCCCCTCCCCCAGCCTGTCCCCCAAGCCCAGGGGCTCAGTATTTATTTATTTATATAATTGCAGGGTGACTGGGGTCCTCTCTCGACAACTTGTAGAGAGGTCCTTTGAATCATGGTAGGGTGGGGAAGGGGCAAGGAGTCTTTGGGGAAAAGCAGGGGCCTGATCTTCGGTCAGTTCCTCTCTGCTAGCTCTGGCTTCTTATCCCACTGCTGCCACCATCTCCTCCCAAATCCAAGGCTGCACTAGGGCAAGGTGACGATCCCACCTTGTAAAGATCCGATTGGCTTGGCCCTTTTTGGGGTGGGTGTCTCTCACCTACTCATTTGAAAGACCAGGTTGGAATGGGGATGGGAAGAGGTGGCAAGTAGTGAGTAAGGGAGACCAAGAAGTGGCATCTGGAAATTGAGTAGGCCCTGGAGGAGACCTGCCTCTCCTCCATTCTCAACAAGTTAGCCCCCCTTTCAGTTCTGTTTGACCCCTGTGTTGGTAGCCCCTCCCTTCCCATCCTGTACCCCCTCCCTGTCTCTTCTCGTGGTAGCGGGTTAGCGTTTCAGTGTTCTTAACTCCAATCTGCTTGTTCATTGTACAATGTGCTTCTTTTAAGGCCCCATTTTTGTAACTTGAGTGTGTCATTCATCTGAACAACATCAAAAAATAAAAAATTAAAAACTGTACAGAGAGAAATACAGCCTCTTCTCCCTTGGTCTCCTCTCTGTCTTGGGAAAGGTGGCGGGGAAATCAGGGTATGGGGTGGGTGTGTGCGTGCTGTGGAGGGGAGGGCTTTACTTCTGTTCAGGGAATGTTCAGAAGTAAGACCTGAGCAATTTTTTTTTCACCAATTAAAAAAACAAGCCTCGGGGCTTCCCTGGTGGTGCAGTGGTTAAGAATCCACCTGCCAATGCAGGGGACACAGGTTCGAGCCCTGGTCCGGGAAGATCCCACATGCCGCGGAGAAACTAAGCCCATGCGCCACAACTACTGAGCCTCCGCTCTAGAGCCCGTGAGCCACAACTACTGAGCCTGTGCTCTAGAGCCCATGCTCTGCAGCAAGAGAAGCCACCACAATGAGAAGCCCGCGCACCCCAACGAAGAGTAGCCCCTGCTCTCCGCAACTAGAGAAAGCCTGCACACAGCAATGAAGACCCAATGCAGCCAAAAAAAAAAAGAAAAGAAAAAAACAAGCCTTGGAACTTAGAACGAATTCAAATTCCTGAATTTAAATCTCAGTTCTGCCGTTTTATATGACCTTCAACACGTGAACTTGTGTCCACATCTGTAACACAGAGACAATATGTAGCCTGTGGGGTTGTAAGAATTAAATGAGATGGTGTAGGTGCTTAGGACAGATCTCCAGCACGCTGGCTTCAATAAATGAGAACTATGAGAAATGCAGGAAACAAGTGAGTAGTTCCCTACCTCCATCCACAGAGGACTAACAAGACCCTTTACAAAGAGTTGACTTTGAAGTTGTCTGGTGGTACAAGATACACACCTGACTTCTTTTTCAGAACGACATTAGGTCTCTCACTCACTCAAATTTTTGTGCTCATCTCGACTAAGTCATTTGGCAGGAACAACCGTTCCACAGGCCAGACCACGGGCTGATCCCCAGGACCTCACTGCTGAAAATCTGAAATGGTGTGTTTTCTCACTGCTGTCAGGTCTTCTTGTCACTGTTCCATGCTCTAACGTATGCCTGGCACACAGGTGCTGGGATTCTGCAAATTCAATAGTGAGGGATAGGGGAACAGGAGAAAGGAAACAAGTAGGAGAGGGTTTGATCATTTCGAAAGAGAAAATATATTAGTACAGCACCGTTTTGGCAAGAGAGAAAAAAAAAAAAACTACTTCTCCAACTCTCAAGCCAAGTCAGTAGGGATGGGGCAGTGGGATGTTGGGCTGGAGGTTCAGAGTAGTACCCCGAGGAAGGTCATTTGTTCCAGCCCCCTGACTGTAGGGGGTGCAGTCAGAACCATACAGACCCAAAAGGTCTTTGGCACCCAGGCCAGCCTGTGACAAGCACAGATGCCACACCTGAGAGCACTCTGGAGCTGAACTAGGCATCCACCTGTAGCCTCGTAAACGTGCTCAACTGCTCTACATGGTCTCCCCTGTACAGTCATACTTGGGCCTCATATCGTCAAGAACATATTGTCACTAGAGGACCACTGTTCTGTCCCCTTGACAGTTCTGCTTAAGCAGCTTCCACATCCAACTAAAACCAAGCAATGCAAGGTTCTTTTTAGTGGGGTCTGCAAGTCACCTGCATCCGAATTGCTGTGTTCAAAACACAGATGCCTAGGTCTCACCAAGACATGCTTGCTGGATCCAAATCTCTGGGGAAATTGCCTAACACACATTAAAGTTCAAGAACCTTTGCCTGTCCAATGCAAATCCCAGCATCCAAGAAGGGTTTGATTAGTGCGATCTTTTTTAGGAGAGTGGTCTAACTGAGGACCACGGAAGTTTCAGTAGGGTGACGGTGAACAATGGCTTGTTCATAAACATGTTTGCACACACACACTTTTCTCAGGGTGGGAGTCTAAAGTTTTCATTAAAGGCTCTAAAAAGGAACCACAATAGAGGAAGGGTGATCCCCTCCACTGTCACCCAGCTGCTTCTCTGCTGAAAGCATCTTTATCTTGGGGTCAACCAGGGTTGACCCTCAGGGTTTTTTCCTCCATTCCTGTCCCTTGATTCAGCCTGATTTTTATCTGGTTTTGCAAAGATAAATCCTCCAATTGTTCTAAGCAACAGCTTAGGTGTTACAGCTCTTCCTGAAAGGAGGCAGTCTGAGAATGAATCTTCACCTGTGGATTAAGGGGCTCTGGCATGCTGGGCTAAGATGGCCCGAGTCCTTTCTGCAGGGTATGAGGTTACTGAAAGATGGTGCCCACGATCAACACACTCTGGTCGAAAACAACTGCTTAACATATTAAGCGCTCTACTTCATTAGGAGCTGTCGAGATATCAAAAGGCTGAGTGCTTTACCTTTTTAAAAGTGAAGAGAAGCATAAGCTCCAGTGCCCACAGAGGGCTACAGGATTGCTGAAGGGAGTCGAGAGTAATGGAGAGGCTGAGTGGGCAGCTCTCAGGCCTCCCTTTCCCCTCGTTTCAATGCAAACAGCTTCCCTTTACCTCTCATTTACTAGGGTTCCGATAAGAATTCTAACAAAAAGACTACAGTAACCTTGCGGGGGGGTTATTTTTCTTGGAGTGTGGCTCTTAAGAGAAAAGACTAGCATAGGAGCCGAGCATTTCCACCAGGCACACATTCACCATCTCCTCTCTCCACTGCCCTCCCCCAAGTATGGAGAAGGCAGAAGAGTGTAGAGGGATGCGTACAGGTGATTAAACCAAATCAAACTACACTGAAATTCAAGCTCTGCCCTATCTGGTTTGAATGACCTTGGGCAAGTCACTTCACCGCTTTTGACTTCAGATTCCTTTCCTACGAAACGTTCTCTTCACGGGATCAGTGTGAAGATCATTCCCAAAAATGTAGGAAAATACTTGAGACAAATTGGGCATTCAAACATCAGTCAACTACCCCAACCACCCCTCTCCCCACAACCAACATCCGTGGGCTGAGCCAGAGGCCAACTCCAGGTGGGTGTCAGAGCACCTCCCCTTGTGAGGCTTCCTACCCCCAGAGGCTGTTACTCAGAATCTTCTCCAATCCCACAGCTGGATCTTGTCCCAGAAGCCACCTCCTCTACTGCCCCGGAGATCGTGCCCTTCCGAGACCTGCATTCGCCTTCAGGGATGCATAGTGAGAAAATCAGATGGCCTTGGAGGAGACGGCTCACGTCAGGCCAGAGAGAAGGGGACAGGGGTGGTGAGAACCTAAAGATTTTCCTAAATGTTCCTGCCACCAGCAGAAACAGCTTCAGGCTTTTCTACGGGGCTGTGGGGACCTCTAGTGGCAAGAGAACCATGCTGGCCCCATCTACTACCACAGTGAAGTCCCTGCTCCCTGAAAGCCATGCCCATGGACTCTAGGTCCTCCTTAGTTTCCGTTTACTGAGCTCCACTACTTGCCAGGCCCTGTTCTAGGCACTGGGAATGCAGCCATGAAAAGTCAGACCCAAGAACCTGGGGCTCACAGCTCCCAAATTCCACCACCCCACACGGCCAGGCCATACAAAAGCACATAAATGTCCAACTCAGTCTTTATTGACCATTTCACCTTGGGGCCAACAGGTGTGTGTGTGGGCGGGGGCACCTTTATGCACGTCAAGGACCCTAGAGCACCCCCCTCAGAAGAAAGAATAAATCCAGTTACAGAACTTACATGGCAGTTGAGAGGGGGAAAAGGGGCACAGTATGTACAGAGACTTAAGGGGATGGTAAAGTTCTTCAGCAAGAGGGCATGGTGGTGCTGAAGAGGGACATGAGGCAGGGTCAGCCACTGATCTGGACCCCCTCAGCCTCAGCCAGAGGGTAGATCTCAATGGCCTCCACCAGGGGCAGGGCTTCCACTGCAGTCTCCATCACAGCCAGGCCGACCGCAGCCTCTGCCTCTGCCAGCTGCTGCCGCACAGCTGCCTGATGCTGCTGCTGGTGGGTCTTGCGGTGCTTCCATAGGTTGGAGAAGGAGCGGTAGCTCTTGCCACAATCGGGGCAGGAGTAGGGCCGCTCGCCCGTGTGAATGCGGCGATGTTCTGCCAGGCGCATGGAGATGGCAAAGGCTTTACCACACACTTCACAGGCGAAGGGCCGCTCACCTGTGTGCAGGCGGCGGTGGTCCTTCAGGTGGGTACTCTGACGGAAGGCCTTGCCACAGTCTGGACACGGGTATGGCCGCTCGCCTGTGTGGATGCGCCGGTGTACCTGCAGTGACGTTTCCGTGCTGAACAGCTTCTTGCACTCGCTGCACTCCAGGCCACGGCGTCGGGCAGGGGCCGCAGGGGCTGCAGGTGCCATGCCTCCAAGGGTCGTTGGGGAGGCCACTGGTGTGCGAGCAGCCCGTGGGGCCCGAGGGGCCGGAGGCTCCTTAGCCAGGACCTCCCCAGGCCCAGCAGCTGCGTGGGCTGCCTCGTGGGCCTGCAGCCGAGCAGCGGAGCCCACTTTCTTGCCACAGGTGCCACACTCGAAGCGCCGCGGGGCCTGGGCAGCGGCAGCTGCACAGCGGTGCTCATGCAGCCGCAGCGAGGAAGGGAAGGCAGCACCACAGGACGAGCAGCGGTGGGGCTGGCGCCCGGCATGGGCCACAAGCTGGTGAACCTCCAGCAGCCGTCGCAGCAAGAAGGAGCGGGGGCACTCGCGACACTTGTAGGGGTACTCGCCAGTGTGGTGGTAGCGGTGCATGAGCAGGCGGTAGGGGCGGTGAAAACGCACTCCGCACTCCTGGCAGCGGTAGGGGAAGTGCTGGGCATGCACCAGGCGGTGCTGCCTCAGGGTGGAGCTCTGTGTGAAAGCCTTGCCGCAGTCCCCACACCGGTAGGGCCGCTCCCCTGTGTGTGTGAGCCGGTGGCGGGCCAGGTTGGCGGGTGAGTTGAAAGGCTTGGAGCAGTCTGGGCAGGGGAAGGGCCGTTCACCTGTGTGTGTGCGCAGGTGGTTACGCACGTGAGACTTCTTCTTGAACATCTTGCCGCAGATGCTACACTTATGGCGCCGTTCCAGCCGGTGCACAAAACGCTGGTGCCGTGTCAGTTGCAACGCCTTGCCAAATTCACGGCTGCACAGGAGGCAGCGGTAGGTGCCTGGGGCAGCAGGCCCTGCTGGGCTCTCCTCAGCAGCGGGGGGCTCCGGGGCCTCTGGCTCTCCAGTCTCTGCTGGGGCTGGCTCAGGGACGCCAATGACAGGCTCCTCCGGTGGGACTGGTGTTGTGGGCAGAGGGACACCCCCAACCCCATGGGTACGCCGGTGATAAAGGAACTTGGTGAGGTTGACAAAGGTCTTTCCACATGGACACGAATGCAGAGGATTTGGGGTGTGGGCTCGCCGGTGGGCCAGGAGGAGGGCCTCTGTGCCAAAGGCCAGGCCACAGTCCACACACAGGAAATGAGACTCGCTGCTGTGGTCTCCGAGGTGCTGGTCCAGACTGGAAGGGCTGGGGAAGACACGACTGCACAGGGGGCACTTAAAGACACCCTCCCGGTGGCTCCGCAGGTGCTGCTGCAGCTGGTGAGGTGAGAGAAAGAGCTGGTCACAGGCTGAGCAGAAGAGCTCCTGGGTGGCTGCCCCGCCCGGCTCTCCACTGTTGTTCCTCCGTGCCCTGCGCCCCCGGCGATCGCGTCCAATGGCTTCACCGTTGCGCAGCTCATAACTGTGGTCAGAGGATGGCAGGGGGTCAGGCTGAGACACAGGCACCTCTGCAGGTGATGGGGTCAGAGTCTCCTGCTGCAAGGCAGGCTCCTCAGACTCTGGGGCGGGAGCCGGGAAGTGGGTGGCCTGATGCTCCAGGAAGTCGCCTGGCAGCTGGAAGAGCTGCGAGCACTCAGAACACTTGTAGAGGAGCAGCTCCACCTCAGTCACCACCTCGGTGGTGGCAGCGGCAGAGGGGACAGCTGCCCCTTCCCCACCCTCTTCCGCCTTGCGGTATGAGTGCTCCACAGCCACGCGGGCCTGGCCCACGGGGGACCCCAGGACAACTGGGGACCCCAGGACAACTGGAGCCGGAGGCTTGGTGGGAGTGGCCCTGAGGTGCGTCTGCCGGTGGTTCAGCCAGAGCTCCTGGCTGGCGAAGAGAGCCTTGCAATCCACACACTCATAGTGGATGGTACTGGCGCTCAGGGGGGGCGCCTTGGGTGGTGGCTCAGCTGGCGCTGCCTCCTGGGGCGCCATCATCTTCAGGTGTAGCTCCTGGTGCTCCAGAAGCTGGCTGGGCGACATCAGCAGCTGCCCACACTCCAGGCACTGGTACTGGCTCTCCTGCACTAGGGTCTGATAGAGGCCCGTGCCAGAAGCTGCCTCTGTGGCCACAGTGACTCCAGGGTCGGCCACACCCACCAGCTCAAAGTGCTGCTGGGGCACGTGGGAGTTCTGATGCATGAGCACCTCCTCCAGGGATCCATACAGCTGGTTGCACTCAGAGCAGACATAGCGGTGCTCAATGTATAGGACTGTTTCCTCTGACTCCTCAGTCATGACGGCGGCAAGACCCTGGGCTGGGAGAAGTGGGGACAAATTGTATCTAAGCCACTGCTTCCTCAGTCCTTCCCAGGGAAAATTCTTTCCCTTTATCATTTCCCTACCAAAATCCTAGATCAGTTTCCCCACCTAACTTCTTGCTTCCATATTTCCACTCCCTAACAATCCTTCCTCTCCTGAACACACGAGAGCACCAAGCACAAAACCTTCCCCGCAGTCCGTTCCCAGTGAATCTGCCCAAATCTCACCTCTGCATCAACTAGCATTAAACTCTACCTACCAGATCCTTGCAACCTGTCCAATCTCTCATTTTCATGCCTCACAGCTGGCCCAAAGCCCCAACCCATCACACAGGACCCTCTCCAGTCAGATTTCCTTCCACTGACTCTTCTTACCAACATACTACCCCATCCCTACCCCCAACTGCCGGGGAGAGTCCTCACACAGGCCCAAACCACCCACTGTTCAGAGCTTCACTCCTCCTCTGCTCCCACCCCCAGGTTCTCTATCTCTTTTTACACCCTGACCACTCAAACTGCCCCAGGGCCCTGCCACTTTCGGCACCCTCTCATGGTGCAACCCTCCTCCTTTGTACACAGCTTGTCACCCGCTAACTTTCTCCCTTTGGTGCCCAGGTCCTCACATCAATAAACTTTTCTCACATTGGCCTAACCCATCTCCACACGCAGACCTTTTCCAAACCTTAACCACTTCCCCGTGATCCCCAGATCCCCCTCTTCAAATTATTTAACTCCCTCTACAAATCAAGGCCCACTCCCACAACCCTAAGGGCCTATCCAGGACACCCAAACCCATCTTCACAAAAGCCTAATCCTTTCTTCACATTCAGACCCTTCCCACCACCCTAACTCATGTTTCCAGGGCACCCAGACACCCTTCACATTAATCACCTACCTCTTCTGTGCACTGAGACATCATCTACAATTCTCTCTGGGGTACCCAGACCCCCTCTTCATACTGATTTAAACCCTCCTTCTTTATAGACAACCACCCTAGGCCATTCAGCGATTCCCAGAACCTCTCTTCACATATTCTTCTTTGCAAAAAAGACCCCTCCCACCCTAACCCATTCTTGGGACAGACTCCCCCCACCTCACATTATGAGCCTAACCTTTTCTTCTTTGCAAAAAGACCCCTTTCCTCCCCACCCCAACCCATTCTAGGGATGCCCAGATACCATTCTTCGTATCAACCTAAACCCCTCTTATTTGCAAAAAGACCCAACCCCACCCTAACCCATTCCAGGGATGCTCAGACCCTCTCTTCATATCAAAATTCCTCTTTTCCACAAAAAGATCCCACAAATACCCTATTACAATCCAAGGATATACAGACTATACTTCATAATGGCTTAAACTCCTTTCCCACATACCCCTCCCACTGTCCAAATCTCATTAAGAATACCGTGAAACCCCCTCTTAGGCAAAACCCCTCCAACCACCACCCTAACCCTGATAGATAGCCAGACCCCTCTTCCTCACACCCAGGGCCCTCTGACCATCCTACTACCCTGTGGCTACCCAGACCTCCACAGCTTAACACACAGATCTCTCTCACCACCCTAACCCCCTCCAGGGATCCCCAATTCCTACTCTTCACCTTGACCTAATTCCTAGTACTTTTCAGAAAGACCATTTCTCCTCAAGTTATTCTAGGGATCCCCAGACGCCAGTTTCACATAACATAAAACATAACCCTTCTTTGCACAGAGACCCCTCTCAACCCATTCCAAGGGTACCCAACGCGCCCCCCCCACAGTGGTTTAACTCTTCACATTAATGTAACCCCATTCTTCACACCGGGACCTCTCCCTCAGCTCTAAATCTCCCCTCTAGGCACATCCATTTCCTGATATCTTTTCACACCAAGACCCCTCTCACTGGCCTAACTCTCCAGGAATAACTAGAGTTTCTCTTTACGGTAACTTAACCACCTCTGTTCTCACGGCCTAAACCCCTGGGCACCCTATGCCCTCTAACCGTCCACCCTCCTTCGGTCCTGGACTGTCCCAGCGCCCAGCCCTTTGCCGCGTACTCCCAGGAGCCTTGGAGACCCTCCCGGGGGCAGCTCTAACGCCTCCCTTACCACCCAGGTCCCTGCCAGCCCCCAGCCCAAGCCCCGTCCCTCCTCGCCCTTCCCAGGACTCTGGCCCCTTTCCCACCCGACACCCAGGCCCGGCCCCCGCCCAGCTTCCCGCGCGCCCCGCGGGCCGTTGGTACCGCTCCGCCCTCATCTCCCGGCGCGCGCCCCCCTCCGGCCCTCAGTGCGCAGGCGAGGTGACGAGTGGAGATCGCGGGGGGAGGGTGGGGAGCCCGGCCGGCCCTTCACACGCCCGCCCGCACTTACCCGCCTCAGCCGTCTCGCACCCCCCGGGCCCGGGCCCGGGCAGCAGCTCCCCTCGCGCGGCCACCCTAGCGCTACGCCCTCTCTAGCTCCCGCCGTCTCCTCTCGCCTGCTCCGCAGCCTCGCTCTCGCCCCCAATCACCCTCAGGAACGCCCCTCCCACCTTCCTCGTCGGCCGCCGTGCCGATGGCGAATGAGCCCAATCATCGCCCGTCTGGCCCCTGCCGTTCTGCCAATCGACGCTCACGTCTCCGAGCCCTGGGCCAATAATATGTGACGTTTGGATCCCCCGCAGCGCCCAACCAATCCTCCAGCGACGTTCTCTCACCGGCCGGCCCCCGGGTTGATGGTGCCCGCCCCCTTACGCCCCCTGAAGGATCTTCCTCCTCCACCTCCTCAGCGATTCCGTTTGAAGGCTCTAGAGGGGAGGACAGCGCGGTGACGTCAGACGGCGGAGCGCTGCTTCGGGCGCCATGTTGGGGTTGCCGGTCGGGAGGTGCCTCGGGGTCGAGGGGTAAAGTGGGGGAAATTGAGGCACCCGATACTCGGAGGGCGGAGGCGGGGGGACTCGAGGCGCAGGAATCCCAGAGGAAAGAAAGGGGAGAGTGAAGCACAGTCAACGCGAAGGGGAGACGGGAAACTATAGCACCAATTGCAGGGAGAGAAAGAGGGGAAATCAAGGCTCCAGACTCACTTCATTAGAAAGAAGGGAATAGGGACTTCCCTGGTGGCGCAGTGGTTAAGAATCTGCCGGCCAATGCAGGGGACACAGGTACGAGGCCTGGACGGGGAACGTCCCGCATTGCCGCCGAGCAACTAAACCCATGCGCCACAACTACCGAGCCTGCGCTCTAGAGCCCGTGAGCCACCACTGCTGTAGCCCGTGAGCCACAACTACTGAAGCCCGGCCGCCTAGAGCCTGTGCTCTACAACAAGGGAAGCCACTGCAGTGAGAAGCCCGGGCACCGCAACGGAGAGTAGCCCCCGCTCGCTGCAACTAGAGAAAGCCTGGGAGCGGCAACAACAACAAGAAAACCAACATAGCCAAAAATAATTAATTAAATTTTTAAAAAAGAGGAATAAAGGCAGCAAGAAGGAAGGGAAGAAAAACCGAGGGACTCTTGAGGGAGGGGGAGAAGAAATGTCGGAGGAAAAACAAGGAGAGGAGGAATCTGAGGGAACAATGAAAACCTGAAGCATAAGGGAGGAAATGGGAAATGGAGGAGAAAACATAAAATCGGGGACGGGCAGTTTCATTTGTTTTGTTTTCTATTCGTGATTATTTAATAACCGGCTACAATATGCCAGGTCAAGGTTAATCTTTGTAGGGGTAGAGAAGGAACAAGAAAAGTCTGTGCCCTCGTGGAGTTTACATTTTAGTGAGGGTAGAAAATACCAGGTACAAAAATAAATGTAGACAGCCAGTGACAGTGTTGTAAAGAAAATACAGCAGGTAGGCAGAGGGTGTGGAATGAACTTGGGTGGGCCTCTCTCTGAGGTCACTGAGGAATGACAGGAAGGAGCTAGCCAGTAAACTACTGATGGAAAGTATCCAGATGGATCATCATTTTTCCCCAAGCTCCCCTCAACCCAGGCCCTGGTCCAAGAGAATCTCAAAGGAAACCAAGTCCAGGACAGTGTCTCTTTATTATCAAGGCTTTCAGAGCCAGGACAGACAGGACAGAGGAAGTTGCAATGGGGATCTCGAGGGCCCCTTCTCTCCCTGCCATGGTACCCACAGGCTTTCTCTAGCCAAGGGCAGAGGTCTGAATCCCTGCCTATTGGGAAACCTAGTCCCTGCCCCACCTCCCTTACCCAAGTGTCACTAAGGTCTCAGGCCAATCCCAACCCCAGGGCTGAGCCAGTGGGTGTGACAGTGCCCAGTCCTCAGACAGCTCACGCAGTTTCCTTTGAATAAACAGGGAATGTAGGGGGTAGATGACCTGAAGGACAACCAGGGTGAGAACCTGAAGAAAGTGACCCTGTAATGTCTGGATTATATTCTCCTTTCTTCTAGGGTGCCCCCCTTCCAGGCTGATGCCCCCAAAGCTCAGGGAAGCTGGAGTACCTATATGTTCAAGGAGCTCTGGCCATTCCTACTCAGCGTCCCCTTCTGGCCCTTAGAGCCTTGGGAGCAAGTTGCCCCAGCACTGTTATGTTTCCAGTGCTACTTCCCAAGGACAGGAGCTGCAAGAGATTCACTTGTTCTAACCGCCACCCCCCCCATTTCTCAGATGAGTAAACTGAGTCTAGAGGAATTGGTCATTTACTTTCCTAAGGCCAAAAAGCTCCGAGGGGACCCCAAACACTGAGTCAGACCTAGGTCTGACTCTTCAGCCACTCTTGCTATATGCTTCGATTGGATTCTAACTGGGTATCCTAACTTTCTACTAGATTATACTCTAACTCCAGACCCATGTAATTAAACCAGGCTGCCTGGATTGGAATCCTGGCCCTGCCACTTCTTAGCGGTTGTCTTGGGCAAGTCAACTCCTCTGTGCCTCAGCTTCCTCACTTGCAGGATAATAGCCCCTGTCTTGTGTGGTTGTGAGGCACAGAGTAAAAGCTATGTAAGAGTTAAGTGCTGGAGAGGGTGCGGAGAAAAGGGAACCCTCCTACACTGTTGGTGGGAATGTAAATTGGTGTAGCCACTATGGAAAACAGTATGGAGGTTCCTCAAAAAAAAAAACTAAAACTAGAGTTGCTTTATGATCCAGCAATCCCACTCCTGGGCATATATCCAGACAAAACTATAATTTGGGAATATACACGCACCCCTATGTTCATAGCAACACTATGTACAGTAACCAAGACATGGAAACAACCTAAATGTCCATCAAATGATGAATGAATACAGAAGATGTGGTTCATATGCACAATGGAATAGTACTCAGCCATAAAGAAGAATGAAATAATGCCATGTGCAGCAACACGGATGGACCTTGAGATTATCGTACTACGTGAAGTAAGTCAGAAAGAGAAAGCCAAATACCATATGATATCACTTATATGTGGAATCTAAAATACGACACAAATGAAGATACCTACGAAACAAACAGACTCACTGGTATAGACAACAGACTTGTGGTTGCCAAGGAGGTGAGGTGGGGGAGGGAAGGATTGAGAGTTTGGGATTAGCAGATGAAAACTATTATATGTATGATGGATTAAACAACAAAGTGCAAAACAACAACAACGAAGTGCTACCGTATAGCACAGGGAACTATACTCAATATCCTGTGATAAACCATAATGAAAAAGAATATATATGTATAACTGAATCACGTAAATCAACTATACTTCAGTAAGATTTTTTTAATTAAAAAAAATTTTTTTAATCTATGTAAGAGTTTTTTTTTTTTTTTTTTTTTTTGTGGCCTCTCCCGTTGCAGAGCACAGGCTCCGGACATACAGGCTCAGCGGCCATGGCTCACGGGCCCAGCCGCTCCACGGCATGTGGGATCTTCCCAGATCGGGGCACAAACCCACGTCCCCTGCATCGGCAGGTGGACTCTCAACCACTGCGCCACCAGGGAAGCCCAAGGGTTATTTTTATTAGGATCTCAAGGAGCCTAGTAATAATAGCTAATGTGTCTTGAGTGTGTTATGACTTGCTAAGTATTATGCTCAGTGCTTTCCATGCATCATCCAGTTTAATCCTCTCAATAACCCTGGGAGGGAGGAACTATTGCTCTCACTTTGCAAAGAAACTGAGGCTCAGAGAAATTAAATAACTTGTCCATCATTAGGAAGAGACAGAGCCAGGATTGTAACCCAGGAGTTGACTCCAAGGTCTATACTCTTGGCTCCCAGGCTCTACTGCCTGACAGGTGGGACGTCCAGAGTGGCATGCTAAATGGATGAATGCAAGAAGTAAAGGAAAGAAGTTGGTGGTAACCAGTGAGCGCTAAAGCTAGTAATCTGGATTTTCCCTCAGGATGAAATCACCAGGGGCAGGAACCAGATAACCTGGAAGCTAGACTCAGCCTTTGACAGGCTCCATGCCCTGGGGCAGAGTCTCCCTCCTGTCCACTTGAAAATGGAAGGGTCAGGCTTGATTTATCAGGCCCCTTTCTGCTGCGACCTTCTGCTTGTATTTCCCAATTTATCTGGATTGATGAGGTCCCTTCACTTCAGATGATACAGGAGTAAGCTGAGGCCTGCGTCAGTTTTTCTGGAGATGGTGGCACAGGACTAGGACTTCTGGGACAGGTTCAATCTAGGATAGGCATTCTACGCTGGGGTCCCTGCATAAGCAAAGGCCTAGAGGCCAGGGCGAGTCTGCGCTTTCAGAGCGAGCTGGAGCTGAGGGTGGGTGTTGGGGGCCCCTTAAGTAGGGCAAGGAGGTATATGTAAAGTCGGTGGGCCTTCAGGGTCAGATGTATATGTCAGAAGCATGTGGGGGATGCAGGGGGCCTCCCATGCCAGGCCGATGTGAGAGTTGCCACGTGCAGAGTGTATGCGCTCGAGGCATGCGGTCACGTGTGCTGGGGGCTGCACGTGAGTGTCTCAGTGTCTCCTCCCCATCACGAGCATTGGGGGTGGTGGTGAGTCATGGACTCAGCCTTCAGCGCCAACTGTCATGTTCCTTCCCCCCAAATTTCACCCCCCACCCAGCCATGCACCACCCACCCCCACTCCAAGATCTGTATCTCTGCTTCTCTCTTCCATCCCCCTGCCCTGCTCAGCTCTCTCCAAGAGGGAGGGAGTCTTCCACTTCTGCTGGCTCTGCCCTCCAGCTCCCTGCCCTTTCCCACTGACTATGCTTGGGTGAATCTTCTCCCCACCCACTCAGGTCCCCAGGATTTCTTTCTGCATGATGGAGAACTCTCATACTCACCACCCATCCCTTCACCTCCATGGGGGCTATTTCTATTTCTGGGGGCTTCTCCCTTTTCTCCATGGGCCGGCTGCTCCTGCCTCAGTGGGTCTTTTGTGTCCACATTCTGCCTTTGTGGGTTTTCTGGTGTCTGTGGGCCTCCCTCCATTTCCGTGACCCTCGCCCACTTTTCTTGGCCCTCCTCCTTGTCTCTGTAATATGCATCCTTGTTCCAATGTCTGTGGTCCTCTCCTCCTGTCCATGGTCTTCTCCTGTCACCATGGACCACTCCCCATGCCTGAGGAGTGCTTTCTGTTCCTGTGGGCCTCTCTCCATCTTCCTGGGGGCTCTCTGAGTCCATGAGCTGCCCCCTGTCCCCATCTTCATGGGGGGCTCTCTGAGTCCACGAGCTGCCCTTGTCTCCGAGGTCCTTAGCTTGTCTCTGTGGTCTGCTCCCTGGTCTAGATGACCCTTTCTTTGCTCTGGGCTTTTCCCTGTCCTTGTCCTTGGTCCACCTCTGTGGCTCTTGATGGCTGTCTTGCTGTTTCTCTGCATTTTTCTTCATCTCTGTAGCCCTGTCCCCCAGCTCCATGGCCTTCTCCCCAGGTCTCCCTGCCTCTCAGCTGTGTCTCTGTGGACTCCTGTGCCCAAGGGCTGCCTGGGCAGGGTGGTGGCATGGTGTGGTGGAGGAGGTGGCGGCGGGTGGGCCCTCTGTCCAATGCAGCGCCTTCCCCTCATCAGCATTCTCCTCTCCGGGGGCCCCCCAGCTCGGACCAATACGGGCTCCCCCTCCCCTGACTCCCATCGCTCCATCTCTCTCTCTCTCTCTCTCTCTCTCTCTCTCTCTGACTGCCTGCCTCTCTCCTGCCCACCCTCCTCCCCGTCTCCCTCCCTCCCCGTCTCCCTCCCTCCCTCCCTCATCTCTCTCCCCCCCTCCCTCATCTCTCTCCCCCCCGCCCCCCTGCGCTCCAGGACCCAGCGCGGGCGGCAGGCGGGCAGGCAGGCGGCGGCCTCGGAGGGGAGAAGGAGAAGTGGTGGTGGTGGCCGCGACTGCGGTGGCAACCAGCAGCAGGAAGGCAGGCCCAGCTGGGGACCCGGAGCCGGAGGCTGCTTCTCACAGGGAACCAGGGGTCCATGACCAGGCCCTCCTGCTGAGGCCCTGCGCTGGGTGCCCCCGGGACACCCCCCCACACCCCCCCCCCGCGCCGTCCTCCTTCTCCCTCTTCCACCTGCTTCTCTCCATCCTCCCCTCCCTCCTCCTCTCCCTCCTCCCTATCTCTCCACCTCTCCGGTCCTCTCATCACTCTTTGGGTCTCCCAGCACCCCGTCCTCCCCAGGCCCTCCACTCCTCTGCCTCTCCCCGCCCCCAGCATGCTTTCCCGTGGGGGCTGAGGGCTTGAGGTCCACAGGCCCTAGCCTCTTCCAGGGCAGGGCCGGCGCTCCAGGGGGGAGGGGGGAAGGGGTGGCCCCCTCCCCCCCACCAAGCCCTCCCCTCCCCCACTTCTCCCGATGGCCAGCTTCCTTGTCTCCACCCAGTCCTCGCCCCCCGTGGCCCCCCCAGGCCGGCCTGGCTAGGGGAGGGGGCGGGGGCCCTTGCCTGGGCCGGCTTCCCCCTCCCCCGGCTCTGCCTGTGCCCCCTCCCTTTCGTTTTCACCTTCCTCCCTCCTTCCCCTCCATTTGCTCCTTCCCCCTCTCCTCTCTCCCCTTCCCTCCTCCATTTTCTCCTTTCCCCTTCCTCCCCTCCCCGGCCCGCCCTCTCCTCTTCCACCTGTCCTTCCTCCCTGCACCCCGGGAGCACCCCCATTTTGGGTTAGTTGGGGGCCACTGCCGGAGGTGGGGGAGGGGGCCCTGTGGACTGCCCTCTCCCCCCGCCCCAGCCACACCGCCCAGCGTCAGAGCATCTCCTCCTTGTCGTTCCTCGGGCCTCGAGGGAGCCCAGCCCTCCGTCCCACCAGGATCCGTGAGTGTCTGCAGGATGGGGGTTGGGCTGGGGCCGGGCCTGGGTCCTGGAAGGCTGGGCTCACTGCGACCTGGTGGGGGGCCCCGCATTCCCCTGCTCCCCGGAACGGCAGATACCCTCCCCCACCAAGGGCCTGCCCTGCGCCCTCCATCTCCCAGCCTTCCTTCCCCTTGGCCTTTCCTCACCCCTTCTTCTGGGTACAGAGCTCATCTTGCCTCCCAGCCCCCAGCTGCTGGGCTCCTGAGGGGCTGGCTGGCTCTTACTTGCGGTCTCACTCCCTCTCCGGGACTCCTGGCTGGTCTCCGCCCCTGCTTGCTCCAGCCTCGGCCCCGCGGTGACCGGCTCTGCTCTCTCACTCTGTTTCAGTCTCTCTTCTTTCCTCTGAGCCTCATCCTCTCTGCCTGCCATGCGTCCCATCCCAGCCGGTCTCTATCGCCTGCAAATGTCTTTCCATTTTGGAATCTCCATTTCATATGTCTCTTGGGCCTCGCTCTGGCTCTGTCCAACTTGTTTCTCCTTACTGCTAGCCCAGCCCTTTCTCGGTGTGTCTCTGCTGATCTCTATCTCCGTCTCCCTCTCCTCCCTCTGTCTCTTGAAACTCCCCTGTCTCTCCTCTCTCTCTTTTGGGAGGATCCCATGCCCGGTCTAGCCCTCTCTCCACTGCCCTCTGTCCCCTGTTTGCTTTGCCTGTGCCTCTGCTCCCCTGTCTGCGTCTCTAACTCTGGGCTCGGAGGCTGTCTTCCTCCTCTTACTTTTCTGTTTTCTTCCCCGGATCCACTCCTCGTCCTGTCTCCTCCATCCCTCACTCCTTTAGCAACTGCCCCCCTCCATGGTCCACTTTGTCTTTTCTGTGGTGAGCTCCCCCCCACCCGCATTCTCTCTTCCCACTTCTCCGTTCCCCTGCCAGGCCTTTGGTTCCCATTCCTTCCCTCCCTTTGGGGCTTGCAGGCTCTGGGAATGACCGCCCCTTCCAAGGTGCTCTGAGTGATGCACCTCTGTGTGGACCTGCCCCCCTTAGGTGGGTGCTTGTCCTGTCTCCTGCCTGTGTCCCTCCAGGTCACTCACTCTTCCTCCCTCAGTTTCCCTCCCTGACTCTCACTTCTCGTCTCTCCTTGTTTGGGAGTCTGTCTCTATCTTGTGTCTGTCCCACTTGCCCCTTCCTCTTCTCTAGAGAAACTGTGTGGCTCACACACCTTTTCTCTCTGTCTCTTTCCGACTAGCCCTCCTTCTTTTCAGAGTTTTGCAATTTCTCTTCTCCCCACGGTTCCTGTACCTGTTAGTTGTTTTGCCTCACCTCATTTGCCCTCTCCCCTTTGTGATATCTCTCACTTGCCCACTTGTCTGTCTTCCTACCCTGGCAGGGCCCTTTCCGCTCACTCAGCTGCTGTGTTTCCATCTTTGTCTGGCTTTGCCTAAGTACCTGGGCCTGTGAGACTCGGGCCTGATTCCCTGCCCCTCCTCTCTCACGCTCTCTGTCTTGTCTCTGTCCCCTTTGGTGTCTCACTTGTAGGTGATGTGTGTGTGTCCTTCTCTCTCATTTAGCCCCAGTTACTTACTTTTGGTCTGTCTGTTTTTCTGTCTGTGCCTTCCTGTACCTCAGTGTCCATCTGCTGCCCCCAGCCCTGTCCCTGGACTGTGTCTTTCGGCTTCCACTCGTGTCTGCCACCTGTGGGTCCCTGCCCTTCTGGCTCCTGTCTCATTCTCGGTCTTTCTATCTATCCTCTAGTCTCTGCTCCCTGATTTGCCCCCAGAAGCCCCTGGCGTCTCAGGATGACCCCCTCACTCCAGCCTCTCTCCTAGCCCCGCCCTCCACATCCCTCCCCCTGTGAATTCTCCTTCCAGCTTCTCCCTGCTTCCCTTGCTCCTCCACCCTTGACAGGCCTTCACCTTAGATGCCGATTACAGTCCACAGGCCCCAGGCTGTCCAGCAGGCCCTCCCATCCCCAGCCTGTCTTTCCCAGAGGTCCCGCGCGAGAGAGGGATCTGCTCGAGGTCACCTGGGAGTCGGTGGCAGAGCAGGGACTGAGGGCGGGGTCTCTTGTGGCCCTGGCCTAGGTTTTCTGGCTTCAAGGGATGATCTGAATTTTGCATTGTGCCTCTGTCTCCATTAGCAAGTTTCATTCTACCATCTCACCACCTTGAGCCCTCCTTCTGTGGGCATGAGTGGGGTGCGGGGAGTCCCCCCAGGCTCACTTCACAGCATTCTAGGCCTCTCAGTAACCCCCTCCCATGGAAACCCAAGTGTCCCTTCCCTTGGGGGCATGGCCCTTGGCCAGGGGGCACCATGCATCTGGCCAAACTCATCCCTGCCCAGTGGTCACGCTGCGGAAGCCCAGGGCACTTGGAGCAGTGTGGGGAGCAGAGACTCACTGTCTGCCCCTAGTCTTCAGCTCCCTGGTGTGGGGTGCGGGGGCACAGTTTGGCACCCGCTTCTGCAGGCAGTGCACCCCTTGCCTTACTCAGTCTTCCCATCCAGGTCTCTGGTGGCATCTCCAGTGGGTTTGTGGCCTCTCCATTCTGTCTTCCTGTTCTATTCTGTGTCCCTCCTGTGTCTTGACTTCCCTCTCTTCTGCCTGCCTGTGCTCTTCCTCTCCCTGCCCTGCCCTTTCTCTCTCCATCTCCGTGTCTCACTGTCTTCCTATCTCTTCCCTCTTTCTCTTTCCTAGTCCTGTCCTCATCTTCCTGTAACTCTCCTCTGTTTCTCTCCATTGCTATCCCCATTCTCTTGTCTTCATATCAGCTTTCTGTTCCCTTATATTTTGGCCTATTTTCCCTTTCTCCTTTCCTGAGTCTCTTGGTATCCCTCCCACCTCTGGCCTCTCTTCCTCCTTCTGTCTCTCTGCTTCCCCCCTTCCCTCTCTTTACCCTTCATTTTTCCTTTTTTCTTTTTTAGTCCCTTAGGTGCCTCGGGTCTGACCATCTGACTCCATCTGTGTGCCTCCATGTGTCTTTCTCTTCCCAAGTTTCCTAACTCCTGGATACTCTCCCCTCCAGACCCCAGATGTCCAGGCCTCTCTCCCTGTGGGATTGTGGGAACCAGGGATGTCAGGAAGGTGGCAAGTGAGGCCTGGGATGGGGTTGCCTAGCAACCACTGCATCCTCTCCAGCCGGTTTCTGTTGCCTAGTAACAGCTGCCTGCCCAGAGACAGGGGCGGAATTGGGTGGGGGGTGGCACTTCCTGGTCTCCTCCTGGGGTGGAGATGGTTCCTGGAATTCGCTCTTACCTGAGATCCTTTTCATGCCTGCCTCCCATTTTGGTGGCTCTAGCAGTGTTTCTCCCACTCAGTGCCTGCGTGCTGTGGGCTTGTCCCTGCTAGCGCTCCTCTGATTCTCAGCTCCCCCTACAGCGATGCCTTCAGTCTCGTCAGCTCTAATGAGGGCAGGGCCCTTCAGAGCTCAGCAACAGTGTCCCAGGCTCTGTGGTCACCACCCCATCCAGCAGTCCCCAGAGGGGCTTAGAGGCCCCCATATCAGCAATCTCCCCGTGGGCTGGGGGTCTCCCTGCAGGTGGCGAGTGGGGGCCGCGGCAGCTGCGTCCCCATGAGGAAGGAGGAAGATGCCGGCTGAGCTGCTGCTGCTGCTGATTGTCGCCTTTGCCAGCCCCAGCTGCCAGGTGCTCTCATCACTGCGCATGGGTGAGGCCCTACAGCGCCCCAGCTGGCCCCTGCCTCCTCACAGACCCTCCCGGAGCCCTCCCTGGGGCTCTTTTCTGGACCTGCCAGCCCCTCACGACCCAGGGATCTGGGCCTCGGCCCAGCAGCCCCCGGCTCCTTCCTCCCCCGGACCTAGGAGTCCAGATCCCGGCTCTCTCCAACCTCAGATCAGGGAGTCTGGAGCCCTGACCCCACCTCCAGCCTCCCTCAGAGCCAAGGAATCCAGGAGCCCAGCCCTTCCTCCCTCAGGACCCAGGAGTATGGTCCCCAACTCCTGTGTCCCCTCAGCTGCCATCCTGGACGACCAGACAGTGTGTGGCCGCGGTGAACGTCTGGCCCTGGCCCTGGCCCGGGAGCAGATCAACGGGATCATCGAGGTCCCAGCCAAGGCCCGCGTGGAAGTAGACATCTTTGAGCTGCAGCGGGACAGCCAGTACGAGACCACGGACACCAGTGAGCAGGGCCACAGGGGCCGTGGGGTGAGGCAGGGCAGGCTGGTGGCCCTCCGTCTGTTCCTCGGCCCTGGCCGCCTCAGCTTGCCGTGTTCTCTTCTAGTTCCATCTGCCCCTTCCTTCCTGTCTGCACTGCCCTCTTCTTCCCAGAGATGGTGCTGCTGGGCCTGGGGCGGTGGGGAGAGCATCAGCCCCTGTGCTGCCCTGGAGGAGCTGAGGGCCTCGTTTGAAAGAGAAGCTTCACAGCTGGCTGGGGACACTTAGCCCCCAGAGCTAAGTAATGAGGGGCCCAGGCAGCGAGGCCAGGGTGCCTCAGGGGCAGGGACAGCGAAGGTGTTCTGGAGAAGACTGAACTGAAGCTGAGCTCTGAAAGATGAGCAGGATATAGAGGGAGAGGTGTTGCTCGAGGTATGCCCCGTGGAACACAACCAGCCCTATAGTAGGGGTGCATGAGTCTGTTGAATACTCACAGACTGAGCAAATGTCCCTTGAATAGACGTGCTGGGGACATTAGACCTTCGGGAGATGCTGCCTTCAAAGGTGTTTTAGACAGATTTCTTTCCTGCAGGCCTTTATCAGAGCCTTTGTTATGTTCATGTGTGTTTCAGATCACTGAGAGGGAGAATGGGGTCCAATGTTTCCTGGACTTTTTTGACTGGTGTAGCACAGAACACAATGAGAGGCCGGGTTGGAGGGTATGGAGGGAGATGGTATTCCAGGCATGTGCCTGTAGTCTGGAGCTGGGGCAGAGGGGAGGGCTGAGTATTTGGAGCCAAGCAACTCGATGTGGGGTTGCACCCATCCTGAACACCTGGACTCAGGACGTGTTTGGGGGGATCGTGAGAGACTTCTGGACTGGAGTGTGACTCGGCAGTGGGAGGTGAGGCTGGGCAGATTGACAGGCCAGCTCGAGGAGGTCTACAGGTCAGGTTGAAAGACGCTACCTTCACCTACAGGCAGTGGGGAGTCGTTGATGGGTTTGGAACAGGGAGCTGGTGAAAGTGGAGTCTGGAAGCTAGATTTGGGTAGCTGGCGAGGAGACTGGTGCATGCCTGAGTTGACAGCCCTAAAGTAGGACAGGGGAGGAGGGGTCGAAGAGAAGCGGACAGATATGAGAAAATTTGGGGACAAATAGAGACAGGATTTGGTGACTAATTGGCCATTAGGAGGAAGATTGAAGGCGAGGACCATTTCCAGGTATTTGGTGTGTGTAAATGGTGGGACCCTCACCAACATGGAAGACACAGAAGGAATAAGTTTGGAGGAAGATGAAACGTTTAGTTACGGTGCTCTTAGTTGGATGGCAGAAACCCAGCTCAGGCTGCCTTAAGGAAAAAAGAGAACTTATCAGCTCATGTCACTAAAAGGCCTAAAGATTAATTTCAGGCTTGGTTGAATCCAGGTACCCAAATGATATCCCAGGATTGTTTCAGGCAAGGCTTAATACAGGCACTCAAATGATGTTCCAGGAACGTCTGTGTCTTCATCTCTGGGTCCTACTTTCCTCTAAATTGGCTTCATTTTCAGGAAGGCCCTCCCCAGCTGGTGGCAAGATGGCCTCAACTGCTCAAAACTTTGCATCTCACCAGTTTAGCAAACCCAGTGATAATTTTAGCAGAGGACCTGGGGAAGGCTCTCAGTGGCCTAGTTTGAGCCTGTCCCCATCTCTGAACCGATCCCTGTGGCCAGCACAATGTGGTTCTTTGATCCTGGGTCAGGTACCAATCAATTCTGGGAACCATGTGATTACCTCAGGAAAAGTTAGGGTTCTGCCGTGGGGATGGGCACTGGACAGGTAAAAACCAAGGCTTCCGTCCACCTCCCAGTCTTGAGATGCACACATGTTTAAGGAGAAAGAAAATGGAAGAAAGAGGAGCGAGGAAATGCAGCAGAGGAATGGTGTTTGGGGTGTAGAGTGTAGAGGGGACCTTGGCTGTGGGTTCAGGGTAGAGGGGTTGTTGGATGCACCTTAGGTTGCACCTTAGTTCAAAAGCTTAAGAGAGACAAAGGCTGAGAAACCAGGCACTAGATTTGCAGCCAGAAGGAGGTCCTTGGTGTATCCTCTTCATTTCTTCCTTTGTCTCTCTCTTGGTCTGCCGGCCCTCTGTTGCCATGTCTCCCTGCCTCCCTCTGTCTCGTGCCCCCTCCTTTTGTCTCCTGCGGTGGGCTGGGTCAGGGACTGGGCTTCTGGGTCCCCAGGTGGTGGAGGAGGGTCAGGCAGCTCCATGTGGAGTGTCGGGTTCTCTCCTGGGCCAAGGCAGTTCCCTGAGGGCGGGGACAGAGAGGAGGAAGAGGGTCCCTGAATCTGCGGTCTCTTCCCACCCCTCACAGTGTGTCAGATCCTGCCCAAGGGGGTCGTGTCTGTCCTGGGGCCCTCCTCCAGCCCTGCGTCGGCCTCCACCGTGAGCCATATCTGTGGGGAGAAGGAGGTGAGGTGGGAACGCGGGGTTGGCGGCGGGGCGGTCCCTGGAGGCGAGGGCTGGGGAGGGGGGAGCAGGATGGAAGCAAAGGTCCTTCTCTGTTCAGATCCCCCACGTCAAGGTGGGTCCCGAGGAGATGCCCCGCCTTCAGTACCTTCGCTTCGCGTCTGTCAGCCTGTACCCCAGTAACGAGGACGTCAGCCTGGCGGTCTCCCGGATCCTCAAGTCCTTCAACTACCCCTCGGCCAGCCTCATCTGCGCCAAGGCCGAGTGTGAGGGAGGAGAACTGTTTTTTATTTTATTTTATTTTTTTGGACGCGCCGCCCGGCCTGTGGGATCCTAGTTTCCCCGACCGGGGATTGAACCCAGGTCCTTGGCAGTGAGAGCGCAGAGTCCTAACAACCGGACTGCCAGGGAAGTCCCACGAGGGAGGAGAACTGGATGCCTTGTTTTCTATTTCCCCAAACTCCCCTTCCCAAGACATCTAGTCTCCCACAGTCATGAATGCCCCCTGATTTTAGGGCCCGGGGAATCCAGACACAGGCTCTCCTAGTCTCCACCATCCCTTCCCCTTTAGGAACCCAGACCTCTGGTTCCACAGGCCACCCCCTCCCCACCCACTCCTGCCCCCAAAGAGACTCTTTAGTCCGCAGATAGTGACTGAGCACGTGCTCGGAGCAGGGCCCCTGCTAGGTCCCAGTGATTTCGCAGTGAACAGCGCTAGGCGTGGTCCCTGGCTTCCCGGAGCTCTGGGGCCACTGGGGGACGCCGTGGTCGAGCAGTTGTGATGCGGAGTGTTGCGAGCTCTCAGGAGTTAAGCAGGGGTGATCCAACCCTAGTCTAGGAGGTTCAGAGCCTGCCTCCCAGAGAAAGGGACCTCTAAGATGGACCTGCAAGGTAGGGAGGAGGTGAGGTGGGAGAGAAGAGAGGGAGTATGTACAAAGCAGAGGGCAGGGCAGGGCAGAGGCGAGGCCCTGGGAGGTTCAGAGATGCTCCCAGCATGGGAGCAATGAAGTAGGACCCGGGAACGGGGCATGATCACTGAGGGCCTTTTGTTTTTTCCTGAAGACGATGGGGGCCATGGAAAGTACCCACACCGGGCAGGGACGAGTGTGTTGCAGGAAGAGCTCTTTGGGTTCTTTGGCTGCAACACAGAGAGTAGACTTGGAGACTCCATGACACGAGATGTGGCATGGAGAGCAGCTAGAGGCGGGGAGGGATGGTCCTGGTTAGGGCTCAGGTGGTGGCATGGGGACGGAGGGGCCAGAATGGATTTGAGGAGAGTTGTGAGGGAAGGGAGAGGGTGGGGTCATGGAAGGTGACCAGGTCCTGCCCGAGGAGGAGGGGACAGTCAGTTCAGGGGCACATGCTGTGTTTGAGGTGTCTTTGAGACATTCAAGTGGAGACGTCTGGGAGGCTGACGGGCTTGTAGGTGCCGCTGGAGAGAGAGAGGACCGTGCTCAGTCACCTCCAGGAGGGATTCCTCTTTCAAAAGGTATTCACTGCATACCTGCCGTGGTCCAGACATTTATTTTTATTTTTTACTTATTTATTTATTTTTGGCTGTGTTGGGTGTTCGTTGCTGCGCGCAGGCTTTCTCTAGTTGCGGCCAACGGGGGTCACTCGTTGCAGTGTGCAGGCTTCTCACTGCAGTGGCTTCTCTTGTCGTGGAGCACGGGCTGTAGGCGCGTGGGCTTTAGTAGTTGTGGCTTGCAGGCTCTAGAGCGCAGGCTCAGTAGTTGTGGCGCATGGGCTTTGTTGCTCTGAGACATGTGAGATCTTCCTGGACCAGGGCTCGAACCCCTGTCCCCTGCATTGGCAGGTGGATTCTTAACCACTGATCCACCAGCGAAGTCCCCAGACATTGTTCTTGGTATTAGGGATGTGGCAGTGCATGAGCCAGGCCCTTGTCAAACCTAATGAGAAGAGCCAGGCAGTGGACATAGAGAAGACGTGGTCTGGTAAGGAGTAGTGAGTCCTGTGGACAAATAGAGGAGGATGACGGGAATTGGGAGAGCTGGAGTAAGGGGGTGCAATTTGAAATAGAATGGTTGGCGTGGGCCTCACCTAGGAGGTGATATCTGAGTAAAGATCTGGAGTGTGGGGGTCTGGAGAGGAGCGTTCCAGGCAGAGGGAACAGCCAGCGCAGAGGCCATGGGGCACGTGTGTGTGTGTGTGACAACAAGGAGGCCGGCGTGGCTGGAGCCAAGCGAGTGGGAGAGGAGGAGATGAGGTCAGGGACATAATGAAGCGAGTCGGCAGATGGAGTAGGGCCTTGCAGACTGTGAGGACTTTGGCCTTCACTCTGAACCAGCGAGAAGCTGTTGGAGGGTTTGGAACAGAGGAGGACACATCTGCGTTACAGCAGCAGTTCTGGCTGCTGTGTAGGGAACAGACTCTCCGGGGGCAGGCGTGGCCGATGTCACAGGCGGGAGATGGCAGTGGCTCAGGCCAGGGCCGTGACGGGGATGCGGTGCCATGGGGTGTGTTTTGAAAGTAGAGCCTCGGTGGATTGGCCGTGGGTGTGAGAGACAGACAGGGGCCAGGCTGCCGTCAAAGGTTCTGGCCTGAGCGCCTGGCCGGCTGGAGTCTGTTCACCACTGTGGTGGTTTGGCGAGGAGAGCAGATTGAGGCTATGCACACGTGAAGTGTGCGACTTTTGTCATGCAGCCCGGTGGGGACAGAAAGGTGGCAGGAGACAGCGATCTGGAGGTCGGGGGAGGTCTCGGTTGAGACTTCAATTTGAGAGGACCCGAGCATCAGGCGCCTGGGCCCAGCACCCCAAGAGAGCCAGCTGCACTCCAAACAGGCACCCCACATCCTGGGCGAGCCCTGGTCCTCTCCCCAGCTACCCCGTGCCAGAGAGGAGGGAGCGGCCGCCCCATCTCCAGGCACACGGAGGGGCTCTAACCCAGGGCCCCACCCCTCCCTCAGGCCTGCTGCGATTGGAGGAACTGGTGCGCGGCTTCCTCATCTCCAAGGAGACGCTGTCAGTGAGGATGCTGGACGACAGCCGGGACCCCACGCCGCTGCTCAAGGAGATCCGAGATGACAAAGTGTCCACCATCATCATCGACGCCAACGCATCCATTTCCCACCTCATTCTCCGTAAGGTGGGTCCCCACCTGATTTCCCCTCTCTGGTGGGTCCCCACCTGATTTCCCGACAGGGTCAGGAGCAGAAACATGGGGTGACAGAACAAGTCAACCAAGGCCCATGGGCCTCAGTTATCACGTGGTGGTCCGGAGCCCCGCCTCCTACGTGCAAACGCTAAATAGGAAGTTTTGTCTCTCAGCTCAGCTGCTTGCCGGCTGCACCCTTGGGTGGACCCTGGACAGTCGCCTTCCCTCTCTGTGCATACCTGCTACCTCAGTGGGGTGCCGTGAGGGTTAATGAGTGAAAGGTGGGGAAGCACTGGGACAGGCCCTGGCCCAGAATAAACACGGTCGTAGTGGGAGCGCCTTGTCATCTTTACTGAGTGCCTCTCCTACTCTGTGTCGAGGTGTTTGCGCGCCTTCTTTAATTTGGCTCTCGGGACTTCCCTGGTGGTCCAGTGGTTAGGGCTCTGCGCTTCCACTGCAGGGGGCCCTGGTTCTCTCCCTGGTCAGAGAACTAGGAGCCCACAATTCGTTCAGTGTGGCCGCCAAAAAACAAAAAAAACCAAGGTAATTTGGCTCTCACCCCAACCTGCAGGGCAGGGCAGGTATGATACCATTTTTTGGATGAAGAAGCAGGGGTTCTGGGGGGGGCGGGGAACGGACTGTCTCAAGGGCACCACCCAGGAAGGGCCAGCACACGACATTTCCCCATGGGCCCTCCGCATGCCATCCAATGGTGACCCACATTCATTAATCATTCATTGTTCCCTGCTCTTAATTTTTCCTCATAATCAAATGTGTATTATTTATTTTTCTCCAGTTTTTAAAAAATTAAAACCATATATCATTGCCGATCGTAGCTAACAGGAAGAAGTGTGGACAGGATCCACAGGGCTCTTGAGGCTTAGAGAAAAGATTTCGGGTTCTGGAGGCAGACCATGCAGGCCTGGGCCGGGGTCCCAGCCCCTCCTGTGCGAGCCAAGTGACCGGTGGTCACTTTCCTCTTGAGCCTGCATTTTTCTGTCCTGGAATGGGCTGTAACCCATGTGATAACAGCTCCTGCCACACAGGCAATGCAGTCTGGTGCCATTTCATGTTCTAATGATGGTAGCAGGACAGAACTGGGCACTCCTAGCATGGAGACGTCTTCTAGCTTTGTTTTCCTTGAGGACTGTGAGAAAGGGGGCTCACAACATGAATCTTGAGATTTATTTATTTTTATTTATTTTTTATTTTTTTATTTTTTTGGCTGCGCTGCATGGCTTGCGGGATCTTAGTTCCCTGACCAGGGATCGAACCTGTGCCCCCTGCAGTGGAAGTGCGGAGTCCCAACCATTGGACCGCCAGGGAATTCCCGAATCTTGAGTTTTAAATTGGCTGCCTTTCATTGCAAAGTGCTTTTTTTTTTTTTTTGCGGTACGCGGGCCTCTCACTGTTGTGGCTTCTCCCGCTGCGGAGCACAGGCTCCGGACGCGCAGGCCCAGCGGCCATGGCTCACGGGCCCAGCCGCTCCGCGGCATGTGGGATCTTCCCAGACTGGGGCACAAACCCGCGTCCCCTGCATCGGCAGGCGGACTCTCAACCACTGCGCCACCAGGGAAGCCCTGCAAAGTGCTTTTAAAGATTGCAGGGGGTAGTTTTTCTGACCTGTGACCAGGCTGAGCCTTACCCATTAGCAGCCCAAATTTGGCTTTGGGGCAACCTGGGGGTTAAGGTTGAGGTTAAGGTTGCCCTCCCCCACCCTGTTTCTGAGGTGTCCCTTTGCCTGTCTCCAGAAGGCAGTCTTCTAAGTGACCTAAAGAGGGAGGCGGGCACTTGAGGGTGTCATCCTCTCCTCCAACAAAATCTTCTTCCCACCTGGGGCCCTAGTCACCCTGCGGGACATGAGCAACCAAGGTCTCCCTCTGCCCCCACTTGTCTCCTTTCCCCTGTCTCTCTCTGTCTCTGGGTGTCTCTTACTGTTCCTCACGGGGTGTCTCCTTGCAAGGCCTGTCTCTAAATCTCTCTTGCTCTCTCGACTTCTCCCCATGCCTGCCTCCTGTGTTCTCCAGGCCTCGGAGCTGGGAATGACTTCAGCGTTTTACAAGTACATCCTCACCACCATGGTGCGTACCCTCTGCAGCCCCCGAAGCCCCCATCTCCCTGTGCAGCATCTGCCCTGACGTGGGCCCAGCCCCTCCCTCACCCCCTCTTCTCGGTCCCAGGACTTCCCCATCCTGCACCTGGACGGGATCGTGGAGGACTCCTCCAACATCCTGGGCTTCTCCATGTTCAACACCTCTCACCCCTTCTATCCTGAGTTTGTGCGTAGCCTCAACATGTCCTGGAGGGAGAACTGTGAAGCCAGCACCTACCCCGGCCCCGCGGTGAGCTCACACCCTTGCCCCCGGCACATGGGCATCCTGCACACAGACACTTCCAGGGCCCCTTCAGGCCTTGGCCGGTTGTGCTCAGAACCCTCCGGTGCCCCACTCGCTTTCTGAGAACATCCACGAGGCCTCACAGCGTGGCCCTGAGCTAAGTCTGACCCCTTTCTTCCTTTCCACCTCCCAAGCGGCTCCAGCCACACGGGTCTCCTCCAGGTGCCTCTGCTGCCCCAGCACATGCGCAACTCAGGGCCTTTGCACTTGCTCTTCCTGCTGCTTTGCGTGCACTTCCCCAGGGAGCTAGCAATTCGCTCCCTCCTCTCCAAGTTACTGCTCAAATGTCCCCCTGTTTACAAAATGGCCAACTACCCACTATTTAGCCACCTTCCCTGCCAGATTTTTCTCCATAGCATCTATCTTTGCTTATCTAATCGCCATGTGGCTTGCTCTGTGTTTTGCTTAGAGGTATGTACAGATATTTAGCTTGTAAGTTCCATGAGGGCGGGCGTTTCTGTTTTGTTCACCATGGTATCCCCAGCATCTAAAACCACCTGCTCAGAGTAGGTATCCGATAATACATGTTGAATAAATGCAAACATACAAAAGATGCATATTTATGTGTATTTGTTCACAAACATCTAGCCATACACCAAGGTACCAAGACACTCCTACGTGCAGAAAAACTCACACAGACACTGAGCCTTGCAGTCAGACATGTGCGTGCAGGGCCTTCGCACACATACACGGACAGGGGAGCGTCCATCCCCACACCTACCTACCCAACACGGATATTCAGACCTTTACCCCACCCAGCCAAGACACGCTCTCCCAGACACGCGTCCCATGTTGGCCGTCACCGCTCAGTGGCCAGTTTGTGTCGAGCCCTCACTGTGTGCCAGGCGCTATTTTGAGCACTTTGCATGCATTGTCTCGCTTGAGCCCCACATAAGCACTCGGAGGCAGAGATAACTATCACCCTTCCTTTACAAGGGAGGAAACTGAGATTCTGAGAGAGGTGTGGACTTGGTTCTCTACAGGAAGTAGTAGGGCCGGGCCTCCAGCTCAGAGCCTCCCAAGCCCTGGACTCATAACCGTTACGTTCTCCTGCTTCCTACATATCAGGCCCACCCTGTATATAGACAAATAAGCATGTTTTTCCAGCCCCACCCACATAAATGTGTCCCCAGACACATTCAGACAGGGGCTGTGGCTGTCTCCCCCCACCCTCCATGACTCTACATCAGCCACAAAGACACACAGATTCCTGCACCCACCAACATCCCCCTTGAGGGTGACAGCTGGCCGTCTAGGCAAACCCTGTCAGACGTGCCCTTCCCCAAACAGACACAGGCCGCACGCAGTCAGGAAGAGCTGCCTCCATGGCAGCGTGGGCAGCATGCACGTCTTTCCCACTGTCATCTCCGATCCCCTAGAAGACCCTCCTCGCTCCTGACCTGCGTGGTTTTATGTTCCTGGAGAGAGGAGAGTTGTCTCAGGGCTTGGGGGTGGCACCATGGGGCTTTGGGGCTCCCCTGGCTGAACTGCATCTTTCCCATCCCTCCGCATCTCTGCCCCCACCCCCACACCCCACACCCCAGCTGTCAGCTGCCCTGATGTTCGACGCCGTGCACGTGGTGGTGAGCGCCGTCCGGGAGCTGAACCGCAGCCAGGAGATCGGTGTGAAGCCGCTGGCCTGTACGTCGGCCAACATTTGGCCCCATGGGACCAGCCTCATGAACTACCTGCGCATGGTGAGCCGGGAGCAGGGAGGGCCAAGGTGGCGTGGCAGCCTGCCTCCCAGGGGGGTGCTCACTGTGTCCATCCCCCCTGCCCTGTCCCCCCACCTCCGACCCCGGCCCCATCTCCTGCTCTCCCTGGGCCTTACTCTCCCGTCTGTCTCTCCTCTCCCGGCCTTCCTCTGCCTGTCTGCGCTGCCCTTGCCCTGCTTCTTTGTTCCATCTCCTCTCGTTTGCTGGCATGTTGTCTTACTCGTTTAACTGTGGTCCTTCCTGGTCCCTCTCCCTCTCTCGTCTCCTCCATTTCTGTCTCTTCCCCTCTGGGCCCCTGCCACCTTCCCTCTGCCCTCCTCCCGCCCTGCTAGGTAGAGTATGACGGGCTGACTGGGCGGGTCGAGTTCAACAGCAAAGGGCAGAGGACCAACTACACCCTGCGCATCCTGGAGAAGTCTCGGCAGGGCCACCGTGAGGTGAGCATCCCCAGGACGATGCCAGAGCCTGGATGGAGCTGGGGGCCGGGGCAGGGCGGGGTGGGGCCCAGAGGGCTTGAGGCAGCCTCAGGCAGGGCCTGTGCTGACAGTGCCCTCTCTGCCTCAGATCGGGGTGTGGTACTCCAACCGGACCCTGGCGATGAACGCCACCACCCTGGACATCAACCTGTCGCAGACACTAGCCAATAAGACGCTGGTGGTTACGACCATCCTGGTGAGTGGCCCTTGTGGGGACAGGTGGTAGATGAAGGTGCCTTTCCTGAGCGGTGCCTAGTGAGGAGGAGGGATACCTGGGCTGGCACGGCACACGGACCAGTGGGGACGTGACCCAGGCACCCAACAACTCCTGACTGTGGCCGCGACGTCACCAGCCTAATTGCTGCTGGAGCAGCGGTGGGCACAGACTCTGCCATCAGAGCCAGGTCCAACCCTGGGTGCTGCCAGCCTGCCGATGCACGGCAGAGATGGGAACGACTGGCATCATGAGGACTCCATGAGGCGGCACAGGCGGGGCGCCTCTTGCAGCGCCTGGCCCAGGGTAGGCCGCTGTAAATCACCATTGCTAGAGCAGTCATTTTGTCACATTTGCCCACCGAGTGTGTTGACACATGCCAACTTATGTAATATCCATCTTGAAGAGGCTCAGAGAGGTAAAGCGACTTGCCCAGGTCACACAGCAAGTATAAGGCATAGCCAGGACGAATGCCACGTCTCTTATAAGGCATAGCCAGGATGGATGCCGCGTCTCTGAGTCTCCAGAGCCCGAGTCTTAACCACTGTGCTCTGAATGTCCAGTCCTCTCCTTCCTGAGCACCAGCCGTGGAGATGGTCCTGTAGCCCCTGGAGTGTCACTCCTGCATTTTACCAGAACAGAGACCGAGGTGCCTTTGTGGGTCAGCGAGGATATATGGAGCACCTGTTCTGCACCAGGCACGGTGCTAGGCCCTTGCAGGTGTCACTCATTAAACCTCTCAGCTAGTCGGTGAGGTTTGTCCTATCTTCCTCCTTCTGAAGGTAAGGAAACAGGTCACAGGGCGAGTCCCTGCTGGAGCTGTGTGACATGCTCGAAGCCCCTGCCCTCTCCCCTGCACCCTGCTGCTTCCTGCCAGGAGGCCAGGGAGGGGAGACGCACAGGACCTGGGGAGCAGGAAGCTGCCTCGAGCAGCTGGGTCCCTGGCCCGCCGGCATCCGTTGTCTGGGCGAAGCCCCTCGGTCACCGTGAGGTGGGCTGGCTGATAGCTGTGGATGCTGAGGTTGAGAGGATTACACAGGTTCCACAGGACGTCGGAGGCCCCCCGAAAGCAGCGCGTCACAGAGCTATTTCCTCTGTCCCTAGGGAGCTCCTGACCTAATGTGGACCTCCTCCGGGGGAGGGCCAGATGGCTTACAGACGGGAAACCAAACACTTCGTAACAGCCTCACTCAGGGGCCCTGAGGACCAGGCCAGGCTGGCTGGGAGACGGAGCGCCTCTGCACGTGTGGGAGTGGAGCCAACCCCAGAGGCTTCCTGGGGTTCTCGGTGGGGAGCAGGGGTGGAGGTCAGGGTGGGGGTATCAGGAGAGCAGAGCTGTGACCCCGGGGGGCTTCCAGTCTTTTCCCACACTTGTCTCCAGTTCTCCCCAGGGCCCCTGAGCCAGTGTTGCCCTCTTCCTGACCTTCATTCTTCTCTTGATGGAGTCATTCATTTGCTCATTCATTCCACAAATATTTACTGAAGCTGCCCTGCACCAGACCTCACACATATTCTGGAGGCGGAGGAATGAGTCCCAGGTGGACCCGTGGTCTCCCTATCCTTGAGTGACCCTGCAGGGGGGATCCCAGTCTGATGGAGACAGACCTGGACACAATCATTTCCACACAGGGTAATAAGGGACCCCCACAGAAAGGAGGGGCTGTCTCAGCCTTCAAAGGCCTGAAGAGGGCTTCACAGGGGAGGTGGTGTTAGACAGGGCTTTAGAAGCTGTGTAGGAGTTGGGTGCACAGAGAAGGAGGGACCTGGCCTTCCAGGCAGCAGGAACCGCAGGAGCAGGGGCCTCAGGAGGTGTTTGCCAGATCAGATGCGGAGGCAGTGGCCTCAGTGTGCACAGCCGGACCTGCCCATTCGTTCACTAACATTTTCAGACTTGTGTTTCTGGGCTGGGCCTGCTCCAGGCACTTGGGGATTCAGACGTGAGTCAACCTGGGCGCTGGGGACAGGAAGCTTTCAGGGCTTGTCTTATTGCCTGCTCTGTCCCTTGGGCCTGGGGTGGTGCCTGGCACCTAACGAACATGGAGGAGTGGTGAGTGCTGTGACAGAGGTGGGGAAGGGTCTCTGGAGAACTTAGTTATGCTTATCCTGGTCCTTAGAGACCGTTAAGCAGGAAGGGGCAGGGCCAGATCTGGGTGTCAGAAAAGCGGGGCCCTGAGGGAGGCTGCAGGAGAGAGAGACGACGCCCCAGGTTGGGGAGGATGAGGCCTGAGCTGTCTGGGACTGTGGGGAGGGAGGGGATCTGATGTGGGATGTTAATAGGCTGGGCTGGGGGAGGGAGCAGGTGGGGTGGAGGCTGGGGCTGTCCTTGGGTGGTGCCCACACATCTGGAGTTGAGCGAGGGCGGGCTGGTGCCAAGACCGAGAGAGGTCCCTCAGGGAAGCTGGGGGTGCAGGAGAGGTGCCCCAGGGGATGAGGCTTTGCAGGGCCCTTCCTCAAGCCCCAGGCCCCGCCCCCTCCAAGAGAGGTTCTCCCTTCATCAGACTGGGACATGTCGTCCTGCTCTTTGGTGCCTCTGGGGTCAGACAGACCTCACTTGCATTCCTGGCTTTGCCTGGACCTCAGGTCATCCAACTCTCTAGGCTCCATACGTTCATCCTTAAAATGGGTCTAATAGTCCCACCTTGAAGGGCTGTGGGAGGATGGCATGAGATCAGCAGGCCCCCCTGGCAGTGTCCTGCTGGGAAGATGTGCTGAGCACATGTGAATCCCTTTTCTCTCCCCATCTGGCATCATCAGTAAGAATAGCAGTCGGGAATTCCCTGGATGTCCAGTGGTTAGGACTCTGCGCTTCCACTGCTGAGGGCCGGGGTTCAATCCCCGGTCGGGGAACTAGGATCCCACAAGCCGAGTAGTTGGGCCAAAAAAAGTAAAGAATAGCCATCATCGTGGCCAGAGTCTTTGAGCTGTATGCTGAGTTCTTCGCTGGTGTTACTTGGCGTTCATGGCAGCCCTGAGGCAGGTACCATTGTGAGCTCTGATTTTCAGACAAAACTAAGGTGCAGGAGGGTTAGGTGACGTGAATCGCGCAACTAGAGGATGGCAGAGCCCACATGCTTCTACGTTGTGCCACACCACGTCGATTTCTGCTTCTTTCCAAGCCCTCGCTTCTGCGTTCTAGGCCTGGCCCTGCCGTCTGTACACTTTGTGACCTGGGTGGGTCTCTTCTCTCTGTCCCCAGCTTCCTCCTATAAAATGAGGGAACTAAAATATTCATAATAAACTGAAGGGGGTAAACTAGATCGGGGTCCTTTAAACTGCCCTCCAGGAAGTCTTGGATATGGAATTGGGTCCTGGCTTCACAAAAAAGGTCCAGGCAAGCAGCTTGTGAGGAATGTTCTAGAACCCACCCTACTTTAACATTTCTTAGTTTCAAGGGATTTTTATAGAAGTGTAACATGCATACAGAAATTTGCACAAATCGTTAAGTGTACCACTCACTGAATTTGCAATTACTGAACACACCTGTGGGACCAGTTCTCCCACCCCCAGCTCTCCATATGCCCCTTCTGGTCTCTAACCGCCCCCCAGGTTAGCTTTGCCTGCTTTGAACTTCACATAAATGGCATCGTATTCTATGTTCTCTCTCTTGTCTGTCTTCTTGTGCACAACACGTGTTTGTGAGATTCACCCACGTTGCTGCAAATAGTTTAGTCTCAGTATATGTCCTGTTATATGAACGAACCGCGATTTACTTACCCACCAAATTGATGCACATTGAAGTTGTTTCTAGTTCTTTTGCTATTGTGAATAGCCCTGCTGTGAACACTACCACACGCCTTTCGGTGAACATGTATAGGCATTTCTGTCGAGTGTATTTGCAGGAGTGGAATTGCTGGAGTTTTCCAGCCTCGGTAGATACTGCCAAAGCATTTTCCAAAGTGGCGGTACCATTCCCCATTCCCACTGGCAGTGTGTGAAGGAGAATTCCAGTCGCTCCTCAGTTTTGCTGGTGCTGAGTATAGGAAGGTGCCAACCCTATTGTAGTTTTAACTTACATTTCCTTAACGACCGTGGAAGGTGACCACTTTTTCATTTATTGCCTGTTTGGAACCTTCTTTTGGGAAGTCCCTGCTCAGATCTTTCTCTATTTTTAGAAAATTGGAATATCTGACCTTTTTATTGATTTGTAATGTATTTATATGTTCTGGATATAAGTTCTTTGTTGGAATCTGCATTGCAGAGAACTTCTCCCACTCTGAGGCTTGCCTTTTCACTCTTGGTGGTATTTTTTTTGGCTGTGCCGTGCAGCTTGTGGGATCTTAGTTCCCCAACCAGGGATTGAACCTGGGCCCTCGGCAGTGAAAGTGAGGAGTCTTAACCAGTGGACAGCCAGAGAATTCCCCTCAATGGTATCTTTTTTTTCAATATTTATTTATTTATTTGGCCGTGCCAGGTCTTAGTTGCGGCATGCGGGATCTTCGTTGTTGAGTGCAGGATCTTTGTTGCGGCGTGCGGGATCTTTAGTTGCAGCTTATGAACTCTTGTTTGCAGCATGCGGGATCTAGTTCCCTGACCAGGGATTGAATCCGGGCCCCCTGCATTGGGAGCGCAGAGTCTTAGTCACTGGACCACCAGGGAAGTCCCCCCAGTGGTATCTTTTGATGAAAAGATTTTTAATTTTCCTAAAGTCCATTTTATCCTTTTCTCCCTGCTTTACGGTTAATGCTTTTATTTATTTATTTATTTACATACTTACTTATTTATTTATTTTTGGCTGCGTTGGATCTTCGTTGCTGCGCGCGGGCTTCCTCTAGTTGTGGCGAGCGGGGGCTACTCTTCATTGCGGTGCGCGGGCATCTCATTTTGGTGGCTTCTCTTGTTGCAGAGCACGAGCCCTAGAGCGTGTGGGCTTCAGTAGTTGTGGCGAGTAGGCTCAGTAGTTGTGGCGCACAGGCTTAGTTGCTCCACAACACACGGGATCTTCCTAGACCAGGGCTGAAACCCGTGTCCCCTGCATTGGCAGGTGGATTCTTAACCACTGCACCACCAGGGAAGTCCAGTTAATGCTTTTAGAATTTAAGAATTCTTGGGATTTCCCTGGCGGTCCTGTGGTTAAGACCCCGCGTTTCCACGGCAGAGGGCATGGGTTCCATCTGTGGTCGAGGAACTAAGATCCAACATGCCACACAGCATGGCCAAAAAAAAAGAGTTCTCTGCCTACCCCAAGTTCATAAAGCTAGTCTCCTATATGTTTCTTGAAAATGTAATAATTTTGCCTTTTACATTTAGATCTACACTCCACCTAGAATTGATTTTTATGTGTTATGTGAGGTAGGGGGGATCAGAATGCATTTTTTCCATATGGATGTTTTATTGAATGGCACCATTTATTAAAATGTTCATTCTTTCCCCCTTTAGCACAGTCTTACCCTTGTTATAAATCAAGTATCCATTTATGTGTGGGTTTCCAAACTCTCCATTCTATTGTCTGTTTGTCTGTCTTTGCTCTAATACCACATTGTCTTAAATACCATAGTTTTATTTTATTTATTTATTTATTTATTTATTTTTAACATCTTTACTGGAGTATAATTGCTTTACAATTGTGTGTTAGTTTCTGCTTTATAACAAAGTGAATCAGTTATACATATGTTCCCATATCTCTTCCCTCTTGTGTCTCCCTCCCTCCCACCCTCCCTATCCCACCCCTCTAGGTGGTCACAAAGCACCGAGCTATCTCCCTGTGCTATGCGGCTGCTTCCCACTAGCTAGCTATTTTACGTTTGGTAGTGTATATATGTCCATGCCGCTCTCTCACTTTGTCACAGCTTACCCTTCCCCCTCCCCATATCCTCAAGTCCATTCTCTAGTAGGTCTGTGTCTTTATTCCTGTCTTACCCCTAGGTTCTTCATGACCTTTTTTTTTTCTCTTAGATTCCATATATATGTGTTAGCATACAGTATTTTTCTCTTTCTGACTTAACTTCACTCTGTATGACAGACTCTAGGTCCATCCACCTCACTACAAATAACTCAATTTCGTTTCTTTTTATGGCTGAGTAATATTCCATTGTGTATATGTGCCACATCTTCTTTAACCATTCATCTGTTGATGGACACTTAGGTTGCCTCCATGACCTGGCTATTGTAAATAGAGCTGCAATGAACATTTTGGTACATGACTCTTTTTGAATTATGGTTTTCTCAGGGTATATGTCCAGTAGTGGGATTGCTGGGTCGTATGGTAATTCCATTTTTAGTATTTTAAGGAACCTCCATACTGTTCTCCATAGTGGCTGTATCAATTTGCATTCCCACCAACAGTGCAAGAAGGTTCCCTTTTCTCCACACCCTCTCCAGCATTTATTGTTCTAGATTTTTTGATGATGGCCATTCTGACCGGTGTGAGATGATAGCTCATTGTAGTTTTGATTTGCATTTCTCTAATAATTAATGATGTTGAGCATTCTTTCGTAACACCACAGTTTTAAATTGTCTTAATACCCAGTAGGGTAAATCCTCCAGTTTTCGTGTTCTTCTTTAGGATTGCTTTGGTTCTTTTGATCTTTTACATTTCCATATGCATTTAAATATCATCTCTAAAATTTTAAAAATATTTTAATATTAATATTTTAAACTGGGGGCAGGACAGAAGTTAATTAAATAGAATTAAGTAGCACTCAGTTTAATTCTACACTAAATAGAATTCAAAGCGTGTGGGGAGGGGGGGAGTGAAAAAATCCGTCCCCTTCCCTCTCCAGTCCCCCATTTTTTTCCCCATCCTCCCAGATATGTCTGAGAATGTACGAGCCCAAACCCACTTTTTCCTTCACAAAGGATAGCATATTGTACACGTTGTTCTGTAGCTTGTTTTTTTCCTCTGAATATATCTTATAGAACTTATTTTAGTAGTTGCCTGGGATTCTTTGATGACATCAATAATCTTTTTAACCTGTTCCAAATTAGGCTGTTTCAGTCTTTGTTCCTGATACAAGAAATGCTGCCATGATTCTCCTGGACCTACATTTTTGTGTACAGGTGCATAGCCATTCGTAGGATGAGTTCTTAGAATCAGACTTAGCAACATCCCACTGTCCGTCTGCAATGCTGGGCTTCTGCAGAAGATTCTTTTTGAAGAAATCTGAAAACCTTGGATTAGAGGCTTCTTAAAACCCTTGGATCTGATGGTCTGGGGCTGCGGGTTGAGTGATAGATCATTGTTTTCTGACCTAGCGTTCTGTTCACAGGCCTCAGTCCCTGTTTTTGGCTCTGTCAGCTCCCACCTGATCCTGAGGCCTCAAACCCAAATCCAGAACCCAGGTGCCTCAGTCTTGAATTTGAAGGTCAGCTTGGCCTGGTGGAAGGAACAAGGGCTTTGGAGAGCACAGCAACTGGATTTTTGAATCCCAGCTCTGCCCAGTCTCCCCTTCCTACTGCCCTGCTTCAGCTGTGTGACCTTGGGCAAAACACCTGACCTCTCTGAACTTTGGTTTCTTCCTATGTACATCAAGAGGGCTGTATGAGCACCTTCCAGCTCTAACACTGGGTGTTTGTCTAGAGAATTCTTGATTTCTGATTCTCTAGCTTTGATACCCAGCCAGGCCCCCCCGTCTCTGTGTCTAGCTTCTCCCAGCTCCACTCTTGTTTAGTCTGGCATAGGGCTTAAGAGCAGAGCTTTGGACTCGGCCTGACTTGTCCATCTCAGCCACTCACTACTTCACTTCTCGGGACCTGTGTCCTCATCTCTCAAAAAAAGGTAATAATACTGACCTCCTACGCTGACAGAATAGCTGTCACACAGCAAGCCCACAAGAAATGCTAGCTGCTGCTGCTATTATTAGTATTATCTCATTCCTATTCCTGGTTCCACAGTTTTGGATTTGAAAATGTGGTTTGGGAGGGAGAGAAATGCACTGACTTCCCTCCATCCCATCTCCCCTCAGCTCTGAGACTTTGTTGGGGTCCTGGAATCTAGTCTATAGGTACCTTATAGTACCCATCACTGTATAACAAACCGCCCCAAAACCTGGAGGCTTCCAACAATAACGATGATTATTTCTCACAGTTCTGTGGGCCAACTAAGCAGTTCTGCTGAGCTCACCGTGGTTGCATTCAGCTGGTGTCTAGGCTGGGCTGTTGGCCGGCACATCTCGGTTCACTCATTCTCCCTCATCCTTCAGCAGGCTGGCCTGGGCTTCCTTTTTTTAAAAAAAAAAAATTATTTATTTGGCTGTGTCGGGTCTTAGTTGCAGCACACGGGATCTTTTGTTGTGGCGCATGGGCTCCAGAGTGCGCAGGCTCAGTAGTTGCAGTGCGTGGGCTTAGTTGCCCTGCGGCATGTGGGATCTTAGTCCCCTGACCAGGGATCAAACCCACATCCCCTGCATTGGAAGGTGGATTCTTAACCACTGGACTACCGGGGAAGTCCTTGGCCCGGGCTTCCTTACACTGGGGTCCCAAGAGATCTCTCTGAGGGCCCAGGCTCTGAAAGTCAGACAGCACTACTTCCAACGCATTCTGTTGTCCAATGCAAGTCTCGAGGGCCGCTCAGACCCAAGGAGTGGAGAAATCCGCTCTCTTTTTTTTTTTTTTTTTTTGTGGTAAGCGGGCTTCTCACTGTTGTGGCCTCTCCTGTTGCGGAGCACAGGCTCCAGATGCGCAGGCTCAGTGGCCATGGCTCACGGGCCCAGCCGCTCCGCGGTATGTGGGATCTTCCCGGACCGGGGCACGAACCCGTGTCCCCTGCATCGGCAAGCAGACTCTCAACCACTGCGCCACCAGGGAAGCCCCGCTCTATCTCTTGACAGGAGGAGCTGCAAACTACTGGGCATCTACCTCGGAGCTCAGTAATTTTGTGTTGAATGAATGAGAGGTGGCAGAGGTCACTTGACCTCTGTGAGCCTCAGTTTCCACATGTGTAAAGTGAGTCTAAGGATACCTCCCGTGGAAGGTCACTGTGAGGAATTTTTTTTCTTTTTTTTATTGCGGTACACGAGCCTCTCACTGTTGTAGCCTCTCCCGTTGCGGAGCACAGTCTCCGGACGTGCAGGCTCAGCGGCCATGGCTCTTGGGCCCAGCCGCTCCGCGGCATGTGGGATCTTCCCAGACCGGGGCACGAACCCGTGTCCCCTGCATCGGCAGGCGGACTCTCAACCACTGCACCACCAGGGAAGCCCTTTTTTTTTTTTTTTTTTTTTTTTTTAAATGGCCACGCCACACAGCTTGCAGGATCTTAGTTCCCCCACCAGGGATTGAACCTGCGCTCTCAGCAGTGAAAGCGTGGAGTCCTAACCCCTGGACTGCCAGGGAATTCCCACTGTGAGGAATTAAATTGATAAAATCCAGAGAACGCACACAGCACAGGGGCTGGTACTTCGCAGGTGTTCAGTCCACATGGTAACCATATGGGTATTATTGCCAAAGGTCTTCTTGCTGATTCCTAAGTCCTAACTCGTTTTATTCCTAAGTCCAAAGTGACACTGTACAAACAACCATTTAGACAATAACTATGTAAGATAAGTATCCCTTTTGTTACCATCATCTTCATATGCCTCATCTTACTAGCACTTGGAATATTCTCTCTGCTTTTGTCCTTACTTGGCACAAAAAGGGTCGGTAAAGTTTGCTCAAACCCCTCAGAAATAAGCATCAACATAGCAAAACAGCTGTAGGCCAGAGATTGCAAACTGTCAGGTGTTTGTTTAGCCTGCAAAGCATTAAAAAAAAAATTGGTATTAGAATTTGAACTGTTGCTAACCTTTAAAATCAGGAGATTTTACAAAACATCCTGGGTTTCCAAATTCTCTTGACATTGGACCATCTGGCATCTCAGGCCTGCTTCCCTTGTGGCAGCATTGGGCTGGAGCTAAATCCTGGTGGGGCAGATCCTCTTTGATCCCTTGGTGGCTCATGAAGTCAGTTTAATGGGTTGTTATTGGTTGTGTAGAAAAATGAAGTAGAGCAGGATGGAAAATAGCAGGGTATTCTGCCATAGTCTTAAGGGAAAGGACTGCTTTGTGGAACTAAGTCTAGTTGCATGTGTGCAACTGTGAGCACACAGACATATGTGTATGACTTGGATTACAAGTAAAATATATATATCTTACTGCAGGTTTTAGCCAAAAGTTTGAAAGTTTGGCAAGATCTCCATCCAGTCTGATTCATTCAAGTTACCTGCCTCCCTTGTAGCCATTTGAGCTTGAGATGAGGTTGTCTGGTGGAGATCAAACCAGTTTCCTGCGATCTGCTAGGGCCTGGCAGGGTCCCTGTGTTTTTTCCCTGGTTCTGAGTATTTGTTTTTGTTTTGATAGTTATTTTTAGTTTTAGTTTTTAAATTGAAGTATAGTTGATTTACAGTGTTGTTAGTTTCAGGTTATACATATATATGTAGGTATATATACATATATTCTTTTTCAGATTCTTTTCCCTTATAGCTTATTACAAAATGTGAGTAGAGTTCCCTGCGCCATAGAGTAGGCCCTTGTTGGTTATCTATTTTATATACAGCAGTGTGTATATGTTAATCTCAGCCTCCTAATTTACATGCCCCCGCCACCGACTCTGAGCATTTGTAAGCAGGGGATGAGGGCAAGGACTCCGTCATCTCCACTCTGCGGGCAGGTTCCTGATCTGGCTGCAGCCTGGGCCCTGGGACCCATGACCCAGCCCCCAGATGCCCCAGTCTCTGACCCCTCCACCCCTTCTCTCCTGCTTCCCCAGGAGAACCCGTACGTCATGCGCCGGCCCAACTTCCAGGCCCTGTCGGGGAACGAACGCTTTGAGGGCTTCTGCGTGGACATGCTGCGGGAGCTGGCCGAGCTGCTGCGCTTCCGCTACCGCCTGCGGTTGGTGGAGGACGGGCTATACGGGGCACCCGAGCCCAACGGCTCCTGGACGGGCATGGTCGGCGAGCTCATCAACCGGGTACGGCGGGGCCGGGGCTGAGGAAGGGGCCGTGGGTCGGGCGAGCAAGGGTGGGCAGGTGGGCAGGCGGGCAGCCAATGGTGCCTCAGAACCAGCCTGGTGCATACAAGGGGCGGGAGCCGACGGTGCGCTGTGTCCCTGTGGCTGGTGAGCACCACGGGGTGGGCACAGTGGGGAAGAAGGGCGATGCATCCCTTCCCGTGTTCCGCTTTCAAATGCTTCCCTCACGCCACCTTGGCTTAGTCGGTGCTCAAAGATGTGTTGAGTGAATGAAAGAGATGTGGGGTGGGAATTGGACAGACGTGGAGGAGATGGAGAAGGCTTCCTGTGAGAGGCAGGGAGAGGGCTAGGCGGCCGGGACGTGCGCTGTGCCCAGCACCTGCCAGGAGGTGGACGTGGAGGCTGCCTGTTGCGCTCACAAGGCCACGCATTCAGTAGATGTTTATTGAGCACCTAGTGTGTGTCTTGCACCACGCTGGCGCGGGATATAGTGGTGAGCACAGGGGACCTGGACCCTGCTCCCAGCAACTTGGGGCCCCATTGAGATGCAGAAAAGCAAATGACCGCAAGACAGAGCCATTGGCTGATGGGGAAAACTCAGAGGAGGGACCCAGAGGCTCCTGACCCAGCCAGGCATCCAGGGAGGGCTTCCCGGAAGAGGTGACGCCCAAGCAGATTCCCAAAGAGTATGAAGGAATCAGCAGGGTGAAGGGGGGTTATGGGAGAAGGGCAATGTGTTTGATGGCATTTACAAACAGCAGGGGGTGGGTTGGGAACATGAGTAAGAACGAGTTGGGTGTGGGGCGTATTAGAAGAGCAGCCGGGCCCTGAATGTGGGCAGGATTTGAATGTAGGTGAGGAGGGCAAGAGGCAGTGGGGTGGGGGGTGGTAGGCAGGGGTGCAGCGGAAAAAATATTTTGGAGTCAGACCAACCTGGCTTTGAGTGCTGGGGTGAGTCATTTCTTTCCTCGGAACCTCAGTTTCCTCTCCCTAGGATGGGGATAATGATACCTGACAGGTCTGTAGTAAGGTTACAGACACGCTGCACACGTTGCTTGTCATAGGTGGTTCTTTTTATTCCAGTCATGAGAAGCCATGTGGGCGAATGCCCAAAAAAGACAAACAGGTCCCCAGCTTAGGGGCACGTCCAGGGCAGGTGTGTGGAGCCGGGACCTGTGGCCACAAACGGTCAGGGTGGCCTTGACATTGGACTTGGCTGACAGCGTCAGAGACTCTCACCCTCCTGAGCCCCTGAATGTCACCAGGGGAGACTCAAAAAGGCCACTTTGCTTGACAAGGATGTTTATCCCTGTAAGGCACTGATTTTCGAAAGTTGTTTTGACTGCAGAGCCTTTTTTCCGTTTGAAAGCGCCCTCAGGGCCCTGGACAAAGCAGAGCTGCTCTGGGGGCGACAGAGGTCGGGGGTGTCCCCCGGGTTCTGGTGGCTCGGTCTCTCTCACCCCACCCAGCTGGCAGGCCCGAGGCACTGCCCTACAGGCAGCCAGCTGGTTGAAAGCTTCTGCCCTGGGTGGGTTCAAGAGTCTGAAGCCAGGGCCTGAGGAGACAGGAGGCAGGAGCTGGTGGCCGGACGCCCACCTCACTGGCAGGCTTCCCTGTGACCTCATTGCCATAGCCTGGTCCCCAGTCTCGTAAGCTCAGAACTTTTGTTCATCAGGGCCCCCAGAAATAAGACTCCAGGAGAGCAGCCCTCCTCAACCAAAGTCACCGTCAACTGGTCATCTATTTATTCATCAACAAAGAAGTCCTATTTACAGCTGTATGACCTTGGGCAAGAGTCTTAACTCCCTGTGCCTCGAGCCTTCCCTTAGGACTTGGTGTGAAGGTGCCTGGGGTAAGCATAGCAGGGCTGGGAGCTTTTCTCATTGGTTACTGCTCTTGTGGTCCTGCGTCCTGTTTGAGTCTCTGCTGAGCATTTGTTGTGTGACCTTGGGTGAGTTACATAACCTCCCTGTAAAACTGTGGAAATAACAAATGCTAGCACATAGGGCTGTTGTGAGCATGAAATGAGTTAATCCATGTACGGGCTTGGAACAAGGCCGGGCAGGTAGTGGGTGCTGTGTGCCTGTGCTATCGTTAGTGTTATTCCTGCCAGCACATACATACATTCATGCGTTCGTCCGTCCTCCAGCCAGCTAGTATTTATTAAGTGCCTACTGTATACCAGGCCCTGTGATACACCCTGGGGATTCAGTGGCCTGGCCTGGCCTTGCTCTTACGGTTAAAGACTTTGGCCCTCAGCCAGAGGTCCATGGGATGCACCCCCTGCACACAAAGGGCTGAGCTGGCTCAAATGAGGAAACAGAATCATCGGGGCTGCTCGATGGCCTGCGGGGAGGTCAGGGGAGGCTGGAGAGGGCCAGGACTTGGTGACCGCCTGTGGCGGGGGCGGAGGAGAGAGGACGTGAGCGTTCCTTCTGTTTCTGGCTTGGGCAGCTGGGCGATGGCGATGACATTTAGGGAGAGAACACTGGAGGAGGAGCAGGCTGAGAGTGCAAAGGATGGGCGGAGTTTGGCCTCTCCAAGGCTCAGCTGCCTGCTGTGGGATGGCCAAGTACACTGAGCTTCGCACAGATACTCAGCACTGTCCTCACAGCAGCAGCAGCTGATGTTTATGGACTTCACGCCACGTGCCAGGAACTTTGCAAGTGTTACTTAATTCTTCTAATAATCCTTCCTGGCCCAGAGGATCACTGCCCTCCTACCGATGTGAGATCAGGGGCTCAGTAGTGAACGGACTTGCCCCCAACACGCAGGGCTGCAGCCAGGTGTGACTGACCCAAGGCCTGTGTCCTTTCCAGACACCCAGCAGGTATTTGGGAAGCCTAGAGTGGTCAAGGTGGTGCTCACACCGTGCCAGGCACTTGTCCGAACTGTATGAACTTGTGTTAACTCCTTGACTCCTCACAGGCACCCCCTGAGGAAGACCTGGTGTTTGCCCAGTTTTCTCTAAGGGACAGAGTAAGGCACCAAGATACTGTTCAGGTCACATGGCTAGTGACAGGCAGAGCCAGGGCTGGCACCCCAGCAGGCTGGCCCAGAGCTGACAAGTGACTTCCAGATGGAAGACAGCCCAGGGCACCAGCATCCCCCCCAGCCACCCCCCAACCCACCCGCCCCCCACCCCCGGCCAGGCTCAGGGCTTGTAGGCCAGTCTCGAATTATGGTCCATTTATTCCACCCAGTGGCCACTGCAGGAATTACCTTTCTCCCTGCCATCACCGCTGCGCTGTGAATTCAGGCCCCGCCCCTCTCACCAGCCTCCTCCTGGGCCTCCTGGCCTCCCGTCTCTCTCCACTCCAGTTTGTCCTCCAGTAGGATCTCTGTATGAGGCAAGTCTGACCTATCACTCACAGGCTTTAGCTGTCACCCCCCGGGGCCCTCCGGTCTGGCCCTTAAGGACTAGGCAGATATCTTAGGTCGGGTTTCCAGGGAGCAGATTCCGAGGTGCAGATTAGCAGGCAGGTGTGTGCGGTGCCCTTGGAAAGCAGCGAGTGGAGGAGGAGGCCTGGGCAGAGGGAGGAGTTGAGCTGTGTTGCAGTCATGACTGGACCTCAGCCGTCCCACGGGCAGCTCTGGAGCTGGGATGGCCATCAAAGACATCCCCCTGGGCTTCCCTGGTGGCACAGTGGTTGAGAGTCCGCCTGCTGATGCAGGGGACGCGGGTTCGTGCCCCGGTCCGGGAGGATCCCACATGCCGCGGAGCGGCTGGGCCCGTGAGCCATGGCCGCTGAGCCTGCGCGTCCGGAGCCTGTGCTCCGCAACGGGAGAGGCCACAGCCGTGAGAGGCCCGCGTACCGCAAAAAAAAAAAAAAGACATCCCCCTGAGGTAAGGGGGAAGGCTTTTATGCCCCCCACCGACACGTCATTGGATGAGGGCTGTCCTTGGGGAGGGTCAGGACCTGGGGCAAAGGGGTTCTTCCACCTACAGAGCAATCAGCCACCAACGCCTGGTACCATGAGTGCCTGATCCGGAAGGTGGGTCTGGGCGACCACCACGGTGTCCACTACAGCTGTGGGCTGGTTAGATGCCAGACAGAGCCAGCTTCAGGTTGCCCGCTTTCCCGTGTGGTCCCTGGTGAGCCACTTCATCTCTCTGAACTAGCTTCCCCTCTTGAAGTGGGAATGATGTTCCCTCCCTCACAGAGTTTTGTGGGGAGTGGGTGAGGGGGAAGCTGGAGGTCCCAGAACAGAGCCTGAGTTACCGGGGCCTTGCAGGTAAGGAGTTTGCATGTTCTTGTTGTTGTTTTCTTTTTTGCGGAGCCAAGTGGCTTGCAGGATCCTAGTTCCCTGACCTGGAATTGAAGCCGGGCCCCAGAATTGAAAGCACCGCGTCCCAACCACTGGATGGCCAGGGAATCAACCCCCGCTTTTTTTCCTCCTTTTTAAATTAATTAATTAATTTATTTTTGGCTGCGTTGGGTCTTCATTGTTGCACGCAGGCTTTCTCTAGTTGCAGAGAGCGGGGGCTACTCTTCGCTGCGGTGCCTGGGCTTCTTACTGTGATGGCTTCTCTTGTTGCGGAGCACGGGTTCTAGGAGCGCGTGCTTCAGTAGTTGTGGCTCACGGGCTTAGTTGCTCCGCAGCAGGTGGGATCTTCCCGGACCAGGGCTTGAACCTGTGTCCCCTGCATGGGCAGGCAGATTCTTAACCACTGTGCCACCAGGGAAGTCCCTTTTCTTCTTTTTGGATGTTGTTTTTATTGTGTTATGAAGTCACTGGAAGGTTTTAAGCAGGGAAAGTGTCATGATCTAATTTATTTATTTATTTTTTTTTTGGCGGTACGCGGGCCTCTCACTGTTTTGGCCTCTCCCGTTGTGGAGCACAGGCTCCGGACACACAGGCTCAGCGGCCATGGCTCACGGGCCCAGCTGCTCCGCAGCACATGGGATCTTCCCGGACCGGGGCACGAACCCGCGTCCCCTGCATCAGCAGGCGGACTCTCAACCACTGCGCCACCAGGGAAGCCCTATTCTTTTTTTTTTATTGAGGTGAAATTCATATAACATAAAATTAACCAAATTCAGTGGCATTTAGTATATTCACAGTGTTGTGCAACCATCACCTCTATCTAGTTCCAAGACATTTTCATGACCCACAAAGAAAACCTGAACCCATTAAGCAGTCACTCTCAATTCCCCCCTTCCCCAGCTCCCGGCAACCACCACTCTGCTCTCTGTCTCCATGGATTTACTTATTCTAGACATTTCATATAAATGGAATCAGCCAATATGTGGCCTTTTGTGTCTGGCTTCTCACACAGCATGATGAGCTTGAAGTTCGTCCACGCTGTAAAATGATGAGTACTGTCTTTTAGGGCTGACTAATATTCCATTGTATGGATATAGGACCTTGATTTAATTTCAAAATCATTTAAAAATGATTACTCTGGCTGCTGAGAAATAACCGTAGTGGACCAAGAGTAGAGACAAGGGGGTCCATTTCAGAGGCCATTGGAAGGTGTGGAAGAGAGAAGCTGGCTTGTGCTCGAGTGGTAGCTGTGTCAGGTGTACCACCAGGTGGGATGTGTGCCAGAGGGTGAGAGGAATCAAGAGTGACTCAGGGTTTGGCTAAACAGCTGGGCCAATGGCAAGGCCAGTTTCCACCATGGGGAGGACATAGGAGGAGAAGCTTGGTGGGGTCGGGGGTCGGGGGGGTAAGAATTATCTCTGGGCGTGGGTTGTTTGAGATGCCTATTTGAAATTCAAGGGGGAGACAAAAGAATTTCCTTGTGTGACTGAGCAAGAATTATTTAACTTGTCCACTATTGATGGATATTTGGGTGGTCTCCAGTTTTTGCAGGCATAGACAATGCTACCATCAATTGGATTGGTGGGGGTATTCCTGAGGGATAAGTTCCAAGTGGTGGAGGCACTGGTTCAAAGGGTATGAATGTTTTTTAAGTATATACTGCCAAATGGTCCTTCAAAAAGGTTCCACCAATTTCTATTCCCACCAAAAGTTCACGAGAATGTCAAATTTTCCACACTCTTGCCAACAATGGGTATTATCAATCTTTTAAAAAAACCTTTGCCAATCTGAGAGGCTAAAAATATCTCATTGTTTTAACCTAAACAGAATGTCACATGGCTGCATATTAACTCCCATGTGGATGTACTGTAATTTATTGAAGCATTTTTTATATTTAGTTGTTTCCAGGTATTTTTAGATGTTTGTTTGTGCTGTTAAAAACAACCATAAGCAAACATCTTTATGCACAAAAGCTTGGCTTGCATTGTAGCTGATTAGGATTGAATCTCAATAGAATTACCAGGTGAAAGAGGAAAACCTTTCGTATGGCTTTTGTTATATACCGTTGAACTGCTTTCCAGAAAGACTACATCAGTTTCTTTTTTTTTTTTTTCTTTTTTAACACCAGTTTCTATACAGGCTCCTTCTTGGCACTGAGGCTTTTGATGGATTTTTAGATATTCAGACAACCTCCTGTCATTTTCATAGATGGCAAGTCATTTTGATTTTTCCTGCTTTGTCTGGTGGACCACAGTAGGGCTTATGTGGCCAAGTGATAAATGGAGTCTGAGCCCAAGTTCCACTCAGAGTGGGCCTGATAGGCCCTTGGACTCACTCTGTGTTTTTCCAGGTCCTGGTTGTATAATTGGAATAAGCTTTCTGACCTGTGGAGTCAGGGTCATTACGGTAGAAAGAGCCAGTGGAAGCCCCTGGACCTCCGCCTGTTTTCCAGGATAGTAATCCAAAAGCAATTCTACATCCTTTGGAGGAATTGCAGAGATTAGTGCCGCCATTAACGGCCTGAAAGAAGCAGGGGTAGTGATCTCATCCCTGTTCAACTGGCCTGTTTGGCCTGTGCAGTAGGCAGATGGATCTTGGAGAATGACTGTGGATTCTTGTAAATGCAATCAGGTGGTGACTCCAATCGCAGATGCTGGCCCAAATGAAGTATCTTTACTGGAGCAAGTCAACACAGCCATTGGCAGCTGGTGTGAGCTACTGACGTAGCAAATGCTTTTTCCTCCATACCACTTTCCAAGGACCACCAGAAGCCAGGAGTATAAACCTTCAGTCTTGCCTCAGGCTGACATCAACTCTCTTGCTTTCTGCCATCATATAGACCAGCAGTTCCCAACCTTTTTGGCACCAGGGACTGGTTTCGTGGAAGACAGTTTTTCCACAGACTGGCGGGGGGATGGTTCAGGCGATAATGCGAGCGATGGGGAGCCATGGGCAGCGACAGATGAAGCTTCACTCGCCCGCCGCTCACCTCCTGCTGTGCGGCCTGGTTCCTAACAGGCTGCGGACCGGTGCCGGTCCACGGTCCGGGGGTTGGGGACCCCGATATAGAACACTGAGAACTTAGGTCTCTTGACGCTGGTAGCCTGAAATAGCATTTAGCGAGGAGGTTGGCAATAAACCCACGGCTGATACCAGTCAGTCAGTGTCCAATCTGGAGACAAAACAGCACCAGTTACTTGAACAGAATCATATCAGCTATTTTTGTTTGTTTCTTTGTTTTGTTTTGTTGTTGTTTTTTTTTTTTTTTTGGCTGTACCTCGAGGCATGTGGGATCTTAGTTCCCTGACCAGAGATCGAACCCGTGCCCCCCGCAGTGGAAGTTCGGAGTCTTAACCACTGGACCGCCAGGGATTTCCCCTCTTATCAACTATTTGAACAGAGAGAATTTAATACAAAGATTGTTAACTAGGGGTTCCCTGGCGGTCCAGTGGTTAGGACTCCATGCTTTCACTGCTGAGGTCCCGGGTTCAGCCCCTGATCAGGGAACTAAGATTCTGCAAGCCACGCAGTGCAGCGAAAAAAAAAAAAATTGTTAACTAGATGTAAAGTTGTTAACCCACTAACCGAAAGAGTAAAAAGAAATCTAATGGATCCTGAAGGTAGCAGCTGGAGGAAGCAGCCACCACCCCAAGGGCTAAGGGGAAAGGGGAAGAAGTTGGAAAGATTAAACCTTAGAAACTCAGACGAGGGTCCCCATAGAGCTGAAACTCAGACCTTTGCTGTTTGTCTGGTATTGCGGATATCTGGTGGGGTTTTTGGATTTGAGCAACAACTTATACCTGGGTATAACTTGTGTGTGCTGCTTTAATCCCTTTACCAAACAACCTGTAAGGCTTTCCATGTTGAGGGAGGCCCAGAGCATGCAAAAGCTCTGCAGCAGGTCCTAGCTTCATGCAAGCTGATCTGCCACCTGGGCCTGATGACCCGGCAGATCCCGGGAAGTGTAGAGTGCTGGTGGCAAATAGGGAAGCAGGCACCAAGAGGTGACTCGCATGCAGACCTCTAGGGTTTTGAAGCAAATCATGCTGTTTTCTGCAGATACTATTCTCCTTTTGAGAAACTGCTCATTACCGGGCCCTGCTAGACACTGAACACCTGCCCATGGACAGTGAGTGACCCCGTGACCTGAGCGCTCATGTGACCTGGGTATTGTCATTTTTGCATCAGTCAGGGGCCTACCGGGAAACTAATCACTCCAGATATTTGTGGGGTTTTTAAAAATATTTATTAATCTATTTAATTTTTGGCCGCGTCGGGTCTCAGTTGCAGCATGTGGGATCTTTGTTGCGGCATGCAGGATCTCCGCTGCAGCGTGCAGGCTTCTCGTTGCGGCCCGTGGGCTTCTCTCTAGGTGTGGCACACAGCCTCAGTAGTTGTGGCACGTGGGCTTAGTTGCCCCGTGGCACGTGGGATCTTAGTTCCCTGACCAGGGATCAAACCCGCATCCCCTGCATTGGAAGGCAGATTCTCAACCACTGGGCCACCAGGGAAGTCCCCAGATATTTGAATGAAGAGAATTATTTACTAGGAATAAAGTTGCTAACTAGTTAACTGAGAGGGTAAAAGTTGAAGTCCAAGGCAGGAATCAGCAGTTTTTCTGCAAGGGGCCACACGTAAATATTACTGGCTTCCAGGTCATCCTGTCACTACTCAACTCTTCCATTGTACGGAAAGCAGTTGTAGACAATACCTAAACAAGTGCGCCTGGCTGTGTTCCAATAAAACTTTATTTACAAAATCGGGCAGTTGGGACTTGGCCTGAGGGCCATAGTTTACACACCCTTGCTCTCTCTCAGGCATCAAGGAGGTAGCAAGGCAGGAAGTGGCTCTGTCTCAAGTTCTGAAGGAGCAGAGAAGAGCTGAAACTCGGAAACTTAGAGGAAGGGCTCTGTGGGGCGGAAACTCAGACCCCGAGGAGGGGGCACTCGCCAGCTGGTGCTGGTGCCCCAAGAAAGGCTGGGCGAGGCTGGTTCTGCAAGTGCTGGGAAGCTGCAGACTGAACTTGTCTGCCGCCCTGTGGAAGAAATGCTGCTGCCTTTGGCGCAGAAAGGCTGGGGACCCGAGAGTAGACCAGAAGGAGCAGATAACTCTCCTTCCTCCAGCCTTGCAGCTTTCCTCTAGTGCCCCCTGTTGGCAGAGCCTGTCAGGGAGCTGATGGCACAGCACAGATGGTTTGCACAGAGCTGGTGTACAGGGCGGGCTGGGGCAGAGGGACAGTCACAAGTGCTTTGGTTGGTTTTTAGGCATTTAGACAATCCCCCTGTCATTTCTACAGGTGGCTTATCATGTGGATTCTTCCTGATTTCGTCCCAGAGATTAAACTGTCAGGGTTCCCTTGGGAAGGGAAGCCTTCTCTAAGGAACAGGTGTCCCTTTTGGGAAATGAAGGAGGAAGAGGAGGAGGTGGAAAGGGGGCAGGGGTTCCCAAGACTCTGAGAGGGGTCTAGAAGAACTTGCAGCATTTAAGGATCTGTCTGTCCTCCATTCGGAATTCATCTCAAATCGGACCACCTCCTCTCCACCTCTACTTAGCCCCGCCCCCAGCACCTCTGTGGGCATCTTTAGTCAGCTTCCACTCTTGCCCCTGTGGTCTGTTCTCAGGGCGGCCAGATCATGTTACCCTCTGCTGCTCACACCCTGTGATGTGATGTCCTCTGTTGCCCTTGGGGTAGAATCCGGCCCCCTTCCCCTGGCCTGCAAGGCCCTGCAGGGCTCTGGTCCCCACTCTGCTGCATTTCCCACCCCACCCCCCTTTCTGCTCCAGCCACCCTGGACACTGTCTTAGGTGTAGTGGAAAAGCCACCCAAGGGTTTTTAAACAGGTGACTATCATTTTGGATGGGGGGAGTGTTATGAGCAGAGGCAGGGGTCCAGTGAGGAGGCTGATGGGTTATCGTGGGGGGCCTTTGCCAGGACAGACCTCCTGTGGGTGCATAAAAATAAACATTCCTGTATTAGCTAACATTGTTCACAACGATTCACATATTAGTCACGAGAGTGGCAAGTGCACAAGGAGAAAACCGGGAATTCCCTGGTGGTCCAGTGGTTGGGACTCTGCTCTTTCACTGCCGAGGGCATGGGTTCGATCCCTGGTTGGGGAACAAAGATCCCACAAGCCGTGGGGTGTGGCCAAAAAAAAAGGGGTGGGGGAACCACTCCTTACTCTCAACACCCAGGGATTCCCAGGGGTATGCTCTGAATCCGGTGTGTTCTGGGCCCTTGCCACACATGGCAGCCTCTGGATTCTGCCTTGGGGACGTGCCATCTCTCTCTCACCCTGCCGTAGTTGCTTCACCTGTGCTGTCTCTCTCTACTCTTGGTTAATCTTCTGGGTCTGTCCTCTTTCCCTGACATCGAATTGCCTTTCAGATCTCTTTTCTCCTAGACCCTGGATTTCATTTTGGGTCCACGTGATCTCTCCCTGACCTTGGTTTTGTTTTCAGCCTGTGCCACGTCTCTTTGCAGTATCTTTGGGGCCTGTGCCCTCTCTCCCCACCCCAGTTCTGTCCTAGTCTGTATTACCTCATGTGGTCTCGGTCTCAGCCCCTTGGGGGGTGAGTGTGTCCCTCCTCCCAGGCCCTGATCCAGGACCTTGGCTCTTATTTCAGCCCCAGGAGGAGGACTCTACTTGAATTTGGAGTCATCGCTGGGGCCTGGTTGAGCCCTGGGGGATGGAATCAGTATGCCTGGAAGGAGCATCCTGGGAGCCGGGTTCCAAATCCAGGAGACAACTCGCTCCCCTCCCACCCAATTTTACAGAGAACCAAACTGCGGCCCAGAGACATGGAAGCAAGCCCCTGCCCCTGGTCACCCAGTGAGCTTGGGGCAGAGCCGGGGCTCTCTACTCCCACCCCTGGCCCTTCCCAGCACCCTGACCCCTCTGTCATGTATGTGCACACGTGAGGGCACGTGTTCGGGTGTGTGCACTGTGCCTCTAGGGAATGCCCCCCACGATGTCATCACTCCTCCCTACACTCGCGTACAGGGCACGTGTTTGTCTGCCTGAGTCCATGTGGACAGTATGTCACTGGGTCAGCCTGTGTCTGGGCACGCATGTGTGGATATGGCATGGTGTGCACATGTTGGTGGTGTAGACTTGACTGTGTACAGTGCTCACGTGTGCAGTGTGTGTGTGTGAAGTGCCAGGTTTTTTCCCAGCTTGTGTCCTGCCCACAGCTAACGACTGGCTGATGTGCACTTGGCCAAGAGCGAGATGGCCCCTTTGGATCAGGCATTCCAGTGTGTCAGCGAGACCCCAACACACACCCTTTTCTCTGCCATACCCCACCCACTACCCACCCTTCACCACTTCAGACCTGGACCCCAGCCACCCCTCCCTGACTCAAGACCACATGCAGCTTCTCCTGAGGTCATTACCTCAACTGAGCCGGGCGTGGTCCTGTGTGTCAGGGGTGGCTTCATGCACACATCTAGGTCCCTGGTGTCTGCCAGGGGCAGGAGAGTGGAAGTCATGTCTCTGCTTTATGGTCCCCAGCCCCTGCCTTTACTCCCTAGTGCCTTTGCCTCTCTGAGCCTCAGTTTCCCCTTCTATAAAATGGGCCTAGTAGTGGCCCTCAGGGAGCTGTTAAGAGGATTATACAAAATAATCTACATAAAGTGACATCTAGCATGGAACCTGGCACGTAGTAAGCACTTGATAAATATTACCTGTTAATTGTTCATACAGAAGAGAAAACCAAAGCTCCAAGAGGGTCCTGAGTGGGTCAGTGTCCAGGCATCTCAACTCCAATCTCAGGCTCTCTCTTCAGGACCCCGGCATGGTGGGAGTGGTGGGGGTCAGTGGTAGGTTTTATAAAGCAGGGTCTTAATGATGAACTTGACTGGGAAGTGGGAGAGATTGGATGAGGCAGGGCAGCCGGGCAGGAAGGAGGCCACAGGAGCCGCTTACAGCAGATGTGAGATGACAAGGATCCAAATGGAGGCCCGAGGTGCACTCTTGGAGCCAGTCCCCTGGCTCCTTCTGCTGTCCTCTCTCTTTGGCTCTCTCTCTCAGCTTCTGATATTCTAAGTCGCTCCCTCAGTGCGTTCTCTCTAACTGCCCATCTGTCTCCCTGGCCCGCCCATCTACCCCCGCCCTGCTTCCCCTCCAGCAGAAGGCAGACCTGGCTGTGGCTGCGTTCACCATCACAGCTGAGCGGGAGAAGGTCATCGACTTTTCCAAACCCTTCATGACCCTGGGAATCAGCATCCTCTACCGCGTGCACATGGTACGGTTCCCCTGCAGGTGGGGGTGGGGGCTGGTGCTGGGGCCGGACACCCAAGGGAGGCAGAGGCTGTGGGCTGGACCTCGGATGGGCCGGTGGGGCTCATGGGCCCCGGGGCTGGGGGAGGGGCTCAGGTCTGTGTGGCTCCGGCTCTCACTCCGTCTCCCACCAGGGCCGCAAGCCTGGCTACTTTTCCTTCCTGGACCCCTTCTCCCCTGCTGTGTGGCTCTTCATGCTTCTGGCCTACCTGGCTGTCAGCTGCGTCCTGTTCCTGGCCGCCAGGTGAGTCCACTACCTGCTGCCTGGGAAGGAGAGGGCGGGGAGGAAGCACGAGCTGGGGTCTCCATGCCTGACCTTTCTGTCGTCTGTCTGGACCATCCTCGGCCTCCACTTGGGGCCTTGGATTCCCTGCACCCTCCCTTCTCCCTTTCTGGCCCTGTCTCTGTATTTCCTTCTTGTGGTTCTGACTTTTGCTCCGTGGTTCTCTCTGGGTCTCTCCCCTTCCTGTTCTTTCTGTCCCCCTCCCCTTTTGCCTGCACTGTCTCTGTTTCTCTGTGTGTGTGTGTGTCTCTCTCTGTCCATCTCTGTCTCTCTTCCCCTCCGTTTTTGTCCCCCCATCTCTTTTGATCACGGTGGCTCTCTTTCCTCTGTTCCTCTCCTTTTTCTCCCCATTCCCTGTGTCTCTCCACAGGCTGAGCCCCTACGAGTGGTATAACCCACACCCGTGCCTGCGGGCACGTCCCCACATCCTGGAGAATCAGTACACGCTGGGCAACAGCCTCTGGTTCCCCGTGGGGGGCTTCATGCAGCAGGGTTCGGAGATCATGCCCCGGGCGCTGTCCACACGCTGCGTCAGCGGAGTCTGGTGAGAGGCTGTCTGTCTGCCCCAGTCGGGGTTGACGGAGGTGGGGAGGAGGGCGGGGGGGTTCTGAGGCCTGGGCCCATTCCCGTGTCCCACACAAGCTGTGTGACAGGGAATGGGGTGGAGGCAGCTGAGCCCCAGCTCTGCCACTCACTGGCTGTGTGACCTTGGGTCTCCATGCCTCAGTCTCCTCATCTGATAAATGGGGATAAAAATGCCCATGTCTCAGGTTGTAAGGATTCGGTGTGGCTAAGGGATGGGAAGGTGCTTCTGCTGACCTGAGGGGTTATAATCAGGACAGTATTGGCATTGTTACTGCTGTCTCGGACATTGCCCGGGCAATCACAGAGACACTGGAATCCTTGAGCCAGGACAGCCTTCACTGTCCAGACGTTGAGGCTGAGGCCCCGGACAGGGATACCTGCTCCCTCAAAGTCCCACGTGGATCCCGTAACTTTTTTTTTTTGGCCACACCTCGCATGGCTTGTGGGATGTTAGTTCCTTGACCAGGGATTGAACTCGGACCCTCAGCAGTGAACGCACCAAGTCCCAACCACTGGACTGCCAGGGAATTACCCAGACCCAGTAACTTATTTTGAACGGAACTTATTTTGCCCCCAAGACAAGCTCCAAGAACCTATGTGTCAGAGAGCAGACACTGACAACTGGTGGTGTCTGGCCCATAGTTTAAAAGATTTTGAATTAGTTGGCATTTAAAAATTGGGTAAATTCACATACAAATTCAGATATCTCTTTTTGTTTTGTTTTGTTTTGGCCACGCTGCGCGGCTTGCAGGATCTTTGTTCCGGGGCACAGCAGTGAAAGCCCGGAATCCTAACCACTAGGCCACCAGGAAACTCCCCAAATTCAGATTTCTCACTTTTCTCAAAGATTTGGGAGATCTGGTAGTGCTCGGCTGGCGTTCCCACCTGGCCTCGATGCCTGTTCCACTGGCCTCAGTCTTCTCTCCCTCCTTCAGTCACTTTTTTTTTTTTAATTTTTTTTTTTTTGGCTGCATTGGCTATTTGTTGCTGTGCACGAGCTTTCTCTAGCTGTGGTGAGCGGGGGCTACTCTTCACTGCGGTGCGCGGGCTTCTCATCGCGGTGGCTTCTCTTGTTGCGGAGCACGGGCTCTAGGTGCGCGGGCTTCAGTAGCTGTGGTGCACGGACTCAGTAGTTGTGGCTCGAGGGCTCAGTAGTTGTGGCTCGAGGGCTCAGTAGTTGTGGCTCGTGGGCTCAGTAGTTGTGGCTCGAGGGCTCTAGAGCGCAGGCTCAGTAGTTGTGACACACGGGCTTAGTTGCTCCGCGGCCTGTGGGATCTTCCCTGACCGGGGCTTGAACCCGTGTCCCCTGCATTGGCAGGCAGATTCCTAACCACTGCGCCGCCAGGGAAGTCCCCCTTCAGTCACTTTCTGGCCTGGCTTCCATAAACACTCACATTTGCCACCCTATCTTTGAAACAGCAGCTGGGCTTGGTTGCAGTTCATATAACTCTTCTCAGCTCCTTTTCCTCATTAGAACCACAGAAAGCCGAGGAGGAGCTTAGGATAAGGAATATTCTCTGGTTTTATGGATTAGAAGATCGAGACCCAGAGAGAGGAAGTGGTTTGCTAAAGAGCATGCATTTGGCTAGAGGCAGGGCTGGGCTGAGCCAGCCTCCCGCCCCAGTGCCACCCACCCTGTAGGCCCTGGGTGCCTCTCCAGGGCAAACTGAGGCATTGGGCCTCCTCCCCATCAGTCAGGATCCATGCTCAGTAGTCATTCAGCAAGAGGTGCTTCTCAAGCCCTTCCATGTGCCAGGCACTCAGGTGGAAAATCAGTCCTCAAGAGGAAAAGGAACTGAGAATAAAGAGATAAATAAACACAAGGACGTCATATTTTATGCCAAGAATATGTCCCGAAGATACTGTTTGATTCAAAACTTGTTTCTTCAGGACTAACCATAATGGTGGCAGGTTTTTTTCTTTCCCAGCTAAGCGAGGCTAACTACCATCTGGCAGTTGTTTGCAATTTGCTTGGTCCATTGGCTTTGAAACTTTTTGTTTGTTTGTTTTGGTTGCACCAGGTCTTAGTTGTACCCGGCGGACTCCTTAGTTGTGGCTCCAGAGATCCTTAGTTGCAGCATGTGGGCTCCTTAGTTGCAGCAGGGCTTTGAAACGTTTTTTTTTCTTTATTTTCTTTCTTTCTTTATTTATTTTGCGGTATGCGGGCCTCTCACTGTTGTGGCCTCCCGTTGCGGAGCACAGGCTCCAGACGCGCAGCCTCAGCGGCCATGGCTCACGGGCCCAGCCGCTCCGCGGCATGTGGGATCCTCCCGGACCGGGGCACGAACCCATGTCCCCTGCATCGGCAGGCGGAGTCTCAACCACTGCGCCACCAGGGAAGCCCCTACTTTTTTTTCTTTAATTTTAAAAATTTTCTGGATGTGCCATGTGGCATGTGGGATCTTAGTTCCCTGACCAGGGATCGAAACCGTGCACCCTGCAGTAGAAGCTCGGAGTCCTAACCACTGGACCACCAGATCCCTAAACTTTTGAATCTTGATGATTTTTTTTTTTTAACATTTTGGAATTGGCATCATGTCAGGAGTTATACCCTGTATTCATTTCCTGTTGCTGCTGCAACAAATTACCACAAACTTCGTGGCTTAAAAACAACATAAATTTATTCTCTTATAGTTCTGGAGGTCAGAAGTGCAAAATAGATATGACTGTGCTAAAGTCAGGGTGTTGGCAGGGCCAGTTCTTCTGGAGGCTTTGGGGAAGAATCCATTTCCTTGCCTTTTCCAGCTTTTAGAAGCCGCCTGCGTTCCTGGGCTTGTGACCCCTTCCTCCATCTTCAAAGCCAACAGCATAACGTCTTCAAATCTCTCTCTCTGACTCTGACCTCCTTCTTCCGCATAAGGACCCTTGTGATTCCATGGGCCCAACAGGATAATCCAGGCTAATCTCCCCATCTCAAGACTCTTAACTTAATCATATCTGCAAAGACCCTTTTACCCTGTGAGGGAACATACTCACAAGTTCCAGGGATGAGCATGTAGACATCTTTGGGGGGCAAGCCTTTCTTCTGCCTACCACACACCCCGACTAAACTTTATTAACATTTTTAATATAATGATGTATCAGATGTATGTAAACTGCACTATTGAAGAACCAAACAGGGTGCAGTGAAAGAGAACAGTAGAGAATGAGGGTGCTCGGGAAGGGCCCCTCTGAGGAGGTGCCATCTAGGCTGTTTCATCTGAAGGTGCAAACAGAGGCATGCCTGCCAAAGAGAGAGGGAGGCGCATTCCAGCCAGGCACGAGAGGGAGGCATGTGTGAGGAGGTGGCTGACAGGGCATGAAGGGACCCGCTGTGACAAATCTGGCCGAGTCCTCCAGTCAGGTGGGGGACCAGTGACCAACTCTCTACAGCCCATCCCTTCTGCTCCTCAGTCAGGGACCCTCTTCCCCAGCTGGGTGTTCCCTGCCCCTTCCCATCGCTGTCACCCAGGAAGCCCCCAGTCATGTCCCCTCTCTCACCTTTGACCCCTTTGACCCCAGGCTCACTCTTGTCTCCACCCCGAGTCGTCCCCCACATTCAGTCATTCAACAGATGTTTCTTAATCTCCAGATGTGACCTCGGCCTGGTGATTCAGCAAGCCAGGGCTGGTGGTAGGGCGGTGGGGGTGGGTGCCAGTGCTCTAGGGACTTGGCCGCCCCCTGAATAGCAGTAGCTCGGCCAGAACTCCCCTCCTGGGCCCCTCATCTCATGTCCACACGGGCCATAGCCTCCTGCCGCCACACCCAAGGGCTCGTCATGGTTCAGGACAGCTCTGCCTTGGAAATCAACGTTTCTTTTCTTTTAATTAATTAATTTATTTTTGGCTGCGTTGGGTCTTTGTTGCTGCGCGCGGGCTTTCCCTAGTTGCGGCGAGCGGGGGCTACTCTTCGTTGCGGTGCACGGGCTTCTCATCGTGGTGGCTTCTCTTGTTGCGGAGCACAGGCTGTAGGCGCACGGGCTTCAGTAGTTGTGGCACGCAGGCTCAGTAGTTGTGGCTCGCGGGGTCTAGAGCACAGGCTCAGTAGTTGTGGCGCACGGGGCTTAGTTGCTCCATGGCATGTGGAATCTTCCCGGGCCAGAGCTCGAACCCGTGTCCCCTGCATTGGCAGGCAGATTCTTAACCACTGAGCCACCAGGGAAGCCCTCTGAAAGCAATTTTAAACCCAACGAATCTGGCTCCAGATTCCATGCTCCCAGCCCCTCCACTAGTCAGCAGTCAGCCTTCTAGATGCTGGGGTCACTGAGGGGGGCACCACCAGTGGGGCGCATGGCCACAGGGGCAGGGTGGCAGTGGTGGCTCCAACCTGTAGCTCACCCCTCCCCTCCCCAGGTGGGCCTTCACCTTGATCATCATCTCCTCCTACACGGCCAACCTGGCTGCCTTCCTCACCGTGCAACGCATGGAGGTGCCTGTGGAGTCGGCCGACGACCTGGCGGACCAGACCAACATTGAGTATGGCACCATCCACGCTGGCTCCACCATGACCTTCTTTCAGGTGGGGCCCCCGGAGCCACCCAGGCTTGGTTTCGGGATCCCCGCTGTGCACAGCAGCTCAGGGTAGGGCAGTGCATTCCTCAGAAGGTTCCCACGGGGCCCGTAGGAAGTAAGTAAGCTGTCCTGTTTGGCTTGGACGCAGGTCTCCCTGAAGCAGGCTGGGCCCTGGGTATATATGGTTGAGCATCTGCTCCCAGCTTCTCTGAATAAGGCCTGGGAACACTGGGAAGACAGGGCCGGGTGTCAAGCCGAGCCCAGGCCCAGGGGTGGAAGAGAGAAAAAGGGTTGAAGAACAGGCTGTGGCTGCGTCTTCCCAAGCCTTCGGTCCTCAGGATCCTCGCTGGGCTGGTGGGTGTGGGGTTGGCTTGGATCTGGCCCTGAGCAGTCTGTCTGTCTTGTGCGTCTCCTCTGTCTTTGGCTCTTCCTGTCTTCCTCTGGTCTCCCCGCTCTCTCGGGTTGAGGGAGACTTTCTAGAGGGCAGGGGACAGGGCTCAGGGGAAAGGCAGGAGTGGAAAGACCCTCACCCGCCTTCCCCTCATGCGCCCTCTGCCCAGAACTCACGGTACCAGACGTACCAGCGCATGTGGAACTACATGCAGTCGAAGCAGCCCAGCGTGTTTGTCAAGAGCACAGAGGAGGGCATCGCCCGCGTCCTCAACTCCCGCTACGCCTTCCTGCTCGAGTCCACCATGAACGAGTACCACCGGCGCCTCAACTGCAACCTCACCCAGATCGGGGGTCTCCTCGACACCAAGGGCTACGGCATCGGCATGCCGCTGGGTACGGCGGCAGTGGGGTGGGGTGGGAGGCCGTGGGTTCCCAGGCAGCTGGAACCAAGCTGTGTGAGCCGGCCAGGGGGCAGGCCAGGCCCTTCCCGAGCAGGCTGGGTGTGTGTGTGTGGCCTCCTAGCTGTGTGACCTTGGGAAGGTGATGCCACCTCCCTGAGCCTCTGCACCCTCCACCTGCATATAAACAGGCCTAGGAATGATCAGCTCCAGCCCTGGAGGGCTGTTGGGAGAACCCGGTGATACTGTGCACAAGTCGGTGCGTGTGAGCCGTGAGGCTTGCTGCCTTCCCCCATTGGTCCGAGGGCCCCTCGAGGGTGAGGACCTGGTTTTATTTACTTCATATTCTCTGCACCAAACCCACAGCCTGGCTCAGAGCAGGTGTTCCAGCAACGTAATGGACGTTGCTGGATGGGTGGAAGGGAGGGAGAGAGGGAAGGAGGGAGGGAGGAAGAATGATGGATGGATCTGCTAGGGAGACTTGGACATGCTTTTCCAGGGCTTGGTGCTGGAAACTCACCACCAATTTTGCCACCAAATTTTGGCATTTCGGCTTTTAAACCCACCTATATTCTGATGACCACTGCATTTCTTAGCTATGACTACATAACAAATTACCCCAAATCTTAGCAGCTTTGTGGTAGGGTCAGTGCTGTATCAGGGAAGCAGTATAGCCTGGTGCTTTGAGGGACAGGCTCTGGAGTCACAACAACCTGGATTCAAATCCCAGCTTCCTCCCTGACTCAGGCAGGAGTGTCGCCTGCTTCATGCAGATAATGAGGGTGGTAACACGCGCCTCACAGGATTATCCTGAGACTTAAATACGCTTCTGCGGACCAAGGGTCTGGCACATAGTAGGTGCCTGATGAATACCAATCACCCCACCTGCCTGCATCCCTAGTTCCTGGCACCTGGTAGATGCTCAAGAATTATAGTGGTAAATGAAGAAATGAGTAGAGGGTAGGATACGGGTGGGGTGTTTGGGGCCCAAGGATGGTTTAAGGGGAGGATCTGAGGGTAGAGAGGAGAGAGGTGGTCCAGGGTTGGGGCCACGCAGAGGAGAGGTGTGGCTGGGGATTCGCTCACTTGGCAGATCTGATGTCCTACTGTGTGCCAGGACTGCTCTGGGTGCTGGGATGCCACAGCGGGGAGCTAGCTGCTCAGCTCTCACCTCCAGCCGTCTACTAGGGGTGCAGACAGACAGTAAACACATAGCTTTATAATGTGATGTCAAGCAGTGTCAACTGCTCTGAAGTAAATAAGGGGAAGAGATGGACAGGGAGTGGGGTGCTTGCTGTCATTTTAAATAGAGTTAGAGAAGAGCCCCTAAGGCACCCCGTGAGCAGAGTCCTGAGGAAGTGAGGGAAGGAACATTCCAGGCAGAGGCAAAGGTCCTAAGGGAGCCCCAGGTGGTGGGACCAGTGAACGCAGAATCTTGTTGAACATTTGAAGATTTTTTTTTCTAGCTGCAGACAGAGCTGTTGGAGAGTTTTAAGCACCAGAGAGGCATGATCTCTGGCTGTGTTTCTGAAACTGTCCCTCTGGCTGCTGTGTTGAGAAGAGCCTGGCGGGGAGAGAGTGAGGGGCGGGCACAGGGAGAGGGGAACGGTGACAAATGTGACAAGTGGGGGCTTGGCCCAGGGGTGGTTGCAGGGGAGGTGGCGAGCAGTAGTCAGATTTGAAGGTGGACAGGGAAGATGCTGGGGATGCTGCAGAGGTGGGAGGAGAGCAGCTGCAGAGGGGAGGGAACATCTGGGGCTTGGGCCGGCAGGGCTCCAGGGTCCCGATGACTGTCCACGCCACCGTGTGCCCGGTCCAGGCTCCCCATTCCGGGATGAGATCACACTGGCCATTCTGCAGCTTCAGGAGAACAACCGGCTGGAGATCCTGAAGCGCAAGTGGTGGGAGGGGAGCCGGTGCCCCAAGGAAGAGGACCATCGAGCTAAAGGTCAGCCACCCCTGCACGCCGTGCCCTTCCCAAAGGCCCCTTGCCACCCCTGGCCCACGCGGCCCGACCCCTGGCTCTCCCCCTCCACCCCCAGGCTTGGGCATGGAGAACATCGGCGGCATTTTTGTCGTGCTCATCTGTGGCCTCATCATTGCTGTCTTCGTGGCAGTCATGGAATTCATATGGTCCACGCGGAGGTCGGCAGAGTCAGAAGAGGTGAGGGGGCTGGCGAAGGTTGTGTGGGAAGAAGTGGGACCCCGGGGGCAGGGGGTGTGAACACTATGGCATTGGGAGCCGTTACTGGAGGAATGCGAGGGTTGGGGGGCTGGGAGCTGGGGACGTGAGAGGATCGGAGCGACTCCAGGGGTCCAGGAGGTCCATGAAGAGGTGAGAGCAGGGAACTCCCTGACGGTCCAGCGGTTAGGACTCTGCGCTGTCACTGCAGAGGGCCCAGGTTTGATCGCTGATGGGGGAAAAAACTAAGATCCCACAAGCCGCGGTGCGGCCAGGAAAAAAAAAAAAAAAGAGGTGACAGCAGATGGAAGACGGTAGAGAGGGTCCACGGACGTGAGGAAGGACAGAGGGGGAAGAGGACGCAGGCAGAGATGAGGATGCAGGGGAAGGAGTGTGGAGGAGCAGAGAGAGAAGGTTACGGGGAAAGAATGAGGTGGTAAAGCAAGAAGAAATAGGAGGAGAGACAGGGGCAAGGAGAATGCAGCTGAATGCGACAGCAGGAAGACCAACTTGCTGGCCGGTCTCAGCCCACACTCGGGCATGGTGGTCCCCAGCCATACTCCAATGCTAACCCCGCGGGCCCCCGTGCTCCTCCGCGATTCCAACCTTTCCCTCTCTCTGCCAGCCTCCAGCCCCTCCCCCGCCCTTGCTTTGAGCCCATGACCTTGCTTCTCCTGGCCTGAGAAAAGCAGAGGAGTCGGAAAGCATGCCAAGCCCCACCTCTACATCCAGCTACCCTCATGCTTTCTCCACTCGCCCCGTTAGTGACTCTAGATGAACATCCACGCTCCTCGCTAAGGCTTCTCCGCGTGCGCCCTGTCTCCTCCTCTCTCGCCTTCCCAAGGACATTCCTCAGCTGTTCTCTCCTTCCCTCCAGCATCATCAGCTTTTCTCCCTCTACTGGATCAAGCCCGGCAGCATACAGATGTGCTGTCATTTCTCCCATCTTCAAGGAACCCTCTCTGGACCCCATTTCCCCTCCTAGTCACCACCCCATTTCTCCCCTTCTGTTGTAGCCTTGACAGGGTGTGTCCCTCTGCTGTTTCCAGTTTCTGTCCTCCCATTCCTTCTTGGACACACTCCCATCCAGCTTCTGTCCCCACCTCTCTTCTGCAGCCAGTCTTGCCACCAGTGACCTCCGCATCTGAAATCCAGCGCCTGAGTCTCCGGCCTCATCACCATGAGGCAGCCATGGGCTTCAGCACAGCCCATCACTCTCTCCTCACAATGCTCTCTTCCCTGCTCCTGCCTCATTTTCCTCCTACCTCTCGGGCACTGTTTTGTTGGGGCACCCTAGGGCTCGATCCTTTGACTTCTTCTCTTCTCTTTCTCCCTTCTCTTGGTGATCCCATCCAGCCAAATGGTTTGTAAGACCATCTGTATGCTGATGACTCCTGTATTATTTATCTATGTAACAAATTATCCCCCAGTTTAGCAACTTAAAACAGCAAACTTCTATCAGTTCACAGTGTCCCTAGGTCAGGAATCTGGGAGCAGCTTAGCTGGGTGGTTCTGGCTGCCCAGTGTCTCTGGTAAGGTCATGGTCATGATGTTGGCTGGGGCTGCTGTTGTCTGGAGGCTCGACTGGGGCTGGAGGATCCACTTCCAGGATGGCTTACTGTCTCAAAATGTACCTGTGGGGTTTTAATTTATGGAAGTGACTGAGCAGAAGAGGCCAATGCCAGTGAAAGAAGAATTTATTACTTACATTACCTGACAGGAGGGGGCCTACCACGCCACATAGGGCCACAAGGAAAGCACCAGATTTGGTCAGGACGCAGAAGAAGGGAGAGAGAAACCTAGGGCAGAGCCTTTATTGGGGTTTCCATGAGAAAGGCAAGGCAGCTAAGGAAACGGCCTAGGACTGGGCAGTGTGCGTATGTCAGCAGGCTCTGGACGAGAGGGGTGGTCTCTAATTGTCTGGTACCCGGCCCTGGGTTGATTTAGGGCAGGGGAAATATTGGCTTGATGTGTGAGAGTCAGATAAAGGGGGTGTATAGACTCAGGATTGGTTGGTTTTCATGCGAAAGGCAGGTTCCCAGCCTTCTGCTATCCCTAACAATTGGCTAGCTCTGGGAGGGCAGTCTCTCCCTGGCTAGCAAGATGTTTCAGATGTCAAAACATCCTAAGATAGAGAGAATAAAAATACACTCATTCACATAGCAGTTGGCAGGAGGCCTCGGTTCCTCACACAGGGACTTCTCCATAGGGCCGCTTGAGTGTCCTCACGCCGTGGCAGCTGAGTTTCCCCAGAGCGAGTGATGCAAGAGAGAGTCAGGAAGAAGCCAAAGTGTCAGCTGACCTAGCCTTATTCTATTGGTCACAGAGTGAACCTCATACAAAGGCAAAGGGGAGTACACAAGGGTGTGAACACCCCAGGGGCAGCATAACCTTCAAATGTGTATCCCTTACAGGGACCTCTCCCTGAACCCACGGTTTGTAAATTCAGCTCCACACTGGACATCTCCACGTGGATGTCCACACGGTTTGTATATTCAGCTCCACACTTGACATCTCCACGTGGATGTCCACCAGGTAGTGTGTGACGTCTTGTGGCCAACACAGAGCTCCTGCCCACCCATCAGGCAATGCCATCATTCCAGTTGCTCAGGCCAAAATATGTGGAGTCACCCTTCACTCCTCCCTCTTTCTCACGCCCTCTATCTGATCTCTGGTGACTGTAGCAGCTTCCTAGTGGGCCCCCTGCTCTTGCCCTTGGCCTCCCTACAGTCTGTTCTCAGCACAGCTCCAGAGTGATCCTGTGAAAGCACAGCAGTCCTATGCTTAAAACTCTCCAGTGGCTCCCGTCTGGCTCAGAGTAAAAGCCAAACCCTTACCGTGGCCTCTGGGCCTTACACAAGCCGGCCCCCATTGCTCCCTGACCTCCCCTCCTCCCTCTCCTCTTTGCCCACTGCACCTTGGCCACCCTGACCTGCTCCACATTCCTCCAGCACCTCACACCTGTAACCAGCTGAACGGTCTGCCTTCCCTCCTGCCAGGCCCCACGCAGCTCATCCTGCACTGCGTTTGTCTACTTGCAGTTCCTCTTCTCAATGAGTCTCCCCTAAGGACCCATCTCAAAATTCAGCATCACTCCCCACCCACACCCCCACCTATTTTCCCAATTTAATTTTTTTCCAAAGCACTCATCACCATCTAACATACAACTTATATTTACATATTTATGTTTTGTCTCTGCACACTGGAATATAACCTCCATGAGGGCCGGGACTTCTGTCTGTTTTGTTCTCTGCTGTATCTCCAGTGCCTGAAACAGTGCCTGGAACACAGTAGGTGGTCAGCAAATACGTCTGGCAATAGTGCGTGCATGAATCGGTGGCCGAGGATGGAGAACGAGTACGAGGGAAGGACTAGAAGCAGTTAGAAACTTTCGAGTGAAAAGGCAAGAGGAAGGAGTAGGAAGAGAGGAGCGTGGATCGGAGGTGAAGGGCAGATATAAGAACAAATCCAAAGAAGAATGGAGACGGGAGCGAGAAGTGGAGGAGAGACAGGAGTTGAGAGGTGGAGAGAGGAGACAGGAAGAGCACGGGGAAATAAGGGAATTGTGAGGGAAGAGAATGGGAAATGAGGAAAGGGTGGAAGGAAGAGAGGAGGTGAAAGGGCTTGCAGGAAAGAGAAAGAGAGGTGAACACAGAGGTGGGGCGGGGAGAGCAGGAGGGTGTGGAGGTTTCCGAGAGGATCAGAGGGGAAAGGAGCGGCGAGGGGCGGCGGCAAGGAGGTCGCAGGCAGTGACCACCGCGCCCCGCGCCGCCCCCAGGTGTCGGTGTGCCAGGAGATGCTGCAGGAGTTGCGGCACGCGGTGTCCTGCCGCAAGACGTCGCGTTCTCGCCGGCGCCGGCGCCCAGGAGGCCCAAGCCGGGCCCTACTGTCGCTACGCGCCGTCCGCGAGATGCGCCTCAGCAACGGCAAGCTCTACTCCGCCGGCGCGGGCGGGGATGCTGGCAGCGCGCACGGGGGCCCCCAGCGCCTCCTGGACGATCCGGGACCGCCCGGCGGGGCCCGGCCCCCCGCCCCCACCCCTTGCACCCACGTGCGTGTCTGTCAGGAGTGCCGGCGCATCCAGGCGCTGCGGGCCTCCGGAGCCGGCGCGCCCCCGCGTGGCCTGGGCGCCCCCGCTGAAGCCACCAGCCCGCCCCGGTCCCGGCCCGGCCCCGCCGGCCCCCGCGAGCTGGCCGAGCACGAGTGATCATGGGCGGGGCCGGGCGGGCGCCCGGACTGACCGCAGGGACTGGGCTCGCCCCAGGCCCCGGCCGCCCTCGCTTCCCTGGTGGGCGAGGGACGGGACTTGTGCCCCCGCGCGCCGGACGCCGCGATTTTGCCTTTGGTTCCCGGTGAAGTCTGAGGCTCGGCTCCGGAACCTGCCTGCGCCCCCTAGTGGACTCGCCAGAGGGTGCCGCGGACGCCCGCACTCCGTCCCCCACTGCGAACAAGAGGAGCGCAGGAACCGAGGACTCCAGGGGCCGAGGACTCCAGGGGCTGTTCCCGGAAGCGGAAAGCAGTTCGCGGGGAGAACCCCATCCTGGGACTGCTCGGGCTCCCCAAGACTTAACGCAGCCCTCCCCACTTCTGGAGAAGTGGGAGGCCTCTGGGCAGATGGGTGTCCCCTGGTGCCCCTCGACTCTTCTCTTTCTCTCTTTTTTTTGGGGAGAAACCTCGGAATTTCTATGAGACCCCCACAGGGAGGGGGTCAGTTGGGGCCCCCATCCCTCCCCCTACCACACCCCAGTCCCCGTTGGAATAAAAAAAGAACAAAACCCCAAAACTGGGGATACCCGGGTCTCATTTCCTAGGGGTGCGAGGGCACTGAAGGCTTGGGCTTCCCCCTTCAGGGAGTCTGCTGAGAACCACAGACTGGATAGTCACTCCTGCACTCTCTCGATTCTCTGCCCTGCCCACAGACAGCAGGTCAGCCCAGGTCCGGGCAGCTGGCCCTTCTCCACTGACCTTCTCTCAGGACAGAAGGAGGCTGCGACAGAGACCCTGAGACAGATGGAGAGAGATTCAGGGATCTGGAGAGGCGGAGACACCAGGAAAAGGAGACAGAGAAAGACAGAAACCAGATGGGGCTGGGGGAGGGGAGGGTGAGTGAACAGTTCAGTGTGGTGGTGCCTGGGTGGCCCGTCTGGTGGCAAGTGTGTGCCTGGGCCAGGGTGATGTGTCATGACTTTGTAGTCATGTGCATGTGTGTATGTGTGTACATCCGTGAACCCACCTTCAGCTGTGTGACTGCGACCCTGTGTTTCTGCTGAGAACGTACCTCCCCAGCCCCCAAGAGAGGAAGTGAGAAATCCCAGTCGGGGGGAGGGAGGAGGTGGGGCGGGGTAGGCTGACGGCTGGTTGAGTGGGGAGAAGGGTGGGTCTGCTTTCTGTCCACGCCCTCCCCCGCCCGGCTGGAGGTTTCTGTGGAAACTGCAGCTGAGAAAGGACAAGTGAAGGTCACACAGCCAGAACCAAAACGAGGCCAAGTGGAAGGGGGAGAGATGGAGAGGTGGAGAGAAAGAAAGAGATGGGGAGAGGATGGCGGAGAGACAGAAAGGGAAGAGACAGAGATGGGGTAGAGACGGGGAGAGACTATGGGGGGGCTCAGAGAGAGATAGAGAAATAGGGCAAAGGGGGAGACACAGGGAGACATACCATGATGAGGTGGGAGAAGGGTGAGACAGAGTGGAGAAGGGGACGAGGTGGAGACAGAGAAAACAGAGAAATTAATAAGAGACCCGGGGAGTTGGGGCTGGGAGAAGCAGAGACTGAGGTGGAACAGAGACAGGTGAGAGACAGAATGGAGAAGGGGACGAGGTGGAGACAGAGAAAACAGAGAAATTAATAAGAGACCCGGGGAGTTGGGGCTGGGAGAAGCAGAGACTGAGGTGGAACAGAGACAGGTGAGACAAGAAGCTGTAGAAAACTAGATGAGGACGGTAGGGGGCCCGAGCAGTGAGGAACGCTAGACAGAGAGAGAGAGCAAGCGAGGGAAAGGAGCGAGGCTGGGCCCCGCCCCTCGGGCAGGGGGGCCCAGAGCTCGGGAGCTGTCCGTTCAGCACCGGCCTGCTGGGCTTGGCGGTCCTGGAGCGCAGCATTGCCCTGTCTCCCTTGCAGGACCTGCCTGCCTTCTCAGTGTTTGGGCAGGCCACACTTCGGGGGACCCCACCTGGCACACAGCGCCCCCAGTCTCCATCTGGCCTCTTCTGTGTCTCAGACCCTTGCCGTGTGTGTGCCCAGACAGGTGTGGGGATGAGCTTGTGTCTCAAGGTCTCTCGTTTCCACATCTCTCACAGACTAATCAATGTCTCTGCCCTTGGGCGGGACTGTCAGTCTGTCAAGGTGACTAGAATATGATTGCAGACATCTCTGGTCTGTCTCCTTCTCTGTTCCAGTACCAAGCAGATCTCCTCTGGGGTCTTTCCCCATTTCTGAGTCTCCCCCACCCCCATTTCTGCTCTGTCTCCCCAGTCTTTATCTCTAAGTCTCCCCAGTGTGCCAAACGTGTCTGCCTGGCTTTCTATGTCCCTGCGTCTCTCTGTCATCTTCACTAAGTAATTCTGTTTATCTGCCTCTTAAGCCTGTTTTCTCATTTCTGTCTTTGCCCATCTCTCTGTCTTTGTTGGTGTTTCTGTTTTATTGTTCCTGTTTGCCTCTCTCTGGTTCTGAACTCTGTGCGTCCATTTCTTCTCTTAGTCTCTCCCTCCATCTCTCTTGCTGAGTTCTCTTGTCCCCATCCATCCCTGTGACCTTCGTAAATCTTCCCTACCCCCCTCACCCAACTTCCGCAAAGCCTCGCGCTGGGAACACGGTGCACAGTCATCAGTCTCACCAGGCTGAGGAGTGCATGAGGGGGGGACACGAGCCTGTGTCTGGGATGTGGTGTGGGGGACCGGGGTCTCCCCCAGTCCAGCTGGAAAGCAGGAGGAGAGAAAGCCGAGAATCTCCTGGGATCCTGACATCCCCAGGCTTCTCTGTCACCCCAATCTCCCTCCCATGGTCCAAGCCCATCCCTGTAGGACAAGGTGGAGGGGGAAAAGATAATATGTTGACAGGTTCTCCCTCCTTCCCTCCCTCCCTCTGGAAGGGGGCAGAGTTGTAGGGGGGCAACTACCAGGGCTAGAAGATGTGGCTTCCCCCCTTCCCCAGTCTCCATGGAGACAGGCCAGGTCTGCAAGCCCAGCCTCCTTTGCTGCAAATGCGGCCTCCCTATTACCATGGCAACAAGGGACAGCGGGGAGGGATGGGGATGGGTCAGAGTACAGGATTGGGCTGAGGCTCTGGGTGCTGGGGGAAGCCAAGGAACCCACCTCCCTGCCCCCTTTTACTCTCTGGCCCAGTTTCCCTGTCCATGCCCATCTTTCTGTGGCTTTGAATCTCTGACTCTTGTCTTTCTCAGTTTGTGTGTCTCACTCTGGCCTTCACCCTTTCACACATTTCGGTGACCAGGTCCTTAACCTTCCCCTCTCACCTGCTATACATCAGGCTTACTCTGTGCCCCTTGCCTGTCCCCCACATCCCCACTCCCATAGGTGGGGAGGATACCCACATTCTGAGAAAGCTACAGAGACAGGCTCTTGCCTGCTCTCTGCCCCTTCTGCCATTCTCAGGGAGAGTCTGGGAGTGTTCCTCGTAGAGCAGAGAGGTGGGGTTAGGAGGCTGTAACTCCTCAGGCTCCAGTGGGTGGCTGACGGGTGTTGTGTGTATGTGACAGGCCTGGGGTGTGGGTGCTGGCTGTGCATCTGTGTGTGTATACACATACCAAGATGGGATGTGCATGGTGTGTGGGTGTGGGCATTGGGGGTGTGTTTGGAGCTACAACAGGTGTATGAGATAGCACTGCAATACCTGATGTGTGTAGTGTGTGAGGTGTGTGAGATGGTGTTGTGTGATCTGTGTCGGTGAATTATTGTGTGTGTGTGAGTCTGTGTGCACCTTTTGTCTGTCATTCACAATTAGCAACACTTTGGCAATCTTGCACTGTGGGCCTTTGCTTATGCCCGGATATACTGGGGAGGAGTGTGTGTGATGTTACGTGATGTTGCGTGAAACAGTGTTCACAAAGCCTCAAGTGGTGTCTGGGGCAGTGTGAGGCCTGTGCTATGGTGCTGAGTGTAGATGTGTACTGGTTTGTGGGTCCATGGATTTTATGGTTATGGCTCTCTGTGTGAGGTGGTTTAAGGCCAGCTCTGATGGAGTGCGTGATGTGCATATCTGTGAGGTTGTGTTTTGAGGGTGTGTGTTAATCTACATGGCATTTTATGACTCTGATTCTATGGTGTGACGGGGTGTGCAAGGTGTGTGTGCTATGTGTGTTTCATTTCTACATGTTTGTGAGTCCCTGGGGTTGTTTGATGGGGTAGTGTTGGGTGTGTGGGAGGGTATTAGCTGGTGTGTGATGGAATGTGATTGTGAAACTGGTGGTGAGTGGTGGGGTGGTGTCCGTGTGTGTCCACAGCATCTGTGCTGTCTGGGTGATGGTCATGTGTGAGTATGATGCTTGGTGGAATCCTCTGGCTGTGATGTGTCTCTTGTGTACCTGTGCAGCTGTGTCTCGTTGGATAACTGCCATACCATAGTGTGTGTGTTGGAGGGAGGTCACACAGTGAGGGGAGCCTCAGGGCTCCTACCCCCTCTGCAGCTTCCCCACTCACTGTGGGGTCTTCCTTGCCCCTTGTGCCCCCTCCGTCTCCCCCTCCTGAACAGCACCCCACAGTCCCCAGGGTTCCCCCCTGCCTCACTGCAGAAGAAGGTGCTCTGGTCCTCCTGCCTTATTGCGGTGATTTACGGGGCTTTCCCCCCACCCGGTGGTGGGTGTCCACCTTCCACAGCGCACTCCTCCCTCTGGTGGCACACAATGAGGGGGATTCTGGGGCTCTCCTACCCTCGGCGCCCCTTCCTCGGAGCCGACACCCCACACTGCGGGGGTTTCCAGGTCCCTCATTTCGGGGGTCTCCGCCTCCCGCAGCGCTCCCCCTTCGCCGCCTCGCCGCCGCTTTGCGGAGGGTGGGGGGCGGGGAGGACAGCTGCAGTACCGGGGGCGGGGCCGCGGGCCGTCCATCAGAACGGCGGCGCCCCTGATTGGCCAGCGCCGGCCCCCCGGCGGGCGCGGGCATATGAGGAGGCGGAGGCGGCGACCGCCGCAGACTGTGTGCGGTGGGGCTGACCGCCGGACGGACGCGCGGACCGAGGCGCGGGCGCTGCAGAGGCCCCCAGCGCGAGCCCGCGCCTGAGCCCACCCTGAGGCCGCTGCCCCGGCCCCTGCCCCGCCCGCCTGCCCCTGTCCCCCGGAGCCGCCAAGATGGGGGTAGGTGCTCGGGCCGGCCGAGCGATGCGTGTGTGTGTGACATTGTGGGTCCTGTGAGATTGGGTGTCTGCGGGGGCCGGGAACTCTGGGACCCCTGCTCTCCGGTACCCGGGTTCAGGAACCTGTGAGCCGGCTGACCCAGCCCGTCCGTGTGGTTGTGTCTCTGGTTGAGTGTGTGCGCGGGGCCGCCTGGCTTGGCTGGGGTCTGTGGCGCATGTTGGTGTGTCCTTTGTGTGCGGGGCCCGCGGGGCACGGACCCGCCCTCAGCACCTCTGCCTGACCTGGTGCGGTTGCCTGCTCAACCGTATGTGTGCGTGTGCATGTGTGCGTGTGTGTGCTCCTGGTTCTGTCAGGCCCTGCAGCACCGTCCGCCTGCGATTGTGTGGCCCGGGTTTGTGTCTGTAACCGTGTCTGGGTGTGTCTGAAAGCTGGTGTTTGTGTCTGGGGGCGTTGAAGCCCGTCTGCTTCCCTGGCCAGGCGGGGACAGGTCCAGACTATGGGATGAACACCAGATGACCTCTCTTTCTCCTTCCAGGCCTGGATGGGGGTGCTCCGCAATGCGGAGTGGCCTGGGGCTGCAGTGTGTGTCTAGCTCCTAATCTGGGGGAGCAGACACAGGGGCTGGGGGGAGCAGGAGAGTCATGGCGGGGAGACTGAGAGCCTGGCTGAGGGTGTATGTATGCAAATGTGTACGTGTGTGTATGGGGGGTGGGGTTGTGCATGCCTGGCTATGCCCTTTCCTCCGTGTCCGTGTGTCCTTGTCTGTCTGTGAGTCTCTCCAGCAGATGCTGCCTCCTCCCCTGGCTAACCACCTGACCCCCGCTGCAGCCCTGGATTTCTCCCTGCGTGTCGGGCGGGGCCATGGGGGGCTAGGAGGCGGGTGGGCTGGGATGGATGGGATGGAGAGAGAGAGAGAGGGTCGGGATGGGAGAGGCTAATGGAGAGGGAGTATGAAGGATGAAGAGAAAGATGGCGGATGAAGGCTGATGGGCCCAGGGATGGAGCTGGGGAATGGGGCTGCAGATCTGTGGCTTGGGGTGGGCGAGGGGAGAAGGAGAGAAGAACTGGGTGGGGAGGAGACTGGGAGAGAGAAGGGGGAGGTGGGAGTCAGTGATGGCTTCCAGGTAAGTGGAAATGGAGGGGAAGCCGAGGGCAGATTGGAGGAGAGGACTGGGGCTAAGTGCCTTAGAGAAAAAAGGAGCGAGAGGGTCTTAGGAAAAGACGTGAGAACAGGAGGAGAAGTGAGGCTCTTTAGACATGGGAGGCAGAGACATGGAAAGCAGAGAGAAATGGGCAGACTGAGAGAGATGCTCTGAAAGAGACAGAGAAAAAGAGACATAGAGACAAAGAGATGGACACAGGCAGAGAGACATAGAAAGATGAAGAGAGACATGAGTGGGACATAGACAAGGAGAAACAAAGAGAGAAACTGAGGCTGAGATCAGGAGACCCAAGGACAGACATTTCCTATCCAGAGACAACCAGAGGCAGCCTGAATGATAGGAAGAGGGGACAGAGGGCAAAAGGGGAGGTCGAGGGAGAGACGCTGAGATGAGGCCTCAGACACCTTGAAAGGGGGAGGGAGAGGCAGGCTGAGGGGCAGAGGCTGCGTGAGCTGGGCAGGTGTCAGGGGAGGCGGACAGCATGGAAAATGGCGAGGAGCCGCAGAGGCGGGCTGCAGCGAGGCAGGCGTGTCCCCCACCCTCAGAGGTGCTCCCGCCCTGCAGTGCGCCCATCTGGGCCTCCTGCCTTGACTGGGAAAGCCTCGGCTCCCCCTCTAACAGATGGAAGCCCGCCCCCAAGGGAGTCTGGTCATGGCAAGGGCAAGGAGGAGCCAAGGCTTGTCTGCCAGGGACTGGGGTATCCCAGTCCCTCCCTCCTCAGCCCCAGGATCCAGGCCCCTGGCCCCTCCTCCCTCAGACCCAGGTGTCCAGGAAGCCACCCCCAGGCCTCATAGGGGCCAAGCATCAGCTCCCCAGCCTTCCCTGAGGTTTCAGGGGTGGGCAGCTGGTTTTCTTCCCAACTTCTCCTCTCCTGCCTTCCAGGCCTCCATCTCTTTCCTCTCCTGCCTTCCTCTTATTTCTCTAACTTGTGCCCATGACCTTATATCTCCACTCTCTCCATCCTTGGGTCTACCCCTCTGTGGAGTCTGAGACCCCTCCTGAAGCTGGGGGTGGAGGAGTGTCCTCCCTGTCCCCCAAGCCTCCATGTTCCATGTCAGACGCAGTGCTGCTGCAGGGCTGGCCCAGGGCCAAGCCTCCTTCCCATCCCTGAAACCCAGGCTCCCAGGCCTCCAGGCTGCAGTAGCCTCCCAGGCTCAGCCTCCCCGGGGGCAGACAGCAGGCAGCTCAACTCTCTACAAGGTCACAAGGGGATTAGCGCTGAGCTGTACTGAGCCTGGGATCCCAGCTTGGCCCTGGACCCTTAGGATCTGTCAGCGCTCCTCTACCAGCACCTGGCCTCACCCCACCCCTCCTGCCAGCCTCCAAGGACACTTCCTTCCCCATCAGCCCAGGTCCCCAAACTGGAACTTCAGTCACTCCCCCTCACGCTACATCCAGTTCAAGTCAAGCCCGAGGGCTTTTGCCTCTTGCTGTTCTGCACCCCAAATCCCAGCCAGCTCCTAGTCTGTCCTCCAGAGGCCTAACCATGCCAACCCCTTGTCCAAACCTATCCATGGCTCCCACCAGCACCCAGGAAAGAGTCTAGGCCCACAGCTTGTCAGTCAAGGCCCTCAGGACTGGCTGCATGTCCAGCCAGGCCACCATCCCTGTGCACAGTAGGCTGCCTCCCAGGCGTTGGTCCCAGCTGTGACTAACACCTGGAGTGCCCTTTCCTCCCCCTTCCTGCCAGGCCTGTGGGGTCTCCCAAGATTTGCTGGGTCCTTTGAGAGACAGAGACATCCATGGAGTTGGGGAGAGAGGCCCAGAAAAAGAGTCAGGCAGAAAAGACAGGGAGAGTGATATATGGGGAGACCTTCAACTGGAAGGACAGAGATGCCGAGATGGACTCGGAGAAGGAGAGATGCAGGGATAGAGAGGAAGATGGCAGAGCGAGATCGTGAGAGATAGACAAGATGGTTGAAACAGTAGAGACAGTTACGGAGAGACACACCAAGCATTACAGAAAAGGAGGTACCTTGAGAGATGAAATCAGAGAGAAGCAGAGATAAGGATGGAGAAAGATACAGACAGAAAATACGGACACCTAGAGACAGTCTGAGATCCCTGCACACCAACTGGGAAAGAGATAGGAACCCAGAGAGAACCCAGAGAGACAGACTCAGCCAGACTCAGGGAGAGAGAGTTCAAGAGATAGAAACAGATTTTGTATGAGATGGAAAACATAAAGAGCCAGAGATCAGAGAGAGATCAAAATCAAAGAGAGACACACACAGAGACTCAGAGACAGAGACAGAGAGAGAGAGAGAGAGAGACAGACAATATGAAGTGATGAGGGAGAGAGAGATCAGAGAAACAGCCACAGAGAGACAGAGATAGACACACATGAAGAGAAGGATAGATAAAGAGGTACAAGGAGACAGAGACAAAACAGAATAAGACAGAGAGGCACAAACAGAGACCTGGAGAGATGGATCAAGAGAGAGAGACAGACGTAGCGAGAGACAGACAGACCTAGCAAGAGACAGACTAAGTGCCCAGGGAGAGGGAGAAAAAGACACAGAGAGATAAAAAGACACATGGAGACTGAAGGGGAGAGACCTACAGAGAGAGAGAGAGAGGCACAGACAGACCCAGATGGAGACTCTCAGGGACAGAGACCCAGAGATACGTGGAGCCAGAGACGGAGAGACCAGTAGGAAGAGGTGAGACTTCTGAGAGATACCCAGAGCCGCAGGGCAGAGACAGACTGAGCCCCCAGAGCCAGCCCCTGCCCAGAGACACAGCTGCACAGACGCAGGGCTGGTGTCCCCTTGTAACCCCTTCTCGCCCGCAGTCTGGTGGCTCTGACAGCTATCGTGTCGCCACCTCGCAGGACAAGAAAGATGACAAGGGCTCGCCCAAGAAGAGCAAGGGCACCAAAGACCGCCGGGACCTGGATGACCTCAAAAAGGAGGTGGCTATGGTAAGTCCCACCCTCTGTACCCACCCAGAGCAGGCCCCACCTGCCCCTGCCCGGCCTCCTCACTCACCCGATCCCCCCAAACTCCTGTTCCTCAGACAGAGCACAAGATGTCAGTGGAAGAGGTCTGCCGGAAGTACAACACCGACTGTGTGCAGGTGGGGCCGGACCGGAGGGAGAAGTGTCCGAGGGAGGAGGGGATGGGAAGCTGTGACCCTTGGGTGCCTGGGGGCACTCGGGAAGTGTCGGGGGTGCCAGGGTTACTCCAGGAGGGTTCTGTGTGAGTCTTGTGTCCCCTAGGGTCTGACCCACAGCAAAGCCCAGGAGATCCTGGCCCGCGATGGGCCTAACGCGCTCACGCCACCGCCCACCACCCCAGAGTGGGTCAAGTTCTGCCGCCAGCTATTTGGGGGCTTCTCAATCCTGCTGTGGATCGGGGCCATCCTCTGCTTCCTGGCCTACGGCATCCAGGCAGGCACCGAGGATGATCCTTCTGGCGACAACGTGAGTGCCCTCCACCCTGCCGTGCCCAAGGGCTCATACGTGTAGGGACACATATGCACACCCCACTTCTCCCTTTAGACTTTCCAAAGCCCAGCCTCCAACTTTTTCTCATCTAACTCTCACAATCACCCAGTGAGAGAACCAGAGAAGCTATGAGGAAAACTGGGACTCAGAAAGGTGAAGTATGGGACTTCGCTGGTGGTCCAGTGGTTAGGACTCCATGCTTCCACTGCAGTGGGCACGGGTTTGATCCCTGGCCAGGGAACTAAGATTCCACAAGCTTCATGGCTTGACCCACCCCCCCAAAAAAAAGGCCAAGTAACTTGCCCAAGGTCACACAGTAAGAAGTGTGAGTTGGGGGTCCATCCCAAAGCTGTGTGACCTCAGCGGCCTTGAGGATAGACACCAGCAGATGGTCATGGCCTGAAAGATGCTCAAACGGTGAGTGGGCTCACATGGAGACCCAGGCAGAAGCACCTGCTGATCTGTCCCATCCTCTCAACACATGGGACACACACAGTCTCAACAGACACAATGCCCATAAGCACAGACCCACATTCTGACTACATGGAGATCCTCGCACACACACACACATGCACACATGCACATATATACAACAGTGCAGAGAGTCAGTGCAGACAGTCACACTTGTACACAGATTCAAACACGGCCACCTAGTTCAGACACATAGGCACAGACAGACACAGACATTTACTGATAGACAGACATAGGAAATCAAACACACACAGAGTTTCAGGCATTACCTGGTGACAGACAGACAGATGTGAGGATCAAGTACAGACAGTATTCTCAGAAATTAACCCTAAACAGGCAAACAGACAGACTCAGAGTCTCAGACCTACGCAGACCAACAGAGAGAGACAGAGACAGAGATCCACATACAGAGACTCAAACACAAACAGTCCCGTACATTTAAAGCCAGGCATGCAGGCAGACAGACACATTGACTTTAACAGACAGACACATGGACAGAGAATAGCACACACTCAGATTCTCTGACACAGGCAGAAAGACAGACAAACCCACAAAATAGAGAGATGGACAGACTCAGAGGCTCAAACACACCTATGTTCAGAAAGAGGGACTCATGGAGCTTCCCTGGTGGCGCAGTGGTTGAGAGTCCGCCTGCCGATGCAGGGGACACTGGTTCGTGCCCCGGTCTAGGAGGATCCCATATGCCACGGAGCAGCTGGGCCCGTGAGCCATGGCCGCTGAGTCTGTGCGTCCGGAGCCTGTGCTCCGCAATGGGAGAGGCCACAACAGTGAGAGGCCCGCGTACCGCAAAAAAAAAGAGGGACTCGGGAATTCCCTGGCGGTCCAGTGGTTAGGACTCCGTGCTTTCACTGCCGAGGGCCTGGGTTCGATCCCTGGTCGGGGAACAGCCAATACATAAACAAATAAATAGATAGATAAATAAATATATAAACAACAAACATTTAAAAAAAAGAAAGAAAGAAAGAGGGACTCAAACGTGGACAGGCAGACAGAGACTGTGTCTCTCAAACCCTCAAATGGATACAACCTGAGGTCAGACATACAAATACAGACCCCCAATGACTCAAAGCTCTCTTCCCAGGTTCCACAAACCTCGGGATGGGGGTGGTGGGGAGTTGCTCCAGGGCGGGCTGTGACCCTGCATCTCCCCACAGCTGTACCTGGGCATCGTGCTGGCGGCTGTGGTCATCATCACCGGCTGCTTCTCCTACTACCAGGAAGCCAAGAGCTCCAAGATCATGGAATCCTTCAAGAACATGGTTCCCCAGGTGAGGGGTACCCAGGAAGGGGCCAGATGGAGGTGAACAGGTGGGCAAGGCTATGCCCAGTGACCCCAGGTAGAGGGAGTCAGGGAGGTGACTCTTCTCCATTCTCCCCCCAGCAAGCCCTGGTGATCCGGGAAGGTGAGAAGATGCAGGTAAATGCTGAGGAGGTGGTGGTCGGGGATCTGGTGGAGATCAAGGGCGGAGACCGAGTCCCAGCCGACCTGCGCATCATCTCAGCCCACGGCTGCAAGGTGGGCCAGGGGCCTGGGGCCCAGCTCTGCCCTTCCTGGAGTGGCCCAGGAGTCCAGGCCCCCAGCCCTTCCTCCCCCGGGACCCGGGAGTCCAGGCCCCAGCCCCCTCCTCCTTCAGACCCAGGAGTCCAGGCCCCCAGACCCCTCCTCCCTCAGACCCAGGAGTCCAGGCCCCCGGCCCCCTCCTCCCCCAGGACCCGGGAGTCCAGGTCCCAGCCCCCTCCTCCCTCAGACCCAGGAGTCCAGGCCCCCGGCCCCTCCTCCCCCAGGACCCTGCAGTCCAGGCCCCCTCCTCCCTCAGATCCAGTACCTCTGACCTCCAGGAACTTAGGCCTTGGCAAGAAGCCATGTACCCTCCCCAGCTTCAAGAGCCCAACCTCTGTCCTCCCAGACACAGGCACCCAGACTTCTAGCTGTGACTTCCAGGGACACAGCCTTCAGCCTCGTTAACAAAACAAACGAACAAACAAAAATCTTGAAATCTCCTCTGGACAAATGCCCCTTGACCCCAGGCCCGGGGTTGACACCTGTCTCCTGTGTCCCCAGGTGGATAACTCTTCCCTCACGGGTGAATCAGAGCCCCAGACCCGCTCCCCCGACTGCACTCACGACAACCCCTTGGAGACTCGGAACATTACCTTCTTTTCCACCAACTGTGTGGAAGGTGAGGCAGTGGGGAGGGGCGGTTCGGGCACCCAGGTGGGGCCGGGCTCGTCCAGATAGATGGACGTGCCTCAGGGGCTCGGGGTCCCTCTGAAGCTCGCTGAATCTCAGCCCAGTCCCCTCTGACCCCACAGGCACAGCTCGGGGCGTGGTGGTGGCCACGGGTGACCGCACTGTCATGGGCCGCATCGCCACTCTGGCTTCCGGGCTGGAGGTGGGCAAGACGCCCATCGCCATTGAGATCGAGCACTTTATCCAGCTCATCACTGGCGTGGCTGTCTTCCTGGGCGTCTCCTTCTTCATCCTCTCCCTCATTCTCGGATACACCTGGCTCGAGGCTGTCATCTTCCTCATCGGCATCATCGTGGCCAATGTCCCAGAGGGCCTGCTGGCCACTGTTACTGTAAGGCCCGGACCCTCGGGTCTGAGGGAGGAGGGGGCTGGGGCCCGATGGCAACAATCTTGATTGCACCTTGGACATCAAGGGCCAAGCCTGCCAGATGTTGAATGAGGAGGGTCCTGGGGCTCAGAGGGCCTCATTGACAAAACAAACCAACAGGGAATCCCCTGGCGGTCCAGTGGTTAGGACTCCGCGCTTTCACTGCTGAGGGCCCCCGGGTTCAATACCTGGTGGAGAACTAAGATCCCACAAGCTGAGAGGCATGGCCCCCCAACCCCGAAAAAAAAAAACAACCAACAAAGAATCTTGAGAAACACTGCCAGTCAGAAAGGGCTAACAGCCCTATCGTTTTTGAAGTTAACTTACAAAATTAAGAAGCACAACCTCATGGTAAAAAGCCTAAAGAATACATTAAAATAGTTAAAAAATAGAATAACAGTCCCGACCCACTGCCCAGCCGTCAGCCCCCCTCCAGAAGCAGGCTCTCTGCCCTGTTCCCGGCAACGGTGGGCATATTGCCACGTGTGTAGTAATTGTTTTCAGGGTACACAGAAGGGACCATCCTAGGAATACTATTCTGTTCCTTGATGCTTTTACTTAATAGATCCTGCAAAGTTTTCCATATTAGCATATTCAAAGCTACTCTAAGTCAAAGGCCTTTTATTGACCTCCACTATACAAACAAGAGTTGCACATATGAAGGTACTGCCTGATGGGCTGGAGGCAACTAAACACACCCCAGGTCAGCTGCACCCAGATCTAGTTCCCCAGAAGCCCCCTCAAGACCTGTTCAGCCCCGCCCCTCCAACCCCAGGGTTACCCCTAGGATAGACTGGCTTCAAACAGCGTAGCTTTTGTGCTTCACATCAGTGGAGTCATTCAGCAGGAGCTCTTGTTTCTGGCTCATTTTTCGCTGAACACTGTGTTTTTGAATTTCACCCATGCAGTTGTAGGCAGTGGTTGCTTGTTCTTTTTCACCGCTGTATAGTATTCCCACCTTTTATTCCCCAATTTATTTGTCCCCACTGCTGTTAGTGGACATTTGGGTTGTTTTCAGTTTGGGACTACCATGTTGCTGCTATGAACATTCTAGTATATTTCTTTGGGGTGCTTCTGAGCCCATGTTTGTGGGTCTATACCTTGGGTGGAGTGGCTGGGCGACACCCCATTCTTTGCCCAGGATTCTCTCTGGGCTGGGCAGTTGGGTTGTTGGCAGTTGTGTTGCTGGCCCAACTGCACCGCCTGACTCTACCTGTAACTCCCCTGCCCTTGCATACATTCCAGGTGTGTCTGACCCTGACCGCCAAGCGCATGGCTCGGAAGAACTGCCTTGTGAAAAACCTAGAGGCTGTAGAGACCCTGGGCTCCACATCCACCATCTGCTCGGACAAGACAGGGACCCTCACTCAGAACCGCATGACGGTCGCCCACATGTGGTTCGACAACCAGATCCACGAGGCCGACACCACTGAGGACCAGTCAGGTGAGGGTGGGGCCCAGGCAAGACCGAGGGGGCCTGGCTCCCGGACACCCCCCAGCCGTGACTCGTACCTTTTTCAGGGACTTCATTTGACAAGAGCTCGCACACCTGGGTGGCCCTGTCTCACATTGCTGGACTCTGCAACCGTGCTGTCTTCAAGGGGGGTCAGGACAACATCCCTGTGCTCAAGGTGGGTCTGGCCTCCCGCTCGCCTCAGCTTGGCCCCTGCCCACCCCGCGCTACTCTGCTCTGACAGCCCTCTCTCCCCACAGAGGGATGTGGCCGGGGATGCCTCCGAGTCTGCCCTGCTCAAGTGCATCGAGTTGTCCTCCGGCTCCGTGAAGCTGATGCGCGAACGTAATAAGAAAGTGGCTGAGATCCCCTTCAACTCCACCAACAAATACCAGGTACCCTAGGCTCTCCAGGAGAGTCGGCCTGGATCTCACTTTCTCTACGACGCCCGAAAAGCAGTCAGCTCTGCCCCGCTGCCCTCCTGCTTTGGGCAAGTTATTAACTTTCCCAGAGCCTTGGTTTCCCCATCTGTAAAATAAGTCCAAGAGTATCCACCCAGTGGGGAGAGGAACACAGACCCGGGAGTGAGAGCAATGTCTCTGTTGGAGTGGGCAGCAGGGGAGTAAAGATCTTCCTGCAGCAGAGTGGGAACCCGCCAGAGATCTCATTCATCCATTCAACAAATAGGTTTTTGAGCAGCAACTACGTGTCAGAGGCACTTGTGTTAGGTGCTGTGGACACAGACGGCAGTGAAGTCCCTCCTCTCACGGAACTTACGCTCTAGTGCCAGGAGACAGACAATGACAAAGGCATGAGGACATTAGGAAATTTGGAATACGTCCGCCAGTCACCATGCTGAGCGAGGGAGCCCTGCAGGCGGCTGGGGGCAGCGGGCACAGCATGTACAAAGGTCTTGATGAAGGAGTGTGTCGATGTACTGAATAGCCAGGGAACGTTGAGCCAGGAAACGTGGTGGGAGGGGAGGGCAGTGGGTGCTGGGTCAGGTCCCGTAGGGCCTTGTGGACATGACTTGGGTGTGACCCTCAGGGGGACATGAGCCACCGAGCAGAGGCAAGATGGGACCTGACTCACATTTTTAAAAACTGCTTTATTGAGAGATACAGTTCACACACCATAGCTCACCCACTTAATGTGCATAATTCAATAGTTTTAGTATATTCACCGATACGTGCTGTCATCTGCCCAGTCAGGTTTTAAAAAAATATTTATTTACTTATTCATTTATTTTGGCTGCGCCGGGTCTTAGTTGCAGCATGCGGGATCTTTAGTTGCTGTGTGCCCATGAGGCATGCATGTGGGATCTAGTGTCCTGACCAGGGATCGGACCCGGGCCCCCTGCATTGGGAGCTCAGAGTCTTACCCACTGGACCACCAGGGAAGTCCCTACCCAGTCAGTTTTAGAGCATTTCCATCACCTCAAAAAGCAACCTCACATCCTCAGCTTTATCCCCCTACCTCCCCCTGTCCCCCCGAGCCCTAAGCAACAGAATCATACAGTATGTGTTTTTTGATGTCTGGCTTCTTTCACTTAGCATAGTGTTTTCAAGGTTCCTCCATGTTGTGGCATATATCAGTGCTTCGTTCTTTTTTATGGCTGAATAATTTTGCATTGAATGGATAGACCACATTTTGTGTATCCATTCACCTGTCAATGGACATTTGGGTTATTTGCACCCTTTGGCTACTATAAATGATGCTGCTATGAACATTCGCCTCCAAGTTTTTGTGTGGACATCATTTGCATGTCTCTTGGGTATATATCTGGGAACTGCTGGCTTATGTGGTAACTCTGTTGAACCTTTCGGGGGACTGCCAGAGACTGTTTTCCAAAGTGGCTGCACCATTTTTCACTGACTCTCATTTTTTTAAAAAAAATATTTATTTATTTGGCTGTGCCGGGTCTTAGCTGCGGCACACAGGATCTTCGTTGCCTCGTGAGAGATCTTTAGTTGCGGCATGCGAACTCTTAGTTGCAGCATGTGGGATCTAGTTCCCTGATCAGGGATCGAACCCAGGCCCCCTGCATTGGGAGCACAGAGTCTTAGCTGCCGGGTCACCAGGGAAGTCCCGTGACTCTCATATTTTAAAGGCTCCTTCTGGCTGCCATGGGGAGGAAATATTATGGGGAGGGGAGGGCAGAAACAGGGACTCAGTGTGGAGGCTGCTGTGATATTTCATGAGAGACGGTGGTAGCTGGATGGGAGGGCAGGGGAGGTGAGAAGAGGTCAGAATCCGGGTACTTCAGAGGTGAGCTGACCAGATTCGGTGATGGGTCAGATGCGGGATGAGAGGTTGTCGGGCAAGCCAGAGAGAGAAGCACGTATCCTAAGGACCCCTGAGATTTCTGTGAGAGAGACACAGAGGGGAAGAAATATCTGCAAGACCGAGAGACAGAAACGGGCAGGGATGAGCAGAGGTCTCTGTGAGAGAGCCTGAGAAACAGATGAACATCTCTCGGGTAGAGAGATTTGGGAGTGCCCTCTGGGGGAGCCTGGCGGTGGTCTGTCCTGGCACCCGTGGCTCTGGACAGGGCGGCAGGGGGGGTCCTCTTCCCCAGCTGGGTGCAGGGCAGCCTCCGGGTCCCTCCCTGTGAGGCTCAGGCGTGGCCGCCTTCTGCTCTGTCCACAGCTCTCCATCCACGAGACCGAGGACCCCAATGACAACCGGTACCTGCTGGTGATGAAGGGCGCCCCTGAACGCATCCTGGACCGGTGCGCCACCATCCTGCTGCAGGGCAAGGAGCAGCCGCTGGACGAGGAGATGAAGGAGGCTTTCCAGAATGCCTACCTTGAGCTCGGGGGCCTGGGCGAGCGCGTGCTTGGTGCGCACCAAGGGTGGAGCCAAGTTGGGGCAGGGGCTGGGCCAGCTCTGGGGGCCCCTTGAGGGTAAGGAGGGATGTGAGGCTGCCCAGAGCCTGGCTCAGAATAGGGCCTCCCAGAATGCACCATGAATGAATGAATGAATGAATGAATGAGACAGGAAGGCGTCTGTCAGAAATGGGTGTTGACTGACTGTCTGGCCAACTAGGGAGCCTGACTGCTGGGACTGGGAGCTACAGGCAGGAGGCAGGGAGGACCGAGGCTGGAGCCCCTGTGCCCCTCTCCCTGCACCAGGTTTCTGCCATTACTACTTGCCCGAGGAGCAGTTCCCTAAGGGCTTTGCCTTCGACTGTGACGATGTGAACTTCACCACCGACAACCTCTGCTTCGTGGGCCTCATGTCCATGATCGACCCTCCCCGGGCAGCCGTCCCTGACGCGGTGGGCAAGTGCCGCAGCGCAGGCATCAAGGTGTGGCCCAGGGCAGCCGGGGAGGCAGGGCCAGGGCCGCAGCGGCCAGCGGTGAGGCTGGACCGTGTTTGCGTATGATGCCCGCAGGTCATCATGGTCACCGGCGATCACCCCATCACGGCAAAGGCCATTGCCAAGGGTGTGGGCATCATCTCCGAGGGCAACGAGACTGTGGAGGACATCGCCGCCCGGCTCAACATTCCCGTCAGCCAGGTCAACCCCCGGTGAGCCCCGCCCTGCCCAGCTTAGGTCCCTCTGGGACTGCGGGTCCCCCTCCTCCTGGGCCTCCTCTGTTGACTCAGCATCTGGGTCCTGTTCCTCTACCATCGTGAGGATGGGCAGCCTGGTGTTACCGCTGCATGGGGTTAGCAAGGGGTAGGTTCGCATCCCAGCTTTGCCACACAGGAGCTGTGTGACCTTGGGCAAGTCACTTAGCCTCTCTGTGCCTCAGTTTCCTCCTCTCTAAAATGGGCTGCTAGTAATTCACATCTGAGAGGATTCTGTGAGACCCCTTATTTCTGTGTCTGTCATTCTCTCTTCCCATCTCTCTTTTATGTCTTTGTCTCTCTCTGTGTCTCTCATCTCTGTTCTGACTTACTTAGCTTTCCCACGCTCATGTCTCTCTGCGTCTCTCTATTTCCTAGTTGCCTGCATATCTCTGTTCCTCTAAGTCCAGTGTCCCAAGGTTCTTCCTGAGGTCTGCCCTCTATCCTTCCTACTGCAGCTCCCTCCTCCCCTGTTTCCCTTCATCTCTGATCCCCAGAGCCCTTGTCCCTCTATCAGAGCCTGGTCCTCTGTCTCTCCTGTCTGTGAGTCTGTCCAACAGGTGTCACTGCCCCACACGTCCTGAACACTCTCTGCTCTTCCCAGGGATGCCAAGGCCTGTGTGATCCATGGTACCGACCTCAAGGACTTCACCTCTGAGCAAATCGACGAGATCCTGCAGAACCACACTGAGATCGTCTTCGCCCGCACTTCCCCCCAGCAGAAGCTCATCATTGTGGAGGGCTGTCAGAGACAGGTGGGCTCGGGCTGGGGTCCCTCGGAGGAGGGGGCCGGGGTTCTGGACTCCGGGGTCCTCGATGAGAAGAGGGTTTGGGGCCAGGCCTCTGGGCGTCATCCTCACCTTCTCTCCCTCCAGGGAGCCATCGTGGCTGTGACTGGGGACGGCGTGAACGACTCCCCCGCCCTGAAGAAGGCTGACATCGGGGTGGCCATGGGCATTGCCGGCTCTGACGTCTCCAAACAGGCAGCAGACATGATTCTGCTGGATGACAACTTTGCCTCCATTGTCACGGGTGTGGAGGAGGGTGAGTGAGTTGGCCCAGGTGGCCCTGGAGACTGGGGTCCCTGCATGAAGCCCGAGAAGGGGGAGGGAACAGGCCAGGGCTGCAGCAGATGCACGGCAGGAGACCACAGAATCCCACCAGGCCCCCGGCAGAGCCTGAGCTTGTCCTTTTCGGTTTTCTTCCCCTGAGGAGTTGGGGGCTCCCTGGGGGCAGGACTCAGCCAACGCACTTCTGGGTCCCGGTGTCGCCCAGCACAGGCCCAGTCTGGTGGGCAAGGCACATTCGGAAGCATTAAAAAACAATACTCATAGGGATTTCCCTGGCAGTCCAGTGGTTAAGACTTCGCCTTTCAATGCGTGGGGTGCGGGTTCGATCCCTGGTTGGGGGCTGGGACCCCACATGCCTCAGGGCCAAATAACCAAAACAGAAAACAGAAGCAATATTGTAACAAATTCAATAAGGACTTTAAAAATGGTCCACATCCAAAAAGTCTTTAAAAAAAATACTCACAGGGGCTTCCCTGGTGGCGCAGTGGTTGAGAGTCCGCCTGCCAATGCAGGGGACACAGGTTCGTGCCCCGGTCCCGGAGGATCCCACATGCCGCGGAGAGGCTGGGCCCGTGAGCCATGGCCGCTGACCCTGTGCGTCCGGAGCCTGTGCTCCGCGATGGGAGAGGCCACAACAGTGAGAGGCCCACGTACCGCAAAAAAAAAATACTCATAAGTACAACCTCAGGGAAGCAGAGGGTCCTGAGGGAGCCCTGAAGAGGCCCCTCACCCAGCCTGGAGTCAGGGGCCAAGGAAGCCTCCCCAAGTGGACAGGGATCGCCTGTGCCAAGTCTCTAGGGCCATGTGGGAATTTTCACGTAGAGAAGTGCCAGCGAAGGGAGTTGCAGACAGAGGCAAGGCCTCAAGGTCTCAGGTGGGGCTGCTGGGCATCACCTCCTGACCGGCCTGGATGCGGCCACAGATGGGGCTTGTTCCCATTCCGTTTTATTCTAATTATCAGAATAATTCATGATCATTATAGAAAATGTAGAAAAGCATTAAGAAGCAAATTGGAATCACCCATAATCTTACCATCCAGAAATAATCACTGTTCATGCATTTTCTTCCAGTCTCTCTCTCCTACTTGAAATGTCCCCAGTGTAAAAAAATAACTCCTGATAAGAGAGAATTCAGACGGTAAAAGCTGAGCCTACAGTGTCAGGTTCAACGCCCTTATCCCTTGTCTCCTGTGGCCCAGAGGACACATGGTTAACCCTTTCTCATCCCCAAGACATCCTCCATGCACCTGCAGAGCACACACTCATGGAGGCGTTCACGCCGCCCAGACATTTATTGGGCTCCTTACCTTGTGTATGGTGCCAGGGGCTGGAGATACAGCTGTGAGCAGAGCAGACGTGGGTCCTTGCCCTCAAGGAGCTGGGAGAGACAGCCTTCTGCAAGTTAACAAACAAATTGTAACATAACAAACATAATTACATATTGTGACAAGTGCTAAGAAGAAAACCAGCAGGGTGCTAGGATAGATGGGGTCCTTCCTATTTATTTATTTTTTGGCCACCCCGCGCAGTTTGCGGGATCTGAGTTCCCTGACCAGGGATTGAACCCGCGCCCCCTGCAGTGGAAGTGTGGAGTCCTAACCACTGGACCTCCAGGGAAGTCCTCTGTGCCTTGTTTTTTTTTTTTTTTTTTTTTTGCGGTACACGGGCCTCTCACTGTTGTGGCCTCTACCGTTGTGGAGCACAGGCTCTGGACGTGCAGGCTCAGCGGCCATGGCTCACGGGCCTAGCCACTCCGCGGCATGTGGGATCTGCCCGGACCGGGGCACGAACCCGTGTCCCCTGCATCGGCAGGCGGACTCTCAAACACCGCGCCACCAGAGAAGCCCTTCCGTGCCTTCTTAATGACACACCTTGTTGCTCATCAGCACACGGGGGAAGGTGGAGGGAGGGGCTGGCTGGGTTCATCTTTAGTTTCTTTTTACTTTATACACACTGTACTGATTGAATCTTTATTGGGATATGGCTTTCACACAAAGTCAGGCAGCTCCGTGACTTCTTACGCACGCACGCACCCACACAACCACCGGACCCCCATCAAGATAGAGAACGTTTCCAGCCTCCCGTTAGGGTTCTGTCAGGTCCCCTCCGGTCTATATCCCCCCTCCCAGAAATAACCACTGTCCTGACTTTCAGCACCATGGATTCGTTTCCAGCCTCTTCCAAATGGAATCATGTGATATGAATGCTTCTGTGTCTGGCTTTTTTTCACTCAACAATAACATCAGTGAGATTCATCCATGGAGTTGGGGGTGTCAGTAGCTCGTTCCTTTTTCTCGCCGGGTGGTATTCCTTTGTATGGACAGACCACAGTTTACTTATCCACTCACCCACTGATGGCCAGCGGGTCAGTTCTGGTTTGGGGCTATTATAACTAATGCCATGGCGAACATTCTTGTACTTACTTTTTGGTGGACATAAACACTCATTTCTCTTGCATATAAACCTAAGGTGAGGATTGCTGGGTCAATAAGGCAGGGATGTTTAACTTTTAACAGAAACTACTGGGAATTCCCTGGTGGTCCAGTGGTTAGGACTCCATGCTTTCACTGCCAAGGGCGCTGGTTTGATCCCCGGTTGGGGAACTAAGATCCCGCTAGCCACACTGTGTGGCCAAAAAAAGAAAAAAAAGAAAAGAAGCTACCAAGCAGTCTTCCGAAGTGGTTGTATTTTGAGAATGTTTGAACAGGGGCAACATGGTTGGGCATCTGTATGGAAAGGCAGGCGGTGGGGGGAATGGATTAGAAAGGATGCATGGACTGGGCAGGGAAGGGGCAGAGGGACTAGGGTGCCCTGGTGTGGGTGCCGAGGTCTGAGCCTGCCCCTGCCAACAGGCCGCCTGATCTTCGACAACCTGAAGAAGTCCATCGCCTACACCCTGACCAGCAACATCCCCGAGATCACGCCCTTCCTGCTGTTCATCATGGCCAACATCCCACTGCCTCTGGGCACCATCACCATCCTCTGCATTGACCTGGGCACTGACATGGTGAGGCCCCGGCCACCCCCAGGCTCCGGGAGGGTAGGGTCCCCCCCATCCCCGACTTACCGGCCTCTCCTGCCCAGGTCCCTGCCATCTCGCTGGCGTACGAGGCCGCTGAGAGTGACATCATGAAGAGACAGCCCAGGAACCCGCGCACTGACAAGCTGGTCAATGAGAGGCTCATCAGTATGGCCTACGGGCAGATCGGTGAGGACCTGCGGGCCCTGCCTCGCTCATGGCTGGGTGCCTGGTGCCTGGCCCACCGTGGGTGCTCAGAAACCTTGTGCCAAATGAGTGGAGTGAAAAGTAGGACCTGGTGCTGGAGGTTTGGAAGGAGTGACTTACAGAGGGGCGGTGGTCACCAAGGTGGGGCTGGCACAGGTGGAGGAAAGGCCCGGGGCTGCACCCGGGGAGCACGTGGGATACTGAGTGGCAGATCAGGGCTGGCCCCAGGATGGCCACTCCCCTGCTCCACCCGCCACCATGATGGGAAGGACCAGTCAGCCTGTGAGCTCTCTGAGGGCAGGAGTGAGCCCCACGCCCTCCTGCCTTCTCCATCTTTGCTGGAGGTGAGGTGTGCAGTCTTACAGGTGCTGAGCGCCCTGTTGCTGGGAGTGTCCCAGGAAGCAGAGGCTTGGTGGCGGTGGTCAGAGGCCTAGGGAGGTCATTCCTGCCTAGGGGGTCCTCAGGGGTTTCCTGATGTCCAGGTGGCCTGGCGCAGGTGGGAGGGAGCCTCCAGGTTCTCCCCTCAGGAGAACCCCGTCTCCAAGGTTCCTGCTCCAAGGGGCCCATCTCAGGGGCTCACCACCAGGTGGCACCCTCAGATGGCCCTCTGGGAGCTCAGCCCCGGATGATGTCAGGCAAGAGGACCGGGTAGCTCACCACCCTCGCAGTGTGGGTCTCAAGGGGCCTCAGAGGTGCCCTGGGCTGGCTGCCTGCCCCACCTGAGCCTCTTCTCATCTCCCTTCTCTCCTCCCTCAGGAATGATCCAGGCTCTTGGTGGCTTTTTCTCCTACTTTGTGATCCTGGCAGAAAATGGCTTCTTGCCTGGCAACCTGGTGGGCATCCGGCTGAACTGGGATGACCGCACCGTCAACGACCTGGAGGACAGTTATGGGCAGCAGTGGGTGCGTAGGGCTGGGTCCCACAGCATGGCCTGGGACCTCCCAGGCGGGGTCCCTGCCCACAGCATCCTGGGCTGGGGCGAGCCGTCCCAACCATGCAGGGGCAGCTTCCTACGATGGTCCCTCTGCCCCAGGGGCAGCATCCTCGCTGGACACAAGGGGCCTCTTGGCGCTCTTGGCCCAGCCCATCGTGGTCCTGGCCGCCGGCCATGCTGTCTGCCCCACCAGGCGAGACGCCTTTGCTGCCCGATTCCCCATCTCTGTCTGTGCCTTCAAAGCCCAGCTGGAGTCCCCTCAGGAGGCCCCCAGGATCTCTGGTCCACAACTGAGGTCACCATTACCCTCTCTAATTCCTTGTACATTTCCTGACTCTTCCCGTGGGGCTCTGAACTACAGAGGGAAGGCACGCCCCTTAGGGGATCCCATCTGTACAGAGTCCCCGCTTTGCCCTGGGGCCCTACGCAGGGGCGCAGACAAGGAGCACATGGGCCCAGGGTGGGGCCTGGGGCTGCGGCCACACTGACCGCCGACTGGCACCCGCGTCATCGCCCTTGCAGACCTATGAGCAGAGGAAAGTGGTGGAGTTCACGTGCCACACGGCCTTCTTTGTGAGCATAGTGGTGGTGCAGTGGGCTGACCTGATCATCTGCAAGACCAGGAGGAACTCCGTCTTCCAGCAGGGCATGAAGTGAGGGCTGCGGGCGCCGGGCTTGCTCTCCATCCCACCCCGTGTCTGTCTGTCTGTCTGTTTCAGTTTTGCCTCTGAGTTGATTTTCTCTCCAGTGGTCACATCTATCTTGGATTCTCTGTCTGTCTGTCTCTCTCTCTCCATACGTGTGTGTGCACACTGCTGGGGTGTCCCTGGTCCCTCTCCAGATCTGCTTTATCTTTTTCTTTGGCCGCACGGCATATGGGATCTTAGTTCCCCCACCAGAGATGGAACCCTGCAGTGGAAGCACAGAGTCCTAACCACTGGACCGCCAGGGAATTCCCGGCTGTCTTTTCATACCCCTGCCTGTGTGTCACTGTCTCTGTCATTATACTTCAGTGTCACCATCTCCCTGGACCCGTCTGTGCCTCTCTGCCTCTTTCGGTCTCTATCTCTGTGTGTCTCCCTGTCTGTCTCTGTGCACCTGCCCTTGGCAGAGCCTCTGTCTCGGTGGGATGGGGGTGCCTGCTCGAGTTCTCGGGGTCCAGCCCTGCCTGTGCCTCCAGGAACAAGATCCTGATCTTCGGGTTGTTTGAGGAGACAGCCCTGGCTGCCTTCCTGTCCTACTGCCCCGGCATGGATGTGGCCCTTCGCATGTACCCTCTCAAGTGAGTGCCCCCTCCCCTGCCATGTACCACCTGCTCCGGGATCCTCCGGGGGGCCTTCCCTGCGGGACGCCCTCACAGGGGGGCGCTGTGCAGACCCCAGCCCACAGCCATGGCCCGGGCACCCCTCACCTTGGGCACGAAGGACCAGGGGAGCATTTTCCCAGTGCGCCCAGCCTGTCCTCTGGGACCCTGCCTGTGTGTGTCCGACCAGCCCCCAGCCCCGTCTCCGCCTCACACTGACGCCCTCCTGCTCTTTCGTCTCCGCAGGCCCAGCTGGTGGTTCTGTGCCTTCCCCTACAGTTTTCTCATCTTCGTCTATGACGAAATCCGCAAACTCATCCTGCGCAGGAACCCCGGGGGTGAGGGGCTAACTGGGTACAGGGGGGAGGCTGGGGGGACGGGACGGGGCAGCTGGAAGGGGAGGCGAGAGAGCGCTGTGTGACTGATACTAACCTCACTCTCTGTTTCCCCCCAACCCCTCCCTCCTGCGTCGTCTCTCCACCTCTTTGCCACTCTTCTCTCTTCCTGGCTCTCTGGGCCTCCTCCTTTCTGTGTCTTTCCCTGTGTCTCTGCCCCTTTTGGTTTCTTTCTGTGCCGCTGTCTGTCTGTCCGTCTCTGCTTGTGCTTCTCTCCGTGCCCGTCTCCCTCTCGTCTCTGTTTCTTTCCTCCTTTGTCTCTCCAGGTTGGGTGGAGAAGGAAACCTACTACTGACCTCAACCCCACCACATCACCCGTCTCTACCCTGCCCCTCAAGCCCAGGACAGCCCACTCCGGTCCCCCTCATTTTGTATTCTGGGGGGAGGGGCCCTCTCTCCCATGGGCCCCGCCCCCTCAAGTTATCTCCCGCCTCCCTCCCCCTCTTCCCCCTCTGGCTGGCTTCTCTCCCCGCCCCCGCCCCGCCCCGCCCCGCCCTCTGCCTCTCTCCTCTCTCTTGTGTGTCTGTTCCTCTCCCTCTCCTCATCCCTGCCACCCAGCCCCCTCCCTGGGCTCTTTTTTACTCCCCCTCACCCCCTGGCTGACGCCGTCTCTGGTTCTGGACAATTATCAAATATATCAGTGGGGACAGAGAAGCCGCGTGTGTGTGTCTTGCTTGCTTTGTGGACCCGGGGTGTGGGCAGGACGGTGTTCCCTGTGCTGGCACCCGTGGCTGGGTGATTCACAGAACCCCAGGAATTTAGCCTGGCATGAGCTTGGGAGTCATGGAATCTCAAAGTCATCAAATCATGGAGTTGTAGCCCCACAAGGGTTAGAGTGAGAGCACCTTGAATTCGCCAGGAGATGGGATCATGGGATCAGAACAGGGGAGAGGAAGGGAATCAGACTCTGGATCCTCTCATATTGGAGAGGTACCCGGGGAGGCGATGATGCTAATGGTTCATTGAACTCCCACCCTGTGCTGTCCTCTCCTAAGCACTCTACGTGTGTTAGCTCACTCAATCCTCACAAGGCACAGAGAGAGAAAGTGACCTGCCCAAGGTCACGCAGCTGAGAGGTGACAAATCTGGGATTTGAACCTAGGCTGTCCAAGCTCTAAGTCACTATGCTCTTCTCTCTCTTTTCGTTGAGATAAACTTTCATATAGTGACGTGCACAAGTCTCAAGGACACAGCTAAATGATTTAAAAAATTACTTCCATGTAGCCACTAGCCATAAAGTTCTCTCGTGCCCCTTTTCCAGTCAGCCCCCCTCCAGAGGTAACTGCTGAACTGCTTTCTGTCACCATCGTTTAGTTGTACCAATTCTTGGACTTTGTAGAAATGCAGTCTTACAGCATGCTGTCTCATGTGTCTGGCTTCCTGTCCTCCACACCATGTCTATGAGAGTCATCCACAGTGTTCCATGTATCAGTAGCCTGCTCTTCTTCATTGCTGCGGAGTTTTCCACTGTGTGACTATTACACGATTTGTTGATCCATTTTCTTGTTGATGGACATTTGCTGTTTACACTTTGGAAGCCTCTAGGAAGAGGCACATTCTAGTAATATCCTCTGATGACACATGTGTGCATCTCTGTTGGGTACATGCCTAGGAATGGAATTGCTGATTAGGGGATAGACAGTGTTTATCTTTAATAGAAATAGCCACACCCCTTCCAAAGCTCTTGTGTCATCAGCATTCCAGCAGTGTATCAAAGTTACAGTTGCTCCACATCCGCGTCAACACTTGCTATTGTCAGTCTTTTGAATTTTAGCCCTTCTGGTTGGGCAGCTCTACCACTTCCCTCAAGGCAGCCTTTCTAACACAGCCCAGAGATTGGAGTGAGAGGAAGGCCTGGGCTGGTCCCGGGCCTGCCTGCCTCCCAGCACAGGTGTCTGGGTGGTCGGGATGCTGAGAGTCCACCTGAGTGTGAGTGTGTGCACATGCCCACTGCACAAGGCGATGCTGAGGAGGAGTGCCTGAATCTGAGGGGCAAGGCAGTCAGAAGGCAGCGGCCATGTGTGCCAGAAACGCCTGTGATGCCCAGGGCAGAGCCCAGTCCGGTAAGGGTTACGTGAGCCCGGACCTCCCCTGGGGAGGCCAGAGAAACTATTCATCAGGTACAGGTAAGAAACACTCCCATAGACAGGTGGGCAATCTGAGGCCCAGAGAGGGCAGGGACTTCCTTGAGGTCACACAGCAGAAAAATAACCCAGGTTTCTGTGCTAATGTCCTGTGCTAATGTCCTCCTACCCTCCCAGCTCCACTACCTCCAGGGGTCCAAGAGGCAGGAAGGAGGCCTCAGGTGGAGGGACGACAGGGCCAGGGCCCATCTCTCATAATCTTTTCAGGCACCCCCTTATCTCCCACCATCCCCCTAATTCAGGGCCCACTTGCCACAGGTCCCTTCTCCCCCAGTCTCCCCTCATCCCCCTGTCTCATGGATCTTCCCATCTCTCACAGTATCTCCATCTTAGGGCCCCTCCTCCCACAATCTCTGTTTCAAGGGGCTCCTCCCCCACATTGCCCCTACACCAAGACCCCTCAGAATCCCCTGATTCAAAGTTCCCGTCCTGCCCCACTCAGAGGGTTCCTCTCCAACAGTGTCCTTGCCTCTGGACTCCACCATCCATGGCCCATGCCTTTTGACACCTCCAGGACTTTGCCTGTTACGTCTTCTGCTCAGAGCACGTACTGGCGGGTTATGAGTGAAATCACTTTTATTCGTGTTCCTATGAGGAAGCCCCAAAGCCCTCATAACAAAAGTCAAACCCCAATTTCCCCAGGTCGGCCCTGGAAGAAGGCAGCTGGATCTCTGCTTCCAACTCTCTGCTCCCCAAGATTCATCTTCCTCCTGGGGGCTCTTCTGGTTACCCCTGCTGCTCCCATCACTTTGAACTCAGGTGGTGCTACCCCATTAATGCTCTGGGCTAACTGTGGACTCACAGCCTGCCTCCCCTTGATTTCCTGAAGCCCAGCTCGACCCAAGTGGGAAACCTGAACAAACTTCTACTAAAAGCCTGGGGCTGACAAAGAGGAAGTGAATGGTAACTAGCCAACCTGATCTTCAAAGTACGGCTCATTCGGTTTCAGCTTGGGACCCCCCTGCCACGCGCACACAGGTGGCCTCCCTCCTATCGCTACACCATCCCCTTCGAGAGGGTCATCTTCCCCACCTTGTGGGGATGCCCTCCAGCAGGCCTCAAAGCCCAAACCCAAAAGGAATGTGATCCTTGGAAGACAGAGTTGGAGTTAAGAGTCACCTGGATCTCCCAGGTGAGTATTCTCCTTCAGCTCCACCCAACCTTGGAAAATGAGGTCCTCAGTCTGTGTAAGGGATCCCAGGCTTCCCAATACTTCCACACACAATTCTTGAGGCATGCTGGTGCACCCTTCTTTCCCACAACTCACTCAGGGGCAGGGGCAAAGACTGAGAGAACTATGGCTGTGAGAGCTAGGGGAAAGAAAGGTCCATGTCTCAGATGCCAGCCACTCTTTGGGACATCCAAGGGGCCAGCAGCCCCTAGTAAGTTACTGCTAAGTTTGAGAAGACTGAACTCTAGAAATAATCATAACAGTCATGATAATGTAGTGGCAATAACATGGACTACCATTTATTGAGCAGTTATAAAATATCAAGACTCTTTCAAGCACTTTACATGGACCATTCAACTCCATCTCAACCCCATGAGTGTGGTACAATTACAGGGACAAAATCGGACTACAGGTCGGATCTGTTTCGTTTACTTTAACCTTTGCTTCTCATTTGCTTTTGTTCACTAAAAGGATACTGTCTATAGGGAACCCTGCCCCTCTGCTTGAATGTTAAACCAAAGTGCCTTTGTTCAGGGAAACATCCTGACCCTGTCCACCTGTGAATGGCTGCAAGAAAGAAGAAATTAACACATCCCCTCCCTGAGGCTGGCCATTCCAGGAGATATCTGCAAGACTTACGGCCTTTTTACTTCACTTCCTCACCTCCTCCCCTTCTCTGTTCTATAAAAGAAACTGGCATCCAGACCCCAGTCAGATGGTCTTTTTGAGACACTAGTCCGCCATCTTCTCAGTCTGCAGGCTTTCCAAATAAAGTCGCTATTCCTTGCCTCAACACCTCATCTCCTGATTTATTGGCCTGTCCTGCGGCGAGCAGAGCGAGCTTGGACTTGGTAACAGTACCACCAGGATCTTCACTGTCCAGTTGAGGACACCGAGGTTCAGGGAGGTGATGAGGTCAACACAGCCTGAATTTTGACTTCTGACCCCAGAATCCCAGCTCTTTTCGTTATAGCAACTCCGTCTTTTAAAAATTCTCACCCCTTCAATAAAACTAGAAGAAAATAAAATGAAAAAAAACTCAACCCTTTCCTTTCCCCCACTTCCCTCCGTCCTATCCAAAGCAGGGGCATCCCTAGGTCCCTAACCCTAACCCATTCATCCTTGGGAGCCCAAGGGTTGTGGGGGGAGCTTTGCCCCCTACCTTAGATGCACCCCCCTCCAGCAACCATGGCCCCATCACTAGCCTCTTGAAGAAGGAAGAAATAGATTCCCACAAATTCTCTACAGTCTCGCTATTCAAAATGTGGGCCATGGACCAGAAGCATCAACATCACCTAGAAACTTGTTAGAAATGCAAATGAATAGTCTCACCCTAGATCTTCTGAGTCAGAACATCTGCGTGTTTCAGCAAGTGTTTTCTTCTATACCTTCTAGAGTCAGAATGACAGCTCTACACGGCCACCATCGTACCCTGCACAGGGGAGTACACAACGTTTTCTGCCTTTAGAGCTCCGGCTTCTGACTTTAGAGCTCGCATAACGCCCTGACTCCAGACAACCCACCTTTCCCACAATGCCCAGAGGCGTCACTTTACGCGACTACATCTCCCAAGGTGTTTCGCGAGCCATACCACCATCATGGCGCCCACTCTCTCCGACATCATGGGGACTACAACTCCCACAATGCTCGGCGGCAAAACAACCGCCCACAGAGGCTCCAGACCGGCGCCACGTCCGCTCCCGCTCCGCTGGGTGAGGCCAGGCTCGGGCGGGTCCCGCGGAGTGTGCAGGGCCCTGGGTTCGTTACAGCGGTTCTTTCCCTCATAGCACAGACATGGCGGCCGAGAAGGACCAGCAGAAGGATGCCGAGGTGGAAGGGCTGAGCGCCACGTGAGCAAACTGGATCTAGCCCCCCTGACCGAGACCCGGGAGTCCTGGTCCCCCGCCCCTTCCTCCCTGGGGTCCTAGGAATCCCGGCCTCCAGACACATGAGTCTGGGCCCCTGGTGTCCTCTTCGAGGACTCTGGAGTCTGGGTCCTCAGCCCCTTTCTCCCCGGGGATCCAGGAGTCTGGGACCATATCTTCCCCAGAACCCCGGAGTCCGGCCCCCCTCGGTCCTCTTCTTGCTCGAGGGTCCGGGTTCCATCCCGGTCTATCGCTGACCTGGCCCCGCACCCACCAGGACCCTGCTGCCAAAACTGATTCCGTCCGGCGCGGGCCGTGAGTGGCTGGAGCGGCGCCGTGCGACCATCCGGCCCTGGGGCTCCTTCGTGGACCAGCGGCGCTTCTCGCGGCCCCGCAACGTGGGCGAGCTGTGCCAGCGCCTCGTACGCAACGTGGAGTACTACCAGAGCAACTATGTGTTCGTGTTCCTGGGCCTCATCCTGTACTGTGTGTGAGTGCCTCTCCGGCCCGGCCCCGCCCTCAGCATTCGGCCCCTCCTCTCACTGGCCAGGCCCCGTCCCCATGGGGTAGTTCTGGTCCCTACTCCCGCATCAGCCTGGCCAGGATTCAGTGTGACCAAATGTGACCTAGACTTCCCCGGCCCCAAGGACGTAGCCTGTCATCCGCCAGTGTAGAAGGTCAGGGCCTCCGTGTCGGGCCCAGTCCCAGCTGCCTGACGCATGCCTCCCTGCCCTCTTCCAGGGCGACATCCCCCATGCTGCTGGTGGCTCTGGCTGTCTTCTTTGGCGCCTGTTACATCCTCTATCTGCGCACGTTGCAGTCCAAGTTTGTGCTGATGGGTGAGAAATCCCCTGCCCTCCTCAAATCCTGGTCTCTTGGAATGCAAGCCTTTGACTCCAAACCTAAGTCCTTGTGAACCCAAGTCTGCCCAAGCCTAGATCTACACTAGATCCCCCAAACTCAATCCCTTAAAGTCTCAGACACACCAGATGCTTCCACCCACTCTCAGCCCCCCAAATTGCTATTCCCCAAGCCCAGAAGATATCCCAGAACCCACCTCCACCTGCTCCTGTCCCTTAAACCTCCTCCTTCCCTCTCCCTCCTCCCTTACCTCCTGCCAAAGGCATGAGCTGCAGGTACCCACATTGGACACCAGGTGGCGACCTTACACTGGCTTATAGCTGGGCTCCCCTTTCCTGCTTCCTGGGGTGGAAGTGGAAAAATCTTGGGACTTCTCAGAGAGGAAAGCTGAGGCCTGTGGCTCATGTGGTCCCAGACTGGCACCAAGCACCACTGAGAAGAAAGAGGGGCCTGAGTTCCCGAATAGGGGAAGCTCAAGGTTTGGAGGGGGGATAAGGGGGAATTGGGATCAAACAAACAGGTAGAGCTAAGACAGAATCCTTCAGAAGCCTGCCAGTTTTGTACATGACAAAGGTGGGCTGGGTGGAGGGGCATGTCGGGCAAGCCCAGGGCATGGAGGGAGCGCCTGGGGCATAGACATGACGTGGCTTCAGCCACTGCTGCCACCCCTTGTAAAAAATGACGAAGAACAATGATCCACGGGTTTCCATCCGAGGATACAGAGGACTGACTGTATTGTTTTGTGAAATCATCCAGGGACTTCCCTGGCGGTCCAGTAGTTAAGACTCCAAGCTTCCAATGCAGGGGGCCCAGGTTCCATCCCTAGTCAGGGAACTAAGATCCCGCATGCCGCACAACACGCCCCCCCCCAAAAAAAACAAATGAAAGAAAAATCAATCATCCAGTTTCTCGGTCAGCCACAAATCAAATCCAGTTCTTGTGGAGTAATATGCAGACTCAAAAGATACATCCACAGCCGGGGCTTCCCTGGTGGCGCAGTGGTTGAGAGTCCGCCTGCCGACGCAGGGGACACGGGTTCGTGCCCCGGTCCGGGGTTCGTGCCCCAGCAGAGCGGCTGGGCCCATGAGCCACGGCCGCTGAGCCTGCGCATCCGGAGCCTGTGCGCCGCAACGGGAGAGGCCACAGCAGTGAGAGGCCCGTGTACCGCAAAAAAAAAAAAAAAAAAAAAAGATACATCCATGGGTCAGACTTGGCCCTTGGGCCACCAGTTGGAGACTCTAGGTCTACGGGAGTGCAGGTTGGAGCAGGAGAGCTGTAGTCTGGGGAAAGAGAGGCTGGGAGCTTCCTAGTAGGAGTGGGGTTGGAGGGTGGCGAGGGGGCTGAGGAAGGCCCCTTGTATTCCCACGGACAGTGGGTAGGGACGTTGGAGACATGGGTGGGGCCCATGGACTTGGAGGCCCTTGGCGCTAGGAGTTTAGATCCTGAGGCTCCCGGACAATCTGGTGTCTTGTGACACCAGATTGGTGGTGGTGGGGGTGGGGGGTATCAGGGGTTACTCTGGGAGAGGGCATGAGTATCAGAACAGCTGCCCCAATGCCGTCTGCCCCCAGGCCGAGAGGTGAGCCCAGCCCATCAGTATGCTCTGGCTGGGACCGTCTCCTTTCCCTTCTTCTGGCTGGCTGGCGCGGGCTCCGCCGTCTTCTGGGTCCTGGGTGAGTACAGGGTCTGGGTAGCGCTGTGGGCAGTGGGGGTCAGGTGAGGCAGCCAGGCCCTGAACTGCCTGTTTTCCTGCAGGAGCCACCCTCGTGGTCATCGGCTCCCACGCCGCCTTCCATCAGGTGGAGGCCGTGGACGGCGTGGAGCTGCAAATGGAACCTGTGTGAGGCGGCTTCAAGGACCTGCCAGCCTCCCGGGCCAGCTGCCCTGTCCCCGTTCACCCCCGTCCTGCTCGGCTCTGCAGGTCTGGCCAAAGGCCCCCTTCCCATTACAAGCCCAGGGAGGGACTCCAATTTTGGAAATAAAACTGTTAACAGATGTTCAGCTAATATTCTCCCAGGGTCTTCTGGGGGTCTGTGCTGGGTGATGCTGGGATCCTGCAGAGGCCAAGAAGGTGGGGAGCGAGTGGGCCACGGGCATGATGGAAGGAGGGTGGTGGACAGTAAACAAGATGGATAACAGATGTGATAGGACGGCCAGTGATGACAAGTTCTAAGGAGGAGAAAAGAGTATGCAGGGGCCCCCGAGACCACCCCCATATTCGGTGATTTGCTAGGAGGACTCAGGACTCAGTATCTAAGTTGTACTCACAGATGCGATTTTTTTTTTTAAGCTAATGAATTGCCACTTACTGGGGCTTTATTTTATTTTATTTTTAATTTATTTATTTTTGGCCACGTTGAGTCTTCGTTGTCGCGCGCGGGCTTTCTCTAGTTGCGGCGAGCAGGGGCTACTCTTCGTTGCGGTGCACGGGCTTCTCATGGCGGTGGCTTCTCTTGTGGAGCACGGGCTCTAGGCACGCGGGCTTCAGTAGTTGTAGCTCATGGGCTTAGTTGCTCTGCAGCACGTGGGATCTTCTCAGACCAGGGATCGAACCCCTGTCCCCTGCATCGGCAGACAGATTCTTAACCACTGCACCACCAGGGAAGTCCCCAGATGTGATTTATTATCATGAAAGACTATGAAGCAAAATCAGCAAAGGAAAAAGGCACATGGGGCGAAATCCAGAGGAAACCAGGCACAAGCCGCCCAGAGTCCTCTCCCAGTGGAGTCACCTGGATTGAGTGTAATACCCCCAGCAGTGAAATGTTGTCCTTGGGGAAGCTCATCAGAGACTTAGTACCCAAAAGGAAAGCAGTTTTTCAGAATAAACAACATCGTTTGCACCAACAGTTTAGACACGAGAGCCACTCTTCCAGGAAGTGGTGAGAACCGTGCTGAAACCCAGGTTCCCAGATACCAGCCAAGGGCCACTACGCAAGCAGGCCTCTCTAAGGACAGCAGTCTTGGGCCTACTCTGTTAACTCTTCCTCATAGAGAAAGTTCTGGAGATGAGTTATAGTTTAAAGAAGACCTCCCTGAGATGCTGTTGAATGAAGACTTAAATTGAGTGAGGGAGCCGCCGCAGATCTTTTGGAGGAAGGATGTTCTGGGCAGAGGAAGCAGCAGGTGCAAAGGCACCTGCTGTGCCCGGAGGTTTGAGGAACAGCGAGGAGGCCGGTATGGCTGGAGCAGATGGGGGGTCGGGGGGGCTTTGGTTTTCCTGAGTGAGGTGAGAGTGACACAATCTGCTTTTCATTGTAACGTGAAGGCTGCCGTGTGGGACCGCTGACAAAAGAGAAGTGCACGTGGTAGGGAAAGCACTTGGCAGGTGTGACAGCAAAGTGAGGTGACAGATAGGGTCTGAAAAGCTACTTCAGATGGCGCTGGTCTGGGGGCGCTCTCCAAGGAGGTGGCATTTCAGTGAGCTCTGAGGGAGGCGGAGCCAGCCACAGGAAGAGCTGTGGGCCCAGTGGCCTAAGCAGAGGTACAGCCAGTGCCCAGGCCTGGCAGTGCCTTCCCCCGGCCTCCCCAACTTCGTGTCTCCATCACCAAAACTCACCGGTTTATCGTTCATTCAGCAAGTGTTTATCGGGGGCCTGCTGAGCGTTCAACATTGTTCTGGAATCCCGTCACGTACGGTGGCCACCAGCCACATGTCGCTGAGTACTTGAAACATGGCTGGTCCAGATTGAGATGTGCTGTGAGGGTAAGATACCCACCAGATTTCAAAGACTTAGTAGGAAAAGGGTGTAAAATATCTCGTTAATAATTGTGTATATTGGTTATGTGCTGGAAGGATAATCTGTTGCATATGCCAGGTAAATTATTATGTTCACCTTTTTCTTTTACTTTTTAAAATGTAATTCGGTAGAAAACACAGGGGACTTCCCTGGCAGTCCAGTGTTTAGGACTTTGATCCCTGGTCAGGGAACTAAGATCCCGCATGCCGCGCGGCACGGCCAGAAAAAAAAAAAAGAAAAGAAAGAAAATACAACATTACATCTGTAGCTCATATCCTGTTTCTACTGGACACACTGGCTTAGATGCTGGGGAACCAGCAGTGCCACAAACAGACGTAGGCCCACATTCATGAGCCAAGCAACAACCAGCAGGAAGCTCTCAGCAAAGCCAACGAAACAGGTGAGGCTGGAGGGTAGCTGGGGAAGGAGGGACTCGCTTAGAGTGGAGGGGCAGGGCCTTGCTGAGCAATGAGGAGGAGATTGCCCCTCAGAGGTCTGGGGGAAGAGTATTCCAGCCAGAGGGAACTGCAAGTGCAAAGGCCCTGAGGTAGGACCTGCCCAGTGACAAGGCAACACTGTGGCTGGGGTGAAGGGAGTGACATAGGAGATGATGGTGGGGAGGATGTCGAGGACCAGATGAGGCAGGACCTGCAAGCCACGGGAGGGCTTTGGATTTTAGCTTAAGGTAATGTGGAACTGTGGAAGGCTGGCTTTTGAGCAGGGGAGGGACAGGGTCAGGTGTGAACGTTGGAAATATCTCTCTGAGGGACTTCCCTGGTGGTCCAGTGATTGGGACTCCACGCTTCCACGGCAGGGGGCACGGGTTCAATCCCTCATGGGGGAACTAAGATCCTGCAAGCCGTGCAGCACGGGCAAAGAAAAAAGAAGAAGAAGAAGAAAAAGAAATATCCCTTCGGTGTCGTGTGGGGGATGGGCTGGAAGGAGTGAGACCGGGGAGGATGAGCCAGGTTGGGGAAGATGAGGCAGGAACGTGGAACGGAAAGGACGGACGGGAAGGCAGATTCAGGAAGATGAGGGTGGGCGCTTGGCGACTGACCTGCATCGGAGCTGAGTGGGAGAGAGCAGGCAAGGGTTACCCCCGCACTTCTGGCAAAATGGGAACATTAGGGGGCTTGGGTGTCTGGGACCACTCTGTTCCCAGTCACCAGGGGCGCACTTCCAGTGGCTGCCACCAGAGGGCAGAAAAGGGCTTCCTCCAGACCTTCTCCAGGGAGGGAGCCAGGGATGGACTTGTCCTGGCCGAGGAGACCTGGGGTGCCTGAGGAGGAGAGTCTACTCAGAGGCCAGGGTCCCAATCCCAACTTGGGGGTGGCAGAGGGCATTTAGTTTGTTAATCCAGCTGCCAGTATTCCCAGGGGAAACTGCCCTTCGGGGTGGGTGGTCACTCCGTCCAGTTTCCACTGCAGGGCCTGGAGTCAATGTGGTCAGGCTGACTTGTTTGGAGGTGACAGAGGCCGGGGGCCCAAGGACCTGGGACTGAGATCCCTGGGGCAAGGGGTCAGCAGCCTGGGTCTGGGGGTTGGTGGTGGGAGGCTGAGACTCAGGCCAGAGGCCTAATCTGGAGGTGACTAACTCCAGGTCCCTAACTGATGTGGAGACCAGAAGCTTCCATGGGGGTGGGCAGAACGGGGTGGGGGGTCACTTCCCCCTCTATCCCTTCCTGAATGACCTTGGGGTGGAGAGTTTTGGTTTTGGGAAAGAGAAACTGGGGGCTTGGTGTCTCATCAGGGGACCAAAAGTCTGGTTGTCTATTTTGGTGATAGAGGCTGGGGGTCCAGTTAGCTGGTTGGAGTGACAGATTGGGGCTCTGGTTGTCAACTTCATGATTAAAGAGCCCATGGGCCCAGGTTTGGGGTGACAAGGGATCTACTTGTCCAGTGTAGAGTGACAGAGTCAGGGAGTGCCTGCACCTCATTCGGGGTGTCAGACTGGCCATCTGATTGTCTTGTTTGGGGTGACAGCTTGGAGTCCAGTCTCTGGTTTGGGGTAATAGAAATTGGGGATCTTTTATCAACTTTGAGGTTATTTATCTAGCTTGGGGTGACAGACTGGGATTCCTGAGGACACTGGGAGTCCAGGGCCCTAGTTTGGGACGACAAGGTAGGGTGTCCCCTGGGCTGGAAGCAACCTGATCGGGGTCTGATTGTTTCTTGAGGTGGCAGAGACAGGCAACACTGTCTGGTTGGTGGTGACAGAGCCTGGGGATCCTGTTGTGTAATTTGGGACACCAGAGATTGGGGGGTTCTCTGCCCAGTGTGAAGTGACAGCAACTAGGAGATTTTTTTTTTTTTTTTGGACATTTGCTTTTCTTTTTTGGCTGTGCCACGCGGCTTGTGGGATCTCAGTTCCCCAACCAGGGATTGAACCCCTGGGCCAAGGCAGTGAAAGCACCAAATCCTAACCACTAGACCGCCAGGGAACTCCCTAGGAGATGATTTTTTTTAGTTTGGAGAATGTCTGCTTGTCCTGTTTGAGGCTGAAAACACTGGGTCTAGTTCTCAAATTTTAAGTGACAGATTTAGGACTCTTTTGTGTGGTTGGGAGTGACAGAGACCGGAGTTGGAGGTGTCAGATACTGGGGTTCTTGTCAAGGTTGGGGTGATGGGGACTACTCTAGTCTGGGGTGACAGACCGGGGGTCTTATTGTCTAGTTTTCGGTGACCAAGACTGGGCCCTGGAGTTTCCTTAGGGGTATCAGATATGGCGTCTAATTTTGGGGGGTGACAGAGTGATAGTCTAGTTGTTAGGTTGAGATATCAAAACCCTGAGGTTTGGGATATCAGATTGAAGTTTCAGTTTCTAGTTTGGAGCAACAGAAATTGGGGGTCTGGTGAACTCCACTGGGGTGTCTGAGACTTGTGGTCTGGTTATTCCTTTTGGGGTGCCAGGAACACAAGGCCGATTGTCTAGCTTGGGGTTATAGAGACCAAGGGACTGGTTGTCTAGTTTAGGGTGATGACACTGGGGTTGGGGTGCTGGTCTGGGGTGAAAGACATTGGGGTGACCTTTTGGCGAGTTTGAAGAAGCGGACAGTACAGGTCTGGTTGCCTCGTTTGGGTGACAGACTGACTGGGCTCCTGTTTGGCCTGGGAAGCAGAGACCAGGGATGCCGCTGTCATGAGATTTCAGAGGACCGTGGGGTGTCTTTGTTTAGTGTGAAGTGCCAGAGCCTGGGGGTCCAGGTGTCTAGTTTGGGACATCAGAAGTGAGGGTTCATGTGTCTAGATTGAAGTGGCAGAGACCAGAGGTTCTGGGATTCAGGACCCGGCTTGGGGTGACAGAGACTAGGAGGTTAGTTGTCTAGTTCGTGATGACAGAGATTAGGGATCGGTTGTCCAGTTTGGGATGAAACGACTAGAGCTCTGGGGTCTCATTTAGGGTGACGTAGAATGGGAGTTCGCTCGTCTAGTCTGGCATGAGCGGGACCAGGGGTCTGGTGGTCCAGTTAAGGATGACAGACCGGAGTTTGATTGACAAGGTGAAGGCTACACAGGCTGTGGGGTCAGGTCTCTAGTTTGAAGTGACATTTATGTACCCAGGTGCCCAAAGTGGAGTGACAGAGCCTAGAGGTACCGTTCTCTTGTTTCGGGGGGGAGGGGCAAAGACTGGGTCCCAGGGCATACTTGGGGTGTCAGAGACTGCGGGTTTGGTTGTATCCTTTTGTGGGGAAAACACTGGGTCCCAGGGACATTCAGTTGACACACTCTGGAGGTCTGGTTGCCTAGTTTTGTGAGACAGAGACTAGGGTTCTGGGCGTATTTGGAGTGACAGACTAGGGACATGGTTGTCTGGTTTTCAGAGGACAGATGCCATGGTCCCAGGGTGTATTGGAGGTGACAGAATGGGGGTCTGGTGGTCTAGTTCTGGAGATCAGAGACTGAGATCCCAGAGTATGTTTGGGGAGACAGACCGGGGTCTGATTGTCAGGTTTGCTTGGATATTGACTAGGATCTCAGAGAGGATTTGGGGTGGCAGAGATTGAAGTCTGTCTAGTTTTGTGGACCAAGGACGCAGGTCCCAGAGCATGCCTGGGGTGACAGAGCTTGGGGTCTGGTTCTAATTTCGTGTGACAGAGACTGAGGTCCCAGGGAGCATTTGGGATGACAAAGCCGGCTATGTGGTCGTCTATTTTGTAGGACTGAGAGACTGACATCCCAGGATGTTTTGGGGGTGACAGGCTGGTTAAGACCAGAGGTTGGTGGTATGGTCCGGGTGGGGGATTGGGTGCTCAGCTTGTTAACTGGTGGAGAGAGTTTGAGTGCTGGTTGTCTAGTTTGATGTTGCAAACTTTTTTTAAAAAATTAATTAATGAAATTGTTTTGGCTGCACCGGGTCTTTGTTGCAGCACGAGGGCTCTTCGTTGCGGTGCGTGGGCTCTAGAGCGCGTGGGCTCAGTAGTTGCAGTGCTCAGGTTTAGCTGTGGCATGTGGGATCTTAGCCCCCCGACCGGGGATCGAACCCGTGCCCCCTGCACTGGGAGCGCAGAGTCTTAACCACTGGACCACCAGGGAAGTCCCTGATGTTGCAGACTTTATTCATCCCTTGTCATGTTTGGGGTGACAGAGACTATAGGTCTAGTTGCCCAGATGGGGTGACAGAAACTGTTGGTCTTGTTTTCTAATTTGGGGTGATAAGGACTGGAGTCTTTTGTCCAGTTTGGGTTGACATTAATTGGGGTTCAGTTGTCCATGTGGGGGAGACAGGTACTGGGACCAGTTGTCTAGTTTGAGGTGATAAGACCAGGTGTCCGAGGTGACATGGCTGGGGGGATACCATCTCTCAGTTCCAGGTGACAGAGACTACCTGTCCCTGGGTCGGGAGCCAATTCATGTGAACAGTGGTTCCGTTTAGGGTGACAGAAACTGTGTGAGGCCAGTCATCTGCTTTGGGGTGATAGAGTTGGGGTCTCACAATCTATTTGGGGGTGATGGGATGGGGTGACTGAGATTGGGGGTGCTGGTGAATAGTTGGAAAGAATTTTTTTTAAGTCCTTACTGAGTTTGTTACAATGTTGCTTCTGTTTTATGTTCTGGTTTTTTGGCCCTGAGGCGTGTGGGATCTTAGCTCCCTGACCAGGGATTGAACCCACACCCCCTGCATTGGAAGGCGAAGTCTTAACCACTGGACCACCAGGGAAGTCCCCCTATTGGAAGGAATTGAGATGGGAGACTAGCTTGCCTCCTTTGGATGACAGAGACCAAGGGTACCTTGTTGGGGTGTCGGAGACTAGAGTTCTGCTAGTCTACTTTGGGATGACAGATGGGGACTCAGTTGTCTAGTCTGGGGAGACACAAACTGGGGATCCAGTGGCCCAATTTGAGATGACACACGGCATCATGGAGATTGGTTATATTTTCATACTAAGGGTCTGGTGCTCTGTTTGGGGTGGTGTGACCAGGGGTGTGGGGACCTAGTTTCCCATGTCAGAGATTAGAGTCCAGGGCCTAGTCTGGGGCATTAGGCCAGGAATCTGTGTAGAGGGTGGCAACACGGGGGCCAGCTGTGTAGCTTGGGGCACAGAGACTGGGGTTGTGGTTGTGCCCTTTGGTAAGACGGAAGGTCACCAGTTTGTCATTCCAGTCCTCTAGTTTGGGGTGCAGAGCCTGGGGGCGCGGTGCCTTCCAGATGCTGGGCCTCAGTGTGCTGGCACCTGAGCGCTCCTGGGGTGACTGAGTCAGGGGCCTCCTGTGCCCAGGCGTGGGGTCCCTGGACAAGTGTGGATTTCTGAGTAAGCGTGGCCTGGGTGTGGAGCCCCGTTTGGGGGTTACAGAAGCTGGGAGTCTGGGCATCTGGAACCCGAGAGGTCAGGACCCCAGGGCCCAGGATCCACTTGAGGGGTGCTTGATTGGGTTTGGGGACGTCTGTGTCACAAAGGGCCAAGGGCTTTCAAGGCTGGGATATCTCAACACATGGGCGTGGAGGTGATGGACACTGGGGCAGAGACACCCAGCGTGGGGAGGACAGGGCCCGAATGCAGGTCTGAGGTGGGGGGTGGGGTCTCTGAGGCTGGGGCACAGCGGGCTGTGGGCCTTTCTGGCTCGGGGCGGGGTTCAGCTGCCTTAGTCTTAGTCAAACACAACAGGGTCCTGAGGGTCAAAGTCTAGATTGGGGCACATGGCTATGGTGGTCAAGTGCATTGTTGCAGGTGATGAAAACTGGGGACCCAGGTCCCTACTTGTGGGGGATACTGAATTTGGGGTGACCGGAGCCCCTCCTGCCGAGTTCTGGTGCTCATGAGCCCACGTTCCTGACTTGGGTGCCTAAAGCCAGGCTCTAGATCTGCGACAGTGCAGACTTACACGGGGGCTGGAGGGGGCCCCGGAGGCCTGCATTAGTGCCGACAGCGGGGGCCCAGCTGGTGACACAGGAGGGGCCTCCTGGGGTGCTTCCCCTGTCAAGTCTGGCTGAGTCTGGAGACTCAGCTGCCCAGTTGAGAGTGACTGGTCTGGGGTTTAGTGGTGACCACACTTGGCAGCCCATATGCTCATTTTGGGGTCCTGTTGATTACTTTAGAGTGGACTGCAGTTTGAGGCTCGCTGAGCCTGGGTGTCCCACACCGTGGTTTGGGGGTATCTGACACTGGGAGGCTAGATGCCGAGCTTGTGGGTGACTAGCCGTGGGGTTCAGATGCTCTTCTGAGAGAGACTCGCTGTGGCTTTACCGACTGCGGGGCCTTGAAGGTAAACTTAGGGGTGAGACTGTGGTCTGCATTCTAATTTGAGGATTAGGGCTGGGGCCCTAAATGCTAAATTCGAGGTGACTTACCCTGGTGTCCAGATGGGAGGTTCTGGGGCTGGGGGACCCAGAGCCCTAGTCTGGGGATAGCTGAGGCAAGCTACTCAGATGTCTAGTTTGGGGGGGCCTCATATGGGCTGCCCAGATGCTGAGGTTGAGATGACCAACGGGGAGTCCTAATGCCAGTTTGGGATGACGGCTGGAGCCCAGGTGTCAAGTTTGGCAGTGACCCCCTCAGTCACCTGCAGTTGACTGTGTCTTCAGATGCCTCCCTGGGGGCTGGGGGTGGCTGTCATTCTTGTGTATCAGAAGCCTTGGACTTCCCTGGCGGTCCAGTGGTTAAGGCTCTGCACTTCCGCCGCAGGGGGCATGGGTTTGATTTCTGGTGGGAACTAGGATCCTGCATGCCGCTCGGCACGGTCCAAAACAAAAAAAAAAGCCTAGTTTTGGGGGGCATTTAAGAGGGGGGACTAGCTGCCTAGTTGGGGATTATTAAGAGTTCCTAATACTTACATACAATTTGGGGTTCACTGAGCCTCAAGGCCTAGTTGCCAAGGTTTGAGGCGACTGTCACTGGGCTTCCTTGTACCTGGTTTAGGGGTGATGGAGTTTGAAGTTGCCTAGTATGGGGGTGTCTGAGGCTAATCACCCAGGTACCTAGTTAAGGGTTGACTGACATGGCGGCTTAGAGCTTGGAGGGCCTAGATGCCTGGTTTAGGAGTGGCTTAATGGGGGTGGGTCTCAATACCTAGTTCGGGGTGAACTAACCTCAGGGCCCAGATGCTGAGTTTAGGGTTTGCCAATTAGAGGGGCTCTAATGCTTATTTCATTTGGGAGGTACTGAGACCAGGGGCCCAGTTGCCTATTTTTGAGGTGTCTCAAAGTCAGGTGTCTGTGAGACTGTGGCGATGGAGAGGTTGGAGGTTACTGCCCATGGAGGTTCCTGCTACTTATTTTAATGGTGACAGTGGCTATGAATCCATGTACACGTTTTGGGGCTGAATGAGCCTCGGGGCCTAGTTAACAAATTTGGGGGTGACTGTGGGTCCCTGGTGTCGCGATGGTGGGTAATTGGGCTGAGATCCAGAAGTTTGATCTGGGGAATAGAGGCTAGTTTGGGGCACCTGACTGTGGGGTTCACATCCCTAGTTTGGGGGTCACTGAGTGGAGGGATACAGAGGCTTGGCTTTGGGGGGGGGTTGAATTAGTCTCCTGTGGCTGGTAACAAACCAAGTGGCTTAAAACAGAAGAAATTTATTCCCTCGCAGTTGTGGAGGCCAGAAGTCCAAAATGAAGGTGTCGGCAGGGCCGCCATCCCCGCAAAGGCTCTAGGGGAGGATCCTTCCTTACCTCTTCCTGGCTCCATCTTCACATGGCCTTTTCCTCTGAGGCTTCTCTTCAGTCTTGGTCTCTTACAAGGACATCACCATCGTCACTGGATTTAGGGCCACCCCAGGTAATGCAGGGTGGTCTCATCTGGAGATCTGTCACTTAATGACATCTTCAAAGACTCTTTACCAAATAATGTCACATTAGCAGGTTAGGACATGGACATCTTTTGCGGGGCCATCACAACCCACTACAGGGGCGTTTGAGGCAGGCACCCTAAATTCTGAGTTTGAATCTTTCTGATTATGGGGTTCCCAGAGTTTATTTTAGGGTGACTGACCTTGAGGGTCAGCTCCAAATGCCTGACTAGGGGGTGCTTGGCTTCATTTGCCTACTTTTAGGGTAACAGCCTACGAGATACTAATGGTCAGTGTAGGGGTAACTGAAGGTTGGGGCCAGAGGTATAGTCTGAGGATCACTAAGCTTCAGTGTCGGAGTCCTGTCTTTGGAGATGTCTGAGGTTGGGAGGCTAGCTGCCTAGTTTGTGGGTTAACTTATTAAGTTCCTAACTCTTAGGGGAGGTGATGCGGAGGGAGCTCAGATGTGCATTTCAAGGGCAACTGATGGCGGGGTTCCAGATGGCAAGTTGGAGAGCTAGGAAAGCGGCTTGTTCAAGTCCCTGGGTTAAGGTTACCAACGGTTGGGTCCAGATGCACGTTTTGGGGGTGATGGTAGAGACCTAGGTGACTAGTGTCAAGGTGATTTGCTGGGGGGTTCCTGACCTTGTCTTAGTGGAAACTGAGTCTGGAGCCAACTGTCTAGTTTTGGGGGAGTCTTAAGCTGGGTGGGGCCCAGATCCCAAGTTTGGATTGATTGAGTCTGGGGCTCCAGTTGTCAAGATTGGAGTTACTCAGTTTATGGGCGACTGAATTTCAGTCCCATTTCCCCGTTTGTGTTGAGAACAGCATTCATGCCCTGAGTGGGGTGACAGCAGCTGGGGGCCCATTTGTCTAGCTCATGGGTGACTTATCTCAAAGTCCTGATGTTTGTTTAGGGTTCAATGAGGAAAGTCTAGTTTAGGTGTGCCAACTTTAGGGCCTCTGATGGTTAACTCTGGGATGACTGAGTCTGAGGGAATAAATGTCTACTTTAGGGGTGACTTGTGGAGTTACTTATTTTGGGGTGACTAATCTAAGGCCCATCTCCCTTATCCTGTGTCTTGGGCTGGAGGTTTGGGGTGAATGGGGCTGGGGCCCAGAACCCTCGTTTGGGGGTGTCTAGGGCTGGGCTGTGCGTAGAATACCTTTCTGAGTCTGGGTAACTTTATATGGCCTGGGATGACTCAGCTCAAGGTATGGATCTGATCCTAGGGGTCTCCAGTCTGCCTGGGGGTTTCTGAGAGCCGGTGGGGACTCACGTGCCTGGTTCTTGGGTTTCTAGCCGCCTCCTTTTGGGGAATCTGAGGCTGGGGCCCAGAAGTGCTAAAGACCCCATCCCCAGGTCTGGGCACCCCAGCTCCACTGCTGCCCCCAAGGTCGGGCCCCTCCTGTGGATCTTTTGGGAGGGGTGATCCATTTCGGGGGTGACCGATTTGGGGGTCACACGCCTGGCCTACGTAGTTCTGGAGGGCACTGAGGGGGCCCGGGCGGGGCGGGAGTGGGAGCCCTGAGGCGCAGAGCCGGGCTGCGGTCCCCGGGGTTGGCTGCGGCGGGGGTTCCCGCGGGAAGCAGAGCGCGGCGGGGCAGCCGGCGGCGGGAGGGCGAGAGCCGGAGTGACAGCAGAGGAAGAAAAATGGGCCGAGAAATCAGAGTGGACGCGCGAGGGGCGCGAGTCCGGGAGCGGGCTGCGGCGGCTGCGCCTCTGCCTCGAGGGACGCCGCCCGCGCGCCTTCCCGGGGCCCCCCGCCCTGGAGGCCGGGGCCGGTGATCCTACCCCTCCCCTAATTCCAACCCCGCGCTCCTCCCGCTCCCCGCCGAGTTCCCGTCCCACCCCTCCCGCGGTCCAGGTCCCCTCTCGCGTTCTACGTGACCCTGCCGAGCTCTTCCTTCCTCCAGGGAGTTCTATTTACTACGTCCACGCTCTCGCCCCCCCGCACAGATATCTTCCCCTCCCCAGGCCTGCTTTCTATCTGAGTCGTCCACGTTCTAAACCCTGCCTCCGCTGCTTAACTGCCTTCCCCTCCGCCTCCGACGCCCCCTCCTTCTTTTCTAAGTCTGTTCCCGCAATCCAACTCCCTCCTTCTTCAATCCCACCCCCCAGACTCTCTGCGCCCCCATCTCTTCCAAAGGTTCGAAGCGGAAATGGGGCGCGCGGCGGCGGCGGGGGAGGGGAGGGGCGGGGGCGGCGGCCAATGGAGCGGGAAGCAGGACAAATGAGGCCCGGCCCGCGCGGCCGACAGGCCCCTCCATCTTCCCATTAGCGCCTAATGGCCCCCCCGCCGCCGCCTGATGAAGATTTATCGGCCCCGGAACCCCCGCCCCCTCCGCCCCGGGCCTCCCCCTTCGCCCGGCCCGGCGTCCCCCGCCCCCGCCGCCCGGCCACCTGATGAAGCCGTCCGCGGGGCGGGAGGGGCTGCAGGAGCCCGACCGAGACGGCCCTCGCAGAGACCAAACGAGACAGCCAGACAGAGCCGCCCAGACGACGAAGAGAAAGTTCCGGGGACGCGGGAGTCAGGGACCGTGGGAGAGAGTTGAGGGAAGGGTCTGATCGGCAGCCCAGGAAGCCCCGCAACAGCGAATCGGCCCTTAATTCTCTGCCCAAGAGCCCGGGAAGGGAGTGGGCGTGGGGGTGGGGAGGGTCCCACCGAGGCTGGAGGAGTCAAGGCCTTCAGGGGCCCGAGGGGGAAGATAGAGCCAGGGTTCCGGAAACCTGGATCTGGGAGAGTGGTGGACTCGGGACCCTAACTCGGGGAACCTGGGAGGCCGAGGGCGCCGGGAGCCCGGACTCCTGGGCCCTGGGCTGGGAGCTTGGCAGTGGTGTGGGGGGGGCTGGGTTGGGAGGCCGCTGATTGATTTCTGTTTACCGGCTGTCCCCGGCGGGCGGAAGAGCGAATCGCGCCCCATCCATCTACAGGCTCGCAGCCTCCCTAATAAAAACATTTTACTCCTAAATGATCTCGAACTAATTAACTCAAAGTGTTAATTAAAGTTTGCGCAGACAGCATTGTCATCAGGGAGGGCGGAGGATCCATCTTCCTGAGAGAGAGACAGGGTTGGGGGGGCCGCATCCAGAGAGGAAGGGAGAGTTCCCCCTCCCCCTCCCACACTGATCCCACATCCCTGTCCGCTGCTCCCCTAGCTCTTCTCACAGCCTCCCCTGGTTTTCTCTGTCACTTCTTTTACCTGCCTGTGTCCCTTCCATCTCTGTCACCATGTCAGTCTCTGTGTCTGAGTTTCTGCGTCTCTCTGTCTCTTTATGATCTCTTACTGGAAGGCTGTCTCCCCACATTGCTCCCACTTCCCATTAATGGGGAGCCTTTATCCATGTGTCTGTGTGAGTCTTGGGGTTATGTGTGCAGACACATACGTGTGTCAGAATGTGTATGTGGACATGTGTGTATGTCAGAGGATACGTGTGTGTCAGAGTTAGTGTGTGCGAATGTGTGTTTGAGTCCAGGGGCAAGTGTGTGGACACCTGACTGTCGGGGTTTGTGTGCGGACACGTGTGTCAGGGCTTGTATGCACACAGGTATGCGTGAGCGCAGCAGCACATGTGTGTGTCTAGATGTGTGTGACCAGTGCTGACAGGAGGGCTGTGGGACTCTGGCACGGTGTCCCTGAGACCTCTGGGAGTCCCTAGGGACACAGCCAGGGTCCCCTTCCTGTCTCCCTCTGGCACAGGCAGCCTGGAGCAGGTCTGCAGGTCCGCTGGATAAATGAGTGACCAGGCGTGAACTCAACCGTGAACTCAGGTGAACTTGTGCACACATGGGTGTGCAGCCCCTCCCTCTGCCCCTGGACCCTGGACGGGGCCTCCTCCTCCACAGCCCCACTCTCCCCTTCCCCCTCATCCACAGCAGGCAGCCAGCCGGGCAAGGGAGCTGGGGCCAGGACAGGCCACCAGGCCATGGGCATCCGTTGGGTGGCTGGCTGGGCAGCCCCGGTGTGAGCTCATACATCAGGGCTGACAGGCTCCGAAAGCCCCGGAATTAAAACCTAAATCGAATATTGATCACCCGCTCCAGCCGTGGCGCTCACTACGGCCCCCCCCCAGCTCCCTCGCACTTGCTCCCTGCTCCCCTGCTCTCAGACGTCACCACTGTCCTGTCTTTCTCTTTCTTTCCTCCTCTCTCCCCTGCTTCTCCCCACCCTGGCCCCACTTGTTCTGGTGACTTGTCTCTGGCCCCAGCAGGTGCTCTCTCAGCCAGAGACAGAGAAAGGAACACCCAGAGACTGAGAGAGATTGAGAGACACACGGTCACAGAGACACGGGGATGCACAAAACAGACCCAGACACGAAATAGTTAAATGCAGACCCTCAGACAGACCCAGAGCAAGCAGCGCATAGAGACAAACCCAGGAAGACAGACAGACACACAGGCACCCACAGAGGAACACACAGGAAGTCACATATAGTCACACCCTGAAAGTCACATAGACACAGACACACAAAGATACTACACACAAGATGCAGATGGAGAAAGTTACACTCAGACGCCCACAGGCCGATAGACATGCACAGGCCCACAGAGTTACAACTACACACACAGGATCACATAGGCATGGGGTAGTGACACACAAAGACAGGCACAGTCACACAGCAAGTTACAACAACATAGGCAGAGTGAGACAGGGAGACAAAGTATTGTCATCCCTGCAAGGCAGATGGACAGACAGACTGAACTCCAGAATGACAGGAAGCACACACACATTCCCTGTCCTCCCATCTCCACTTTCTGACATAACCCCCACCCCCCCCCGACTCATCCCCAGGTGCCACCCCCCACTGCTGCATCCGGGCTCTCAGACCTCATCCCCCTGCTCCAGACCAACTGGGCAGCACCTTCCACGCCCCAGGGTCCTGGGCTGAGCCGGGAGGGGAGCTAGAGAAGTGGACTCCAGAGGGGCAAAAGGGCTTCTCCTCCCACAGGGGCAGGGCCAAGGCCATGTTGACCCTGCTGATCCAGGGATCCGAGGTCTCGGTCTCTGAGACCACCTGTGGGATGGAGGCCAGACAGTGAGAAGAACTTCCCTGGGCCGTGACGGCTGGGGGGCGACCCCACAGAGTGGGCAGGGGCGCCGCCCCGGCCCCCCCCCCCACCCCCGCAACCAGCCCCTGGCTTCCCGGCTGGGGCGGGTGGCGGTGGAGGCCGGCGGTGGCGGCTGCCGGGGAGAAGATGAATCTTTCATGAGTGATTTGCGGCCGCCTCTTCTCGTCCCGTGTTGTTTAATGTTTCAATTTGGGCGAAAGCAAAACATTCAATCAGGCGGATTAAGTACGTAATGTGCCTCATCGCTCAATCTGTCGCCTCCGCCGGGCAGCCCGCCAGGTGGGGGCGGTGAGGATTAGGAGGGGGTGGTGGGCAGAGACCCCGACCAGGGGAGCCCCGTCCCCAGCTCCGCTCCAAAGCTGTGCCTCGGGAAGCCCCTCAGCCTGGATCCCCTGCGAGGCCCAAGTCTCCCCCAGTCCTGGATCCAGCCTCACCCCTTCGTACCACTTTCTGCTCCATCCTGGGGTGTCCACTTGGCTTTGGGGGCCCTGGCTTCTCCATAACCCCCTGTCCACCTGTCTTTCTCTGTCCACCTCTTGTCTTTCTGGGTGTGCCTGCCAGTTTCTGTCAATTTGTCTGTCTATGAGTGTCTGCCCATCTCTTTCTCTTTCCTTTTCTCTATGTCAGCCTGTACTTCCTTCATCTCTCTCTGTCCATCTGATTTCTCTCTGCCTCCTTACTGGGTTTTCTCTTCTTCTTTACATCTCCCTTCTTTAGATCGACCCGCCATCCCTCTGTCACACTGTCCTTCTGTCCTCATGGCTTCTGTCTCTGTCTCTCGTGCTATCTGTATCAGAGTCTTCCCACTAGCCCAGCCTCTCTCTGTCCAACAGCAGTCTTTCTGTCTCCCTTACTCAGTGCCCACTGTCTATGGGCAGACCCCCCTCTGTCCCCCATCTTCCCCTATCCCTTTCTAATTTGGCCCCTGTGCCATGTCCTCTCTCTCCTCTCTCTCTTTCGACCAGGATCTCAATCCTATCTGCCTGACCCTTGCCCCTTTATCTGCCTACTTCTCTGTCCTGTCTTCACCTCTGTTCCCATGTCCACCTGTTTCTTTGTCCCCATCTCTCAGTTTCTGTCTCTCTGTCTCTGCTCCCATTTGGGTCTGTCCCTCTGCCTTCCCTTCCTGGGGTTCCTTGACCTGTCAGCTCCCTGTCCCTCGGCTGGCCTAATCCCCATGTCCACTAGGGGGCAGCAGGTACAGGCTTTTCTGGTGGGGAGGCTGACCCGATGGCTGAGGAGCTTCCCAGCTGTCCCACTGCCTGTCTGCAGACCATCCCAGTTCAGGAGTGTCCAGGCCAACCGGCCCACTCCTCCCTCAGACCCAGAAATCTGGGTCTCCACGCCCTCCTGCCTCAGACCTAGGACCCCAGCCCCCCAGCCTCCTCCTCCCTCAGACCCAAGCATTAGGGTCCCCAGTCACCTTCTGTCTCAGAACCCAGGGGTCCTTCCTCCCACCCCCTCTTTCCTCCCTTCCAGGCAGGCTGTGACCTGCTCAGGGCTAAATGGAGATTTCAGCTGGGGGACTGACAGGCACTAAGCAGAAATGTTGTCACCACTGCCTGCTGCTGAGACCCACGGGGCCGCAAGGCCAGGGCCCCACAGCGTGTGCAGGCTCGGGAACAGGGACACACACAGATGATTCCAGGAAACACACAAGTAATAGGATTCCGTCATAACATGCAAGGGCACACACAGACCCCCTACCCCAGTCACACCCGGGAGCCCTGGATCAGACCCCTCGCCCCCCAGAGAAGCTCACGGACACACACACACACTCTCCCCGCCATTCAGAGTGACTTTGGGGTACAACACAGGCAGGGCAGGAGGCTCTCCCCAGACTCCCATCTCTGTGTGCACCCTCAGCCCCCAGGACCCCTCAGCGTCTGCCCCCTCCTGGGTGACCTTGCCCGCCCCTCCCCCTCCCTCTCAGCGGCCTCTCTCCCCTCTCCTCCCCTCTGCCCCCCCCTTCTCTCTCCTTTCCGTTTTCTCTCCTCTCTGTGCTCAACCCTCCCTCAGTCTCTCTCCCCAGGTCCTTAAGTTTCTCCTCATCTCTCACTTTTGTCTGTCAGTTTCTCCTGCCTCTTTCTCCATCTTTTTCTCTGAATCTGTCTTTGTCCATTTCTTTGCACCCCTGTGGCAAGTCTCTAACACCTGGGTTTCTCTCTGAGACTCTCTCAGTTTGTCTCTCAAACTGTCTCGATTTCTCAGTGCCCCCCCACCCCGTCTCTCTATCTCTGAGTCTCTCACGGAATGTCTCTCTCGGTTTCTGTCTCCCTCTCTATAACTTCAGGCTTTGCCATCTCTGTTTCTCTCTCTGTGTCTCCGTGTCTCTGCATATCTCTGTCTCCCCCCGCCCATCTCTCTGGGCTTCTCTCTCACTGTCTGTCTCCCTCTCTGTCTCTCTGTCCATCCATCTCTCTCTTCTCCCAGCCCCTCCCTCCCTCCCCCTCTCTCCCTCTCTGTCTCACTCTTCGCCTCTCTTTTCTCTCTCAAGTGTTTTCAATTTTATTCTGAGTGGAATTAACTACCCCTGATGTCAAATTGCCGCCGAAATCGATAATAATATCTTTACAAAAGAGGATATTCTCCTCTCGGAGAACGGCCTCTGAAAAATGGAAAATTTAGTCGAAATTGATTCATTACTTGACACTTTATAGAACGGCTGCGTATTGATCGCACCTGTCATGTCCCATCTCCCCTAATCGAAGCTGAAGGCCGGCTCCGATGCCTGCTATTTTTCATAATTCCACCGCAGCCGACAGCTCCACAAACACCGCCGCTCACCCGGCCTCCGCCTCCCCGCTCTGGCCGCCACCGCGCGCGCCCTCGGCCTGGCCCCGGCCTCGCGGGCCGCGCCTGCACCGCGTCCATCTGTCCGCCGAGTCCCTGCATGTCCTCTGTCTGTCCTCCCCTCGCACGGGGCCACTCTCCCCTGCTGTCTGTCTGTCCTCTCCGCCCCAACCCCAAGCCCTAAGCCTGTCCGTCCCTTTCCTGGGACCCCTCCCCCCATCTGTCCACCAGTCTTCTCAACACCCCGCCTTTGTCCGTCTGTCTGACTCTCACCCCACCCCCACACACGCCTTTTCCCTGGCTGGCTGCCTCTCCCCGGCTTCCCGACGGCCCGTGTGGCTGTCTGTCTGTCGTCCGTGTCATCCCCTGCCTGCATCCTTCGCCACCTTCCAGGCGGTGGGGGTGGGGGAGGGGTGGGGGAGGGGATGCTGTCTGCTCCCCCTCCCCCAGCAGACTTGATTCCCCCGGCTCTGGATTTCCTCAGCGCTCCCCACACCCTCGGCCAGGCCTGGCCTCGCTGCAGCCCTGCTCCCCCGGCCCTCCTTCAGCCACCTCCCTAGGAACCCATGGCTGCCCGCCCTCCTCCCTGAACCCCTCTTTACCGCCTCCCCCCTCCTCCCCTCCCTGCTCTCTTTAACACCCTCCCCCTCCCTCCTCTCACTCCCTTCCTGACCCTCCCTGTGCCAGACTCTGCCTTCAGTGGGGACCCAGAGATGAATCCGACACAGGCCCTGCCCTCGGGGAGCCTTGAGCCAGGCTGGGTAGGGGGTGTCAGACTGCCAGAGGAAGTGCAGAGAGAGAGCCTGGGGGGTGCGGTGGACTCTGCTTGCGGGGGTGTCAGAGCTGAAGATCAGCGTCTTACGTGGAGTGTATACAGCAGGGTGGTATAGCCTGCTGCTTGGGGGCATAGACTGCCACCCCCCAACCCACCCCCACTCAACCCCCCCCCCCCGACCCGGCCAGCTGCCTTGGCTCAGTTCCCACTTCCAACACTAGCTAGCTGTGTAACAGGGGGCAAGTGACTTCTGTGCCTCAGTTTCCTCATCTGTAAAATGGGAATGACGCTGATAACAGCACTTATCTCGTAGGGCTGTTGTTGAGAGAATTAGTTAATCTATGTATAGAGTTTGGGCCAGTGCCTACTCAGAGCAAATACCATTGAAGTGACAATTGTCATGGCTATGGTAACTGTGTACAGACCCTATTCAGCCCAGCTCCACCCTCCGCCCCCCCCCCCCCCCCCCCGCCCCCAACTGCCATCCTTGCCTCTTGTGCTCCTGTGGTTCAGGGAGGACCTTGCCCACCTGGAAGTGGGTTGGGGGATGGATTCTTATGGCAGGAGGGGGGCGGGTCAGCGTATACCCTTCCTGGTTTCACCCTCAGTCACCTTTAGTAGTGTTCAGGCACCTGGAGACGCTTTCAGGGGTGTTACCCTCAATCTAAAGGGACGCATTAGCCCTCACGGGGTGGGGGGTGGGGGTGGGGGTGGGGGGGGGGTCCTCGTACTCCCTAGGGGTTTGAAAAGAGTCTAATGGATGTTACAGACCCCAGAGGTGTTCTCTCTCCTTCATGGGTAATAAATTCAGTCCACTGGGTGCTTCAGGCTGGTGAGGGTGTCCTCTCTCTCTCTCTCTCTCTCTCTCTCATTTCCAGGGGGCATTAAACACCCTGAGGGCGTTCTCTCTCAGCGGGGTGTTAACTACAGTCATCTGCTATTGCAGCCTCCCTGGGGTTGTTAACTACAGCTTAATGGTCCCCCTCCTGTGAGATGCTTCCTTCAAGTCAAGTAGGTGTAGGTGATACTGCTAACGAGTGAATACGCAGCCCTGGTGGGTGTTACACGCCTCCTCGGACATGTCTAACAACAAGAACTCTGGCTTTTATTGAGCAGCTACTGTTTGTTCACAAGGCAGGGCACACTGATGTCCATCTCAGGAATCCTCCCAACCACCTGGGGCTCAGAGAGGGAGCATAGATGATCCAAAGATGCACAGCCCAGAAATCAGGAAGCCGTCTTCTCTGGAAGGGGGTTCTGAGCAGTCAGATGGGTGCTGTACAGCCTATCTGGTCCTGGCCACTGAGGGCATCAGAGCTCTCCTTCGGGTCCTCCATACCCTCTGACTGGGCATTGGAAGCCGCTCATGGTTATTACCTACACTCTAGGGGTGTTTCTGACACCCTGAGATGCCTAGTCTCTCCTGGAGGCGGGGCTTAAAGATAGGGTGTGAAAGCTATCTTAGCTGATGCTTTCTGCTGTCTTATGGGTGCCACTAACATTCCGAGGATGGGTGCTGGGTACACCGTAATAAATGGCATCTTCCCAGAGGGTGTGCTGTTTTCCTGAAGGGGGGAACATACAGTCAGTTGCATTCTTTCTGCCTGGAAGGTGTCCCTTCTCTTTTCTCAGGTGCCCTTTTGCGCATTTAATGGTCACAAAATACATTCCAGTTGGTGTTTTTGATGCCCTGACAGTGTTCTAGCTTTCCTGAAGGGTGTTGTCTCTCTCCCAAAGGGCGCCACATGCAGATGAGCCATCCTACCCCAGAGAGGGTGTTCCAGAACATTCAGAGCCACCCACTGTGAAGGTCCCAGGAAGATGTCCTCCACAGTCTGGTGGGTGTCACAGACACCCCAGGGGTACAGGTCCAGCTGGTGAGCTATCTTCAAGGATGCTGTGTACAGTCCGGGTTGTTCTAGATACCCAGAGGATGCTGACTTTCCTGAGGGTGTCTCAAGTTCCTCTTAATGACGGGATAGGGACACCCAGGGCAGGGGCTTCCCGCTGCCTACTTGAAAGAGTGTTGTTCCGTGTAGAGACAAGTGAAGGAGTTCTCATTTTCCAGCCAAATGTTTAGTATTTTCAATATGATTATTTTGAAGTAGTAATGCTCAGAGCAGGGGTGTTTATTTGGAGCTTGGCATGGTGCCAAGTGCTCTCCCATGTTCCTGTTTAACCCTAGCATGTAACTGACATTGTTGCCCCATTTTGCAGATGAGAAAACTGAGACTGGGGGATGTTTAGTGACTTGCCCAGGTGGGGAGTGGTGAATAGGGCTGGAGCTGGGGCCTGTCTGAAGCCTTCTTCATCCCCTCATCACCTTGGTGTTGGCACCCGGGGGTCAGTGGGGCTGGGGAGATCTCACAGAGCTGTCCTGGCCACTATTTCTTGCCCCATACACTTTCCCCTCTGGAGGCAGGTGACTCCAGGGGCAATCCCTGAGGAGGTGGCACTGAGGCTTGGGGGTGGAGCCTGACCTTGAGATGGGAGAGAAAAGTGGGGGAGGAAAGCAGCAAGGGGGAGAAGGAGAAGGGGTGAGGTAGGTGCGAGAGAGGGAAAAGAAGAGTGGCGGGCTTCCCTGGTGGTGCAGTGGTTGAGAGTCTGCCCGCTGATGTAGGGGACACGGGTTCGTGCCCCGGTCCGGGAAGATCCCACATGCCGCGGAGCGGCTGGGCCCGTGAGCCGTGGCCGCTGAGCCTGCGCGTCCGGAGCCTGTGCTCCGCAACGGGAGAGGCCACAGCAGTGAGAGGCCCACGTACCGCAAAAAAAAAAAAAAAAGAAGAGTGTCTAGTGAGGACCAGGGTCAGGCTGGGCTAGGGCATCTGAGTGGGAGCTGAATTCTGGGCTGGGGGCTGCTCTCAGGGTCGTGAGGCCAGTGGCTATTTCCTTGTTATTTCAATGGGAGCGGATCCTGGGATGGGGCCCTTCCCTGTCACTGCAGTTGTGGGTATGTGCTCCTGTGACTGCGTGGGCATGTGAAGGGGAGTGTCAGTGTGCCTGCCCTCTGTTCTGTCTGTGATTGTCTGTGTGTCTGTCCACATGCCCTGGGCTCGTGTGTCAAGAGGGTTTGTGTGTCAGGGATGGAGTGTAGCTGTATATCACCATGGATCTGTGTATGTCCATGTGTCCAGTCTGTGGGTCCGCGGATCAGGGAATGGCTGTGAGTCAGGGTAGGTCTGTGTGTGCAGGCTGTGTGTCCATCTGTTGGTGTATATGCTTGTGTGTGTGTGTGTGTGTCTGCTACGGCTGTGTATCCATGTGCCCATAGGCTGTGTCCTGTGTGTGTGTTTGCACTGTGTTAGTGTATTCGTGTGTCCCTATGTCCGTGTCTGTGTGTCTGCTACCCAGACTGTGTTTGTGCGCGAGAGTCGTGTCCAGATCCAGTTCTGCGTGTCCAGCAGGGTCACGTAGTTGCCACCTCCACCTCGCGCCCGTCGGTTTGTCCGCGCGTCCTCCTCGGGAGGGGCGGGACGCGGAGGGCAGGGAAAGGGAGAGGAGGGGGGTCTCCACCTCTCCACCCACCCCCTCCCGCAGCCCCCACTCCCTCAGTCCCGGGATCGAACCTTATTTAGAGTCGCGATTCGACATCTGTTTTCAAATTTGATCAGCTCTGAACTTTATTTTCCGAGTTTGAGGAAAATTATATTCCATCGATCGCGCTCCCGCCCCCTCCCCCGCACCGCCCGCCGCCGCCGCCGCAGCCTCCATATATCTGCGCGCGGAGCCGGGCCGGGCGGCCGCGAGGGCGGGAGGCGCGCGGCGCGCGCCGCGGAGCAGCGGGAGGAGGAGGCGGAAGAGCGGGAGGAGGCGCAGGAGGCCGGTCGACCCCGCGCCCCCCGCCCCAGCCCTGCTGCCCCGCGCCTCGCTCGTGGCGCCGCCGCCCGCCCGGAGCTCCGTCCCCAGCTTCCCGCGTCTCTCTCTCTCTCTTTGCGCGTCTCTGTTTCGGGGGTCTCTCCATCTCCCTGTCTCTGCTCCGCCCCCCGTCTCTGTGTCTCTCGGTGTCCTGGTCTCTCAGTGACTCTCGCTCCCTGCTCGCGCCCCCTCTGGCTCCGTGCCCCCCGGGGCTCCGGGCATCTCCCCCCACCCCGTCCCTCGCCCCGGTGCCCACTCTCCAGGACGCCGCGGGGGCCATGGCTGTGGGATCCGAACTTTAAACACTTCTCCCCGGACCGGTGCGGATGCGCAAGCCCCGGAAAGTGAGTGAGCGCCGCGGCCGGCGCAGGGGCGGGGATGGGGGGCGGGGATTCCTTCCCGGGGCGGGGGCCGGGCCGCGGGAGGCGCTTCCCAGAGACCTCCGGAGCTGGGCTCCCCGAGCCGGAGGCGGCGAGGCGGTTGGGGCTGCGTCGGACTCCCGGGAGGAGGGAGGGAGAGAGGGCTGGAGGTGCGCCCTCGGGGCAGGGTCCGGGACCAGGGCGCTGGAGAGTGTGTCGAGAGCGCGGGAGATGTGGCGGTGAGAGCGCGGGCTGGCGGGCCGACCTGAGGGTGGGTCTGGACTTTTGGGGCGAGAGTCTTGGGTTTAGAGAGCAGGGCTGAGGGCTTGAAATTTGGGACCTGGGGGCTCAGAGCCAAGAGGCTGGATACTTGGGATTGAGGGCGGACCGTTTGGGGCTGGGGGTCAGGACTAGGGCTGTGGATATTTGGGGCTGGGCTCAGCATGGGGGGTTGGATTCGCGGGGGGGTGGGGGCCGGGAGGTCTGGATTTGGAGCTGGAGTTCAGAGCTGAGGATCTGCAGACTGGGCTCTAGATATTTGGGGTGAGGGGTCCCAGGGGCTGTGGGAAGGCCATTTGGGCCAATTCTGGGGTCTGCACACTTCTGGGCTGGGAGTGCAGGCCTGGCCGTGACCTTTGGGGGGGCGTGTCCTTCTGGGGACAGGTGGCCTAGTGCCACACACCTCTTCTGTCCCAGTCACTTCACAACTGTCCCAGGACCACACCGGGCCACCTCTGACATCTCTTTCCTGGCTGGGTCTCTTCTCACTGACTCTCTGTCCCTGTCTCTTCCAGGATCTCTGTGTCCACCTCCAGCTCTTCCAGAATCTATCCCTCCGTCTCTGTGACTCTGTCTCTTGCAGCATCTGTCTCTACCTCTTTGGGTCCAACTCCTTAGACTGTCTCTCAGAATCTCTGTGCCTATCTCTGCCTTCCCCTATCTTTCTCAGCATCTCTCTGTCTCTCTGTCTCTGCCTCTCTCTGTCTCTCAATATCTCTCTGTCTCTATCTTTCTCAGTGTCTCTATCTCTGTCTCCCCCTCACTGGTTTCCGCTCAGATTAAGCCGGGGACCTAATTCCAGGCCCAGGATCGAATTTTCTGGCAACAAAGGGAAATAGCGAATCGATCGGTCGCTCCGGAGATTAAGAGACAAGCAGCGCGCGGATCTATCACGGCTAAACGGCCCCCCCTCCCGCTCCCTCCGCCCGGCCAGCCGCCGAGGCCCAGACGCGCTCCGCATCGCCAAGCAGCCTCAGGAGCCTCGGCTGCCCGGCAGGCCAAGCCCAGAGCGAACTGCGTGCCCTGCCGCGGGCCAGAGCCCTGGGCGGGGTGGGAGAGCACAGCTGGCCCCTGGGGAGGGGTGGAGGGGGTAATGAGTGAAACGGAGGCAGCACACCACCCCAAAGAGTCGTGCTGCATACACCTGTGGTCTCAGGTTACACCTTTCACCCACACCTGTCTATCAACGCACCTGTCACATCGATGTTCCCCCTTTGGACCTCTAGGTAACATTCGTCTCCTTATACCTGTGCCCTGTAGGTAACCCCTCTCCTCCACACCTGTTCCCTTCATCTGCCCCTAAAGGTATCACCTGTTTCCTTTCACCTGCCCCCCCCTCCCCCCCCCAGCCCAGGTAATACTCGTCCCTTGAAACCTGCTTCAAAGATGCCCGTGATATAGCTTACCTGCACCTCCAGGTAACACCTATTCTCCAAAATTTGCCCTTTCCACCTGAATGCCTGCATCTGTCTCATTTCATACCCCATTATCCCTGCACGTGCACCACCCGACCTGCCCCCTAAAGCTCTAAACACACTTGTTCCTCACACATCTATATTTCTTCATCTCTGTCTCCCCTCAGGCAGTACCTGTTCACTCTCTCTCTCACACACACACCCTTTCCTTTGCATGTAGGCACTCACACGTGCGTCCTCCTTCTCTGTCCTCAGGTGACGCTCCCTCCCACCCTCCTGGCTCTCACCCATACCTCTCCCTTGCGATGCTGGCCTTGTCTACCATCACACCGGTCCTTCCGGAAGAGCGTCCCACGCACCATCACTTGAGAACACACCTGCTTCGTGGCACTCTCTCTGCCTGCACCTAACTCCCTCACACTCCATCTCCCATAATTTAACATAAGTACACCTACTTCCAAAGGCTTCCCCCATACCTGTCATTTCAGGTAACTCATCCCAGACAGCAACACATGCGCCAACCCCACATGTCTCCTAACCACCCACGCCCCCCCCCCGCCCCTGCACCTGATGGCTCACACATGCAATAGCCCCCAGGTATCATGTATATCCTTCTTCCTCCGGTCCCTTCCCTGCCATGATGTCTCCTACAAGCCCTTGTGCTCTGAAAGCCCCACCAACCCCACCTGCACACTTGCTGCTGGCCTTGCGTCCGACTCCTCCCTGTCTCTCTGTCTCTGTCTCTCTGTGTCTCCCAATGCACAGCTTCACACTTATACATGTTTGGGCAGGGAATCTGTCCTTGGCCACAGGTACCTGCTTCACCTGTATACCTGTCCTTCAGGTACTACCTATCCACCTCTCTTCTCTTCCCACATACCTAATTTCCCATGTTTCTCACTTCCTTTTTCCTTGCCTCACAAGGTCACACCAACATCTCCACACATCTGCCCGTTGCTCACCTGTCTACCTCAGGCATCACCTGCTCCGGTACCACGTTCAGTCATTTCTTCAGCAAACAAGTACTGAGCCCTCCACATGCCACCTCCTTAATCTCTCTCTGCTTTCTCTCTTCATCCGGGTCTCTGCCATACCCCTGGCCTCCCCACTCCTGCCCCACAGACGTGCACCTGACACCCAAAACTGGGTCCCCCTCTAGCCTTCTCCTCCCCCCACATCCACGTAGCCCTCATCCCTTCATAGCTTTTTCAGATGCTGTGCACCCACCCCACCCCTCTCAACCACCTGCCCACACAACCTGTCACCCCCACCCCTTTAGAGCCTAACTTTCAGATCCCTACACCCGTCTCCAGCCAGCTCCCCTCTAGTAAGACCTGTCCCTTTTCATAGAACCTGTCATCAGCCATCTACCTGCTCAGGGAACACCTTTCTCAGTGAGCATAAGTAACACCTGTAGCATTTGTTAAACACATATAATACCTGTTCCCAGCCGACCACACACCTGCCCGCCGCAGCGTGCAGAAGCCCTTAAGTCAGAGGTTCTCAGACTGTAGCAGGCATCGGAAAGATCTGGAGCGCTTGTGGACCACAGAGGCCTGGGTCTCACCACAGAGACCCCGGTGCAGCAGGTCTGCTGAGGATCCTGAAACTCTGCGTTTCTAACAGGCTCCAGGTGACGCTGCTACGGCCGCTGCTGCGGCTGGGTCACGGACCACTCACGAGTAGCACCTGCTCCTAACATGTCCCCGCGACTGCTTATTAAACCCATCTCTGTGACAGGCGGTGTCCTCAGTTCTTCATATCCATTGTCTCATTTCATCCTCGCAAGACCCTTATGAGGCAGGCCCTTAACCCTTATTCCCATTTTGCAGAGAAGGAAACTGAACCCAGAGAAATGGAGTCATTTCTGGGCTCAGAAGCTGGTAGATGTTGGAGATTTGCCTCCATCTGAGGCCATCTGACTTCAGGCTTCCAGGTGTCCTTGCCCCCCACACCTGCCTATCAGGTGACTGCCTTCTTCCATAGACACTGTCCACCTTGTCACTTGGGCATCATTTGCTTCCCAGTCACCTGCCAGCTACACCCCAGCCTCACATTCTCCCTCCACTCCTGCCCTCGGACATGCCCCACCTCCCTGCTGGCACACCTGTCTCTCTCCGACACTGACTCCCCTGGGCCGAGCTTGTCATCCTCATCCTGGCTCCCACCTGCCCCCCAAGCTGCATGGAACCAGCAGCCCCCTGCCAACACACACCTGTCTCCCCAGATACACCTTGGTCTCCAGAACTACTCATCTCGCACCTCTTTCCCAGCTCCTGTTTCCTATCTTCCCACTTGTCTTTTATCCCATCTCTCTACTCCATCCCTGCTCCGTCTGCCCATCTCCCCCCATCTGCCTATCCCTGAATCTGAATCTCTCTGTCTCTCTGTCCTGTCTCTTTTTCTCCCTCTCTGTGTTCTCTGCATTTCTCCATTTCTGTCTCTCTCAGTGTCTTTGTATCTCTCCCTATCTCTTTATAGCACCCTGGCTCTCTGTTTCTCTGTGTCCTGCACTCTCCGTCTCATTCTCTCTCTGTCACCTCCCTCCTCTTCTGTCTCTGTCCCTTGCCTTCCCCTCTGACGGTGGAAATCTTGGGGGGCTTGAAGTTATACTGACCCGCATTTGAGTCCAGGCATCACCACTCACCCCTGTGGGACTTTGGCCAAGTTACTTTCCCTGTCGGAGCCTCAGTTTCCACATCTGTGAGATGGGCATTGTGGCAGTCGCTACCTCCCAGGTTGTGGTAAGGATGTGACGCGGAGGGAAGCGAGAGAACTGGGGGCAGAGAGGGGCCAACCTTCCCTCCGTGGGTCCCTCTCTGTTCTTGTCTCTTTCCCAGGGCTGCAGCCCCACCCGGCTGTCAGTGGAAGCGTGTGTGGTGGGGGGAATGGAGAGAGATGTGGGCAGAGGCGTCCTGGCCGGCTGAGGCCTGGGCATGGGACCCGGTGTGGGGCTGGGGACAGAGATCGATCCGCCTCGGCGGCAGTGCGCGGGCCAGGATTGCATCTTGTCACAATAATTTATTGCTCTCATCCCATCTGATCGATGGCGCTGAATTAGCACCGCGTGATGCCCCTGGAGCCCCGAGCCTCCCCCAGCCCAGCCGGACCCTGGCCCTTCTCTGGCCCTTGTGGGATCCCTGAAGCCCAGGCACCCAGTTCCAGCCAGCCCAGGCCCCACACCTGGCTCCAGGCACGGGGGTCCTGCCCTCCGTCCCTAACCTCTCTGCCCCCTTGCCCCAGGTCTTGCCTCTCCACCTCCATCTCAGCCCCTGGGTCTCTGCCTTTCTGTCCCTTGACTCACCATCTCTCTGTCTCTGTTTCCCTGCCTCACTCCCTTTAGCCTGAGTTCCATTTTAATAGTATTTCCTGAGCACATACTTGGTGCCCAGCCCCATGACCAGGACACACAGCATCCCTGCCCCTTGGCCAGTACAGTCCAGAAGGGCTCTCGTGGTCTCTTGGCTCCTGGGACTGGCTGACCACACTTGCCTTCGGTTCCCTGCCCCTCCACCCGCCTCCCCAGCACCACCAAACCGAGGTCATTGCCCCTACACGTCTGTCACTGTCGCTGGTAGAGGGCATGGGGCCAAAAGGTCCAGCCCGGGCAGTGGGGCAGGGCCTGGGGTGTGAGGATGGGACAGGGAGACAGCTGCAGTTGAGGACCAGCTTGGTGTTGGGAAGAGGGTGGGATTCAGGATGAGGCAGGGGTTGGAGCTGGGCTTGGAATGGGGCAGGTGGAGGTGAGGAGGGGTGGGGGAGGGGTGGCTTTTGGAGTTGGGGTGGTAGCCAGGAGTTAGGTCAGGCCCGCAGAAGGGCCAGGGTGGGTGTCAAGGTGGCCGTGAACCCGCACTTGGGATCTGCCTGGGTCAGCTGACCGATTCACTTTCCTGAGGCTCCGGCCTCTGCCCTGCAGCTCCCCGCAGCTCTCCCTCATCCTCTCCTTTGCCTCTGCCCTAATCCCTCAATTTTCCGCATCTCTGCCCCCTCCTCTCCTTCCTCCCTGACCCGGGGTCTCTCCTCCCAGCAGCTCTCTCCCCGTGACCTCCAGCTCTAATTCACTTTGTGACGCCTCTCTGACTCACTCCCCTTTCCTGGGTTTCCCTAACTCGATCTCCCGCCCTGTCCCGGTGTCTCTGTCTCTGTCTCTGTCTCTCTCTGTCTCTCTGTCTCTCTCTCTCTCACACTCTCGCTGCTTCTCGCTCCCTCTCTGTCTTTGTGGGACTCTCTCTGGCCTCCCATCTTTTCTCTGGGTCTCTCCCATCTCTGTTCCAATCTATTTCCTGCTCTGTGCTGCTTCCCTCTTCTCTGTCTCTCTCTCGCCATCACGCTGTCTCTCTGTCTCTGTCTCTCTCCCTCTGTGGGTGTCTCTCCCTCTCTGTCTCCCCCCACCCCTGCGCTTCCCCCATCTCTCTGGGTCTCCCAGGGGAGGGGCAGGCGTGGGGGAGCAGCCTGGGCTCCCGGTCCGTCTGCGGTTGCTGCGCCTCCCTCCCTCTCCCTTCCCCCAGCGCTGTTTGGTAGGCGGGGTGCGTGGCACTGCGGCTCCCACCTCCCCGGGGACGCTCCCTCGCCAGCCCCCCCCAATGACACCGTTCCGCGTGCTGGCCACAGCCCCAGGGACATCCGTGCAGAGGCTGGGGCTCAGGGAGAGAGACAGAGACCCACAGAGACACACACCGCCCCAGACAGAGACGCCAGCTAGAGGGAGAGACAGGGTGAGGGTGGGTGTGAGGTCTCCATCCCTCCCTGGCTTCGTGCCTTCCAAGCACCCCATACCCGGCGCCACAAACACACCTCCAGGCTGGAAGCTGGTGCCCCATCTGTCTTGCACAGTCAGCCTGGGCAGAGGTTCCCGTGTGTGTGTGTGTGCGTGCGTGCGCATGTGCATGTGTGCAAGCTGTCTGGACTGTGTGTGTCTGTGGTGTGTGACAGTGTGGTGGGGGGGGCTTGGCTGTCCTTTTGTGGGACTGTGGGACTTGTGTTGCAGCACGTGTCAATGTGACGTGTGGAGATGTGTGTGTTCCTGGGCACGGTGACTGTGCGTGCGTGAGGACTTGGGATTGAATTAAGCCACACGTGTCATGTTTGTGAGCATGTGTGTGACTTGGGTGTGATGCTCAGCTGTCTGGTGTGTGACAGCCCCCAAAACTTTAGGGCTGTTGCCGTGTCCGGAGTTTCCGAGTCAGGTGGCCGCACGGTGTGTCTGAGTGACCAGGACAGGACAGCCCACATCTCTGAGGGCCAGGAGATGAGAAGGCTTAATAGCCCAAGGGAGACGGGGTGGAAGGACCGAGAGTGCCACCCAGGTGGGACCCCAGGGGCCAGGCTGGTGAGTGTGTGTGTGAGGAACACGCAAAGGACTAGCTGTGGACATGGTCACAAATCCCCGCAAATCTCTGCATCGCAGATTGGCTGTGCGAGCGTGTGGGCAATACCTTGTTGTTAAGGGGGTGCTGTTGTGTGTCTGAGCCTGTGGGCTTGTGTCTGAGTCTGGGATCAGACATGTAAGGGGTGTGTGTGCGTGCCCGCGCGGTCATTTTGGAAGGCTGGATGTAACGAGCTGGATAAGGAGTTCATGACAATGAAGGGACATCCTCTGTGTGACCAGCCATGAAGGGTGTTGAAGGCTGTGTGTGTGGTTGTGCAGTCACGTGTGACTGTTGGATGGTATGAGTGCACTACTGTGTGAACCAATGCCCGGCGATGCGTGGGGCTGAGCCTCTGATGTCGTGGGAGCGTCAGCCTGTGTGGTGCTGCGTGTGTGTCATGGGTGCCTGTGTTTTGTGTGGGGGTGAGGCAGCTCTTAGATGAGCCGGCTGTTGTGGGGATGACACTGCGTGCCCTTGAGAGAAGTAGTGAGAGGTGTGTGTGTGTGTGGGTGTGTGTGTGTACACACAGAGACACCCCTGCCAGGGTCAGGCCGGAGCATTTGGTGGATGTGGGCACGGGTAGGAGAGGGTGACCTGGGGAGCGTGGGGCAAGTCCGGGCAGGAGAGCCCCTGTCACCCTCCTGACCCCGTCCTCCCCAGGACAGCCGTGGGGTCTCATTGGTGCCAGTGACGGGAGGTCCTTGAGCCTAGGTTTGGACGTGGCATGGACGTGGCATAATCTGTACGGACAGGTGTGCGGTGAGCACGTGCTAATATAGTGTGTGACAGCAGGCATCCGGCTGTGCGCACCCAGATGGGACACTGTGTGTGTGGTGTGTGAAGCGCGTCTAGTGGTGTGTGTCCAGAGAGAGCGTGTGCGTGCACCGGGGCCTGCTGTGTGTCTCTACTGTGTGCACAGGTGTGTGCCACACGGGTGTGTGGTGTAGGGAGGTGTGTGTGTGTGTGCCTGTCAGGGTGTGTGCGCGTGCGCGTGCAGGGGGCCGAGGGAGAAGGGTCTTGGGCCGCATCTCTCTCCTCTTTAGACAGAGCCCCAGAGAAGATATGAAATTTAAAAAAAAAATCAATTCTCATTCCACTTGTACAGATCGTGTTAAGGGGAGGCGGCGGTGGGGGGGGCGCTGGGTGAGGGATGAAGGGGCTGGGGTGAGGGTGTGAGGCCCGAGGCGGCTCCCGAGGCAGCCGGAGCAGCTTAGAGAAATCAAAACAACTGGTTAAACCCCAGCCCCGGGGGCCGGGGTGATGGGGGCCTGAGGAGACAGAGGCAAAGAGAGATGGGGAGAGACAGAGACACCCAGAGACAGAGACAAGAAACAGAGACACTCAGAGATGGAGATATTTGGAGATAGAGGCAGACAGAGAGATGGGGCCACAGAGACCCTGAGAGAGAGAGAGACAGAGAGAGGAGAGACACTGACACCCAGCAGGCCTGAGAGAGGCTGGGATCTGTCTCTAGTGAGACAGCAGCGGAGGCAGGCCTGGGCCAGTGCGCGCCTCACACACGTGCACGCACAGGGGCAGGGGCTGGCTTGGGACGTCCACAGATGGATGGGTGGATGGACAGACAGCTGGACGGATGATGGCGGGAGCATCAGGGCCCCAGGGTGGGGTTATCTCTGAGTGCCTGGCTTGGGACGTCCACAGATGGATGGGTGGATGGACGGACAGCTGGACAGATGATGGCGGGAGCATCAGGGCCCCAGGGTGGGGTTATCTCTGAGTGCCTGGCTTGGGACGTCCACAGATGGATGGGTGGATGGACAGACAGCTGGACAGATGATGGCGGGAGCATCAGGGCCTCAGGGTGGGGTTATCTCTGAGTGCCCAGCCCACCCAGGTGGGCTGTGGGTCTGAGTGTGGCTCTGTGTGTGTGTGCGTGAGGCCGCGTGTGTCTGTGGCCTTGCGGTGGCTGGCTGTGTTGGTGTGGTGTGTGCACCTCTGTCTCCTTGCGTGGTGGAGCACGTGTGCACGCGGGGTCTCGTGCTTGTCTGTGCGACTCGTGTGCTCTCGTGTCACGTGTGTGTGACTGGCTTGGCTGTGCTGCTGTGTGTGCCTGGGTGTGCCTCTGTTTCTGCGTGGCGCCGTGTCAGTGTGTGATTGTGGGTCTCTGTGTCTGTATTTGACTGTGAGCCTTGGTGTATGAGAGCGTGCCTGTGTTAGTGTCTGTCTGTCTGTGGTTTATGGTTGTAGGTCTTTGTTTCTGTATGGGACTGATTGCTGTGTGTCTCGTGCATGTCTGTGTGTAACTGTGTGTCTGTCTCTGGGTTGATGTCTATGACCAGGATGGTGCGTGTGTGACTATTCTGACACGCATGTCTGTCTGTTGTGGGAAACATGGTGGTGTGTGTGCCTGGGTTGCTGTGTGGGTCTATGTGATGTGTGTCAGTTGTGACAGTCTTGATGTGTATGAGTTTGTGGACCTGTACAGCACACCTTTGTGCTGTGTGTTGTGTGTGCCAGTGTGGTGTGTGTCACCTTGTTGAGCTGTGGCAGTGTGGTGCGTGTGCCTGGGTCGGCGTGTGGGTCTGTGTAGCTGCTTTGCAGGGAGAGGAGGAAGGGCCGCTCTCGCCCACCCAGCCCCTCTCCACACTGCTGCACGCGCACGCACACGCGCACACACACATCTTCGGTGCCATGGCTGCGGGCGGTGGAGATGGGGGGCGGGGGGTATGGAGGAAGCAAAATAAAATTAAAAATTAAAGCTTGCCCGGAGTCCCCATCCGCCCCGCACGGACTGACTGGGAGGGTCGGGGTTGCGGCAGGCAGCTCCCCCTCTGCAGTCACTGGGGCTGTGTGTCCGTCCTTGTGTCCGGTGTCCTGCCGGGCCCCTGCCAGGGCCGCAGCCCCAGCCCCGCAGGCCCTGCTCCCCTCATCGGTCGATCTGCGATCAATGGGGCCAGGGGGGCGCCAGGGGCAGGGCGAGATCAAAGGGGCCCCAAGAGACGGATGCTGGGACAGAAACAGAGATTCAAAGACGGGGAGACAGAGACAGAGAGACATGGAGACAGGGATGTTGGGAGGAGAGATGTGGGGACCCAGAGACATAAAAACAGGGTGGTGTGGAGACGCAGAGACGTGAGGACCCAGGGACGGAGAGACATGGGGACCCAGAGATGCGGTGCTGCACCCCGGACAGTCAGGGCAGACATGCAGGGAAGGGGACAGAACCAGAGGGGGTGGGGGCCGGTCCCCGTGGGCCTGACAGGACACGGGAGGGGGACAGAGACGGGAGAAGAGGCAGGCAGAGACCTCGAGATGGCAGAGATGCGAGCGGGAGAGAGATGAGGGGGGAGCGTGGGAGCAGGCCCCGGAGCGCCGATCCCACGGCTCCTCGTTATAACGTGTCCGGAGGAGGCGGCGGGGAGTTGAAAGCATCGGGAAGAGAAATCAAAACCAACACGGAAATGAGAGGGGCCAATAGGGGGTGGGGGTGGGGGGGTGCGGAGGCAGGAGGGAGGGGGGCCCGGAGAGGCAGGGAGAGCTGGGGAGGTGGGAGAGAGGTGGACGGGGCGAGGTGCGGGGAGTCGGGGGACAGAGGGAGATGGGGAAGGAGGTGGGGGCAGAGAGACGGAGAGAGTTAGAGAGGGGAGAGGAGGGGGGAAAAGAGACAGATGGTGCAGAGAGAGCGAGAGATGCAGGACCTGGGGAGACCGGGGGAAAGAGACAAGAGAAGGGATGGGGGACGGGGAGGGACAGACCTGGAAAGAGATGGGGGAGCAGACGTGGAGGACGGAGAAGTAGGGAAAGACTGAATGATGGAGGGAGAGAGACAGAGAGAGACAGACAGGGGGAGAGAGCTGAGTGGAGAAAGGTGGGGAGAGACACCCCAGGTTGAGGGGAGGCAAGGAAGGAGGGAGGAGAGAGACAGAAAAATGGAAAAGAGATAGTGGGAGGAGACAGAGAAGGGAAAAGAGAGACAAAGAGGGAGAGAGAGACAGGGAGGGAGATAAACAGAGAAAGTTGGGGAGCTGGGGTGAGATGGGGGTGTGGGAGCGAGGGCGGAGGGGCTGCCCCCAGGAGGGTCTGAGTGCTGGAGGGAGCGAGGGGGAGGAGCCTCAGTAGACACGGGGCTGGGGGCTGGGGTGAGGGTGGCCGTGGGAGACCGGACAAGTGTGAGGGCAAGTGGGCTGGCAAGTCCCCTCTGGTGCCCAACGGGTGGGGTGGGGCTTACGGGGGAACAGTGTGTGTGGGATCTTCTGAGCAGCCGAGTGTGTGACAGGGATGGTGTGTATAAGAGTGTGTGACGGGGAGGGGTGCGGGGGTATCTGAGGGGCTTGTGTCTAAAGGAGGGAGGCTGAGGACAGCGCGCCCTCTGAGAGGTGGGGTCTGGCGGGGTGGAGTGGTGAGAGGCAGAAGGATCTGGGAGTTGGAGTGTCTGGGATGGGCCTCTGACAGGAGCAGATGTCTGAGGGTGTGGGTGACCTAGGGTGAGGTCTGGGTGGTGGGGTATCTGAGGCAGAGGGCTGACAGAAAGGGGAAGGGTCTGAGAGACAGGGATGGGCAGGGGATGGAGTGTCTCAGGAGAATTAGGTAACTGAGGAGAGGGGTGTCCGAGGGAGTGGGGATCTGAAAGGGGGGACCTGTTGCGGTGGGGGGGAGCCAGATACAAGGGGTGTCTGAGGGGGGCTATCTGGGGGGGAGGCAGGTCTAAGGGGAAGGGGTGTCTGGGGGAGGCAGGTCTAAGGGGAAGGGGTGTCTGGGGGGAGGGAGGTCTAAGGGGGAGGCAGGTCTAAGGGGAAGGGGTGTCTGGGGGGAGGCAGGTCTAAGGGGAAGGGGTGTCGGGGGGGAGGCAGGTCTAAGGGGAAGGGGTGTCTGAGGAGGGCTGCCTGCCTGCGGGGAAGCAGGCCCAAGTGGTGGGGGTCTGAGGGGAGCAGCAGGTCGAAGGAGGGGCCTCTGCGGGAGCACTTATGCGGGCGCTGGGGGCCCGCTCTGCGGGGTGGTGAGGCGGAGGGCAGGGCGGGCAGGGGCTGGGCCTGCCCCTCCCAGCCTGTCGTCGGGACGGCCACCCGCCCGGTGCTGGCCGGCTCTGGGCCGACAGATGAGAGCTCCGGGCAGCGTGGGAGCTGGATGCAGCAGCCCGGGGGTCAGCCGGGAGGGGCGGGGTGGGGCCAGGAGGTTGGCAGTGGGAGAGACTTGGGGCAGCCACAGAGAGAGACAGAGGGAGACCCAGAGACGCAGAGATGGACCCTGAGAGGTCTGGCGAGAGGCGAGGGATGGAGAGACCGCGGCAGAGATGGTGCGGGGTGGGCGGGCGGCGGGAGCCAGCGAGTGTGAGTGAGTGAGTGAGTGAGGAGCGAGGAGGGAGGCTGGGAGCCCCTGGTTCGTAATGGGGTGCAGAGGAAGGGGAGGCTGCCGGGAAGACTGGCTGGGAGGGAAGGACAGGGCACAGGGCCGGGAGAGGGACCGGGAGCCCGGGGGACCAGCAGGCAGAGGGGTGCCCGCTGGAGGAGACAGGCGGGGCGGGATGTAGGGGGCAAGGGCCGCGGGCACCAGGCTGGCTGGGACCTGGGTGGAGGGGCAGTGCCAGCCATGACCCCCGTCTGTCTCTCCCGCCTGCTCCATCCCGTCCTCATCCGTCTGTCTGTCTGGCCTCTCTGCAGGGCCAGCTCCACCATGGACTGTAGCTGCGTCTCCGACCTTCTCTTCGCCCCGCCTGCCCTGCCGGCTCTCTGGACCCCTGGTAACTGGCCTGGACCTCCCCCACCCCTTCCCCAGCCCTCGGGCCTTCCCAGCAAGCCGGCCCCGCCTTTCTGCATCTCTCACTGTCTTCCTTCCACCTCCCCGGGTCTTAGTCAGAGTCGCCTGAATCCAACCCCTTCCTGAAAAACTTGGCTAAAAACTTCACAGCTAGATGTCCCTGCCACCTGCCTGCTGGGACGCGAGCGTCTTTTGGATGGCAGGTGAGGTGTGGAGGTTGGAGAGGGACAAGGAACCTGGGGCCTGAGGACCTGGGGTCTCGGCCGGCTGCAGTCTGGTCTCACCCAGGACCTGCGGTCAAAGAGAAGCAGGGAGACTGGAGAGAGGTGGGCACGGATGGGGCAGGGACGGGGACGAGAGGGGGCACTAGGCTAGGCGCTGGTGGAGGAGTGGACAGACTGGATGACCCAGGCAGGGGGACATGGAGATGTGGCCAAACCAGCCGGAGCCTGGGAAAGAGGACGGCTTTCTTGGAAGTGGATCACCAGAGCGGGGATGTGGGCGCACCCCACAATGAGAGAGACAGAGAGAGACAGAGAGAGAGAGAGAGAGAGAGAGAAAGAGAGAGAGAGGAGAGAGAGAGAGAGAGAGAGAGAGAGAGAGAGAGAGAGAGACATGAGACTTGGTGCCTGGTTATTTGGGGTCTTGGAGTGTGTCTCTGTGTCACCCTTCAGTGTTTCCGGAAGAAGGGGTCACACTGGAAAAGTGTGCGTTCGTCTCTTTGTTGAGCTGGTGTGCCTGCTTGTCTGTGTACCTCCGAGGCTACCCGAGTGTCTCTGGGCTGGGCGTGTTGTGTGTCTTTGGGACTTTGAGTGGCTACATTTCAGGGTTGGGGGTGTCTGCCAGCTCGCCGCCATGTGTGTTCCTGCCTCGGTGGCTGAAGAGCCTCGGACCGCTTTTGCGGTGTGTGGCACTCCGAACCGAGTGGACGGCTAATCTTGGTGCATTTCGGGCTGCGGGGCTGGGTGCTCCCCAGGCCTCTGTGTTGGGGGCTGTGTCTGTGTTTGGGGTGTGTGGAGGTGGTTCTTGCATCTGTGTGTCACTGAGTGTAGCTGGATACTGGGGGCTGTGTGTCTTGATGTGTGTGTGTGTCTTGACGTGTATGTGTCTGTGTGCCGAGGTTGCAGGTCCTCCCTCTTGTTGTGTGTGCGTGTCAGCATGTACAGCACATCCCAGGACGTGCGTTGGACAGGTAGCGTTCCGGGCTGCGCTGTGTGTCTACGTGTGTGGCAGTTGTGCGTTGTCACCTTTGGGGTCGTGTGGGTGTGTCTGTGATACAGCCACTTCCCCCCGGGATGTGTTCTGGGTGTGGAATGGGCCAGAGGCCGCGTGTCCCTGTTTTCTTAGGTGAGAAAGACCCCAGATGGAGTTGAGAGAAAAATTCTCCCTTCAGGGAGGAAACTACCTGGCCTTCTCCAGCCTCAGGCAGGGAGGCAGTATTTCCCATTTTTAGATACCAGGCAGCCTTGATGCGACCCCGCTCCTCCTTGCCTCCCATCCCTGAAATTCTGATAAGCCAGAGAGGGCAAGGAACTGCCCGGGACCACACAGCAAGTGGATACAGATGGTCTGCCGGCTCGGAGTCCCCTCCCTCACCAGCCTCCTTCCCTTTCCTGCATGGTTGTCACCTTCTTATAGGCTGATTATGCCTCCTGTTTTCATGCCTGGTTCTGGGGTCTCTGAGGAGGGGGAAGGGGACAGAGGATGTGGCATCGGAGAAGCAGGACTCAGGGCCTGGGGCCTTGTGGATGGGAGGTGAGATTTAGGGGTGGGCAAGCCCCTCCTGTCTCCACCTAGCATCTGGGTGTCTGGACATGGGGCGCAGGACGCCCACCTGAGCGTGAGACATACAGCACTGAGCTGTGGGTGTTAAGAGTTGGGTGCCTGTGGGGCTGGGGGTTGGGAGGCTGTTCTACTGTCATGGTGTCACCCAGGGTGTGCCTGTCAGGTTGACACACGCGTCTTGATGCCGCACTCACTGTCTCCACCACAGTGTTTCATTTGGGCCTTTGGGGTCCTGCGTGTCTCTCATCACGGTCCTGTTAGTGGATCCCAGTGCTGAGGGGCCTGAGATGTGCTGTTGCGTGTGTTGGGACGGGTGTGCGATGCTCCGTATCCGGTGTGTCTGCCTTGGTGGCACATGGTGGGTGGTGTGTCATGCCCCAGCAGGAGTGTGGCACTCTGGTGCACCTGTGTCCCATGGTACAGCTGGGGGTCCCTCGAGGGTGAGTGGACGTCTGTGAGATAGGCTGTGTGTTGTGGGCATCCGCAGACACTCACTGCTCTCAGACCAATGCAGCATGGATGCAGGGAGGGGACACAGGGACGTGAAAGATATAAATTCACGGACAGGTGCAGAGACACACATGTACACAGGCCCAGCCTGGACGTGCCAGGGTGAGGTCAGCTGGGGCTGTAAGGGGGAGGGAAGTTCGGGGAGAGACGGACAGGAGACACGGAGGGACGGGGGAACAGCAGGAATCAGGGTCTCTCCGACCAGAGCCCTCCGGGGGCAGGGCCAGCCTGGGGGGCTGTGGGGAGAATGCTGTGGAGGGCGTGCCCTTCCCTGCAAGCCCCTCCCAGTTCACCCCCACAGTCGAGAATGCAGGAAGCTGGTCCCTCCCTCCCACCCTCTGCCCACGTTGTGCAAAGGTGGGGACCAGGCTGGAACTGCCAACCCAGTGTCCCTGGACGCCGGGTTCTCTCCCTCTATTTGGACAGTTTGGGGACTACTGGGGCGCGAGGAGCGGGAATCGGGTCCCTAAACACGCGTGAGGCTGGTGACTGTTCATCAGGGACCAGGAGTCAGGGGAGAGCTGGATGCCTCCTGGTTCCTGAATCCAAGGAGGACCCAGAGCCCCGGACTTGGCGCCCTGACCTGGGGCCGCACCCCTGCCTCCTGTCCCCAGGGTTTGCCTTCCCGGATTGGGCCTACAAGCCGGAGTCGTCCCCCGGCTCGAGGCAGATCCAGCTGTGGCACTTTATCCTGGAGCTGCTGCAGAAGGAGGAGTACCAGGGTGTCATCGCCTGGCAGGGGGACTACGGGGAATTCGTCATCAAGGACCCCGACGAAGTGGCTCGGCTCTGGGGCATCCGAAAGTGCAAGCCCCACATGAATTATGACAAGCTGAGCCGGGCCCTGCGGTGAGGAGGGGCTGGGGGCCGGGACTCCCACTCCCACCTCGCCCCTCTCCCCTCACTGCCCCTCTGGGCCCCTGCCCCCTGGGGGCTTTCCCTCAGCTTCCTGGGGCAGAATCCTGTGGGATCCCAGCACACAGGGCTCTGCATGTGTAGCTACTGTAAGTACCCACTTGTGAGTGAAAGGAAGGCACGAAGGAAGGACCGGAGCCCTGGGCTTTGGAGCCACACAGGCCAGGATCCCAGCCCCTGCCTCACCCCTTCCTTGCCCTGTGACCTTGGCCAAAGGATTTCTGCGAGCCTCAGTTTCCCCAAGGTGTTGTGCTCTGTGCTGGGCACAGAGCACGTGTTAGGGGCTCTGCCTCCACCCCCCTGGGTCCCGCCCCCGCATCAGCGCCCTCCTTCTGCCCACAGCTACTACTACAACAAGCGGATTCTCCACAAGACCAAAGGGAAGAGGTTCACCTACAAGTTCAACTTCAGCAAAGTCGTGCTTGTCAATTACCCACTGTTGGACGTGGCAGCCGCCACCACGGGCTCTCCACTCTTGCTGACCCCTGGTCCCTTTGGGGGAGCCCCTGGGCCAGATGCTCCTCCCCTCACCCCCGAGGTGAGTTAGGATCCTGGGATCCCAGAGCGAGGTGCTTAGTGCCATGAACCCCCTGGGGAGGGGGCAACCAGTCTGAGTGGCACCCACTCCCCCCCCGCCCCCTCTCCAGACCCTGCAGACCCTGTTCTCTGCCCCACGCCTGGGAGAGCCGGCGGCCCGGGCACCCCTGTTCACCCCCGAGATAGACAAACTGCGTCTGGACAGCCCTTTCCCGTTCCTGGGCTCTGGTAAGGGCCTGGGGTCCAGGCGTGCCGGGGAGGGCTGTGTGAGGGCAAAGATGGGGGAGGAGACAGGATGTAGGAAGGAGGCTCCAGGCGAGGCTGTGTGTGTGTGTGTGTGTGTGTGTGTGTGTGTGTGTGTGTGCGCACACGTGTCGAGGCTCTGTGTGTGTGTATGTGTGCGTGTGTGCACGTGTGTTTAGAAGTCGGAGGATGCGAGGTGAGGCAGGGGAGGAGGGAAGCTGGAAAGGGGGACAGGCCGAGAGAAGGGTTTTCTGGGGGCACTATATGAATGGGAGACGGGTGGGGAGGTAGAGATGGGGGGAAGCCACGTGAGGGTGGGGAGATCCCGTGTGGGAGGACAATGGGAGAATTGGGTGGAATATGGCAGGGAGGTGGCACCCTTTACTAAGGCCCCGGCAGCCAGCCCCGATAGTGGGGCAGAGAGGCCCAGCCTGAACGCCACCCCCGTTCCGCCACCCCACCAGGTGCCACCGGCTATTCCAAGCCCCCCGGCCTGCTGGGTCCCTTCGGCCGCGCCTTCCCAGAGCACCCCTGGAACTTTAGCCCGTACCTCACCGGCCCCTTCCCCAAGCTGCCCCCGCCTCTCTACCCCCCCCACTTCTACCCCAACCCTCTGGCCAGTTCCCTGGGCCACCTGCCCTCAGCAGGGGCAGGGGGAAGCCCCACCGCTGCGCCCCTGCTGGCTGCCGCCGCGGAGGGCCTGGGCCCCGAGCGCCCCTCGGGCCTGGCAGCAGCCCCTCGCCTGGCACTGCCGAGGGCTGGGGGCCCAGAGGCCGCGCTGGGGGGGAAGGACAGCGACTCGGAGCTGGAGATTACCGATGTCAGCGGCTGCAGCTCTGACAGCGAGGGAGAGGAGGGCCTCCCCGTGCCCTCCAAGGCCAAGGCGGGCAAAGGGGGTGTCGGCAGCTGAGCCCGGGTGATGGATTCTGCCAGGGCGGGGACCAGGGTGGCCGCTCGCACAGCCTCTTCTGTTGTCTGGTCTGCTCTCGATGTCCTGCCTGAGGCCGGGGAACAGCCTTCGGCCCCTCCCAGGCCCAGGCCCACAGCGGCCCCAGTCTTCTTCCCCAGCCCCAGACTGGGGGGTCTCACCTCCCCCTCCAGAGAGGGGAGGGGACACGATGGCCTCCCGCTTCCTCCCCAGGCTCCAGTTTGAGGGGGTCCCCGCCTGGCCCACTCCCAAAGTGCAATACGGCGCCCAGCCTTCCCTGCCCACCTGTCCCTGTGCTGTGACCTAAGTGTTTGTGCGGCCGTGTCTCCCCCTGTGCCGGCCCCAGTCCTGATGCCCCCGCCTCCATCACAGGCCCCCTGGGGACAGGGAGCTCAGAGCAATAACCCCGCCCCCAGCCCCCACCCAGGAGGGCCCCCCCCCCCCGCCCCATGACCCCCACCAGCGACCTCCAGAGAGTTTACTACAAAAATAAAAGAACAGAAAGAAATGTGAGATGCAGGGCACCCAGCGTTGTGCGTGACCAGTGGGCTCGGGGGTGGGAGCTGGGAGGGGTGTTGGGGGGGCCTGGGGAGTCACTGTCAAGACACAGGGACGAATGAATGAACAACTGGAGAAAGGCAAAAGGCACAGAGGCGACGGGGTAGGACAGACGCAGGAAGTGATGCCAGACACCACGCCCGGGCCCTTGCCCGCCCTCACAAACACAGACCTCTCCTTAGATAATATATATTAAAAAATAAACCTCCAATTCAGGGTATAAAAACAGAGCAAAGGCACTTGGGGGTGGGGGCTGCCCCCCCACCCCGGGCAATACTGAGACGGCCCAGGAATGGGGGCCAGACGGTGCCCCCATGGAATGAAGCCCTGAGTCCCCCAAGCAGGAGGGAGAGAAGGCCGAGGCCAGTGGGAGGTTCGGGGGGCAGTGATCCCAGCTGGGCCCCCCTAGGCGTGGCCCTGGCAGCCTGGCTCTCTCTCCTCAGGCCCTTGGGGTTGGAGATGCTGCGGCAGCTGTGCAGTGGCGGGTGGCCCTCTCCTTCTTTCGAAAAGGCCTGGGGGGAGGGGGAGATGTAGGAGAAGAAGGGAGATGGAGATGGGAAGAGAGATGGAGAGAAAGAGAGAGATGGAGAGAGAAACAGACAGGGAGAAAGGGAGGGTGGGGAAGGAGCACAAAAGAGCCAGAGAAACAGAAACTGACAGAAACGGACAGATGGAGGCAGAGGCAGAGTGGGGAGATGCGGAAATCAAAGACAGAGGGAGAGAGATGGATGGGGCTGTGCAGTGGCGAGTGCCTGAGGTAGCCACTCTGGTCCCTCCTCTCCAGGCGGTGCCTGGCTCCCCCAGTCCCCCACTCACCTGCCTGGGGCAGGGGTCCTCAGGTACAGCCAGACTGGGGGACAGTGTTCTCCCCGAGCGGAGACAGGAGGAGTCTCAGGCGGCAAAACTCCTCCTCCACCTCCTGGTTGGGGATCCTCAATGAGAAGGGTCCCTCCACTGAGTCAGCCCCCTTCCTCCCCACCCCCCACCCCCAAGGCCACCACCTCCAGCTGTTTAATGGTCTCCTCCAGGCTGAGCAACTCCTCCCGAATTTCCTGGGGCTGTGCTGGGCTTGGGGGGCCGCCCCCTGGGACTCCATCGCCTTCGAGCGGAGGCCCCACCCCGCTGTCTTCCTCCGAGGGAAGCAGGAGCTGCTTCAGGGACAGCACTGGACGGGGGCAAGGGGACAGAGTCAGGGGCAGGGCTCGGGCTGGGATGGGTGGGAGGTGAGGGGTGGGAAAGAGGCCAGGGGCCTGAGGGTGGGAGTGAGCTTCCGGTTGGCCAGACCTGCAGGAGGGGCTGGAGGATGCAAAAGGGGGTGCAGAGGTGAGGCTGGGGCTAGGGTGGGGGCGGGGCGGAGGGCACTGAGGACAGAGACGGGTCCAGGGAGAGGCTAAACTGAAGGTTAAGGAAGGGACGGGGCTGCAAAAGGAAGAGGGACGTGGGGCCGCCAAGGACAGTGGTGCAGGGTCGGGCCGCGCAGGAGGTGGATTTGGTGCATTTGTTTCTGGCCGCTGGCCATATGGCAAGTTGGAAAGCACAGCCACTGTTCCGGCTGGTGGCAGCCCTGCGGGGGTGGGGCTGAGCTACCTTTCTGAAGGGCCTTGGCGGCGAGCTGGCCCTCAGGGCCTGGTCTGCAGAAGGGCAGGAGGGCGCTGAAGATTCTCTCCATCCGGCCTGGGTCAGGGAGCAGGCAGGGGACTCAGATCCTGCTGGGCTTCCTGTGGACACCCCACCCCCACTCGGCGCCCCTCCATCTAGGCTTACCGTCAGCCGGAGGCATCTCTCGGCCACCGTTGCCGTTCTCAGAGCTGCTGACCAGGGGTTCACGGGTGCTGGGGGGAGCAAGTGCTGGGTGACCCCGCCACCCCGGCCCTGGTGGGCAGCAGGGGCAGGGAGACAGAGAACTAGAGGTGGGGAGGCAGGGAGGTCCGGAGACAGAGACAGAGGTCAAGGCAGGGAGACAGGGAGACAGACAGGCCCGGCTGGTGGAAGACAGAGAGGCCTGGATAGGAGACAGACGGACCGTGGTGGGGTCGGCGCATGCGTGTACACACCTTCACAGGCACGCGCGTGCGCACACACACACATACACACGGACGCGGACACACACGCGGAGACTGGGCTGGAGCTCAGGTTCTGGGGACACACAGGGAAGCTGCCCCCTGCCCTCCACTTGCCTCCCTGGCCCCCTCACCTGCTGGGGCTGGGCCGGTGTTTGGGTCGGGAGGTGCGGGCAGGGAGCTTCAGGGATCCAGCGGTCTCAGTGATGAGGGCACACCAGCTGGCGAGACAGGGCAGCCCCTGGGCAGTTAGAGCCCCCAGACCCTGTGCCAGGACCTCCCACCCACCCCCTGTCCCCAGAGATCCGGGGGCCTGGGCCTCCTCCCCCTCCACCCACTCTTGGAACCCAGAGCCGCTCACTTCTTCCGCTCCGACACAGTCTGGGCCACCAGCTCGTATATCTGGGCCTCCTGGTCCCAGGTAAAAATGACATAGAAGGCTTTGTGATCTGCAGGGGGAGGGAGAGGTGAGGCTCAAAGCCAGGGCCATCCCAACATGCACCTGGGGAAAGCCCCCATCATGGTGGCACCTTGTGGCTCCCATGACTCAACTCACCCCCCGCCCCGCCCCCGGTGCCTCCCTCCGGAGCCCTCCCTCACCTCATCAGGAAACAAGCCCCCAGTCTGGCTCTACCTGTGAGACCCTTGGAACCACTCCCACCACCACGGCCCCTCACTGGGCTCCCAGCTCCCACCCCTGCTGCCTACAACCCCCAAGAGGCAGCCAGGGTGTCTTTTCAAAATACCAGTTAGAACTGGCTGCTCATCTGTGCAAAACCCTGGGGCAGTTCCCCGTCTCACTCAGTAAAAGCCACAACCGGCCTGGGGCCCCGGCCGTGCCCAGCCCAGGGCCCCCCTCTCACAGCCTCGGCCTGGGGCTGCCAGGCCTCCCCTTGGCCAGAGCGTGCGTGCCGGGCTCCTCGGAGGGCCCCTCCCCGCCTCGGGGACCGCTGTGCCCGGGGCCTCACCAGTGGCCACCTCTCGGGTCATGGCGGAGGTGAGCCGCAGCACCGGCCGCAGCATGGTCTTGCCGTCGGGGGTGGGCGTCAGCGTCCGGCTGTGCGATTTGAGCAGCAGCCGCTCATCCTGGCGCTGCAGCAGCAGCAGCAGGTCGTCCAGCAGCAGGACGTGGACCTCTGCAGGGGGCGAGGCCCGCGCTCAGCACGCTCACGGGACAGCCCTGCCCCGCGGCCCGCCCCCCGCTCGCAGCCCTGGCGCTCACCCACAGCCTTGTCCTTAGTCACCCGCCACGTCAGCGGGCCCTCGTGGACCAGCTTCTTCTTGGTGATGTCCAGGTTCTGGAGGCAGGAAGGAGTGATGGTCAGTGAAGGTGAGGGCGGGGCAGGGGAAGGTGGGGATGACCGTGGGGTCAGGAGGGGCTGCCCCGCTGGGAATGAGAAGGGCGTCAGGGCTGAGGGGCCCCTCTAGCTTCCGGGGTGTGTTATCAGAGAATCCCCAGGGTGGGGCGGAGGGGAGGGGAGGGAGGGCAGGTGGGGCGGGGGCGGGGCGGAGGGGAGGGCAGGTGGGGCGGGGGCGGGGCGGAGGGGAGGGGAGGGGAGGGCAGGTGGGGCGGGGGCGGGGCGGAGGGGAGGAGAGGGGAGGGCAGGTGGGGCGGGGGCGGGGCGGAGGGGAGGAGAGGGGAGGGCAGGTGGGGCGGGGGCGGGGCCACCTTGAACTCGCTCAGCATGGGGTCGCTGCTCTGCCGCAGGTGGGACAAGTCCAGGCGCCTCTGATAATCCTTGAGCCGCTGGGGCGGGGTGGGGAAGGGAAGGGAGTGTCACGGCGCCACGCCAAGAGTTGGGGCCGGCCCACAGTGACCCCGACGGGGACAAGCCGGGGGTCCTGCCCAGGCTCACCAGCAGGTCCTCCATGTCGCGCACGGCTTGGTTGACGTGGTGCAGAATTTCCCTGCAGCACTCAGCCGCCAGCTCCACTTTCTCCCGTTCCGCGGGCTCTCCTGCAGGCAAGGGGAGACCAGCCCCGGTGAACCCCAGCCCTGGAAGCTCCCAGTGCCTAGGCCAAGGTTAGAGGTGAGGGGGCGGAGGCCCAGCAGCATGGGGCAGGGCCTGCGGCTACCTGTGTTCTGCCCGATGCTGTGCAGGAGCAGCGGGTACTTGGTCAGCCGCTGCATCTCCGTGGGGATCATGTCCTTCAGCTGCAGGCGGCGGCACCGGGGGCGGCTCTCGGCCTCCTGCGGGGACGGCAGTGCTGAGGTGGCCCTGCTGCGGCTGGCCTTGGGGACCGGGACGCCGGCCCCCCTCCCCTGGGACCCTGGGGCCCAGACCCCCGCCTCACCTGCACAAAGGCACAGAACCGAGGCTCCTTGCGCTGTTTGGCTTTGAGCTGCTCTAAGGCAAACGACTGGCGGCTGCAGAAGCGGGAGGAGATTTTCTGGAACCAGGAGCCCTCGGTACCATCAAACTACAGCAAGATTCAGGCCAGGGAGGGTGTCTCAGGTGGGATTGGGGGGAGCGGGGCCTCACATGGGGATGGCAGCCTAGACAGGAGGACAGGTTAGGAGCCCAGACCCCTGGGTCTTAAAGGGGTTGAAAGCTTGAGACCTGGTCTCCTGGGGCCTGCATTTCAGGTCCCCTGCCAGGAGGAGGGGGCGGGGTGAGGGTAAGGGGGGGCACGCTCACCTGGGCCAGCAGCACATCCCCGATCTCCTCGATGAGGTAGCCACTGTCCTGCCTCCGCTTCATCATGCGATCAAGGAACAGGGCTGCGGGGAGCAGGGAGGAGAGGGGGCGCCGTCAGGGCCCGTGAGACCGGATGCAGAGCTGGTCGGGAGCTGGTGGCCAGCGGGCGGGGTGGCCGGGCTGCAGGTGGGTGTGTCTGATCCATGGGGCCGGTGGGCCTGTCCCTCCCTCCCTCCCCACCACCTGCCTGTTGATGATGTGTCCCTAGAATGTGAGCTCTGGGGTTCTGGTGTGGGGCCGTCCCCAGAGCTGGTACAGAGGCTGCCCGTGAGACCAGGCTCCAGGGTTTGTCGTTGAGGCAACGAAGGAGAGAGCTGGCAGTGGGACGTAGGGCCACAGCCCTGCACTCACAATGCACCTCGATGAGCTCGTCCAGGCTGGGGAAGATGTTCTGTAGCTCCTCCAGGGAGAAGAAGCCCCCATCCGCCATGGGCTGGTAGAAGAGGTCATACAGCACCCGGAGCATGCGTACGTGGGCCGCCTCTGTCACCAGCAGCTCTGCAGGGCCACCGGGCAGGAGGCATGGTTGGGGAGCGTGCAAACTATGGGGGGGCACTCTCAGAGGCAGGCTGGGGAATGAGGAGGGGACGGGACAGGGATGATTCTCTCTGGGTGGCGTCACGTGCCCCTGAAACAGCCACTGAGAATTCCTCAGCCCCACTGCCTTTCTGTTTTGGCTGGGGCAGCCAGACAAGGCGACCAATGGTCCCAGTTTGCCCTGCACCATGGTTTTCCCCGGACATGGGATTTTCAGTGCTAAAACTGGGACAGTCCCAGGCAAACCGAGACAAGTCGGTCTCCTCACTGCCTGCAGCTGTGTTTTATGTCTAACCATCCAGCAAGTTTTCTCAGGCTCAGTTTCTGGCACAATGACCCCCTCTCTGCACAGGTTGATGGCCCGAGTTCCAGGGGCCCCAAAGGTCCCCGGAGACTAAATGTACCATTTTGTGTGTTACGTATGTATATTTTTCTGGTGAGAGAAACCGCTATGCTGTCCGACGTGGTAGCCACGAGCCACACACAGCTCTTCAAATATTGCTTAATTAAAATGCAATGCAATGCAAAATTCAGTTCTTAGTTGTACTCACCACACTTTAGGCACTCAACAGCCATTATGTGGCTGGTGGTTACCATGCTGGAAAGCACAGACATTGCATGTTACCATCATTCCAGAAAGTTCTATTGGATAGTACTGCTAATGTTTGGATCAGATCCTCAGAAGGATCTGTGACCCAAAAAGCATTTATCTACTGCCCTAAAAATTCTGAATGAGAACCCTTTTTACTATTAAGTAATCTGTAAAGTAACTTCCAAATGAGCTTCCAAAAGGACTGTACATTTGCCAAACTCCCCTCAACACACAAATGAGTTGACATCACAGCGCAGGATCGAAACAAAAACGATACTCCCGTCATCTGTCTGCTCAGAAGTAAGCGCCGCTAACGTATTGATTATCTTCCCAAACTTTTCTGGGTGGGAATCTTTTTGTCCCCCGAGCGCTGAAGACCAGTCACAACAGCGGCTGCAGCCGAACGCTCTGACCCTGGGCCCACCACTGCTGAACGTTTCACACCGATCATCTCACCTTCATCTTTGTGACAGTCTCTTGAGGTAGGAACTATCACTGCCCACATTTCCCAAATGAGGAAACAAAGGCTCACGCTAGAAATACCATTTTATAGACCGTGTCTGGCTCCTAACATCAACACTGTCCTGCACTACAAAAAATTCTTTGGAAATGTCACTTCAACAATGGCCGCATTTCCGTTCCATGGAATATTCCACAATTTACTTAACAAACGATGCTCTGTCAGAAGCGGGCTGCCTTCAAGCTCTGCCCGGTGTAAGTAACACCGAGATGGACATCTCCCTGCGTCTGTCTGACTTTGTTGGAGCTGGGCTGTGTCCTCGGCCGCAGTGGCTTGGAGGGGGTGACTCACCGCTGATGACCTCCTGCCGCTTCACCTGGCTCTTGGGAAGGCTGTGCAGGGTGCCCGGGGGGACGAGCTCCCGCCAGCCGGGGGGCTCTTCTGGTTCCAGCTCTAGTCCCGATCGGCCCGGCTCCCCCTCATCTCCAGGCTCGGGGCTGTGGGACAGAGGCCTCATTAGGGCCCCAGTGCAGGGCATCCCAGAGAAGAGCCTTCAACTCTTTATAGTGTCCAATCCCATCCCCTAGGGCTGCAGACCAGCCCCCAGATCTGGAAAGAAGCCTCTTACCCCTCTCCTGTGACCACTGGAGGCCCTCAGTGACCTCAGCATCTGATACCCAGCTCTTGGTGATTCTGGCAAAGACCCCCCACCCCAGCCTCCCTGACTCTCCAGGCTGCCTCAGTGGATGGGGGGGAGGAGTGACGTACGTGGCTCGTCGGGCAGGGCCAAGCACAGCCGTGGCGGAGCTGGGGTCCATGTCCACGTCGCTCCGGGAGCGGCCCCCACCCCGGCCCTTAGCCCCGAGGCTGCCCCGGGAAGGCCGGCGGCGGTCACTCACCCGCAGGCTCTCCGAGCGCCCCAGACGCCCCGACAGCCTGGACCCCGAGGCCAAGGACAGAGTCAGGCAGAGGCCAGGACAGAGATAAGGAGAGACCAAGACAGGGACAGAGACGGGGAGAGACCAGGACAGAGATAGACAGGGACAGGTGGGGAGAGACCAGGACAGAGATGGGGAGAGACCAAGACGGGGACAGAGACGGGGAGAGACCGGGACAGGGACAGATGGGGAGAGACCAGGACAGGGACAGAGACAGGGAGAGACCAGGACAGAGATCAAACATGCAACAGAAGAGAAGAGAGAGTCAGAAGGACCAGTGTGACTTTGGGGTGCTGGGGCAGTGAGGGGGGTGGCCAGAAGGGATACTGAAATTGGTGGAGGAGGGGATGGGAACCCAGTATGGAGCACAAAACTGACCCCTCCCTTCCCTGAGGCAGGGGGATGGGGACAGAGGCAGGAGTTGAGGGAGGGAAGGGGGATTTCAATACTTAGCTCTTTGGCTTGAGGGTGGCGTGCCCACCCACCCCTCACAGGGGTGAAGGGGAGGGGGTGGCCCATGGGGAGAGGGGAGGGGCTGGGAGAAATGGGGGAGGGGCTAGCCCTCCCCCCACCCAGGGCCCAGGCACCCACCTCTTCCACCTTCTGGGGAGAGAGGGGCACAGGGTCAGAGGTGGACCCGGATGGAACCCAACTCACCTCCCCCACCCGCCAAAGGGTCCCCAAAGCAGCGGCACAAGGACAGGCAGGGGGCAGAGCCTGCCCCCCAACTGTGAGGGGGACAGGGCCCCCAGGCACAGAGCACAGAGGGCTGGGGGATGGAGGGAAGGGGCACTGGGAGGCAGGAGCAAGGCGGCTGGGCTGGAGGCTTAAAAGAGAAGGGGGGGAAAAAAAGAGAGAAGGGGGAAGAGATGGAAAAGTGCAGGGTGGAGGGTGGGGGCAGAGGGAGAGGGGCCAGGAGGAGCTGAGGGGAGGGAAAGCAGAGGAAGAGGAAGTGGGAGGAAAGGAGAGAAAGAGAGGGGGGAGGGGGAGGGAGAAAATCAGTGAAAAAGGAAGGAGAGGCAGAAGAGAAGGAAAGGGGAGACGAGGAAAGACAGAGCGGAAGAAAAAGGGAGAAGACGGAAAGAGGGAGGAGCGGGGCAGAGTGGAGATGGCTTGGCTCAGGGACAGGCAGGTGCAAGTGGCAGTGCGACCCCCAACACACACCCTCCCTGCACTGCATAAGCCCGGTCCTGCGCCCGGCACCTCCCCTGCACCCGGCCCTGGGCACCTCTCCGTGTCAGCACCCTCCTCTGTGCTCTCCAGGGGTGCTGCAGGCTCCAGGCTGGCTGGGCCCTGCGGGGGCGGGTCCCCCAGCTCCGGGAGGGCGTCAACACCTGTGGGGATAATGGGGGTGGGGAAAGCAAGGCTGGCTGGAAGGTCCCTGCCACGGTGAGACCCACACCCTGGGGGCCTCCGTTCCTCTAAAGCCATCCAGTGCCTGGCCGACACCAAGTGGCTGCTCTATACTTCAGTGGGAGACAGACAGATGGAAAGACCTCTGAGAACAGGGTCATGGGCAGGTGGGGTTCAGTGGGTGCAGATGCTGCAAAACTAGGGTGCCAGCCTCGCACTCGGGGAGGAGACTGGATGCCTCCACATCCATGCATTCTCCCAGCACTCAGCTGGGACTTGTGGGAAGAGAATGTACCCGGTTAGAGGTGAGGGGACTGAGGTTCGAAGAGTGGGGAGTGACTTCCAAGATCTAACACAAGTCAAGTGCAGAGCCAGGGTCTGAACCCGGGCCTGGCCAAGTAGCAGTCTGAGATCCAGCGGGCTGAGAGCCACCCAAGGAGTGTGAGACCTTAAGTTCATGGAGCAGCCGGGCTCACCATCTAAGGGGGGCTGATTGGTAATGTACTCAGAGAGGGTTCTGGGAAATGAAGCCGCGGGGGCTGATGGGAAACGTAGTCCAGGGAGGTGGGGAAACCTGCCACCAGAACAGAGGTGTGAGCTTGCGAAGAAAGCCGTGGAAAGGGTAAACCGAGGGAAGGGGTGGGTTATCAATAACCCTGGTGACCAGGGGAGGGAGGGCAGAGAACCAAGGGGCTGTTTTGCTGTGGGGCCCAGGAAACTCTCACCTGGTTCCCGGTCAGGGCTGTCCCCAGACAGAGGGTGCAGAGAAACTCCGGGGGTGTCCTGCCCAGGGGCTCCGACATTCCGGTCCCGGGAGGGCACCCCCAAACCTCCCTTACGTTCTGTAAGGCCTGGCTTCTCACCTGGGGAGGCAGTGAAGGACAAAGGGGAATATGAGAGTCCAGCGACTCTAATTCACAAAGGCCTGGGGATCCAAGATGCTGGCTCCGCCCCATCCTCCCCATCACCCAGGAGACCCCTACTCCACCCACAGAGCCAGGAGTCCCAGCCCCTCGCCCCTCCTCCCTCAGACCTAGTAGGTCCCCTGCCCTTCTCTCTCAGGTCCCCAGGATGGATGCTCTAGCTTCAGAACTATTACCATCAGCCTCAACTTTGAGGTGTCGAAAATCGGGGGCTGAAACGAGAGATGGGACCATGAGGTGGGGGCAGCATGGGGAAGTCGGGGCGGGGCTGAGGCTGGGCACCTCACCCTGGGGCTCTCCCCGGTTCCAGCGGGCGGCATCCAGGAAGCTGCTCAGTCCTTTCTTGGTCTTGGTCGGCTCTTCTGACCGCCGGTTCCCCATCACCTATGGAAGGTGGGGGGAGGAGGGGGCTGGGCATTTCTGGGCCGATGCCAACAAAGAGGGATCAGACCCCAGCGGTGCAGAGTCTCGAGGCTCCCTGGGGGTCTCTGGGGAGGTAAGGGCCAGGTTTGGGCGCTCAGGGAAGCACCTTTTTCCGGAAGAAATTCCTCCCCGACTTCTTGTCTCCACTCTTGGTCCGCACCCCGAGGTGGCGCATGTACAGGGTGATGGCACTGACCACAGCAGCACTGTGGGGAGGGGACGGTGAGGGCACACAGACACACACACTGCCACGCGCACTCCCACGGATGCAGGTACCCTGCTACCCTCACAGCTCCCCCTCCGTTCGCTTCCCACACCAGCCCCATGACCACTTCCTGCTGAGTATCTGAGGAAACGGGAGAGAGAGGGTTTTAGAGGATGCAGCCAGAGGTGTTGCCCAATGCCCAGGCCCCTAGGCGGCAGGCCCTCCTCCCTCGGGCCCAGAAAACCAAACTCCCCGCCGGCCTCTCTCCTTCCATCACCTCTTTTCCTCATCGTTAGAGATGGTGTGTCTGTAAGAAGAAGAAAGAAGTTTGTAACAAATTTGCTAAGCCTGGGGTCCCTGACCACCCAGCACAATTGTCCAGGTTCCTGTCCCCTCCAAAGTTGGCACAGGGAGAGAGGAGAGGCAGACGGGGGCGGGGGGGTGGGCGGCTGCTGCTGACGCATCTGCGAAGGACAATCACTGAAGGCCAGACTCTCACCCGGGGTCGTGAGAGTTGCAAGGACAGGACCCAAAGCCCAGGCCTGAATGCAAGACCGTGGACAAGACCCGGAAACTAGGAGGGACTGCAAAGCTGGGAAGGGAAGATGCAAAACCAGATGGACTAAAATGCCAGGGCTGGGCCCCAGAAGTCAGGGGAGGAACCCAAACGCTGGGAAATAAACGCTGCAGCTGCAGAGGGAGCCTGGAAGCGGAAGGAACGGGGCAGCAGAGGGCGCCCTCTGGGCTGCAGAGGGGCTGGTCCCACTCACTGCATGTCCTCCAGGTGGGTCAGCTGCCGCTCGGCCAGGTGCCGCTCCCGGGCCTCATAGGTGGCGCGGTCCCGCCCAACCCAGGCCCCCAGCTGGATCAGCTCCTGCTCCCAGGGTGTCATGCCCATGAGCTTCTTGGAGCGGAAGTCCTCCAGCTGCCGGCTGACGGCTGCCTGCTGGGTCTGCACCACCTCCTGCATGAAATGCCGCTGGACGTCCTCGGAGAGGAGGTCGGGCCGCGTGCGGTCTGCAGGGACAGCGGCCAGTTCCAGGGGCTGTGACTCCCCGCCCACCCTTCGACTCTGACAGCTATGCTTCCTTGGGCTGTGGGGGCCATGAAGAAGGAAGGACAATCCCCTGTCCCGGGAGCACGAGAGTATGGCCTCCGTCCCGGGGGTCTCCTGGCCCCCCTGCTAGAGAACACTTCCTCATCCCCGAATCCCCTCTCCTCTCCTTACCAAGTTCAAAGGCCACGGTGGGAGGGACCGGCACCCGCAGAATCTGCCGGGGAGAGAATGGAGTGAAGAAGGGGAGGACTCGGCAGTGAAGGGGGCAGTGTTGGGATCAATGGGATGGCAGCCCAAGTACCAGTGGGTACGATGCTCTGAGGGGAGGGAGCAGTGGAGGGGGGGCCAGGCTGGCACAGGGTCTCCCCAGACCAGGCCGCCCTTCACGTTGCCCTCAGCAGGCTGGAGGTTGGGAGGAGCAGGCTGGCGTCCAGGGTGAAGGGGACGGGGGATGGGGCCCCCTCGAAGGTGTCTCTCACCGCACACTTGTCCAGGAAGCTGTGGCAGAAGTCGCCGAAGGCCTTCTTGGCCTCCTTGGGGCCCAGTGAGCCCAGCATGTCCGCGTGCAGGCAGCACAGCTGGGGGAGACAAAGCATGACCCATCCTCCTCCCACCCCACCCAAACCGCACTGCCCCCTGGGATGCCTCAGGGCGCAAACCCTCTGCGAAGTGCTCCCTGGCGTCCCCCATCCCCGTACCAGGCCCCCGCCTGCCTCCCCAGGCCACCACGGCTTTCGTTCATTTTCTCTCCTGTGAAGTGGTTCTTTGGTCTGTCTTCTGCTGCTGCTGCTACTAGCGCCTCCCCCAGCTACAGTAAGCGGGCTCGCTGTGTACCTGACGCTGTGCAAACCCTTTAGCCACATTAACCTGTTGAGTCATGGGGAGGACTACCGTTATCCCATTTTACGGATGAGAAAACAGCTAGTAAGTGACAAAGTTGGGACTGGATCTCAGGCAGCCTGTCTCTACTGCTCCCCATTGCCTAGCAATACCGTGAGTTACTTGAGGGCGTGTGTGTATGTGTGTGTGTGTGTGTGTGTGTGTGTGTGTGTGTGTGTGTGTGTCTGTGGCAGGGGGTACGTTCTGATTCATCTGTGTCCCAGACAGGGCCTAGTACACAGCGGCACTGAGCACATAAACAGGAGGACAAGGGCACTCACTCACTCACTCACTCATCAAGCACGCCTTGAGGTCGCCTACGTGGGCAGCCCTATGCTGGGTGACACTGGCAATGCTGTGGGGCCTCCAACCTGTCCGGGCTCCTGGGGGACTGTCATCAGGTAAGGGACATGGTCTCAGTGTGCTAAGGACTCGCCCCAGTAATCTATGCCTGCCCCCTCCCCACACCCCCATAAAGCAAAACTCCATCAGAGGCCAACAGGAAGCAGCCCAAGGGACCACGACTATCTCCCGGCCCCTCCCCCAGCCAAGGAGGTGAGGAAACAGCGTGAGGACAAATCTCAAAATGCCGAAGGCCATCTGGGTCACCTGAGCCGAACCTCTTGCCCTGGCCAGGCCTCAGTTTCCACATCTGTAAAGGGACACGGCAGGGCTTCCCTGGTGGCGCAGTGGTTGAGAATCTGCCTGCTCATGCAGGGGACACGGGTTCGAGCCCTGGTCTGGGAGGATCCCACATGCCGTGGAGCAACTAGGCCCGTGAGCCACAACTACTGAGCCTGCGTGTCCGGAGCCTGTGCTCCACAACGAGAGAGGCCGCGATAGTGAGAGGCCCGCGCACCGCAATGAAGAGGGGCCCCCGCGTGCCACAACTAGAAAAAGCCCTTGCACAGAAACGAAGATCCAACACAACAAAAATAAATAAATAGCTTACTAAACTCCTAGCCCCAACATCTTCTTTAAGAAAAAAAAAAGGGACAGAGCAGTCAGCACAATCCCTGGGCTAAATTCCAGGAGTTCAAGTTCTAGAAACCCTCAGGCTCAGCAGGGGGACTCCCTTGCCCAGAGGGCCAGAGCCTCCATGCACGGGGGCGGCGGGGCAGCCACTTTTCTGGCAATTTCCTGATTGCCTGCCAGCTTCTGAAGCTGTGGTGTCAGTCGATACACTCTTCTCTCTGCACCCCCCAGGCCTCCCTCCCTGCCACTTCCATCAGTCTCCTTGTTTTCTGGAGGGATCTACCACGCATTTCCAGTACAGAGCAGTGCCCTAGGCTAAGTCCAGCTCCCAGCCTGTGCTCACGGGGTCTTCTTGGGACGGGACCCTGGTCCACAGAGCCCCCTCCAGCCAGTGTTGTGACTTCTCCCTCCCCAAGCCACCTGCTGGGTTCTCTAGACTCTGCAGGTGTCTCCCAGATGGCATGGCTCTGCATGCACACCTCCCCGGTATTTTCTGCCCTATAACAAGTTTTCCGGGTCATCCGTTACACTCCCTCTGCTTTGTGGGCTGCTTGTAGCAGTTTCCTTGTTTCTGGACCAGAGCCTACTGTGCCGCCTAGACCCGAGGAGGCTAACGGTTTTCTCCCAACCACCAGCTCTGAAGGACTGACTGGCGGCACGTGCAGAGAATTTGCTTTCCAGAGTCTGTGAAAAGGCGCTGTCACTGATGGGTGATGCTGCCGTGGGCACGGAAGGGGGCCGGGGGCATGGTTTCCGCCAGGCTGCTGGATTCTCCGTTGCTCTCCGAGACTCTGCCGTGCTTACCCTCCCGGGCTGCGCCCACTGCTCACAAATTTACACGGGGCACCTGCAACCTTGTCTGCATCCCGTGGTGGGCTTCTTGGCTCTCAAGCTGTGCGCTCTGGATCCCGCCTGGCTCATCCTCGCTGGCCTAACGCACTGAGCACTGCGGCTGGTCCCAGCCCCGCCCCGCCCCGCCCCGCCCCTGCCCAGCCCCGCCCTCACCAGGGGTCCTGGCTCGAACTGCATGGCCACGTGCTGCAGGAGGGCCATGAGGTGGGCCGGGCGCCGCTTCACCTGATCCAGGCTCTGGAACTGGTTGTTTTGCTCCTCGGGGTTCTGGGGGTGGGGATGGGAGTGAGACAGTGGGGAGCAGAGGAGGGGTTTGGGGCTTGACCCTCCCTCTTCCCTGGCACTTCCCGATGGATCCAAGCTGGCAGGTGGGGTGCTCATGGTGTCTCTGCTGTGATGGTGGCAAGTCAGGGGTTGGGGAGAATGGATGAGATTTAATGTTACAATGGTGGGTGAAGAGGACAGAAATCAGGAGAGATGGAATGAGGATCTGTGCTGTAATTAGGGGGCAGGGGCAGTGATAAAAACTGGGGTTAAACAGCGTGAGAGACTGTGCTGTAATGGGGGGGCATTGAGGATGGGGTGAGGGGATGAGGAAGGAGGTACCAGGAAGATTAAAGAAAGAGAGATGGCCAGTGAGAGGAGGCCGAGTGACAGCATCTGAAGACAGAGAACAGGACCCAAGGTGGGAGAGGGGACACTGAGGTTGGGACTTGAGGGCTGGGGCCCCAGGGAGCCTGGGACAGAAGCTTTCCCACCCCACCTCCCTCTCACCGTCTTCAGCTCATTCTCAAAATCCTCGTCCTCAGCCCCGATGATGCTGATGGGCACCAGGCCAGGCCGGGGGGGCCCTGGGGCCTGTGGCAGGGGAGGGATGGCTTCAGCCCACACTGCTCCCCACCGCACAGCCCCCCAGTCCCCTCACCCCCCGGCTCTCTCCGCTCTCTCCACTCACCGCCCCTCGGGCGACGTCTTCAGCCTCCATGGGCTCTGCAGGGCTGGGGGAAGAGGAGGGGCCGCGGTTAGAGGGGTGGCAGAGGGCGGCCCAGGGCGGTTACTCACAGATTCCTGGCCCAGGTGCCAAGGTGAGTAAACAGCCTCCGCCCCCATTGCGGCCTCCACAGCTCAATGGGGCCTCTGTGTGGCGACAAAGAGCCCTTCAGAGGCCAGCCGGGGCAGGGAGCCCAAGGACAGGGAGCCTTGTGGGTGGTGGTGGCGGGGGTGAGCTGGAGGCCAGGAGCCTGGGGCTGTGAGAGAGCTGCGGACGTGAGAGCCTGCGATTTCGGGTCCCCGATGGACGAGGGGCTGGGGGCTGCGTCCTGAGGAGGCAGGGCCGGCGGGCGGGCAGAGGTGGAAAGGCTAAAGGGGAGCTGGGAAGGAGGTAACTGGGGCCTGGGGGCTCTGCTCTGCCCTGTGACAGGCTTGGGGCAGGATGCTGCCTCTGAACCCACCAGCCCTGCTTCCTGTGACAGGAAGTCACAATGGCAAATCCCCCAACCCCCAACTCCCTCCACAGGAGAAAACCAAACTGTGAACCCTCCTCCCTCAGGACCAAGAGTCCTCGACCCCACTTCTTCCCCTCAGGGACCTGGCATCTTTCCAGCTTCCATCCCAGAAAACAAGGGGCGGTCCTCAGAAAGCTCATCCCAAGCGGTGTCCATCTCTCTCACCCTATGTCCACCTGTCCGGTCTGTCTGTGTGTCTGCCGGCTCGCCTCTCCCCAGCTGCCTCTCCACTGAATCTGCCTCATGCCTTTGACTCTCTTCTCCCTGTGTCTTCATTTTCTCTCGCCTTTCCTTCAGACCTGTCTCATTTTCCCACTGTCCCTGCCTCCCCTCCGCTAGGCCCCACCCCTGCTTCTCTTGCTACCTGTCTTTCCCCTCAGCCTCTGCCTGTCTCCCCACATCTGGTTCCTGCAGCCACTGTCCCCGCACCTGTCTGCGTCACTGTCTCATTTGCCGTCTCTCGTCTCTCTCCCTCCCATCTCTCGCTGTCTCTCCCATCTTGTCTCCCTTAGAATCTCCACTTCTCCCCGCGTCTTCCCACTGACATCTTCTGTGTCCTTAATTAGTCTGACTAATGCCACTCGAGCCCGTGTCAGGTGGGAAGGCGCTGTGGAAACGGGGGGGGGGGGGGGTGGACCAGTGCGGGGGGGGGGGGTTCTCCCCACAGCCCAAAGCTATTTATAACCCTAGTCGCTGGAGACCCACCCTTCTCCCTCTTCCACAGGCCTCCTCCCTAGCACTCAATAAATAGCAGCTGGGATTTTGATTATGATCATTAAACAATGATGCTTTCTGGAGTGTCCAAATGCCATCCTATGGGTTCACCCAAGCAGGCCTCATTTTTATTCTTTTCCATAAAGTGTATTTGTTCACCATCCAAGCTTGGGTGACTTAAGATCTGAGCATTGTTAAACGTTCACATAAATAAATTTGCAAAACAAGGCAGAAAAATAATAGTAATTTATTATGAGAGCTGAACTTATACCACACTCACAGTGTGCTAGGCACTGCTCTAAGTGCTTCTCACAGAGTAAGTCACTGAACCCTCAAAACCACAAGCACCCCCATGCTATCATTACTCCCATCCGAGATAGAAAACCTTCACTGGGGACTTCCCTGGTGGTCCAGCGGTTAAGACTCCGTGCTCCCAATGCAGGGGGCCTGGGTTCGATCCCTGGTCAGGGAACTAGATCCCGCATGCTGCAACTAAGACCTGGCACAGCCAAATAAATAAATATTTTAAAAAAAAAGAAAGAAAGAAAAAGAAAACCTTCACCAGGCCATCAGCTGCAACTTCTGGGCTGGAAAGCATGACCATGGACATGGAGGGTCCCTGCGCATCCCACTCAGGGGTGGAAAAGTTTGACAGAGGCAGGGAAGATTCCAAAAGGGCAAAGGTGAGGACACACACGTTATCTGAGCAAATGCTTACGTGCCAGGCAGGCCCCGGAACATGCATTTGATGTGTATTATCTCTTTTATTTCTCATCACGATGATAGGAAATAATAGTTAACAGTTAATGTACACTAAGTGCCATTAAATACGTGCCAGGAACGGTATTAATGCTTGACAGATATTAACTCAATCCTTTCAGTGACCCTGTGAAATCAGTCTTCTTCTTCTTATCCCCATCTTACGGAGGAGGAAACTGCAACACAGCTCATAAGAGGCAGAGCCAGGATTCCGACCCAGGCAGTCTGGCTCCGGAATTTATGCATTTAACTCCCAGAATGTGCGGCTTTGGAGCATGGGGAATCCCCACCCCGAACTTAGGAAACTGAAATCTGAACCAAAGCTGAGACACATCAGGTTTCCCTATGGTGTCTGGGAGTCAGGGGTATGTGGGCACTGTGGCCTGGGCAGGAGTACAGATTGGACTCAGCTGCCCCACAGAGGCCTGGGGCTCAGAGAGGATTGGGGAGGGGGGTGGTTGCTTAGAAGATGGGGCGTGGTCCCACAAAGGCTAGAGAATGATGGGTCAGATGGATCTAAAGGCAACTGACAAGCCCTGGGGTCCAGCAGAGGGGGTGCTATGTGCATGGGGCTGTGGAGATGAGGGCAGGTTCAGAAGGTCCTTAAGGGTGGGGGTCCTAGAGCAAAGCGGGCATGTGTGAGGACTACATGGGTGCCTGGGTTCTATGCAGGGTTCAGGGTCTATAAGATATTGAGTGGATGAGCCTGGTCTCCAACCTATAAGATATTGAGTGGATGAACCTCTAGGAGCCTTAAAGAACCTAAAACACTGAGGAGTCAAGGTGAGCCCTTGGAATGCATAAGGACCCAGATTCTATCTGACATATGACGGGTCTACAAGGATCCTTGGATCATACAGGATCATAAGTCCTTAAGGGGAAGAAGCCAGTTTACGGGATCTCTGGAGACTTAAAAGGGGACCAGAATTCTATAGGGGAGTGTGGTGGTCCCCGAGAACCAGGATCTACAGGGCCCCGGATTCTAGCGGATGCTATTGATCCATGGAAACCCCACATTCTGTAAGGAGCCGGACCTCCATGGGGCGGCGGGCGGGGGGGGCAGCAGGAACCTGGAGGGTCTGTAGGACCTTGTAATTTACATGGAGCGTGGCGGGTCTACACGAGCCCCAAATCATATGTAGGACGTGGCGGGTGTACACGGCCCCAAATCCTACAGGGAACGTGGCAATGTGCATGGTCAGGGATGCTGGGGAGGACATATGGAGTCAGGGTGTGACGCCCGCCGGGGGCCGCGTCCCTCACCTGCTCCGGGTCGGAGGAGAAGCACCGCTGCTGCCAGAACCGAAGCCTCCGCGCGCCGGCTCTGGGCTCCCCAACCCCCGCCTCCGAGTCGCTCTAGCCACCCCAGAGTCCACCTTTGCTTCCAGCTCCACTCCTCCCGCCAGCCGCTCTAGCCCGCTCCTGCCAGGCTCCAGCCCAGGAGACTCTACTCCTCCTGTCGGCCGCTCTAGCTCTCCACTGAGCCACGCTGGCCAGATAGGGCCGCTCTGGCCTGCCTTGGAGGGCTGGCGTTTCCGTATCTCGACTGCCCCCGTCACTCTCCTGGGCCCCGCCCCCTGCCCCCTGCCCCCCGCCCCCAGGCCAGAGGTGGGGATGGTTCCAGCCCCCAGACCAGTGCTCAATCCGAGAACACCGAGTCGCCCCGGCCCTTCGCCCCTAGACTGGGATCCCTACTCTGTCTTTCCGCCCTAACTTGGGACCGTTTGAATTCCCAACGCTCGTACATTAATTCTCCCCGCACTGCCCCCCACCCCGCCTCACACTTTCCGCTGGGGCCGCAAAGCAAAAATCCTGGGTTTGAGCATACCTTCCCATCTGACATGCAGTGGAACCTGGAAAAAGTAATTAACTCTCCCTGGGCCTCAGTCTTCCCATCTGTACAATGGGAAAAGATCCCCAGTTCTGTGCCCCTGCAACCCATCTCCCAGTGTATAACCCATGACCCAGAAAAAGACCTTTCCAAAAAATGCTTTCAAACGCGTTCTGCAACTTTCAGCTTCACAACGGCCTATGACCCTGTTATTGTCGTTTTTCCTTTTGGGTGGCTCTAAAGCATGCGGGGTTGGAGGACGGCGCTTAGCTGAAAGCACCTGCGAGTTCAAATCCCAACTCCACTCAGTCTCACGATGTATGTGACCTGGGACGAGTCGGTTTTACTCCCTGGGCCTCAGTTTCCCCACCTGTGCAATGGGAGTGATCATCCGTCCTCCGCCAGACAGTTGGGAAGCCTTGACCCCCGGCTCGCAGCCCTCATCTCACCTACTGGGCACTGAACAAGTATTAGTTCTCCTCTCTTTGTCCCCTTTGACAGATGGAAAAACTGAGGCCCAGGGAGGGGCGCCTGCTGGCTCAGCGGGGCCGGGAGGAGGCCCCTTCACTGCCGGCAGCGCCCAGCCCCCTCCCTCCTCCTCCCCACTTCCCCTAGCAGCCGAGGGGAGAGAGGCCGGGCGGGGCCAGGGACTGTGTACCTGGTGTCCGCGCGGGGAGGTGACCGGCGGGGCGCCCGAGGTCGGGCTCGGCGATCCCGGGCCCGGTGTCCCGGCTCCCGCTTCCTGGCTCTGGCGGGGCAGGAAGTTGGGGTGTTTTTCCGGAGGCCCCCGCCCCGCCGCCCCTCCCCGCTTCCTGCCCGCGCCCCGGGCCCGCCCGGCACCTCCGCCTCCTTCCCCTTCTCGCCGCCGGCCCCGCCCCTCCTTTCCCCGCTCCGCCCGGGACCCGCCCGACCTCTGCAGGCTTAGTCCGCCTGCCCGTCCGCAGGGCGCGGGTTTCACCTTTCTCATATGTGTCTGGCGTCGGCCATCGCCTCCCTGGCGAGGCGGGGGGCCCTGCGTCCGCCTCAGTCTGCGCAGCAGCCGCCCCTGCTTTCCGTCTCTGTGTGTCTCTTGGTCTTCCTCTCTTTTTTTTTTGCCTCTGTGTGTTTCTGTCCGTGTTCCTCTCTTTGTGTCTCTCTCTTTTTCCGTTGAGGTCTTTCCCTCCCGCTCCCAGGCCCCTGCTTCTCCCCGTTGTCTTTTCAACTCTTTGTCACTTTCTTCCTCAGAGCCTTCTCTCCCCATCTCTGGGTCTGGATCTTTCTGCGTCGCAAATCAGTCATTTCCCCAACTGTTGCTTTCCCTAGAGTCTCAAGGGTCAGCCTCTCGATGTCCATTTTTCTGTGGACCCTTCTTTCCTCCCTGTCTCTTCCTGCTGTCTCTCTGTCTCTCTCGGATGCCCTTTCTCCTCAGTGTCTTTCAATTCACTTGCTCTGTCTCTCCATCATTATCCTTGTCTCGATTTCCCTCCCCTGTCTAGCTCAGAAACTCTGTATCTCTGTCCCTCTCTGTCAACCGCCTCTGGATTTCCCCACCATCCCCAGTTTAGGGCCACAGACTCTCCAAATCCCGCTTCTACAAGTCCACTCCCAGAGAACAGGTGTGGCCATGGTCAGAATTTGGTACCAGTCTCACCAGACAGTCCACTGTGTCTTGGGGACTTAAATATGCATAAATGAATATGGTTGCCTGGGTCCCCTCTGTGTCCCCCTCTGCTCAGGCACATGGCCTGGGTTGGGGCCCTTCCCAAGACACTTCCTGGTTCTTCCAGGGGACAGCCAAGACTGGCTACCTGGTCCCAGGTGTGGGGAGTGGTCAGGAGCTGGGGGAGGAGGGGGCTGAGGTCTTGGACCTCTGGGTCCCAGAGGAGGAGGGGGAGTGGTCCCCATGAGATCCGTGACTCCTGAGAAGGTCTGCAGTTGGGAAGGATTTATTATCACTAAGTGGCCATGACAGAGCAGGGAGGGGGGAGGTGACACTAATGAGACTGCTACAATCAGCTCCCCTAGAAGCAGCGACTAAGGGCTCATTACCTGCTGGAGGTGGGGGGAGCCTGGGAAAGGCAGTAAGGGGAGGATTGAGTTAGGGTGTGGGGAGGGGATGAGGACAGTCTAGAGGGAAGAAGAGTGGCCACTCCCAAGGGGGAAGTTGAGTCAGAATACTCCCAGGAAAGATTGTGAAAAGAGAGCGGGTTCCAAGGAAGTGGGGTGAGACACGGTTTGGGTGCCCAAGCTGGTGGGGCAGCCCGGCTGGGTCACGGCTTCTCTAGCTGAACGTCTCCGATGTGGAGGCTACCCACATCCTGGTAGGTGCCCTGGAGGCCCCGAGAGATGTCCTCATACATGGAGCAGTCATCGAGGTTCAGGCCCTGGGGTGGAAACGGGGTGGTGAGCCTCAGGGCCCGGATGCCTGGGTCCCTGCTCCCCGGTCAACCTCAGGGAGGAACCCCGTAAGAGCCCCGCCCACAGACACGCACCTGCCCCCACCTTCCACTCACCTCGTAAAGATTTTCATCTTCATAGTCATCCTGGACATCTGCCCCGAATTTCATGTTCTGCCACCGTTTCTGTTGGGGGATTGGGAGCCTCCGTGAATGGGGGAGAGAATGTGTTTTCAGACCCTCATGGAGGCCAGGAGGTGCTTTACCAGAAAGGGTAAGGGACATGCCCAGAGCCACATGTCCTGTAAATGGCAGGTCTCTCTGGGTCCAAGCCAGTGCCCTTCGGGCTGTCGCCACTGCCTGTTCTTCTCCACGAATAACAACAACAATAATAGTAAATGGCTGTAGCTGCCCCGCGCCCTAAAGAGAGACTGGTGCTGGCCAGAGACTCTGGGAGGACACCAGCCCCCACCTTCCCTGGCCTTGGCTCCATCTGGAGGCAACGGCACTCCTGGGTAGACGGGGAGAGTTGGACATCTCTGTGGGGGGCGGGGAATGTGAGGACAACCCTGGGGGGAGACTGAGCCAGGACGCCCCTCCGGGCCCAGCGCCATGTAAAATGCTTTCCTTCTATGAAATTCCTGACCCCCTTACAGCCCCTATGAGGCGGGGGCTGCCATTCTGTCAAGTTTTAGGCAGGACCCTCAGGCTCAGGGGGCCGCTGGTCCCCGGCGTGGCTCACCCTGAACAGCAGCAGCGTCCCAGGCACCACGGCGCATATCAGCAGTATGATCCCCTCGGCTGTGATGATGTTGTTCTTGGTGCCCTCTCCCATGTCCAGGAAGGGCCTGGGGAGTGGCTCTGTGAGGAGGGAGTGCCGCTCAGAGCCCAGCCCCTCGAGTCCTCCCCTCGCCTCCTGGCCACACCCGCATCGAGGCCCAAGACCACTGAAGTCCCCACCTTGCAGGTGAGAAAATCAATCAGCCACCGTGTGTGAGCCGGTGAGTGAGGATGCCCGAGATACAGGAGCTCAGGCACTGGCTCCACCCACCCCCGTCACAGGTGAGGAAGCCAGCGGCCCCAGCAGTGGCGTGGTGTGCGCTCACCACGCACGCGGAGGTGTGGCCCCAGCTGTGGGGTCCTGTGCACTCACCACGCACGCGGAGGTAGGTCCCACAGGAGCGCTGGACCTTCTGGCCTTCCTTGACCTGGCACCTGTACATGCCCCTGTGGCTCTTGGTCACCTGCTGGATGACCAGCTCGCCCTTGGGGCCTGGGCTTGAGAGCTCCATTATAGGGGGCCACGTGGAGTTGCCCTGGAGGATGTGCCACCATGTGATGTTGGGGTTGCTGCCGTTGTGTCTGCACAGGAGGCGGACCTCATCCCCAATGCTCACCGTCACTGATGGTGGGCCCCAGTCCACCCACAGGGCCTGGCACCTGGGGCCTGCGGAGAGGCAAATGCGTGAGGGACCATGAATGGAGACACAGGCCCAGCCCGGCCCCTGCTTCTACAGCGCTCCTGGCTGTGTGTGTGCACGTGTGAGTGGCGGGGGTGTGTGTAGAAGAATGTGAGGGACACACTGCTGGGGGGTCCCCACTCGCCTCTCCAGAGCCACCTCCTGCCACCCTTTCCATACCTGCTCCGAGTTTCGGCCCCCCTGAGCTCACTGGCACTTGGATAGCCGGGTCCCCAGTGCTAGCAGTGCCTCTGGCCAGGCAGCTCCTTCTAGAATCAGTTTGGGCATCACCTCCTCCTGCAGGCCTTCCTAGATTATTTTCTCACCCCAGCCCCAGCCTGGCCACACACCTGGCGCTTTATATATTGGGTATAACTGTCACAGAACCCTTAGACGTCGGTTCTCTCATTATCCCATTTTACAAGTGGGACAGCTGAGGCCCAGGGCGGCAGGAGTGGCTCAGGGGTTCGAACCCTGGCCCCCTGGCCCTGGGCCGCTTCCTGCCGGTTTGTGAGTCTGTCCTGTCCTGTGACCCTGGGCCTGCCCCTTGTCCTCTGTTTGCGTAACTTTGTGTGTGTCAAGCTGGGGGCCAGGGGTGAGTTCAGCGTTTGGGCTGGGCTGGGCGTTAGGGGAGGGCCTCAGCTAGGTGGTTGGAGGGAGGGGGCTGGGTGGCCCAGGCTTGGGAAGCCACAGTTCTTGTGCCACTCTCCCCTGCCTCCGCCCCCTCGCTGCCCTCGGGCCAGTCCACATGGCTGTCCGTGGCGGGAGGAGGAGAGAGGTGGCGGCAGAGGCAGCAATCTGAGGGTCACGGACTCCAAACTCAGCTCCCAGTGGAAATTTGGGGTGACTGGCCACCTCTCTAAACTCCTCCGTCAAATGGGGTGGTCACAGCCCTGCCAGCTGGCATTGCGTGGGAGAGGAAGGGGGAAGGTCACCGGCTCCCCCAGCACTGAGAAGGGGTTCCCTACGTAGGGGACGGTGACTGGGATTCAAGGCAGAGAAGGAGAAAAGCTTTTTCTCCCCCGAAACTGAGCACTACCCACAGTCCCCTCCCTGCCCCCAGCTCTGGAGCTCAGTCAGGGGCAGCCTTAGTTCCTTATTTTGATCTGGGGGGACGAGGGGGTGCGGAAGGTGTCTCTCGCCCTGCCTCCCCCACGGGGGATGCCCCTTCAACTTCGCTGAGCCCCCCTCCAGCCTCCCATTGGCCTGCTTGGGACGGTCAAGCAGATGCAGTTTCTACGGGGTCTTTTCTAGACCCCTCCTGCCAGCTCCTCTCCCGTCCCCACTGCCTGGGCCCTCTCAACAGTCTCCCAGTCCCCCCCCCACCTCCCCCCAGCACCTGCCTGTTGACCACGTACCCATGCCAGCAGCGAAGATCAAGAGGAGAAAGATGGTGGCACGCGGGGTTTGGCGGGCTTGGGGACCCCCAGGCATCTTCTCCCAGTGGGTTGTTTTGTCTGGGTGGCAGCGGCCCTGGGGTACCAGATCCCACCTCGGCCGAGCCCCAAACCCCGCCCCACTTCCTGCCCAGCCCTTCGGAGATGGGCTCCACTGGCCCCGCTGCTGGGTCCTTTGGTTGTCAGGTTGGGGGCAGCCCCTGCCAGGAGGCTTCAGGCCGTGAGTGGGGAGGAACTGCTCCCTGCACCTGTGGCCGCCACAACTCCCCCGAGAGGAGGCTGCCTGGGTGGGGGAAGAGGTTGTTTTAAGGCCTGGCTCGTCACTGGAAAGGAAGCCCGAGGGAGCCAGAGTTCAGGGTGCCTGCTGCGCACAGGTGGTCAGGGGACGCGGGTGGCTCCGAGCCCGATCTTTCCTCTCACTGGCCTTGGGCAAAACTTGTCCCCTCTCTGAGCCTCCGTGTCCTCCCTCCTCGGGGTTGGAAAAGAGGATTTAAAGAGGTTGTGCATGCACAGCACTGAACACAGGGCCTGGCGCATAGTAGGTGCTCAGTAAATGTTAGTTACTATTAATGTTCGTGAGGAACACATGAGGCAGGCCCACCAGCTCTGTGACTGGGTGGTGGCTTCCCCTTCCAAGATTTGGCATTTTTAGTTCAAGAGATAAGGATAAAAATATCTCCCTGATGTTGTGACATAAGTTGATGTTCCCGACACCCAAAGGGCCACGATGGGCTCTTTCTTGGTGTTCTTTCATTTCAGCCTCTCCACAAGTGGGCAAGGTAGGCCACCCCCCATTTTACAGTGGAGGAAGCTGAGGCCATCACAGAGAGGGAACACCATCACTGTTACTTGCCCAGTTTATACAGTCTGGTGGTGGAGCAGGGATTCCAAGTCACTTATGTGTGACCAGCTTCCCTTGAGCATTATTGTAGGTCAAGTGGGAGGAAAATGAGGCCTGAGGGGTGGGGGGGGTGGGGAAATGACATGAGGTTGTTTAGATGTTTGTGAGCAGTTAGGGGACCATCTCATACATGCGCGCGCACACACACACACATGAGGAGACACCGTGAAAAAATTCATGGCAGGGAGATTTTTGGTAGCAAAAACTGGGAAACAGACGAAAAACCCATTTACGGGAGAAGGGGTGCATAAATTGAGGTATCGTCAGTCAATGGAGTGGCACACAGCACAAGAGGCCGAGCTTTGCTTGTCAACATGGCTGCATCTCAGAAACAACAAGAAAATGAGAAGAAATGTACTATGACAGGATCCGGCTGGCTTGTTTTCAAAAGGCAAAACAACAGGGTGTGCTATTAGGGACACATGTGTCTACAGTAAAGGTGTAAACGCACGCAGGGGAGTGATACCCCACTCCTGAGAGGGGTTACCTCTGGGGTAAGCAAGGAGGTCGCGACTGGGAAGGGTACACAGAGGGCTTTGTCTGTCTTAGTTTTATGCCTTGCTTTACTTTTTAAGCTGGGTGGTGGGTTCATGGGTCTTATTTATTTTTGGCTGCGTGGGGTCTTCGTTGCAGTGCGCGGGCTTTCTGTAGTTGCGGCGAGCGGGGGCTACTCTTCGTTGCGGCGCATGGGCTTCTCATTGCGGTGGCTTCTCTTGTTGTGGAGCACGGGCTCTAGGCACGCGGGCTTCAGTAGTTGTGGCTCGCGGGCTCTAGAGCACAGGCTCAGTAGTTGTGGTGCATGGGCTTAGTTGCTCCACGGCACGTGGGATCTTCCCGGACCAGGGCTCGAACCCGTGTCCCCTGTATTGGCAGGTGGATTCTTAACCACTGTGCCACCAGGGAAGTCCCATGGGTCTTTGTTACACTATTATGTATATATACTGTTTTGCACGCTTGAAGTATTTTGTAATTTAAAAAAAAGGTGCAACTGTCACCCACACAGAAGAACATGGGCCTCGAGAGTTCACACCTCCTGGGTTTGAATCTCAGCTCTGGTCATCTGAGCCTCAGTTTCTCTTCCTGTAATCTGGGCATAACCTCCCTACCTGTGAGGCTGTAAGAATATCACAGTGTGCTATCACAGCCCCTAGGACACAGTTCCTCTTCTCTGGCCCTCGGGCCTTCCCTCCTCCCCTCCAGGGACCCAGGTGTTCTGTTGGGCCCCTCTCTGTACAGCAGGTCATTAGCCCCTCTGTACTAAAGTTCTTCCTATAACCCCCGTGTAGGAAGAAGTCTGGATCCAGACGCTGCAGCCCTTAGGAATTCACCTCCTTCAGCATCCTTCCTGGCTGAGCCGGTTTCCAGGCCCTCGACTGCCTCCCAGTGGCTGAAGGGGCGCAGCCGCCGCATTGTAGGCCCTCTCTGGCTCGCTGGCCTGTCTGGGCACCTCCACCTCCCGCTTACCCAGCACCCTGGTATCTGGCACCGTGTGAGCAAACCAGACGCTTGGCATTGCATTCCCAGGACGACTCTGGGAAATATCTTCATCCTCAATCAGCAAAAGAGGAAACTTAGGCGCCAAACAAGGACTGGAATCAAGGCCATGCCCAGGAGGGTAACCCTTTGGGCCTCATTTTCCCCACTTCTAAGGGACAGTGCCCTGCAGTGGCTAGAGCCCAGGTCCAGATGCTGGCTTTGCCACCTCCTGGCTGTGGGACATCCGGCAAATTACCCGTGACTGAGCTCCATCTCCAAACGGCGCCTTTTGGTACCTATTTCGCAGAGTATTAAGTGATATATTTATAAAGCACCTTGCACGTGGCAGGCTCTAGTCCAGTGTTAATTCAGATCAGATCTTCCAGCCCCGTCAACTTCCAGGCTGGGGGGAAATGACACCTTCATTCCCCACTGGGTGCAGGGGACTCTTTGGTTGGATACTTTCCATTTTGGACATCTTAGCGCATCAGGTGTGCTGCTTTGAGCCAAGACTCGGCATCTCCCCGAATCCCTCAGGTAGGAGTAAGCAGCTTTACAGGCAGGAGCACAAGGCCGAGGGTATGTCTGCTCAAGGTCGCACAGAATTTTGGGCAGTGTTGGAATTTGAACCCAAGTCATTGGGAGTTCAAAGCCAGGCTTGGCACTGGAAGGAAATGGGTTTGACCTGAGGAGTAACTTGGGATGGGGGAACCTCAGGGGTCTTGGCCTAGCCGGCTCAGGCCCAGCATCTTAGTTTTCCCCAAATGGGAGGTGGGCCAGGTCTGAAAGCGTGGTAAGGGGACCCTTCCAAAGCTTAGCACCTGCCTACTGGAAGCCCTTTGCACCTCCCACCTGGACCAGGAGACCAATCACAGGTGGGGCTCCTGTCCCATTAGTGCAAATAGCCAATCACCATGCAGAACTGCGGTGGGGGGGGCGACACCACGAGGGCCCTGGGAACTTGGCCTCTATGCAGGGGCCATGCCCCTCCCTTTGGGAGGGAAGTAGCAGTCCCCTGCCAGCTGGGTCCCTGCTGCAGCTTCAGCACTGCATCCCAATTCTTGGGGCAGGTACAGCTAGCTCCATCTTACAGCAGGGCCCAGGCCAGAGATCCCCAAAGTGAAGTCTCCCGTGTAGGTCAGGAAAAGGACGTGTATACTAGGCAGGTCACCTTGGGCTGGAGGCACACGAAGGACCGCCCCGAGTGACGGCTTTCCTTGTCCACTTCCTTCCAGAGAAGCAGCACCTGAGCGACAGGGCCCTCCTGTTTTGTTTCAGCAGGGTCCAAGGCTCCACGTGGGGCCACTGCTTGAACTTTCCGTTTCTTTTTCTGAGACCCGCAAAGGCAAGGTGTGGGAGAGGAGCAAGGGGCCCCTGGGTCTCGCACCACCATCTCGCCCACTTGGGGCAGAACCGTGTGAACCTGGAAGGCCAGGCCTCAGGTTTCCGAGGCTGCTGAGTACCACAGCCATCCAGGAAAGGCCCTGGCCCCCCTCTTTCTCAAGGGAAGGGAAGTGCGGTGCAGCGCTCCTTCCTCTTGCCCGGCCACCCCCCAATCAAGAGACCCAGACCAGGATTACGAACGAGGCAATTTATTAACCCAGCATCATTTGTTCTAATGCTTCTTGTTGGCAGCTGCCACCTGTGGGAAAAGATGGACAAATAGTTAAGATCAGTTGTGGCGTCTGTGTTCAAGCACTTCACAGTAGCTCCCCAGTAGCTATGGGACGCCAGGCACCCTGATTCGTGGTTTACATGTATTCATCTCATCCGATCCTCACAATCTTGGATACCTCCCCATTTTACAGAAGGATAAAACTGGGACTCTCAAGGAAAGAGGGTGTTGTCGTGTGTTTCCAACATCTGCCCATTACTCCACACTGCTGTTTGTGCCAGGCCCTGCTCTGCCCTGAAGGGCAACCTTCTCATTCCAGGCCACCCCCAATCCCCAGAGGGCTGACACCTCCATTCTCTTCTGACACTTAAGTGACTCAACAGTCCAAGACTCCCAGGAGGCCTGAGTCAAGAGGGTCATGCCAGACCCTGGGGGCCTCTGTTGCCGTAGCTCATGGAATCCTCACCACCTCCCTCCGAGGTAGGCAAAAGCAGATCCCTCTACAGACGGGGAGCCTGGCTCCAGGTGAAGGGACTCTGGCCCAGGGTGTCTATAGTCAGTCAGCATCTGCATGGAGACCTGGGTTCTGAGGCACCCCAACACTCAGTAAGCATGAAGACTAAGAAAGAAAACACTGCAGCCGGAATCAGAAGGCTGACCGGGAAGAGGCAGCCGCGTGTGCGGGAGCGTGCCCTGAAGGAGAAGCCAGCCTGGTGAGCCGCACCCTGGGCCTCCCTTCACCCAGGCACCTGCATTTTCAACCAGCCCCCACAGGAAGTCTGTCAGAAACGTTCTTTCTCCTGCACCCTCCTCCCCTGGGCTGTGCCCTCCAGGGGAGGAAACTCCCATCTGACAAAACCCAGGCTCCAGAAACACCCAGGCGGTGACTGAGGTACCCAGCCCTCACCTGTCCAGCGATTCTGTCCAGATCTCTCTGTCCCTGAGGTGTTAGTTTGCGGCCCCTGTGGGAGAGAAGGGTCATATAGCCCCAGGTGAGTGCAGGCTCCCACCAGCGTCCCTGATCCCTGCCAGGCCTCTCCTGGACACGAGCCAGGCTTTCCAAGAAGGCACCTGGCCACAGGACCACATGACACCAGCCAAGTCCCACTGAGGTCTCTAGTCGGCTGCATTCCAACAAGCTGGAGGCTGGAGTGGGAGCTCCCCTGGGAGCTGATGGGGTGCCGTTTGTGCAAACATTAGATCAAAAGCCCCGAAAAATCAATTGGGAAAAGCTAACGAGCAGGCTAATGAAAGCGGACAGTCGCTAAATTACCTTCCTGGAGCCTGGAGTAGTTAGCCAGAGAGGTCGGGGGGAGGCCCCGTGCTGTGCACTGTTCTGAAGAATCCCCTGCCTGGCTGGGGGGCAGGTGCAGCTGTGCAGGACAGACCTGGCACCTCACTGCATGGGCGAAGGGGGACAGTCCTTGATAACTTCATCATAAGGGATCTGGCCCCAAGGCTCCTCCGCCCTCCCCCGCACTTACCCATCTTGGTCCTTTTCCACCATTTTCAGCCCCTCCAGGGCCTGGAGGACCCGCCGGGCCACGCTCTTGGAGCCTCTGCTGAAGTGGCTGGGCATGACACCATTCCTCTGACGCCCCCCGTAGATCTTGGTCATGGAACCAACCCCAGCGCCGCCCCGGAGGTACAGGTGCCGTGCTGTGGAAGCTGGGTGGGAGGCAAGGGAGACTTGAGAACCCTTCTCAGGCAGAGAAGATGCTTCTCCACAGCTGAGGCAGCCTTAGGAAAGGGCCTTGCTCAAGGTCACAAATCTAGTTGTGTGCGACAGCAGATTTTTCCCACCTCACCGTTTTCCGGTCAGGGAAACTGAGAACGTGAGAATGCACGCCAAGCCCCAGTACCTGACCACCCCCCAGTTCAGGAGACTGGCGTGCACAGGTAGTGGAGGGACTGCCGTAGCCACGTGACCAGGCAGGCAACCCGCCCCCCCCAGGGACTTGCTTAGCTGCGCTGTGAGGTGGACCTGAGGTTCTGTGGGGAGAGCCTAGCAAATGTTTAAGCCGTGACTGTCCCCCTTCATCTGCCTGGGAGCTCTGAAGGGCAGCAGAGCTGGAGAAGCGACCTACTGATCCTCCCACACCCCAGCCCTGGAGAGCTTAGGTAACAGTGGTAGCAGAGCTGACATCCTATGCAGTGGATGTTCCCAACCTGGGAGGTGCGTCACCCACTCTGTGGGCTGGGATTCTGGTCCCTCGACGGGCTTGGGCAAGTCCCTCACCCACCCTGGCCAGCCTCCTTGGAAATCCTCTTCTGTTCAACTGGAACACTTGCCTGCCAGGCCCTATGCCATCTGCTTTTCACTCTCTCCTATGAGGCAGTAACATGGCCTTAGGAGCCCGCCCGATACTGTGGCCTTGGCAAGTCACCTACCCTCACCTGAGAACCGGGACAAAAAGCACCTCATTGAGCGCTGTGAAGATGCCATGAACGCGTCAGGTGCTACTTTCCTGTATGGAAAAGGTTAAACTCCAGAGTACTCCCGGGCTCACGCCACAAGCTCCGTAGGGACAGCCCCTCCTGAACGTCCTGCTTTTCTACCTCAGGGGGCCACTGAGGTTTGAAGAACTGGGGCCCAGATGCTGGCCATCACACAGCCCTGCCTGGCTGAAAGCTCAAAGGTAGGGATTCAGGTCATTAGATTCCCCTTTAGTCCTGAAGATGAACGGGGGAGCCGAGGATTCATTCCTTCAATAATGACTTGCTGCCAAGAGTCACGGGGCGCTGGGCCATCTCCATGACCCTCCAGTGTCATGAGCTGGGGGGAGGGGGAAGTGACCAGGTGAGATAGGCTCCTCCTTCCCTCCAGCTGCCCCTCCCAGAGCAGTTCCTGCGCACAAGTTGTTCTCAGCCTCTCTCCTGCCCTCTAAGACCGTCTCCGGATACAGCCACGGGCTTCAGGGGCCAACAGTGCGGCAAAAACCATGGCCACTTCTCCAGGACCACTGAGCAGCCTCTCCCTGATACCACTGCCTTTGTCCCCCGCTCACTTTAAAACCACTCTCCTTGGTTCTTTTTGTCCTCACCCCACCCCCTAGATCAGGGCTCTGACCCTCTTCCAGGCACCAAGCAGCCCACCCACTGCCAGGATCGAGAGTCACCTGTTACGAGCCACCCCCCACAATCTTCCTGGCAGGAGCGGCCTCATGGAAAACTCGCCTTGAAGACCAGTGCAAATGCCCAATGGCTACCGCCACCCCCCCCCGCACCTGTCTGGTCACGCCCTGGCTCTAGGTGGAGATCTGCTCTCCCACTTGGGCTGGGGAAGGCGTAAGAGCCTCACGAAGGGGCTGAGATGGACGCTCCCGATTTCACGAACGCCCGAAGAGGCTGCACACTAGAAACGAATCTTGCTGAACCAGGACCAGCGCTCGCCCAGCTCAGCACGGAAAGGGGCGGGCTGTGTGGTACATGGGGTCTGAGCCCCAACACTGCTCCCTGCCAGCTGCGACAGAGCCCACCCCCTTCAAGTGGTCTGCGCCATGGTACTAAGGGGGACAACTTACTTCAACCCTGAGCAGGGACTGGCGGGGAACAAACTCCAGTAAAGCTCAACCTTAGTTTCTCCCAGGGGGAGCCTCACGTCTTTCTTAATGACGCAAAAAATTATCTGGTGCAGGAGAATTCCCTGGTGGCCCAGTGGTTAGGACTCTACCCTTTGACTGCAGGGGCCTGGGTTCAAGCCCTGGTTGGGGAGCTAAGATCTTGCGAGCTGAGCAGCATGACACACACACACACACACACACACAGACACACACACACACACAGACACACACACACACACACACACACCACTCAGGCGCCCCAATCCAACAGCTGCTCACTCACCGCTGGACGCCTACTGAAACACACACTGTGTTCTTATTCTCACCTCCCCCCCAAGCAGACCCTTCTGAGAACTGAGGTCAAGAAGCCTGTCTAGGGCCACACTGCACCACTCCCTTTCAAAGCCCTGCAGTGGTCCCCCCTTGACACTGCTCCTCCCCTTAGAGCACTCTCCCCACTCCCCTGAAACAGGCTCTATCTCTACACCTCACCCCTCACACACACTGCCCGGTGAGTGCTCAGCCCTACAGGTCTGCAGCTCTTGCGGACCACCCTCAAGAAGGCCCTGCCATCTACCTCTGCCCTCTGTATCCCCATACCTGAGGTCAATAGCTGTCCACACCGTGCTGGCTCTTATATGTCTCCAGAATTTGACCCCCACTGCCCTGTTGCCTTCACTGCCAGAGCTCAGCCTCCCAGGACAGGTCGCTATCCCACTGTGCTTCAGCCCCAAACCCCCGAGGGGGCCCACGATCCAGAGGAGGAAAAGCAAATATGGCAGACTGTGGTTTTGGAGTCAGCCTGCCACACCCTCCCACGGTCGCCGGTCTGTATCTCACTTTCCTCCTGGGTAAATGACTATCTCCTATGACTCCACTTGCCCAGAGTGTGGACTGACCGAACTAAGCGGGAGCACTCTACGCTCCAAGAGGTCGGCAGACTTTTCCTGTAAACGGTCAGAGAGTAGACCGTGCGGCCTGTGGCATCTGCAACTCTTGCCTGTCATGATTTTATACAAACAGGCGCGGCTGTGCCCCAACAACGCGCGCACAACACACCCCGGTCTAGAACCCTTACTTACACTGTACCACTAGGGCAGCCGGGGAACTGAAGTCAAAAGCGAGCGTTGGAAATGCCAAGGGAGAGCAGCAGGGCAGGCAGAGGACGCACACCCAGCGTGATGTGTTGGGGAAGGTGCGCAGTGGGCAGAAAGGGGCCACAGCAACTGTAGAGATGGCCAGCAGGCTCAACTCAGTGTGTGTCACCCAGGGTCCTTTCCCCATTTCCCCTTAATCTCTCCCCGCCTAGAAAAATAAAGCACAGAATGCTGCCTAGAGGACCGAGCTGCCCCCACCTCCAATCACGGCAAGAGTCGGGTAGACTGTGGCATCAGCAGCTGGCAGACCACAAGCATGTTAACCTCCCCGACATCAACTGCAAATCGGCAACCAGCAGACCTACCTGGGAAGTTTTTGTTAGGTACAGGTTATACAAAATATGCGTATTCACCAGATCAAATGGGAAAAGCTACGAGGTTCTTTCTCCTCATCTTAGATCCAAAGTTGCCTTGCTTGACCTATCGGCTCTTGGGGCGTCACCAAAGAGCAGTCAGGACCAGGCATGCCTTGCTTCCCAAGATGGGTAGATGACAGAGGTAGTGGTGGTCTCGTCCAGGCCCCGTCACCACTGATTGTGTGCCCAGGGAGGTCAAGTCAGCTCCCCTTCACCAGACCCATTTTTCTTTATAAAGACATACAAGTGAGTAGACAGATATACTACCCACCCCACTCATCTCACAGACTTGACCTTTTAGTCCTCAGGGGTCAGAGGCTGTGGCTGGGCATGCTGGCCCCTATGTCCAGTCTAGGGCCTGAAAGATTGGCCCACCATCTACAAAATACTTCATGCTCCGAGGTGCTGGGCACCTTATACCAAGGCCAACTCTTCTCAAGGTCATTCTGGAGTTTTGTCCAAACTCTGCTTCCCACCTACAGACAAGCTCTGGTCAGGACAGAGCCCCCACTTCACACAGGATGGCTGAACACAGGAGAGGCCGAGAGCCTTTAGTGAAGGCCCTGTGCAGAGGCTGCCACCTTGGCACAATCCAGCCTTGAACCCCATCCCCTACTCCCAAGGTAAGCCTCCACGGGGGTGACTGGAGAAACTTGAAACATTAAAGACAGATGAGGCAACACTAGCACTAGCACTAGCACTATGCAACCAAGGGCTACACTTAAAATCAGTCCTTCAGGGGCTTCCCTGGTGGCGCAGTGGTTGAGAGTCCGCCTGCCGATGCAGGGGACACGGGTTCGTGCCCCGGTCCGGGAGGATCCCACATGCCGCAGAGCGGCTAGGCCCGTGAGCCATGGCCGCTGAGCCTGCACGTCCGGAGCCCGTGCTCCGCAACAGGAGAGGCCACGGCAGTGAGAGGCCCGCGTACCGCAAAAAGAAAATCAGTCTTTCAAAGTCATTACTAAAGGATTAATAAGAAGATAAAAAAAGGGACCAGTACAGGGTGACCATAAGGTTTTCTTCAGGGCACTTAAGGCTTGCCAAGATCTAGAGCAACGAGTGACCTGATCAGATCTCCAACCCCTTAGTTACGAACAACTCATTTAACAAGACAGTCTAGTGTGACGATCTGAACAATAAAACAGACCCACAGGTATTAAAAGGACAATGCCTCTCTCTAAAACGAACCACCTCCAGGCAAAATATGAACACTCTACTCATTTGTCCCTGGGTCCCCCACAAGACTCAGAGGAAAGCACAGGTCCTCACATGAATCTCTTACAAATGAAGAAACAGATTCAGAGTACAAAATTATTGAATGTCACAAAAAACATGCAGTGATAGAGTCAAAGATTTCTCTCTTGTTATTTCTGGGGGCAAGTAAGAGGTCACAAAGGGGACACCCAGCCCCCCACGCCCCAGCCAAAGGCCCCAGTTCCTCACCAGCTCGTGTGTAGAACCAATTCTCATCATAGGGAGCGAGCTCTTTATGCTTGGCCAGCTTGACAGTGTCCACCCATTCAGGGACTTTCAGCTTCCCGGACCTGGGACCAAGACAGAGAGAAAGGCACAATTCAGGAGTCTCCACAAACTCCATCCCAATTCCCTCCCCTCAACACAACTGTAGATCAAGAAGAGCCCAATGTGTCCCAAAATACAAAGAGACTGAAACTCAAACACAACTCAGGCCTCATGTAGAAAGGATAGACCCCACAGAGACCTCCAACAAGCCTCCCCAGACTGAAAGCCTGCGGGCGCTGAGGGATCAGGCAAAGGCGACAGCCTCCACCCACTCGGACCGCAATCCCCACTCACTTTTTGAGGAAGGCTGCCAGAGCTCTGACGAACTCCTGCTGGTTCACGTCCTTTACAGTAACTCCAGGCATCTGCGGGAAAAGTCGATTATGTGAACACAGGATTGATGGAGACGACTGACAAGGGTCGGGGGCCAGCCCCAACGCGATCTAAACCGTCGCACTCTCCTTACTTCCGAAGGCCCTACTTCAATTCCCCGCTTTAAAGACCCCTGCGCCTATGGGTCCTACAGAACTCACTGACGCCCACGGTCTCTCCGGGTCGCACGAACACTACCTGCCCCCGTTTGTGAAAACGCTGTATGACCCCAACCCCTGATTCTGGGGTCCCCCGCACTCCCCGCTGCCCACCAAGCCCAGCCTCGGTTTCCGGAGAGCGCGGACCAGACATGCCCGGGCCTGCAGCTCGCACGTGGCCGCGACTCCAGGGGGCGGGGCGGCCCCGCGCGGGTACCCCGCAGCTCCCAGGCACACACTCCGGGATCGGGAAACGGGCCCCGACACCCCGCACCCGGTTCGGACCGGAGCACTCAGCTTACCGTGCGGCCTCCAAGCTGCCAGCCAGGGAAAAGGGAGCAACGGGGTTTCCCGGGCGCACAAGTCGGGCGTTGGTTATCGCGAGAGTTCCGAGAACTCGCGAGAATGGGGTTAGGAAAAAAGCGGCCGCGCCTCTCTCAGGGCAAATGTGGCTTCCCCTCCGTGAACGTGGGAGGCTATGGCGTGAGGGCGGAGGCTTGTTTCCTCCCCGCCCTTCCTTCTCCTGCAGCTTGAGGAGCTCTCGTCTTGAGTTGGAGGGAATCTAGCTTCGTTTGCGTTGATCGTGCATGGAACAAACAGCGGCGGAGACTGTATCTCCTGGCGGAAGTTATGGGTGGGCAGGAAATAGAGAGACCTGGCTACTCCTGGCGCCACCAGCTGGACGACCACTCTTCCGGGTGGAAGTGGCTTTTCTGGCCGGAAGTGGGGCTAGTAAGGGCGGAACTGTGACCGGGAGAGCAGGGGAAGGGCAGCGAAGAAATGTGGTCACCACCTACCCTTCCTCAACCAGCAGTACTCGCGAGAGCGGAAGGGGACGGAAGCCGCACCCTTCTTAGGGCGGAAATTGCTTCACCACAGCCCAGGAGAGCGGAGTGGGAATGAGGCAGTGTAGGCGGGGAGCAGATAAGGTCAGGGGCAAAGGGACAGAGGCGGGACCTTCCGAGAAGCTCAGCTCTGCCTCCTAGCGCCTGAGTCTCTTCGCAGTTAGTGCACACACGTTAATTCTATTGACAAATACTTTTTGTGTGCCTACTCTGTGCAAGGCACAGGTAAACATTATGTAGTATTACATGCATTATCTAGTTTAATCCTTCTAAGGTCCAACATCCAAGAACACAAAGAACACACCTGTGGTTTGATAAAGTTGCTAACTTTCTGCAAGGAGAAAACATTTTTTTTTTTTTTTTTTGCTGTGCGCGGGCCTCTCACTGTTGTGGCCTCTCCCGTTGTGGAGCACAGGGTCCGGACGCACAAGCTCAGCGGTCATGGCTCACGGGCCCAGCCGCTCCGCGACATGTGGGATCCTCCCGGACCGGGGCACGAACCCGTGTCCCCTGCATCGGCAGGCAGACTCTCAACCACTGCGCCACCAGGGAAGCCCAAAGAGAAAGTATTTAATGTGAATACTAATGTAAACCATACTGTGTCAGTGTAGATTCAGCGAGTGTAACAAATGAACCACTCTGGTGTGGGATGCTGGTAGTGGGGGAGGCTGTGGGAGGGCCGGGGGACTATGAGAACTCTTACTTTCTGCTCAATTTTGCTGTGAACTTAAAAACTACTCAAAAGAAAAAAACCCCACCTCTTAAAAAGTGGTTCGAGGGTAGGAAGTTGTTTATGTTGTGATGAGGGGAGAGGCCACGTTAGAATGCATTAACTCTAGAAAAAACAATTCCTAAGGAATCAAGACAGCGTGGTTTACTTAGTCATCTATTCTGAGAACCCAGAGAGGAGTTGCACGCAGGCCCTGCCCTCTGAAAGTACTTATTCTTGGAAGGGAAGACATAGTTGGACAGAGATAGGCACAGCTCAGGGTGATCAGGCCTGCAAACTGCGGGCCAAGGGCCCTTAAGGAATGTAAGGAAGTCTACCTAAGGGGCTTATCAGAGACATTAAGTCAGATAAAAAGGATGGGGGTCTATGCAGGGCATGGGTTATAGGACTGTCTATGTGTCTACATTGGCGGCTGCAGAGCCAGCTGCACAATGGGACGGGGATACAGAATGAGGTCTACATGGCCCAGGCAATGAGGGTCTGAGTAGAGAAACTGGATGGGCATGGGTGGTATGATGTTGATTCTACATTGCTCAAGGAGTGTGGTCTGGAGTGGAACAGGTTCACACAGGGCTGACATGAAAGGAAGCATGGATTCCCAAAGGGCAGAAGGTAAAACGAGCTCCTGATGTGAAACACGGGTGTCTGTGGGGGAGACTTGTTTGGAGAGAGGAGCAGGATGGTGCTTCACATTTGGAACCTCACTGGTTATTTCTGCAGAGCATCAGGATGGCACGTGAAGGAAGCTTAGAAGAGGGATGATTTACTCAGTACCCTACTGGACCTGGGCAACACCTTTCCTCACCTGGCAGTGGGTAATGGGAAAGGGAGTGACACATGAAACAGTGCTCACAGTCTATCATCTCCAAAGCCTGGTCAGAGGCCAAGGGCCCGCTGGCTCCCCACAACCGCAGGTGAAGGGTGCTGCAGCCAGAGGAGCGTGAGCAATTTGTAAATGTGCCTTTTCCCCACAGCTGGCCTCTGCAGAGCCTCCACCCTTCTCCCTCAGGCACCAGTGTGGAAGCCCTGACAATCTGATAGACAAAGTAGGCCTAGCCAGTAGTGTAAAAAGCCCTGCCAGGTCTGACAAGAAGGGGAGATGGGCTGCAGAGAAATGGTCTGTAAAGAGTGGCCTGCCCCTAGCTCCTTCCTCCAGTCTCCATCACTTTTTTTCCCCTCCCTTTTCTCATGTCATCCTTTAATCTCAAATTATACTTTCTCTTTGACTCTTCCCAGCTGTGTGAGCTTGGTGTACTGGGGACCTTTGGTCAGCCCTGAGTAGCAGGGTCTTAGCCACGTTGCATGTTGCAACGCTTCCCTCCCCGCTTGACTATGTGGGCTTGGTTTTCTGTCACTGGGAGAGCATGGCACAGCAAGGTTTAGGCAGGTCTATTAAGGGTCAATCACACATCTAAGTTAAAACAAGGTCAGGGAAGGAAGCTGTGAAGCAGACTTCGGACTTTGGTTATCTTGCACTGAGTCCTGGGAAGTGTTGGAGATTTGTTGCTCTGTAATGTTAGAATTAGAAGCAGCTCACCTTCTCAAGGCCCCAAACTAGAAAAGAGCAAGTTGTAATTGGATGCCATCACCATCAATTATCTTGAATAAAGAGAGGTGTAGGTAACATTAGGAAAAAGAATCAGTGATCAGGCACGTCCCTTGAACTTTCTGTTTGGCCCTTCTAAGAGTAGAAATGGGGATGGGGGTCTCTGAGTCTTCGTATCTTTGGAATAGCTCACCAGGTCTTCACGTGCTTGGAACAGTTCAAGGAGAAGGACTTGACAGCAGAGGACTAAGAAACAAATGTGAGTAAGACATTATGACTTACTGCTATCTTGAGTAGAAAAATAAAGACTTTTTGAAAAACCCTTGGGACTTGTGTCTGTCTCCTGGAGTCCTGAATTTTTCACTCTATGTATTATAAAAATTACCTATTGATCCGGGGCCTGGCAAGGAAGGAACCTTTCTCCAATATTTGCCTGCAAATTTTCACTAAAGTACTTGAGCAAGTCACTTCATCTAAGGTGTTCCTGTTTGTAAAGTTGGAGTAATCGTGCGTAGCTCACAGAGTTGCTGTGAGGATGTGTGTGAACTGCACAGAGTGTGTGCTCAATAAATGGTAATAACTGTCACTAACCTTTTACAGGTCCTTCAGAACTCAGGTACATGAAGCTCCCTAGTTCAGGAAAAACCCTGGATAAAGACTAACTTGATTCTTCCTGTACTGATTGGTCTCAGTCTCCCCGTTTGAAAAATGTTACGTTAGATTAGCATTAGGTTGACGTTCCATTGACTAAAGCTGGCCTGAAGATATGTCTTGTTTGACCTACATAGGATTTAAAGAAGAAAACTGAGCCAACATTTGAAAATTAAGATGTTTTAAAAAGAAATCTAGTTTTCCAGCTTCTCTTGAAAAATCAGAAGATATGGCAATCCAGAGCCCACGTTCCTGCCTGGCAACAATCCACCAGGGCCAAAAGGAAGCTGCCTTCTTAGGCAGGGCATGCATTCTCAGTTTTCTAGGGCTCCTCTGGCCTTCTTTACTCATTTATATGATCTGCTTGGCCCTGTAGGTATTTCCACTTGTGCCCCTCTGGGCAGCTGGAAACTGTCCGTGCTTGGCACAGAGCAGTCACTTGATTATTGAGTCAGTGAATCACCTACTGTGTCTGCCTACCACTCTTTCTTATCTGGCCATAAAAAGAAATCCAAGTTTGTAGTTATTTGTGGTAGTTACTGAATATCTGATTTTCACTTTGGGAAGTGAATTGAACAAGTCCTTTCTGTCAGTCAGGATAGACTAGGTTAGGCTGCAGTAGCAAACAATCCCCACATCTCAGTGGCTTAAAACAATACAGGTTTATTTTTTGCTTACTCACACAAACCTAGACACAAAATGAAAATTCTCTCCTGTTTTCACATGCATGGAGACAGACATGAGTGCACAGGTATATACAGAATCACACGTCAAATAAATACCCTGGAACATGAACTCATGCAAAAATCTATTTAGATACTGGTTAACTTAAACTGCACAACTTTCTCTTTGTTGGGGATTTTAAGAGGTCCCAGGATCCGAGGAAGGTAAAAGAGTATCCACCTTCAGCCAAGGAAATGGCCATGCTACAAAAGGAGCCAAAAGCTAACAAAGCACCTGAAAGCTTTAAAAAAAGACTGAAGCTTGTGCTACATTAAATTCCATGCATAAATCTGTAAGTAAAATACCAAATATGCAATGCCTGCAGGCTGTTGCCCCCCTACCCCAGTAAGGCCTCCACCTCTGGGCTTCTAGCTCAGGAGGGAGATGGATCCCAGATGCCCAATATGCAGAGCCACGGAGGGGGCTGGACTGGGTCAGAGAGAGGGGACAACAGGCTGGAATCCTCTTTCTTCAGCAGGAGCTACAGACAGGAAGGAAGGGGGCAGGACCAGGTCACATCTATTTCCCCTCCCAGCAAACCCTCTCTTTTTACCCCATCTAATCCAGGCCCATTTTTCTTCACCTGGATTATAGCAAACACTTCCTCCTCACTGATTTTCCCACTTCTAGTCTTGCCTCATCCAATCCCTCCATCACAGCCACCATACTTGTCTTTCTAAAGCTCAGGGATTCAGAATATGTCCCTTACTCAGAAACATTCCCTTGCTCCCCTTCATGTACAGGTGCTTGTCTAGATGCCCAAGCCTGGCATGCCAGACCTCCATGATCAGAAGCCCCTCCATGCGCATCTGCTTCTGTTCCAGCAGTCCCTCCAGTCCCACACAGCATGTCCAATCCACCATTTTGGACAAGAGAAATCTCAGCCTTCCCTCTCTGTCCCCATAGGTGTTTCTCATGCCTCAAGATTCCTCTAGTTCTCTCCAGGTTTGTCACTGAGCTTTCTGAAGGCATCCAGGTTTCCCAAATAGAATGGAAGCTCCTTGAAGGCAGTTATCAAATCTCCTTCCAGGCCAGACCCTTGTTACCTCTTCAGCCCCTCTCCAGACTTCAGCAGGCAGTTTGGGTCCAGAGAAAAAGCCTTGGGCTGGAGTCAGGAGAACAGGCTTTGCCACTGTCTTGCTATATGCACTCAGGCAAGTCCCTGCCTCTCTCAGGGCCTCACTTTCCTTGACATCAGGGCACTGGACATTTGCTTTTGAGTACAAAAAGGATAAAACAGATTCACTGAATAACTCTCAGCTGTAATCCCAGGGGCTAGGTTGAAAAGCTTGGGGCCTGGGATATTGAACTTGTGACTTCCTGATCTACTTGGTTAGTCCCTGCTTACTCCAGTACCTCCATTTCTCAGTCATGCCTATCCCATCCCCTCCTTTTAAGGAACAGGTTACCTGGTGGGCCACAGGGGTGGCGCAGGGAAATCCAGGCATGGTTGGAAGGACCAGAAGGGGTCAGGCGGGGAGCCTGAAACGAATCTTTCAGTCCCATAAGAGCCTCGGCTGCCTCCCACTGCAGCTGCCACTCTGAGGGGTCAGAGGTCCAGTCCAGGCGAGAGGCTCTGGGGGCCTGCAAAGGAAAGAGAGAGAAGCAGACTGGGAATCCCCACTTCTGCCCACCTTCCAGGTGCTCCCTCTGCCCCTGGTTACTTCATTATCCCCTACTCTTCCCTTCCCCAAGCTCAACTTCCTCCCAGGGTCCTGGATCCCACTTTTTCCCCAGGACCTGCGGCTGCAGCAGAAGTGGGTCTGAGGTGCCACAGGGCTGAAGTTTCAGAGTCGAGCATCTGGAAATAAGGAGAAAAGATGCCAGAGGGATTAAACATGGACAGACAGGTACACGTGGAAACAGGGGCAGGATTTTGCTATGTTCTGATCTGGGAATCTGAGTGCCTGCTGGGTCATTAGGCTTTGTGGCCTTGGGCAAGTCCCGTCCTCTGTTATGGCCTGCTTTGTTTTCTGTAAAATGAAAGTATCTGTCAGCTTCTTCCTACCAGGGCTACTGTGAGGATTATGGGAAATAATTGGTGTCAGCTAAAAATAAAAAAACTGACAAAACATCTAGAGGGATTGAGGTGACTGTTCCTGCCCTACCAGAGTCTGGTTTCCTTCCCTCCTAGTTCCCCAATCGCCATGGAACTTGAGGAGCAGCTTGGCTCACCTTTAGGAAGCTTTCTCTAATGGCCTTTGGCCTCTCTCCTAGGCCTCTGAGGCTCTTAGCAGCATGTCGTCCCCCCCCCGCCCCGACTTCAGCAGGCAGTTCAACCCTATCTTATCTGTTTAAGTGGATTTAATAGCCACTACTTGTTTAAGGCCAGGGCTTGTGCTAGGTGTATTCCATATATTATTGCTAATTCTCATTATTACCAAGTAGTAGTGTCTCTGATTTACTGACAGAAAAAAAGGCTCAGAGAGGTAAAGATACTTGTACAAAGGTTCACAGCTAGGCAATGGCAGAGCTAGGAGAGCTCTGCCTCACCCATTAGTCTGAGACCTTTTCTTCTTCTTTATCATCTACTATGGTATCCAGCACAGGGTTAGGCACATCATAAACACGTATCTTTTTCTCCCTACTCACGTGTGGGGCAGGGTAGAGGGCCCTTGGGATTCTCCAGAAAGAGGAGCCATCAGTATTGGGCGAGATCCTGAGCAGGCTGGGAGGGGCCCACGAGTGGGCAGCCAGAGGGCAGTGCCACGGTCAAAGCCTAATGAGGGTAAGAGAATGCAGAGCGTATGCAGAGGTCATGGCTTGTCTTCCCTCTTCCTACCCTGTATCTTTTTCCTCTTGTCTTTCTGATACAGTGGTACCTAGTCATTCACATATCTCTTGAATTAATGTTGAATTCATCTTACCAGGGAAAGGATGCAGAGGGACAGCAGGTTCTTGGCATAGCAAGCGGCACACCACTGGGGTTGGTACGGAAAGGCCTGGAGGCAGCCAGTGTCCAGTGGCCAAAGGGCCTGGAGGCACTGGAGTCCGGGGCAAAGGCAAGGCTTCTGGGAGACAGCTGAGCAGCAGAGGCCCCTGGGAGTTCTCCTGCAGGGGGCATAGGTTGGAGTCAGGTACGAGGCTGGAGAAGGAATGGGTATGTTCCAGGATGTAGGTAGGACCCCAAAACTTTAGAGCTTGAAGGGCCATAAAATCCCACCGCTTCATTTTGTCCATGGAATAGAAGTGATTTGCCCAAGATGACACAGCAGTTCAGGGCTGGACCTAGAACCCCGGTGCTGAAGGCATACAGGAAGGGATCTGGGCAGGGGCTAAGACAGGGGTCCCCTCAGGGCCCAGTTTTTCCTTACCTTCTCAGGGGGTGTCAGTGCCAGTGGGACTGCCCTATGGGGAGTCTGAGGCTGGGGTGCTATGTTCTCCTTTCCAGCTGTGAGAGACCAGGGAGAGCTTTGGTGAGCTCTTTCTCCTGAGGGCCATCCCACTCCAGCCCCAAACTGAATTATCTCCCTCGGTCCCATTTCTACCCACAGACCTCACCGCACCCTCCCAACACTTAATCACATTTTGTAGTTGGGGAGGGTGAGGCCCAGAGAATAGAAACACCTTGCCCCAGGTCCCGCACCAGTTCAGTGGCAGGGCCGGGACTCTTTTTCCTACTTAGGCTTTCCCTGCCCACATTCCTGCCCTGGCCCTGGCCAGAGACACTCACGGTGGGCCCTCGGTTGAGTGACTCCCTTCCTGACACTGCTGGGCGCTTTGGGAGGAGCCGCCCCTTTCCTCATCTGTCCCCGAGCCAGGTGCCGCTTCAGCTGCGCCTCCTCCTGCCTACGCTGGGCCACCTGGGCAGCCATGACTCTTCGGCGCTCCCTAAGGAGGGGGGTGGCGAGTCAGAAGGCAGGTCAGCCGCCTTTTAGGTGAGGCCCATCCTCTCCCTTCCCTGGGTCTCATACTCACAAGACGAGGACACATTTGTGACACTTGCAAGCCTGAAAGAGGCAGAGGCGCTTGTGGCCCTTGAGGTGGGCAGTGACACCGTGACTGCGGCAGCGGGCGCAGGTCGGAGAGCGACTGACAGCTCTCCTGGGGACGCGCTCCACGCCCTGGGGGGCTCTAGTCTCAGCCCCTGTGGCCGAGTCTGAGGGGCAGTGCTGGACAGCAGGCATTTCATTGGGTTCCATGTGTCTAGGGGCAGAAGTGGAGGGTCAGGGTGGACACGTGGGCCCTCTCCCGACCAGCCCTCTTGCCTCTGGGAGGCCACGCCTGAAGGATTTTTCCACTCCTGGACTCAGCTGTCACCCTGAGTCTCCCCTGGCTTTCTCCTTCTTCACTTTCCTCAGGCACCATCTTTCCCAAGAACCTCTCTCTTTCCTTTCTTGTGCATCTTTCGAGCCAAACATTATTCTCCGCTCACATGTTCCCTTCCAGGCAGAAATCCCAGTTTGGGGCATACTCGCGCACCCTCACGCCCTCTGCAGCAGTTCTTACACCCGCCTCCCACCAACACCCCATTCCCACAGTTTCCCCGGCATTCTCTTCAACCATTATCATCCTTCCCTCCTGCATTTATCCAATTCCCACACATAACGTTTATGCTCCCCTTTCAATTCTTAGCCTCACGTACGCCCTGCAATTCAATTTCTCCCCCGCAACCCTTTTAATCAGACCACTCCCTTGCACCTCAGTAACTACATCATTCTCATGGATCCCTTGCCTCACTTTCAAGAATTATTTTCATTCCTTCAGCAAAGGTTTACTGAGCCCCTTCCATGTGTCAGGCCCTGATCGAGGCCCAAAGCCCCCTCCCCAAGGCCCAAATTCCTCTCTTGCACCCACACGCCTTCCAAACTAAGGCAAACCCGCGCCGTCGCTGCGCCCGGCCTTTACGCGCCTTCGCCCATTCCCAACAAGCAGCCTCGAACCGCGCCCGCCACACCTCCCCATTCATCTGTTCCTCGCGTGCACCCCCTTCTGCAGCTGTCCCCGCGGCCTCGCCCTGCTCCAGGGTCCCAGGGAGGGGTCGGGGCTCGGGGAGCGCGCTCAGGAGCCGCGGTGGGGGATGGGCGAAGGGGCCGCGAGGACCGTTAGTGGGGAGGCGAGGGGATGTCTGGGGCAGGGAGGCCAGCGCAAGACAGGGAGGGGAAGAGACGGGAGGGGCGGGGTCGCGTTCGCGTCGTCAGCCTGCTGTTACCACAGCCTCGAGCGGAGTCAGGCTCAGGATGAGGCGAAAGAAGGTGGTGAGGCAGTGGCGTGAGGAATGGCCTCGCTCGCGCCACTTTTCCCGCCCCTTCTTACAAGGACCAATGAGCTTCAAGCGGCGCCTTCTGCCGCCGAGGCGAGCGACCAGTGCGCTTCAAGATCCTTCACTGACGGCCCGCCCCTTTACCTCCGGCCCGCTTCTCCTCGCGCCAGACTATCAGGCCAGCCAATAGAGCGTCGAGTTGAGTCTCGTGACACTTCTCCCTCCTCGTGTGATTTGCCTTCCCAGACTGTTCTTTCCCTTTTTGGGGAGGTGGCCAATGGGGCGTCGAGTAACGCTTCCAGGACTAGGCTGGCCCTGCCCCCCAGGAATGGCTGCCCGGCCCGCCCTCCCGCGCACGCGCAGTCTCGCAGGGACGGCACCTCTTGAGCGTTTGTCTTCGACTCTGCGCGGGCGGCTACTCTTTGCTGTGTGGACGCCAGTGTTTTCGCACTTCTCTCCCGCTGCCCAACTCCCGATCTACCTGTCTCCTTTTATGTTCCCTGTGCTGTGATATCCCTGTTTCCTTCCTGGGTCCCACCTTCTCACGCTGAGACCCATTCCTTGTGTCTCTTATCGTCCGCGCTGGTGCTGATTTTCCTAACTCTGACATTTTCCGTCTCTGAGAGCCTCTCTCTCTGCCTGTTCATCCTGCTGATTTTCGGAACCTCTTTCTCCACGTGCCTCATTCCCTCATAGCCTGGACCCCTGCCCCTCCCATCCTCCTCTTCGCTTCCCGAGACGCTTCTGTGGTTTTTCTGTCTTTTTAGCCCTTTCCACCCTCTGTGTTCATCCTCCTCCCGGATTGCACCCCATTCTCGGTGCTCCACTCTCTAATTGTAGCCTTCTCTGTGCATCTCTACTAGACCCATCTCACGGTTTCCCTCCCCATTCCCTGTGGTGTCCCCTTTTCTCTATGCATTCTGCCCTGTCTCCTTTTCTCTCTTTGAGCCTCTAAGATTGTCTCCTCTCTCCCCTGAGAACCCGGTCCTTGTGCCCCACTCCTCATTTTTCTGCCGCTCCCGATTGTGCTTTCTCTGCTCCCTGCAAGGTTCCATTCCAACAGTTTGCTCCTCCTTGTCTGTGTGGTTTCTCTTTTGTAGGGATAGCATCGCCTCTGACCACCACTCCATCCCTTTTTCCTTGAGGATTTCATTCCACTCTTTTCTGGTTGTGTCCGTGCTTGTTCTCAGATTGCTGGGTCCCGTTGTTTTGCGTTCCCAGGCAGGTGTGTGCCATCTTCTCTGCTTGGTCCAACTCCTTTGTTTGATCCTTTGTCAGCCTTCATTTCCCCTTCCTGTGTCCCATCTTTTCTGCTGGTCTTGGCCTCTTAGCTTGCCGCAGATTTCTGGGTTACGGATCCTGTGTCAGGTATTCTGGACAGAGAAGTGTGCCAGAAGTGACCTCTAGCTGGACTGCTGTGCAGGGGGGCAGTACTAGACGAAGTTGGAAAGGTGGTTTGGGGCCAGTCTGGGGGAGGAAGGGTGAAGGTGTGTGGAATGCTTTAATGCCAGCTGAAGCAATTGACATTAAACCTTTAGGTAGTGGAGAGAGAGATAGGGGGACCAACATTTTTGGAGAGCTTAGCTCTTGCCTGGCACTTTATACTAATAATCTTATTAATTTTCAACAATGACTCTGTGGGATATATTACTAATATATTTTATAAATGAGTTCAATAAGATGCACAAGATTACACAGCCAGACAACGGAGAGGTAAAGATTCCAACGTTGGTCTGTCTTTGAGTCCAAAGTCTATCAACTTTGTACAACCTACAGTGTTTTAGTTATTTCCAGTAATCCCCAGTTCCCCACTTTTATTCTCTAACTGTTGCATAGGCACTCATTTCAGGCGGCTCACGCATATCTTTTAGTGTGTGTGTGTTCTTGCAAGATGTGCGGTGTTTTATGTGCATGGTGCTTCAATTGACGCGAATGACATTATTTACTGTTTAAAATAATCAGCACTGTTTATATGAGCCAGTGCATGTGATGCGTGCATCTAACCAGTTGCTTCTAACTGCTGCGTGATATTCCATGGTGTGCATCCCCTGCGTGTCACATGTTCACTAGGTCTCAGGGAGGGACGCCCACATTGCCGTCAGCTCAGTCACCATAATAATGCTACATTCTCATGTGTTCCTTTGTAGTTGAAGGTGGAAATCTCTGTTATGTGTACCTAGGATATACCAGAGATGGCTCTTTGTAAGCCTAATTTGACTAAGTATTGCCAGACTCCTCCTCACAATGAATGATGCTTTGGGTCTGAGACACTGTTCAGAACTCCTCCCTTCCTCAGGGTCCAGAAGAGGACCCTATCCCTGGCCCCAACTACCCCATGAGCAGCAGTGCACAAGGGTCTGTGTAGCCCCATAGTTTTCCAGCTTTCTGATCCCTCGCCAGTCTGATAGATGCACATTTGAATACATTGTATTTCTCTGATTATTGCTGAGCTGGGGTGTTTCTTCATACGCTTGTTAGCCTTTCTGTTTTTGTTTGTTTGTTTTGTTTTGTTATGCGGTACGTAGGCCTCTCACTGCTGTGGCCTCTCCCGTTGCGGAGCACAGGCTCCGGACGCGCAGGCTCAGCGGCCATGGCTCACGGGCCCAGCCGCTCCGCAGCACATGGGATCTTCCCGGACCGGGGCACGAACCCGTGTCCCCTGCATCGGCAGGCAGACTCTCAACCACTGCGCCACCAGGGAAGCCGCCTGGTTTGTTTTTGAGATTGCTTCTTCATATGCTTGGTCCATTCCCCTGCTGGGGTTGCTCTCTTTTTCTTGTCAATTTGCCTGAGATCCTTGACCATTCTCGTTTTAAGACTTTGTATACGCTCTTATGCCAATTTTGGCACTTCATATTATTTTAGAAACTTATCCACTTCATCTGGGTTTTCAAATTTATAAATGTAGAGTTGTTAATGACACTTTTATTATTCTTAGAATATGTGATGTCTGTTAATTTTTATTTTTCATTCTGTATTTTATTTGCATCTTTTTTTCTTGATTAGAGTTGCCAGAGAATTATCTTAGTAATATTGTCAAAGAATGAATATTAGTCTTTTGTAATACTTTTTTGTTGTTTTCTATTTCATTGATTTCTGTCATCTTTATTTCTATCCCTTTTGGGGGGATGCTTTGTTGTCTCTTATATAACTTCTTGAGTTAATTCATAAACATTTTGTAATTCTTCTTGTTTCCTGATAAATGTATTTAAATTATAAATTTACTTCTGAATATTGATTTAGAAATCAGAGTCCCAAATTTTGATGTGTATTTAAAAAAACTTTTGATGTTGAAATGATTATTGGCTTACAAGAAGTTGCAAAAATTTTATATAGAGTCCCTTAAACCCTTCTTCCAGTTCCCCATAGGGACATCCTGTATAACTGTAGTATATGAGCAGGAAATTGACATTGGTATATTACTCTTAACTAACTTACAGGCCTTATTCAGTTTTCATCAGATTTTACGTGCACGTGTGTGTGTGTGACATGTAGTATGTTTGCTATTATTCAGTTCTAAATACTTTTTAATTTCTTTTTCGAGTCAAGGGTTATTTAGTAATATGTTGGTTAACTCCTACACACACATTTGTTGTTCTGATCTCATTGTCTCTGGATGGAGAATAGCCTGTATGATAGGGATCCTTTGAATAAGCCAGCGTCCTCTGCTCAGCACCATGTCCAGTGGCAGAACCTAAGCAGGAGAGTGAAGAGTCAGGATTTGAGAAGCTAATGTGGGTTCGGGTTAGGTTGGAAGAGAGACTATGGAGATGGGAAGACCTGTGTCCCTGAAGGGCTCAGGGAGCCTATGTTAATGAAAATGATAATCAACTTTCTGCTCCAGAAACAGTGACCCAGAAGCTGACAAGAACTGAGCTTGAGACCTAGATTGAAATTGGTTCCAGACTGAGGCCCGGCATCCAGGACCCAGACACAGGACCATGGGACCTCAGCATTTGAGCCCTGTGCAGCTGCTCTGTCTCCTAGGGGCCATTTCCACTCTGCCTTGTATGTCCTGTGGGGCTGGACCCTTAGGGACCCTCTTGGCTGGGATGGGAGGGCTGGATTCATGTCACTGGGGGAAGGAAAGCTGCATATCTGGGTCCCTTGGGAGACAGGGTCTGTGGAGGCTGAGCTCTTGATTGGCGGTTCGGGGCTGAGAAGGCAATGTGAGGGGCAGGTGACTGGAAGAACATTCTCTCTTTAGGGGCTGGAGCGCTTTTGTGTTATGAAGCAACATCTTCCCTCTTCAGAGCTGTTGATCTCCATAACTGGCAATGGCTTCTGATGAGGAGCATGGTGTGTAAACTGAGTGAGGGCTGTGAGGAGACGCTGGTGTTCATCGAGACAGGTGAACGGGGGTGACTTTGCTACATTTTGTTTGCTTGGTCTTCTGACCCCACCTCCATTCCTAGCACCCAGGGACTCTGGACTTGAGTTCCAGATATCTACCCCATTATATGTTTGGGAACAGCATCCAGACATCGGCAGGAGAGGGGCAGGACCCAGCTGGTTGTGGTGTGGGCTGGATAAGAGGACACAATGGAGGTGGACAGATCCCAGGAGGAGAGGGGGACTCTAGGAGAGAAGACAAGTTTGGGATACAAGGGAGAGAGGCGCAGACGGGCTCCTGTGGGGAGAAGAGTGAGGAGAGGCAGATGAGACGTGGGAAATCTGAGTGGTGAGTGGACAGTGGGGGAGGGGCAAAGTTGGTGATGGGGCAGCAGGAAGAGCAGGGCATGGGCTGGGAGCTTGAACTGGGTGTGGCCAGCGACACTGATCAGAGCTCTCCAATCTTCTGCCCTGCAGGGACCAAAAGGGGAGTTGTGGGTTTTAAAGGCTGCAGCCCAGCTTCATCTTACCCCCCGCAAGTCTCCTACCTCGTTTCGCCGCCCGGATTGTCCATTGCCTCCTATAGCCGTGTCTGCCGGACATACCTCTGCAATAACCTCACCAACATGGATCATTTTGTGAAACTCAAGGCCAAGGCTCCTAAGACTTTAGCATCTTCTTCCCATAGCTGCCCAACCTGTGTGGGCGAGCACTCCAAGGACTGCCTCCCAAATTTTGTCACCACCGAGGCTTGCCCCAACAATGCTACTGAGTGCTACAGTTCCACCTTAAAATTTCAGGCGGGTGAGAGAAGAGAAACTTTCTTTCTCAGATGCCTGCTCTAGGCCTGCTGCCTTCCCGTCTCTGAGGGAGGTGGGTGGGACTGAGGTCTCATGGTCCTGTGTCTGGGTCCTGGGGGATGGGGGTTGTGGCACGTAATTCCAAGGAGGAGGGGAGAAGGTGCCTGGTACCTGAGTGTTTGGTGGGAGAGCAGGGGTCCTGGTTTGTGAGGGGTGTCTGGAAGGAGGGGTAGGATGTTTGAGTCTTGAAAGTGTCTCTGACTCCTTGCTCTCTTCCTTACAGGGTATCTCAATACCACCTTCCTCCTCATGGGCTGTGCTCGTGAATACACCGGTATTTTATCCCACTTTCACCATATTGGCAGCATCAGAGTGACTGAGGCCATCAACATCTTAGACAAGGCCCAGTTTGCTGGTGCAGAGCCCTCTAGTGGGAGACCTGCTTGGAGCATCCTCTTAGGCCTTCTGTTTGCCCTCAGGGACTGACGATCTAGCTGGACCAAATACCCCTACCCCTTCACATAGTGAAATAAAGTTACGGAGTTGCCTTTCTGCCTTGTCCTGTGGTCCATGAGGGTTGTGGAGGCGTGAAAGGTCTGAGGAGGGCCAGACGTGTCCAGGGAGGCAGAGGGGAGGGGCAGGTAATGGGCAGTGCTTGCTGTGAAGTGCGCAGGGGGCTTGGGGAGGAGGATCATTGGCAAAGTGACAGAATCATGCCCAGCAAGCAGGAGAAACCTAAACACTCCCCTTCGCCGCTGCCTCCTGAGGACCTGAGTTCTAGCCTGGGTTCAGCCATTGACTTGGAGATCCTGGCCAAACCTTCTCCCTTTTTGGGCTTCCATTTCCTCCCCTTTATAATGAAGGCCTTGTAGGGAAGTCATAGGGATTATAAATTCAATTTGAGTAAAGTTTAAAACCATATATTTTATGATAAAGCACCTTTAACTTAAGATGGCCAGAGCACTGACACTGATATGATATATTTGCTGTAAAGAGAATTATGAAAGTTTTATTTTCCTGATATTAAAAGTTACTTAATGAAGAATTGTTTCCATTAAAAAAAATAAAATGAAGGCCTTATGAATTAGAAGTGTGGCTCATTCGTATGAGATACTGTGGTAGTATCTGGCTAGGGTTTTTTTGTTTGTTGTGTTTTGCTTTTGGTGCAAAAAATTTATTAAATGAAAATGGACGTGGATACAAAGGGCACGTGGTACGTGAGTGAGACATGTTCTGAGCCAGCCAGACTCAAGGTTGCAAGGTCACTTTTTTTCCAGCTTTACTGAGGTATAATTGACAAAACTGCAATATAGTTAAAGTGTACCACATGATGGTGTGATATATGTATACATCTAAAAGGATTCCTACCACTGAGTAAGCTAACACATTCATCACCTCACATATGTACCCTTTTCTTTCTTCTGATGAGAACACAAGTTCTATTCTCTTAGCAAATTGCAGTTATACAATGCAGTATTATCAACTATAGTCAACATGTTATACATTAGATTCTCAGACCCTATTCATCTTATAACTGAAAGTTTGTACTCTTTTACCAACTTTTCCCTATTTTCCCCAACCCTAGCCCCTGGCAACCAGCTTTTGAATCTCTGTTTCTATGAGTTCAATTTTTTTTTTTTTTTTTTGCGGTACGCGGGCCTCTCACTGTTGTGGCCTCTCCCGTTGCAGAGCACAGGCTCTGGACGCGCAGGCTCAGCGGCCATGGCTCATGGGCCCAGCCACTCCGCGGCATGTGGGATCTTCCCGGACCGGGGCACGAACCCGTGTCCCCTGCATCGGCAGGCGGACTCTCAACCACTGCGCCACCAGGGAAGCCCTCCAAGGCCCATTCTTGACCATGGTGTGTACTGCCTCTGGGCACACTGTCCTGTTGGTGAGGCTGTGTCTTGCCATGTGACAGGGAATGGCCTTGGGCCCCAGTCTGAGCTCTGAGCCTGTGTGAGCCTTCCTGTGTGTGTCTGGAGCCAACTCCAGTTCTATCCTTGGCTAATGATGATGTCTATGGCAGGGAGGATGATGAGTCTGGGGGTCTCTGGGCCCGGCGGCTATGTCTGTTTCTTTCCTGCACAGGAAATTCCCAAAGGTCCTCACTTGGATTGACACATACTCCTAATCCAGAAAGGACTTCATGTGTGCCTCTGCCTGAGGCTTGTAGCATCTCTCTTGGTCTGTCAGTGTTTCTCCAGCCTGATGAGATCTGTAAATAATGTGACCCCCTAGGGAACCCAGGTGACAGCACTTCCTTCTCCCAAGTGAAGGTTAGGCTGTCCAAAGCCAACCCAGGGTCCCTTAGTCCTAGGAGTAGGAGTCAAGAAGTTAGGTCCTAGGGCAGCCAGGCTGAGGCAGGTGGACTGACAACGAATGGATGAGCGGATTGAATGAATGATGGTGGGACAGGGCTGTTTGGAGCTGTACTGCACCCCTCCTCCAGGCATTCCCCACTATGGGGCACCCCTTCCTCCTTCCTTTCCCTGACTCACCCTTAAACTTCCTTTTTGGACAGCAGCTTCTAAACCTCTTCCTCATTACCGTCGCAAGAGTGTCAGAGACTTGGGACTTCTTAACGCATCCCAGTGGGTGAGACTCTGCGCTTCCACTGCAGGGGGAACAGGTTCGATCCCTGGTCGGGGAACTAAGATTCCCACATGCCCCAGTGTGGCCAAAAAAAAAAAAATGTGGCTCATACCTGAAAATCGTGCTTGAACCATTTCCCACCTTAGAAACACCGAGGGCAGGAGTTGCCCACGGTCACACAGCGAGTCCGGAGCCGGAAGAGGAATCCTGGTCCGGGACACTCACATTCTGGACTCCCCTCCCAAGATGGTACTGGGATGTCTGATAGTCTCTCTGCTGGGTGTGGTATTTCCCTCTCACATCACCCGCTTCTCTCAGTGGATTATCCCCGCACACCCGCCCCATAGGGCAGAAATGAGCCAGTCTACGGGCTCCCCCACTTCCTGTGGCAGGACGTCAGTCCACTCGGTCCCCAGTTTCCCATAGGATGTCTAAAGTACCTTCAGGGCTGCTGCTCACCCCCGCCCGCTCACCTCTGGCTTTGTCTTTTAGCCACCGTCGGCGCCTACGGCTCTTGGACCCCTCTTGGGCCCTTTTCGCGGTCCCGTCCCCCTAGCTTGCTCCATCAGTCCAATGTGGTCCCCGATCCTGGGGCTAATTCCAGAGGCCAGGGCCGAATCCAGCCGCCAGTCCCGGCCCCTAGGACCAATCCTTGCTATCGGGCCCTCAACACCACCCAGTCCCGGACTTGCTCCTCTCTGGGTCGCGCCCCAAGAGCAATCCGGGCTTCACTCCATTGCGGGGCCCCGCCCTCCATGGCTAAGGACTGAGGCCTGGCCCCGCCCCCTTACGCGCATTGAAGAGACCACGGACCAACAACAAATGCAGCCCTGGAGGCGGCAACAGCGTCTTTCTGGCCGAACTAGTGGGGAGTCCCGCGGGGGTCTCTCCAGCGGGGAAGCCTGGGTCTTTTCACGTGTTGACTGTAAGTGTCGTTTCCCCACTGCACTTGCCACATAAGAATCATCTAGAACGCATCCCGCCCACCCGCTGGAGCAGGAGACAAGGCTAGGGGCGAGGGGCCCGCCAGGTCCTCAGGCAATTGGAAATCGGGCGGGGCGACAGTGCCTGAGGCAAAGCTCTGTCTGTGAGCCATTGGAGGAGGCAGCCCCACCCTTTCCTCCGCCTTCTGTGCTCTAGTTCTCCTATTCTCTTTCTCAGGGTTCTTTTCTCTGCCCTCTCCTTTCTGGCGAGAATGGACGTGAGTGGATGGTGGACCTAAGAGTGATCAATGACTGCGCACTGGTCCCGAGCTGCGCATCGCCTCGCTGGAGGGAGAGAGAGCGTGACTCCAGCCTGGGAAAAGGCGGGAAACGGAGGAGGCTCGCGCATGCGCACAAATCAACTCTTTCCGAAGGTGCCGGAGAGGCGGCTTTGGCTGTGGCGGCGCTGTGGTGAAGGCGTCCCTTGAGACTGGGTTCGGGAGGCCCAGGGAGACCGCTGTTTAGCACCAGAAGCACCATCCCGCCCCTCCTCCCCGCCCTCCCAAAGCACACGAGCAGCCGTGGCACTGAGAGACCCGGATGACCCTCTGCTCCTCAGTCCTGAGAGAGGCGGCCCAGCCCTTCCGGGGGACACAGGCCTCTGGGCTGAGACCCCCATTACCAGCCTTCGGACTAACCGTCCTCACAGTGCCCTCAGCTTCCGGAGTGCGGCCGCCTTGTTTCCCCCCCTCTGGCTATCTCACCGAGTCTCCCCACGTCCCCCGGAGAGAACTTGCGCCCCCCCTTGTGCAGGGCAGGGCTTCTGAGCGCAGAGAAGGAGCTCAGGGCCCGAGCCTGCTCCCCGGGGGCACCATGGCCGGCTTCGGAGGAGGGGCAGGGATGCTGCCGCCAGTGGAGTCTTGTGCCCACGACCCGCCCACACCGCTCCCCCAGCTCTCCCTCCCGTCAGCGCCGACCTTGCCTGGGACTTGGGCGGAGCCCCAGTGCCTCTCCCAGGCGCCCCCTTCCTGAGATCACAACCCACGAGGCCGTGGGCCCGGCGGGACTGGGACTCCCTGGAGACAAGTGTCCTCCTGCCCACTGGACAACCCAGAGAGCTCAAGGGTCGCTCCTGCCCGGTTTTCGGCCTGGCCTGCGTGGACACTCGCCGAAGGTAAGGGTCCACGTTCAGCAGGGTGCCGCGGTGGCCCCCTTGGTGCCCGCCCCAGAGCGGTGCTCAGAGTTGGGGGCCCAAGGGGTGAGTACGGGCCCCTCGCCCAGGGCCTTTTTTAGTTTCTGTTTGATTCCCCCCAGATCCCCGCGGGGAGGCAGCCTGGAGCAGGGGAAGGAGTCAGAGGCTCGCTGGGGGTCCTGGCTTGGCCAGCCCCTAACTGCCCAGCCTCCTGCAGGATCCCTCTCTTCTCTAGGGCTCAGCTTCCTCCTCCGTCAAATGGGGCTGTTGATCTGTGTCTGCAGGACTGTTGCGGGGTCACCTGAGCTCACCTGACATTCTGGCAGGCCTAAGTTCTTCCTGACCAAATGAATGACCATCCCTGGGAGGCCCCCTTCCTCCCAGCTCAACTTACCTGGGTTCCAGTAGTGTCTGGGGTTCTGGCTGCTGGTTTTCTTACTGGGTAATGACGTCCCACCAAATCCTGACATCACTTCATAACCAGGTTTCCCCTTGAAGACCAGCTTCATTCCCTGGGCCACTGTTCCACCCCTCTGGGCTGGCGAATTGGTCTCTAACGTAAACCCTAAATCCAAATCTGCACCAGAATCTACTACCCGTTCAAGAAATGTCTTATGTTCTGAGGCCGGTTGCTGTATGGATGGTTCGTTTGGTTTTGACAGAAATTGCCACTCAGCCAAAGATCCCTCTTGGGATTTGGCTCCCTGGGCTGGAGCTGCGTGCTGAGCTGTAGGGTCTGACTGTCTCCATCTCTCTTGGGACATCAGTTCCGTCTGGGCAGGTGGTCCATTTTGGGGTCCAGGTCCTACCTGGGCTCCAGCTCCCTCTCTCAATTCCAGCTCCTGTTGAGTTCTAGAATCTTTTCCTGGCCCAGGTCTGTGCTGTGAGGCAGCTTCCTGTTTCCTGAAGGGCACCCTTTGGATGGGAGGTGACTGCTGTGGTGCAGGCTCCTGTGGGGCAAGAAATTCCTGCTGCAAAGCAGATTTTTGCTGTGCTCGAGGTTCCTGCTGGGATTCAGCTTCAGGGGGCTCCTGCTGCGGGAGGGCCTTTGCTGTGAAGTGCATTCCCGCTGGGTATCCGGTCCCTACTGAGCCTTAGATGCTGCCTGGGCTGTGGGTGTTTTTCTGGCCCAGACTCTTACTGGGTGATAGGTGTCTGGTGTGGCTTTGATTCTCAGATGGGCCTAAATACTGACTTAGAACCTGGCTCCACTGTTGTTTTTTTTCTCAAGGGAGATATTGATCTCCCAGGCTTCATTCCTCTGGGCTTTCACAGACCTCCTTTGTCACAGATCCCTCAGTGGTTACTCACGATGACACCTCCATTTGGGTTCCACTCCTTCATCCTGGCATCCCTGCTCTTCCTAAGGCAGTTGGCACATGGGCTGACCACAGCTGCCTCCCCACTCCTGTGCCAAATGAAGCGCTCGTGTGCCTCCTGCTGTGGGAGGAGGGATTGGGGGCAGAGGGAGGCTGAGAGCCCAGCACTCTCCTACCAGAGGAGGCCCCACTCACCATTCAGTTAAAATGTTTCTTCTCATAAGGCCAGCACCCCAACTTAGTCCTCTGTTTCATCTGGATGACAGAAGCCAGATTCTGGAGGAGTATTCCTTTTCTGTTCTCTCCGTCTGATGTTTGAGGAAAGGGTCAGAGAGGGAAGCAGGATCTACCCTGTTGTAATTGTTTCCTCTTTATTCATTCATACAAATGGTTTCCACTTTAATTTCCTTCTATTATCGTTCTGATCATTTTACTCCCATGTTTAAAAATGAGAAAGACTGGGGCTTCCCTGGTGGCGCAGTGGTTGGGGGTCCGCCTGCCGATGCAGGGGACACGGGTTTGTGCCCCGGTCCGGGAAGATCCCACATGCCGCGGAGCGGCTGGGCCCGTGAGCCATGGCCGCTGAGCCTGCGCATCCGGAGCCTGTGCTCCGCAATGGGAGAGGCCACAACGGTGAGAGGCCCGCGTACCGGAAAAAAAAAGGAAAATAAAAATAAGAAAGACATCTCATTTTTACATCTTGAAGCTGTTTTGAGTGGCATTTGAAATCTTCCACACCATCTCTCTAGCCTTCAACTATGCCTCTGCACATACGTCTTCTGTAGTAGATTGGAAACTTACAGTCAGATGACCGTTAATGATGGTGATGATGATAATCATAAATACTAGAGGCATTTTATGTGCTAGGAAATGGTGCCAGGTTTTCTTTTTTTTTAAACCTATATTATCTTTAGTAGGACAATGTCTGATTCATTACTTTAACTTCTTTCTTTGCCCCACCTAGCTCTTACCTCAGAAAGGTTTGTTGAATGAGTAGAAGAATAAAAAGTTGGAAACTGGAGTGAGATTGAAGGTGGTGTTGGATAGAGGTGTGTGTATAATCTGGATTGAGTTTGGAATGAACAGGGTAAAGTGGGTTGTCTGGATTGAATGTGAGTTTCCAGACCCCATTTGAAAATGATTTTGACCTATTACATTTAAATATATTTATTGACTTTTGTTTACTACTTGCTTGGCTGTATTTAAGATCCAGTGGGACCAGCTAGGCAACCAGAGATTCCCGGTAAGTAAGTTTAAGCCTGGGTAAGGGGAGGCCCCAGGAAAAGACTGACAAGAAAAGAAGCCACTAGAGGGGGCAATAATCTTGGGGAACATGCTTTTTGGGATGATTTAGGGAGTAGGGACAGGGATGGGGAGCTTGAGGTGGGAGAAGAGCATCTTCTAGGTGCGCTCACTGCCTTGTTGACAGAATGTTTTATCCGGACGGTGGGCTCTCAGAGCTCCTATAAGGGCAGAGCAAAACTTGCCAGCTGACATCGTCTGAGAAATTGCTGGCAGGCTCTGGAGGGTTTGATTGGCTTCTTGTGGTGTCTTTGGTGCCCTAGGGTGAAAAGAAAAGGGAGAGACTACTGTTAAAAACATTTTTAGAATTTATTTTTTATGAGAGCTTTTAAAATGTTAAAAGTAAGACTCATCCCATGGGAAAAATTAAAATGAAAAAGTATATCCAGTAAAAAGTTAAAGGATGCCCCAACCCCAGCTGCTACTCCTCATTCTGTAGAGCTAACTGTTGCTACTAGTTTGCTCCATAGTTTTCCATACATTTTTGTATATAAACATAATAGTTCACTTTAAAAAACAAAATGAGCTTATCCTATACATATTGTTTTTGCTACGTTCCTTTAACAAATCTTTTATTATGGCACGTCTATTTTCTTTTCTTTATGGCTTTACCACCTACCTATACATTCCTATATAATTTAGTTTAATTTTGCCTTATTTTAAACTTTATGTATATCAAATCATGCTATAACTATTCTCTCTTATTTTTTTCTCTTCTACTCAACATTATGTTGCTTTATTATTGTTCATTCTCACAGATATATAATATTCAAATATACTACTACTTATTTATTCACTGACCAATTTCCAGTTTGGGATAGTTATAAACAATCCTGCTATGAAATCCTTGTTCATTTCTTCCACTGTACATAAGCAACATTCCTTTTGAGTATGGAATTGCTAAGAGTGGAGTTGCTTGGTCACAGAAATTAAACTTTAGTAGATAACTACCAGCACTTTCTCAAAGTGGTTTACCAGTTTACACTCCCTTTAGCAGGAGATGATAGTTTCTCTGTTCTACTCTCTGACAATACATGGAATTATCAGACATTAAAATTGTTGCCAATCCTTGGGATTGACATATATACGCTAATATGTATAAAGTGGATGACTAATAAGAACCTGCTGTATAAAAAAATAAATAAAATAAAATTCAAAAATTCAAAATTGTTGCCAATGTTATGATGTAGAGTGATCTTTTTTTAAAAAAAATAAATTTATTTATTTATTTTTGGCTGCATTGGGTCTTCGTTGCAGTGCGCAGGCTTCTCAATGTGGTGGCTTCCCTTGTTATAGAGCACACGCTCTAGAGCGCAGGCTCAGTAGTTGTGGCGCACGGGCTTAGTTGCTCCGCGACATGTGGGATCTTCCTGGACCAGGGCTCGAACCCATGTCCCCTGCGTTGGCAGGCAGATTCTTAATCACTGCGCCACCAGGGAAGTCCCTCTGTTCGGTTTTTTTTTTTTTTTTTTTTTTCCTCTGTTCGGTTTTAACTCATATTTTCTCAGTTACTAGTAAGGTTGAGTGCCATTTCACATGTTTATTAGCTATTTGGATTTCTTGTCTCTGAAGTGCCTCCTCAACTCTTTTGCCTATTTGTTGTGTTTCCTGCCTTCCTCTCATGGATCTATAGGAATTACTTATCAGTCTGAATATTAATCCTTTATCGACATTAATATTTGCAGACATACCCCTACTCTTCTTCTTCTTGTCATTTTCTTTTGATGACCAAAATTTCTTAATTTCAATAAAGTCAAATTTACTAATCTTTTCCTTTATGACTTATAATTTTTGTTACTTGTTTAAGAAATCCTTTCCTACCCCAAGGTCATGAACATAGCCTCCAATATTCCCTTGTAAGTTTGTCTTTCAAATTTAGACCTTTAATTCACTGAAATTTATTTTTGTGATGGGCTTGAACTAGGGGGTCTCTGCACCTTTTATTCACTTAATATATTGTGGACATCTTTCCAATCAACATATAATGATCTACCTAATTATTTTTGACAAGTGCAGAATTGCCCAATTTGCTCTTGATGAATTTTTTATTGAGGTATAACTGACATCTAACATTATATTAGTTTCAGGCGTACAACACCATGATTTGATATTTGTATACGTTGTAAAATGAACAAACTATAAGTCTGTTAATAATGAGCATTTAATATGTTCATTTGTCACTACAATACTGCTATAATTAATATTCTTATACATATATCTGAATATTCATGCTAGTATTCTATACTAGAGATTTCTTGAAGTGAGATTACTGGTTAAAAGGTACACACATTTAAGTTTGCCTCTCACTGTTGCGGCCTCTCCCGTTGCAAAGCACAGGCTCTGGACGCACAGGCCCAGCGGCCATGGCTCACGGGCCCAGCCGCTCCGCGGCATGTGGGATCTTCCCGGACCGGGGCACGAACCCGTATCCCCTGCATCGGCAGGCGGACTCTCAACCACTGCACCACCAGGGAAGCCCCACACATTTAAATTTTTGATAGGTACTACCAAATTTTATTTTACCTCCGTCAACAGTGATAAGGATCTAGATTCATCCCATTCTTGATAATATCATAACATCAATCAGTTTACCTCTTGCCAATATTCTTTTTATATGACATTTATTTATACCTAGACTAGGGAGGAATCACATTTTGTTTGACACCAACACCGGTGTCATGGTCAGAGATCAATGACGGGTCCCCAACAGCCCCATCTGCCTCCACTTTGATACGCAATGGCATTCTATCATTAAGGAATTTGGTTAAGCCTCTCTAGTATTAGGAGAATTGCGTTTTGCTTTTCTTTCTCTTCCTATTTCCCCACAAGCTGACACTGAGTAGAAAGGGCTGAGAAGTGTGCTTATCCTGGTCTTCATTTCATTTCTCTTGTCTCTTCACAACCCCTGCTTCAGCCCTAGTTGATTCCACAGAGTGACTCTGGTTTAAGGAAGGTCATTCTTTTGGAACTTACTGGTTTTCTTCACTCTGCCCTTGAAATGATCACAGGGACACGGCTTCTTTGGCAGCCTGGGCACTGTCATGAGTTTTCTTTCAGGGGCTCTCAGGAACCAATCTGAAATAAGGGAGTTGCTGCTTAGAAGGGTTAATATGTTTGAGTCAGGGCTTTACTTGCCATCTTCCTTGCCTCTCGATTCGTTTTCATACTGCAGTGGTGTGGGAAAGGGTCAACACAGAACAGTGAAGATATCCAGTTATATGAGCACCAGGGTCTCTAAGTTGTTTGCCTGACCTGTATGGGCAGGGATTTGGTGGCAGGTTTGGAGGAGGCATCAGGGTATCATTAGGGAGACTGAAAAATGAGGAATAAGACCTAGGTGTCTGCTTTTTAGTGGCTGCTTTACCTCAAGCAAGCCTTGCCTCTCTGATTTCAGTCTTACCTGTGAGTAAAATAAGGTTGAGAATGGGGTCCAGGAAAGACTTGGAAGGCAGCCCTGGGTTGTTGGGGAAAAGAGGGTAAGGGAGAGGGGGCAGCCAGAGATTCAGCCAGCTCCCCGCTGGACCTTGGAGGAGTCTGTTTCTTACATGAAACTCAGGAAGAAAATAAGTGTTGGTGCTGCATGTGATGGGCTTGTGGAGAGGGGAGAGGGTGAGGTCAGCTCAGATAACATCTGCTCCGGTCCCAGAGGGACTCAAGGGAGCAAGTTGGGATCTGATGGTGCATCGCTGTTGTCAATGCTGGATTACTGACCTTTGCACTCACATTCTTGGCCTCCGTCCTGGAGCCACCTCCCAGAAGCCTGGCGTTGGTCCCTATGGCCTCTGGCAATCCCTGTAGGAAGGAAAATGGTCACTTCCAGTCACTGGAAAGCGAAGGGACCAAGAGAATTGGTCCCCCATCATTGTGCTACCGAGGTCAGCGTAGCTCCATTGCTCTTCCTTTTTACTCAGGGATCTAGGGTGCTTCAAGAGAGGAGTATTTTAAATGGATAAGGAATTGAGGTTTAAAATCTGGCCTAGAGAAAAGCTTAGCTGGAGGTAGGTGGAGAAAGAATGGCTTCTGGATGGAAGAGAGGACAATAGGTAGGGGTTAATCAACACCTTACAACCTCCCCCCATTAAGATCCCTCCCTACACATATTAAAATCCTCGTGACCTAAGGAATGAGAGCAAGGAGTAGATTATTCCATAAACCAGTCAGGAGCTTCACTGGACCTCCACCTTCGGTTGTATTTGAATCCATAATCCCAGTTTAACTGTAAGAGGATGGTATTTACCTTTGTTCCTCTGCAACAAATCCATTCCTCTTCTGGCCTCTATTCAAGTCTGTCTTACCACCTGATGCTATCTTATTCCCATTTTGTGATACCTAAAATATTTTTATGACAATCACGTATGATGTTTTATAGAGATTCTTGAGCTAGAACTGGGTCCAGATGATGCTTCCTCTGTACAGGAGTTGCTCATATCTCCTGCCAGAATTAATTACGGTTTCCCATGGTTCCCCGTCACATTTCAATACAGCTCTATCCTTGCACAGTTATAGTTTGTTGTTTGAAATGTGTTGTGGACTGAATTGTGTCCCCCTAAAATTCATTGAAGCCCTAACCCTTAATAACTCAGAATGACTGTATTTGAGGATAGGGCCTTTAAAGAGATGATTAAGTTAAAATGAGGCCCTGTTGGTTGGGCTCTAATCCAATCTGACTGGAGTCCTTATAAGGAGAAGAGATTTGGGCACACAAAGAGACACCAGGCATGTACATGCACAGAGGAATGACCAGGTGAGGAAATAGCAAGGAGATGGCCATCTGTAAGGCAAGGAGAGAGCCCTCAGAAGAAACCAAAGTTGCTGACACATTGATCTTTGACTTCCAGTCACCAGAATTGTGAGAAAATAAGTTGCTGTTGTTTAAGCCTCCCAGTCCATGGTATTTTGTTATGGCGGTCCTAGCAAACTAAAAATTTTTCTTCCTCACTAGACTCTGAACCAATGGCTCAGTGGTCATTCAGCTACAGGGCTCCTGACACATGGTAGACACGTGGTAAATGTTTGTTTGATAAGCGGATGGACAGGTTGTCCAGAGAGGGCCCTTAGCAGCATCCGGTTCAATCCCGCTCTCCTATTTCCCAAACTCTTTCTGCCACACAGATGAAGGGTGTTGCATCATTTCTCCAAGTGCTGGTTCCCAAGTGTTTTCATGTGCTGTTTGGAGTGGCATTAAAGTAATTTCAACGGGCATAACCCCAGCTGTCTAAACTTTTCTACTATATCACTGTCACCTGATCTCTACTTCTGGTTCCAGAGAAAAGCCACAGAATACTAGAGCCAGAAGGAAACTTGGAGATTATTAGTGGAACCCCTTCACTGAGAAGTTTTTCTTTTTCGTTTTTAATGCAATATAACTATATTAGAGAAAATTTGTAAAGTAAAAATGAAGAAATCTTTACCCTTATCAGCTGTTGGAATTTTGGTTGTTTATTGCATATAATTTTGTTAAATTAATGAATTTAATTTATTTATTTTTGGTTGCGTTGGGTCTTTGTTGCTGCCCGCAGGCTTTCTCTAGTTGCGGCAAGCGGGGACTACTCTTCGTCGTGGTGTGTGGGCTTCTCAGTGCAGTGGCTTCTCTTGTTGTGGATCACGGGCTCTAGGTGCGCAGGCTTCAGTAGTTGTGGCACACGGGCTTAGTTGCTCCGCGGCATGTGGGGTCTTCCTGGACTAGGTCTTGAACCTGTGTCCCCTGCACCGGCAGGTGGATTCATAACCACTGCGCCACCAGGGAAGTCCCTGCATATAATTTTTAAATGAAGTGATAACCATAGTATGTGAGCCAATTTCTTTTTGTTCACTTTATAAGCTTGTTCCTTTGTTTTCCTACAACATTTATAACAGACATTTTGAATGACTGACTAACACTCTCAAGTATATGTGTTTCCGATTATTTAACTCTTCTCTCATTGCTGAATGTTTAGATTGTTTTATTTTTGGAGATTGATAAATTTCTTTGTGCTTGTAACCGTTTTCCAAATGTTGGATTGCTGCCTTGGGCAAGATTTCCCAAAATGGAATTACTGGGTCAAAAGTTATGAACAGTTTTATGTTTCTTGATATCATTACCAAGTTGTTTTTAAAGCATTGTACTAATTAACTAAATCACCATCTCTTATTTTCAGGTGAGAAAACTGAGGCCTAGAGTGAGCAAATGAAATGCCCAAGTTCACAAAGGTAATGGTGACACACCTGGAGCTAAAGCCTTGGTCCAAGGCTCGTAGTCTGCTGTTCTTTATGCAGCCCTACATGACCCTAACTTCATGGTGTAACTGAAAACGAAGGTGTTACTATAATATTATGTCCTCCAAGTGTCAGTCAGACATTTTTGGACCACCTTAATGATTTTTGCTGTAACTTATACCACCTTTTCTACTATTTACTTGATACTTTTTTCTAAATAAATTTAATTTACATAAGAGCTTCATCCTATGCAATGTTATCTGTGAGATTATGGGTTTGATACATGCTTAGCTTGTTCTCCTAACATGCATTAAAATAAACATATAACTATTAAAGTAAAAGCTTATTTCTGTTCTACGTAAAATCAGCTTTGGATAATATTAATACAGTAGAATAGCATGGACTTTATATCCTGACAGACCTGGGGTCAACTGCTTCCTCTGTCAGTTAACTCTGTAGCCTGGGAGAAGTCACTTAGCTTCTACGATCTTTGGTTCTCTGGTTTGTAAAGAGTGGATGTTAGTATCCACCTTGCAGTGTTGTTAGGAATAAAGGAGCTACGGGGGCCTGGTGCCCAAGGAGGTGCTCAGTACACGATGGGTATTATTGTGGTTATTATCGCAGACTTCTAGTTATTTCCCAAAGGGAGTGTCTATGCTGGAGTATTAGGCTTACTGCTTTTTGCTGACTTGTATGTGTAAAGAAGTTACTTCCACTTGTTAGGTTTTGCAGTAGCTCTATTATTATTTTGACTTCTCATTTTCGCTACTTACTAGCATTGTGATTTTTGGACAAGCTGCTTACCTTTTCTGTGCCTCATTTACATAATTTGTATTGGATTGGCCAAAATGTTTGTTCGGGTTTTTGGTAACATCTTACCCGACTGAACTTTTTGCCCAATCCAATAAAACGGGGCTAAAAAAAGTACATTGGTGTGCGTATGCACACATCTGTCCACCAGAGGGCCTAGACGCAATAGCCCTAGTAGCCATGGGCAATACCTAGTGCCCAAGGTTTGTGAATATCACTCCCCCATGAAAGGAACCAGGGCTCCGTGGACAAATGGATGACGCCAGGGCTGCGGAAGGGAAGTACAAGATGAGGCTGGAACATCTCGTGGTGTGAGAAAGTCAGGAACTGCTAAAGAAATGACATGTCAAAAAGACACCAAAGGGCTTCCCTGGTGGCGCAGTGGTTGGGGGTCCGCCTGCCGATGCAGGGGACGCGGGTTCGTGCCCCGGTCTGGGAAGATCCCACATGCCGCGGAGCGGCTGGGCCCGTGAGCCATGGCCGCTGGGCCTGCGCGTCCGGAGCCTGTGCTCCGCAACGGGAGAGGCCGCAGCGGTGAGAGGCCCGCTTACCACACACACAAAAAAAAGACACCAAAGCCACCTGGAGCTCAGTGGCCAGCTTTGGGACAATATGAGCGACGTGGTGAATAAGGATAGTAATAGATTATAATCCCCAAATATCCCCAAGTCTTTACTTATAAAAATAAATAATGGAATACCTAAATAAATGGGAAAGAAGGAACAGCTCTTTCTTATAGTAGAATCTTAATTAATAAATGTAGAAGGAATGATGGAAATAGAAAATCACTGCTTTGCTAAGACTCTATAATACCTGTTGTAGGCAAGAATCATCAATGGATTTTAAAAATTAACGGGCAAAAATATGATGAGAAGAAACAGGCTATTTGCATAGTCTCAAAGTATCTCTCCACAGGGTACTTATTAACTACAATGAGAAAATAGTACCTTTATGGACACCACCTTAAGCAGTGTTCAAACGTAACATCACCCATCATGAGAGAGATTGTTATCGTGGGCCTTCTGATGTGCTGCGCTGAGAAGGCAAGTACCGCTTCTATGGTATCAGTGCCAGAAGTGCATAATCTGAATTTAGTCATGAGGAAACATCAGATAAGCCCCAATTGAGGCACGTTCTACAAAGTAACTGACAGTACTCTTAAAAATGTCAGGGTCCTGAAAGACAAGGAAAGCTGAGAAAGTGCCTAGATTGGAGGAGACCAGGAGAGATGATGCCTTTCTTCAGTGTAGGATCCTGGATCGGATTCTGACCAGGAAAAGGACGTCAATGGGTGATTAGCAAATTCTGAAAATTCGTACGTTAGTTAATAGTATTGTATCATGGCTAATTTTCTGGTCTTGATAATCATATTACGGTTATGAGAAAAACCGTGTGGGGGTTTTTGGATCTATTGGAGCTCTGATTCTTTTCACAACATTTTTAAGCCTGAAAAATGAAAAGTTAAAAATAAAAAAGTACACTACATTTCTGTGAGGACACAATGAAGTAGTATGTATAAAGCGCTTAGGAGAAGCCTGCCACATAGGACTGGTTAACACATGGGAGCTATTTATTATAAACGATTTTATAATTAATAAGTCATCTTACAAGGAATGAGTATTCTATCATCGTAAGTAATGTATTTCTTAACATTGTCATTGGTTCTCTTTTCTTTCCCTCTTCCCTGTGAAAAGCCTATTAGACATGTATGTGGTTATTTGAAGAGATAAAGCAAGATCAGATTTTATTTGGAGAATTTGGGGGCGGGAGGATTGTGTAGTGTTTTATTTCTTCTTGCCAGACTTGGTCCATCATTGCAAACTCCCCTTGCCTGGGAAACAAGAATTGAGCCCAGCCACCACCGGTCCCCTCTGGTTTGTAATCGCGCCACCTGGCAGCTCAGTGAGCTTTCCCCAACTCATTGCCTTTTTGCCTTAGTAGCTACTTTACTCATCTGATTGACTGAACCCTTACTAGGTTCACATTACCCATCGTTGACTCGTCACAACAGTTGCACACGCTAAGTGGTATTTTATTCATTTGAAGAAGATGAAACTGAGGCTGAAAAACGTTAAGCATCTTGTCCAGGGTTTCAAAGTAGGTGATGGAGCAGGATTTGGATCGCGGTTCCCCTCAATTCAAGTCTGAGTCTCAAGGTCCAGGTGGGTCTAAACGTGTCGCCATGTCTGAGAATTATTGGTAGAGAGCAGCGGCCCCACTGGGCAGTGGTTACCCCTCCAGGGGACATTTGGCAATGTCTGGAGATATTTTTGGCTCTACTAACTGGGCGGGGCAGGGTGGTAGGGGAGAGGCTGCTCTTGGCTTCTAGCAGGTGGAGGCCACGTGGATGTTGTTAAACATCCTGTAACCTGTTGTTAAACAGGTTACAAAGCACAGAACAGCCCCCCGTCCTCACAGCAAGGAATTATCCAGCCCTAATGTCAGTGGGCCTGCTATGAGACGCGGGTGTCGAGTCTCCTAAGGGCAACATTTTGAGCTCAGAAACCTGAGGATTTATTCTTTCACTTTGCGAATATTTACTGAGCACCGTGCGGGATAGTGTGAGGGGTGTGGAAACAATACACCAGATTGTGCCAGAGGGAGGTTACAGTGTAGAAGGGCAGGGGTGGAGGTGGGAGAGGCACACCAACACCTCAACTTAAGGTAGAACGTGAAAAGGGCAGAGAGTCGAGCTAGGGTTAAGCTTGTTCACAGGCGGGAGGGCTCACGTGTGGTCCTGGGACGAATCAAGGGAGGCTGTGGGAGGAGGGGCTTGGGGTGGGTTTTGTGAGCGAAGCTGAGCTGGTGGGAAAGCACAGGAGCAGCTCGGGAGCAGCCCGAGGCCTAGCTGAGTGGAGCACGGAGCACTTAGTGCCAGGAGGGCTGGTCTGGAAAGGCAGCTGCGGCTACAGCTTGGAATCCAGGCTGAGGACTCTAGTGGTGTCTGTCCTAGTGGTGGAAAAGCCTTCGCTTCCAGAATGGTGGCCTAGGCCCCAGGGCTGGGGGGCCCAGCAGCTTCCAGAGAGCTCTCTCTGTAAGGGAGGGAACGTTGGAAATTGGGGTGGAGTAGGGAGAACTCCTGATTTTAGGACAGAGTTGATGCTCAGTATATAACAAAGCTATTTCACCTCAAAGTAGCCCGTGGGGAGATGTTCCCCTCGCGTGCAGACATAGGTCAGGATGAGGTCTCTTCTGCACAGCTGTTCTGCTATGGGCTAGGCCACTTCAGCTGTAGTGAAAAGTGGAGCCGATTCGGAGCCCCTAACCCAGGGTCTGCTTCCCAAAGGTGAGCTGTTCAAACAGGGCTTGGTGTGCCTACAGTTTCAATCATGGGTACTACCTGGTGGTGTGATTTTTCTAGTTTATCACCATACCGTGAAACAGCATTAAAAATTGTTGGGGCACATCTGGTGCGCTGTAAAGAATCCAATCGAGGATGACTTACTGTCTGTGGTTGTACAGTTGCCTTCAGCACCCTCCCACCACTGCCTCCAAGCCTGGCCCCGGGGACATTCATTACTCTCTAGCACAGGGACTGGGGGGCAGGTGAGGCAGCAAATCTTTGTTGGGCCATTATTTTTTTCTCCCCCGCCAGCTACAGTTGCAGACACTTCCATACACACGGGCTTCTTTAACTCTCACAACACTCTTTGGATTTATGTACAGTTCTTTCCTTTTTGTAAGTGAAGAAACGGGCACTGAGACAGGCTAACTTGCCCCTAATCCCTGTAACCTAAAAAGGCTACATTTTACTGCATGTGTGGTCACGTTCTTTTCTGTTTTGCCATGTTTCTCCCCCCTCTTTATCTTTCATAGAAAAAAAAATTTTTTTTACCTGGATTTGAGCTGCTGCGGACCGTGGACACCAGCATTAGTGGCAGCAACAGAAGGAGGGAAGAGATTAGAACTTTCATTCCAACTGTTGGTGCTGCTGTGCGTTGCTTGAAGAGTGTGTGGAAGGTTCCCAGTGAGAGGGTCCCGAGTTCTTGGAGTGGCTCAGGCCGTGCGTGGTATGTGGCTTGGGGGTCTGAGCCTTACTCCCAGGCCAGTGTTCCTATTAGAGGGCGAGAACGGCCAAGTGACGCTGGTCTCATTAGGTAACTGGACCATGTGATTTATGGGAATCTGGAAGGTAAAGGTGGCCAAAGAGAAGGAGTGAAGCGTATTCTTAGGAACATGAGAGGGCGACAGATAACTTGGCAGCAGTTCTCAGCCCCTCCCCCCCTCCCTCCCGCCTCCCTACCCGCCAGTGTGCTATGATTACTTCCCCAAGTCTTTTTCCTTGTTTGAATTTCCCAATACATGTGAGTGACATTTTCTAGCTTAGTGTCTGGCAGGAAAGAGAGTGCTAAGGGCCGGCAAAGAGAGACACACACGGCGTGTTTCCCCTCTGTCCTCCCCACTCCCGTCCTTGGATCAGCAATAGCAGTGTCGTTTGGGAAGTTGCCGTGTCCCCACTGTTTACAATTTCCTCCAAGTCTGTGGCCACGTAAGGAGGGAAGCAGAGAGGATCAAGGAGGAGAGGCTCTTCTCTCTTGCCCCGAACCCTGGCCTGGAGCACTGGGTCAAAGCAGGCCTCCTTGTTGTTGGTCAGGCAGGTGGCTGTAGGCTCGTGGCTCCCGCCTAAAGGAGAGGGAACTGGGTTGGTGGAAGACCCTCAAGGCTTCATGTCCAAGAGAGTTTGAGAAACAGGAGCCACAGTGGGGAAGGTGTTTGCCCAGGCTGCTGGGGCTCTTGTTTCAGACCTTGTCTGGAAACAGCCCAAAGCGCAAGGAGGTGATACTACTTGGAGCAAACATCGCCAGCACTTACTGAGTGTGACTCATTCCAGAGGCTTCAGGAAATGGGTTCAAAGATGGGGGGAGGCTGGGCTTAAGTGCTGGGTGATATTTATGGGGCTGAGGGGAAGGTTAACAGGAAGTCCTCCCTGGCTCTTCCAGGCAGGAGTGAGTAAAGGTGGTGTGACTTTTGTTCCAGCCAAGAGGAAGGAAGAGGCCAGGCATGGTTTTTGTTTGCTCATTCTTACCCTCTCAATTTCAGATTATTTCTGCCTATGGACATGTTGGAGGGTTGACTGTAGACCTTGCTACTACAAAGTTTATAAAGCACCTGCAGGAGGCAGGCACTGTGCTAGGCAGTGGAGATTGTCCTCGAGTTGGAGGCTCGGTCTACACTTGGTCTGATGTAAACCACCGATGTGGCTCCTCCCTGGAAAAGAGTCAGACTCTTCTCTTGTTAATATTGACAACTAATTAGAGCTCGTCTTGAGAACTTTAGTTGTGTAAACACAGCCTTTGTGACTTACAAAGTTCCGCCTCCAGGAAGCAGATAAGGGGAAAGTGGGAGAGATAACCATTTTCCCAGTTATTTGGTTTCCCCACTCTACAGTATACGTAGTAGACATTCACAAATGCCTGTTGATTGACTCCATGCTTCCTGTTGCTCTAAGAAGAGTCATTTATTCATACACACATTAGGTGAGCATTTGAGTCCATAATGTATGCCCGGTATTTGCAGGTGGTGGCTCCCGAGAAGAAGAAGGTGTGACGCTATCTCTACGGAGCTCCCACTACACACATAGACCCGTGGAGAGTTAGTCCAGCTGCTCCACTTTATGGAAGCGGGAATGAAAGCTCAGGGAAGTTACGTGACTTGTTCAAGATCACAGTCAGTTATCCTCAAAGCCAGGGAAGAAAAACTCAAGTTTCCTGACTTGCTGGAATGTCTGTTAGTAAGCCGCTGCCGGGCTGCTGCATGTGCCGGTGTGGTGAGCCCTGGTAGGAGAGAGAGGACATCAGAATGAAGTGGGAGCCCACCAACATCTTGGATTGTCCAGAGAGAAATGTCTGGTTGAACCTTGACTGCAAAAATCGGGGACACTTGCGTTCTCTCTCTTTTTCACTTTGAGCTTGAAATGAGGAAAACGGGAGTCCAGAAAACCCAGAGTGGACAGTCTTCACAGGGGGTTGACGAGATGGGCCCCCACGTCTGTGTTCACCTCTATCAAAGTGTTTCTCACGTAACAGCAATGCTCTGGCTTTGGACTGGGTTCCCTCCGTACCTGGCCCTCAGTGAGGGCAGGGACCAGGTCGGATTCATGCTTGTGTCCCCAGCGCATACTGCATCGCAGGCTCTAATAGATATTTCTTAAAAATAAAACAGCAGGGGCTTCCCTGGTGGTGCAGTGGTTGAGAATCCGCCTGCCGATGCAGGGGACACGGGTTCGTGCCCCGGTCCGGGAAGATCCCACATGCCGCGGAGCGGCTGGGCCCGTGAGCCATGGCCGCTGAGCCTGCGCGTCCGGAGCCTGTGCTCCGCAGCGGGAGAGGCCACAACGGTGAGAGGCCCGCGTACTGCAAAAAAAATAAAAAATAAAACAACAAAAATTGTACACCTACACAGCTATGGGATGACTGGGTAGCAGCACAAGTCGAGAACCCATCTCCTCACATGAGCTGATGTGGAATTTGGCTTTCTAAATACAGGTGAAGTGCTCAGAATGGGGATGTGGGTCGTCCTGTGGCTCTGCTGCTGTGCTTGGGGCACTCCCAGGATTCAGAGTTTCTGCTCTGGTTGACACACTTCACTTGCCCTTCAGAAGGTTACAGGAGAGTACAGGGAACTTCCGAATATGTCCTTTTGGAAATGACTGAGGGAAGATGGAAGGGCGTATGGTGGTGGTTCACAAGAATGTGAAGGTCTGTTGTGTGAAAGATATGAGGCTTATTTCTGTGCCTACACAGAGTAGCCGCAGGCTTGGTGAGTCTACATCAGACACACTTTGGCTCAGGGTGAGAGACAACTGTCAGAGCAAAGTAAGTTTCCTTGGAAAATTACAAGTTTACTGATGGAGTTCAGGTGGGGGCTGGATGTCTGAAAATAACTGTCACAGTGATTTTTTTTTTTCTTGAAGTTTCCAAGGGTAGATCTTGGTCTGGGACCCAGGATTCCCACTAATACCACATTTTATTAGGTATTATAAAATCTGCCCTTTGAAATGTGACATTACTGTATGATGTAGGCCCAGGTCTGTCTGACAGTTACTTCCAGTCATTGTGGGTGGTTGTGATTCTCTTATCTCATCTGTGACTTAGACGTCACCCCCCTCTGACAACCCTCACGCCTCCTTTCCAGGTGAGAACGGTAAGATCAAGTGCATTTACTGATCATGACCACAAGGCGGCAGCGCTGCCCCATCCGTGTTTCTGAAAACTCTACTGGGGTACGGGCAAGCCTGAGAGCTCTGGTTAGGATCAGGAAAAGGGCGCAAGTGAAGTGATGAGGTAAAATTTTTTTTTTCCCCTGCTAAGTGACAGAGTTGAGGTGAGTCTGAAACCATTGCACTGTAAAAGTGGCAGACACTTTAGAGAAGTGACCCAAACTTTAATGTGCTTACAGATCACCTGAGTATCTTGTTCAATACAAATCTGATTTTTCTGGCGGAGCCTGAGATTCTGCATTTCTAATAAACTTTTGGATGATGCCGTTCTTTTTTTTTTTTTTTTTGCAGTACGCGGGCTTCTCACTGTTGTGGCCTCTCCCATTGCGGAGCACAGGCTCCGGACGCGCAGGCTCAGCAGCCATGGCTCACGGGCCCAGCCGCTCCGCGGCATGTGGGATCTTCCCAGACCGGGGCACGAACCCGCGTCCCCTGCATCGGCAGGCGGACTCTCAACCACTGCGCCACCAGGGAAGCCCGGATGATGCCGTTCTTGCTGGTTTGAACAGCACTTTGAATAGCAAAGCCTAGAGGTCATTTAGATTAATTCTTCCTTCCCCCGATTTATGGATGAAGAGAGGCTGTTTTTGTCTTTGTCTTTCTGACTTATTTCACTTAGCATAAAGCCTTTCAGGTCTGTCCATGTTGTTGCAAATGGCAAAATTTAATTCTTTTTTATGGTTGAATAATATTCCTGTGTGTGTGTGTGTGTACATATATATATCACTTCTTCTTTATCCATTCATCTGTTGATGGGTTACTTAGGTTACTTCCATACCTTGGGAATTGTAAATAATGCTGCTATGAACATTGGGGTGCATGTATCTTTTCGAATTAATGTTTTTGTAGTTTCTTTGGTTATATACCCAGCAGTGAAGTTGTTGGCTCATATGGTAATTCTATTTTTAATTTTTTGAGGAACCTCCATACTGTTTTCCACAGTGGCTACACCAATTCACATTCCCACCAACAGTGTAGGAGGGTTCCATTTTCTCCACATCTTCTCCAATATTTCTTTTTTGTGTTCTTTTTTTTCCTTTAATATTTATTTATTTATTTATTTGGCTGTGCCGGGTCTTAGTTGACGCACGAGGGATCTTTAGTTGTGGCATGTGAACTCTTAGTTGCGGCATGTGGGATCTGGTTCCCTGACCAGGGATCGAACCCAGGCACCCTGCATTAGGAGCGTGGAGTCTTAGCCATTGAACCACCAGGGAAGTCCCTACGTTCTATTTGATGATGGCCATTCTGACAAGCGTGAGGTGATACCTCATTGTGGTTTTGATTTGCATTTCTCTGATGATTAGCCATGTTGAGCATCTTTTCATGTGCCTTTTGGCCATCTGCGTTTCCTCTTTGGAAAAATGTGTATTCCGTTCTTCTGCCCGTTTTTTAATTGCGTTGTTTGCTTTTTTGATGTTGAGTTGTATAAGCCGTTTATATGTGTTGGATGTTAACACTTTATCAGTCATATCATTTGCAAATATTTTCTTCCATTCAGTAGGATGTCTTTTTGTTCTGACGATGGTTCCCTTTGCTGTGCAAAAGTTTTTAAGTTTAATTAGGTCCCATTTGTTTATTTTTGCTTTTGTTTCCTTTGCCTTAGGAGACAGATCCAAAAAAATATTGCTGCGATTTATGTCAAAGAGTGTTCTGCCTATGTTTTCCTCTAGGAGTTTTATAGTATCCAGTCTCACGTTTAGGTCTTTAATCCATTTTGAGTTTATTTTTGTATATCCATCATAGCTATGTTTTAGGTGTTTGCTAACATAAAATACGTGTGAGAATCACCTGGGAGCTTTTCAAAATATAAAGCCCAGATCTCACCCCAGACATACTGTATCAGCTTCTTTAGTGATGGTTTATGGGCTTCTTACGAACGGTGAAAGTGTTCCCTAGGTAATTCTGATTTATACTCCTAACTAAAACCCACTGCTTTTACACTTAAGTCTTACTTCTTATAGCAGAGGTTCTCCATCCTGGCTATACATTAAAAGTATCTTGGAGGGGCTTCCCTGGTGGCGCATTGGTTGGGAGTCCGCCTGCCGGTGCAGAGGACACGGGTTCGGGCCCTGGTCCGGGAAGATCCCACATGCTGCGGAGCAGCTGAGCCCGTGTGCCACACCTTCTGAGCTTGTGCTCTAGAGCCCGCGAGACACAACTACTGAAGCCCGCGCACATAGAGCCCGTGCGCTGCAACGGGAGAGGCCTCTGCAGTGAGAGGCCCGTGCACTGCAACGGGGAGTGGCCCTCGCTCGCCGCAACTAGAGAAAGCCCACACACAGCATCAAAGACCCAACTCAGCCAAAAATAAATAAATAAATTTATATTAAAAAAAAAAAAAGTATCTTGGAAAGTTTAAAGATTACCAGTGCCTGGGTTCCACCTCACACCAATTAATTGGAATCTGTGGGTATGGTCTGAATACCAGTTGTTTTTAAAATTTTCCCAGTCATTTCATGTGTAGTCATATTTCCTATTGGATTTCTCCCTCTCTTCTCTTGTGGCATTTTCCATTTCTACTTCTGTATTATAATTTTTTATGTCTTATCTCTTGTCTTCTGCTTTATATTCCCTGGGGTAGGGACCCTGTATTTCTCATTTCTGTATCTTTCATGGGGTCTAACACTGAGACCTGTAGCACAGTAGGTGCTCCATAAGGATTTCATGAACACATAAATTGGTCATCAGGAAAAGATTCTCAATCACAGGTTGGTCATGTCCTGAATCTGAGGTTTACACGTTAATGCTACAGGGTCCTCATCTTCCCCATGGTTGGAGTTTTTGCTTGTGATGACTGGTGTGGGTAACTGCTCCATGAGATAAGAGAAAGGACATTGCCCTGTTTGGTAGTTGATTTCAGGCATATTATTGGGACTAAGAAGTCTATGTGTGTATGGGGAAGAGGATCAGGGATGGATAAGGAGACAGAGCTAATTAGAATGAAGGAATAATACTAGAGAGTAGTGGGAAAGGAAGTAAGAAGTATTAGTAAAGAGGAAGAAATTTGAACTTATCTGGTAGACCAGGGGAGGCCACTGTAGGTTCTTGGGTAGGAGAGTGAACCAGTTTTTAGGAAGGCAGTGAGGCACTAGTGTGCGAGGGAGATTTCAGTAGAGACCAAAGATGAGAATTCAGTACTGGAAGCAGTATTTCCAGCAGAGGTGTTGAGGGCCTGGGTTATTTAGGTGTATGGGAATGGAGAGAATGACATAACTGAGAGATGTTAAACAAGGAATCAACAGGCTTCGACGATGTATTGAATCTAGAAAACGAAAGAGCAAGAGCCGAGGAAGCAGTGGCGTCACTGAGAGGAATGAGTGACCTGTGGGGGAAAGCCAGTTCAGATGGGGAGCAATTTCAGAAGGTATTTGGATGTGAGTGTCATGAGTTCTGGGAAGTAGACGGGCTAGAGATATAGATGAAGGAGCCCCCTGCAGAGAGGTCATGGAAGCTGTGGGAAGAGGGTGGTGTGGAGCGAGACAAGCAGGTCTGAGTAGGAAATCTGAGGTCGGGGTGCAATGCACAGGTGGGGCTGGTAGGAGGAGAGTGTCCAGAAGAAGCAGGTCTGAGTAGGAAATCTGAGGTCGGGGTGCAATGCACAGGTGGGGCTGGTAGGAGGAGAGTGTCCAGAAGGAAGAAGTTGTGTGCGGTCTCAGATGTGGTAAAAGTGAACAATGTGAGGACAGTGAAAGTACCTTTGAATTGGCCAAGAGATGGGTGCTGATTTTCTGCTGCTTCCAGTGGTCTTGGGAAGGGAGCCAGCACTGCAGAGGGCCAGGAGAAACCAGAGCATGAGGAAGGAGAAAGACAGCACACATTTCAATTGCTTGGAAGTGAAGGAAATAAGATAACAGGCTAATTAAGGAATGAAGGTTATCCAGGTTAGAAGAGCTCTGACCCTCTGAGGGGCAGAAAAAAAGGAACAGGGTACAAGGAGGAGGGAGGGTGCTAGAGAGATTTCTATACCCCTGAAGCCGTGGAGACTGTTGGAGTGAAAGCTGTATCGCTGCATCTGATTCACTGGAGCCACCTGCGTGGGAAGTGTGATTTGTCCCTAGTAAAGAGGCCAGGAGATCTTCTACTCATGAAATCATCTTCTGTCCCAGAGGAAGACAGGCAGTTTCTCCCAGGCAGTTGGAGCTGTGGCTTGTGGCTCCAGATAGACTCACTTTGTTAGCAGGTGGGCAAATGAATTGAGCGAATTCTCTGATCGCTAGATCAGATACCATGTGGACTTAGAGATAGGCTCACGCTGACTCCCTATTAAGCAATTCCTGTTTCTTCTGCCTGTAAAGAAAACATTGTAGAAAATAGTACCAACTGTGAGGCAGCATGTTGATGCCTGATGTATAATTTTTATTACAAATATAGAGCAAATTTTACAAATAATTCAGAAGCGGCCTTAGCCAGGCAAAATTAAATTACACAGAATAGTGTGGATGAGGAGAGGTATATACAGTCTGTGTCAGGGTTAAAAAACCCTGAAAGAGGTACCTGAGTACAGAGAACTCCCAACCAGCCCTCTTTGAGGGGGCCAGTTCCACACAGCATTAGATCAAGTAATGAATATGGAATAAAACCTTTCTCTCAACAGCCTCAAGGAGGTTCCATCCATGCAGAAGGAGGCTGGGTGGGAAGTAGACGTGCCTCTCCTTCTCCTGCCCGTCCTTTTTATGCTGACACATTGGGTCTCATAGACCCCATGGGAGAAAACAAATTTCAGAGGCTTTCACGAAGCCCAGAGCTGAGCTATGATCCTCCCCTTGCGTCCTAAGGAGCAACGGCACCAGTGCAGCTTTCTAGGTTGTAAACGAGGCCAGCTGCGTGGGTGGTCGTGTCCCCTGCAGGTGCTCCTGCTTCTCAAGAACCAAACACACCTTAGCAGAGGCCAGGGTTTCCTGAGAAGGTGAGTGGGGCAGATGGAACGTGCACAGGCAGAAACGCGGAATAGAATGGTGCTGATGATTGGTCTGAGGTGCCTAGAAACTGAGCGAGATCCCTTTCTGGCCACGAATGTAGAAAGCTGCTTCTTCTTATTTTCTACGTGGAGCCCCTGACATAAAAAGCTTGAGGAGCTCCTGGCCAGAGGGACTTGAGGGGTTTTGGTGGCGTCTTTCACCTAACGCAGTCAGATTGGCTTACACAGCAAATTAAGTAAACAACCCCTTTCACATAGAAAGGAGTTACAACAATTAAAATTGCAGAATGTCTCAGAAGGAAGGGGAAAAACTCAGTACCACAAACTGTGCATTCTTTAGCAATTATTTAGATCATCTCTGAAGGGTAGCTTTCTGATTCCTTTCCCAAGTCCCAGCAGATTGTATGTGTTAAGTGCCAACTGCCCCCTAAAGCAATAACCCCTTCCTCTGTGGACACTTCCTGGAGTAAAGCCCATAAAGTTATTTAAACGTACCTGCATTTTTTATTAGGAATTACTTATGGACCTAGACAAGTAGTTTTTTAGTTTCTTCTAGTAGGTTCTCTGAAGAAGAGTTTTCCAAAGGGCCTAGGTGGTGTTCTAGGTAAGCAGCAAGGTGTTTAGGCCCTGATCCTGCAGGTAGACAATCCTGACAGTAGACAAAGGTGTAGAATTTGCAGTCCTAAATTGGTTATATATGTATTTTCCTGTGGATTTATACTGAACTTTGAAGAGCTAGGAGAAGCTTTTCCTTTTCCTGTTTCTCTCTCTTCTTTTCTGGCACATGCATTTCAGTGCATAAGGACATAACTCTCAAGTTTATGGCAAATTCAAGTTAGACTCCAATAGGACAGGACTGAGGTGGGAAGGAATGAGTGTGCTCTGAATACGCAAGTTTAAAACTGGTCTAGGGCTTCCCTGGTGGCATAGTGGTTAAGAATCCGCCTGCCAATGCAGGGGACACGGGTTCGAGCCCTGGTCCGGGAAGATCCCACATGACGCGGAGCAACTAAGCCCGTGTGCCACAACTACTGAGCCTGTGCTCCAGAGCCCGTGAGCCACAACTACTGAAGCCCACGCACCTAGAGCCCGTGCTCCACAACAAGAGAAGCCACCGCAATGAGAAGCCCGCGCACCACAACGAGAAGAGTAGCCCCCGCTCGCTGCAACTAGAGAAACCCCGCGCACAGCAACGAAGACCCAACGCAGCCAAAAATAAAAAACAAATAAATAAATTTATAATAAATAAATAAAACTGGTCTAGGGTCAGCAAATGGGAGGGGTGGACGTTCTGGCAACTCTCTCCCAAGGTCCGCTTTGACGAGGAGGGTTGGGTTTCCTCCAGACCTCCTCCTGGATGTACCTTTTCATCTACTGACACTGAAGGAAGGGGCTGTGACCCGGCAGCCAGGATGTGCGTCATTAGGGAGGTGCGGGGGGAGGTGCGGGGGGCGGGGAGACACACTTCCCATTTTCCCTTACAGTGAAAGAATCTCCTAGCGATGGGGATGAGAAACTTGGAATAAGTCAGTAAAGCAGGGAACACTACTTTTTTTTTTTTTTTTTTAACTTCTCAATAAACCACTTCTGTAGCTGTTGGGGATAGGAGGCTGAAGTTGGTTTCTCTGATTCCTGGGCATTGAAGTTCGGGGCAGAATACACACCTTCGTCAATCTGAAAGGAATGAACAGCAGTCAGTTAAATCCGTGTCGTAGGCCAGGCCCTCACCTTGTCCAGTGTGAGTCAGCACCACATGCTTTCACCACTTTGAAACTTTTAGTTCAGAGAAGGGCTTTTATTACCCATTTTCTCTGTTTACTAACATCCTGTTGAATGTTCATTAGGAGAGATAGATTATGGAATGCTACAATGGAATATGATGATACAGCAATGAGAATAAATAAACGACAAAGGCACACAACAATATGAATGAATCTCACAAAACAATTTTGAATGAAAGAAGCCAGATACATGTAAGGACATACTGCGTTTTTCCTTTATGTAAGAACGTAATCAGGCAAACTAATCCAGTGCATTGGAAGTGAGGATAGTGGTTACTCTTTGAAGGGAAGTAACTGGAGGTCTTTTTTTTTTTTTTTTTTTTTTTTTTTTTTTTTTTGTGGTACGCGGGCCTCTCACTGTTGTGGCCTCTCCCGTTGCGAGCACAGGCTCCGGACGCGCAGGCCCAGCGGCCGTGGCTCACGGGCCCAGCCGCTCCGCGGCATGTGGGATCTTCCCGGACCGGGGCACGAACCCATGTCCCCTGCATTGGCAGGCGGACTCTCAACCACTGCGCCACCAGGGAAGCCCTGGAGGTCTTTTTTTAGGGAGGGGAATGACATGTTTTATTTATCGATTTTGGTGCTGCTTCCATGGGTTGTTCAGATTGTTAAAATATGGTTTAAGCACTTTTCGGTATGTATGTATATCCTGTTGAAGGTTAAGATGAGAATATTCAGTAAAATTTATTAATAGACAGTAAAGGAACTAAGGCCTTAGACCCATTAGAATGGAAATGATCATTTGACAGTAAGGGCAGGATCAGATTGGAGGCAGAGGAAGGAGAGTGATCTAGTGCCTTCCTTGAGCTGGGCATTGTGATGAGGGCTTTGCATTTCTGTCGTTTAATTCCTTGACCTTCTCTTTGAAGTAGGCAGCATGCCCATTTTACAGAGGGCAAAGCTGAGGATCAATGAGGTTAAGTTACTTGCTTAAGGTCACAGCCAGGATTGAAATACAGGATGGGAAAAATTCTAAAGTCAACGTTCTTGCATGAATTAGACCCATGGGAGTGATTAACCAATACTTCTTTGTTTGTTGTTGCAGTCAGGAACTTTGATCCAAACTTGATCTCCCATTTGTGTCTTCAAGAATAACCCATTCTACACAGAGATATTTTCATGAGAAAAAGATCCAATGAAACTGCCTTGTTGGGTGAATTGTCAGAGTAGCCCTGACCTGGGGAAGCAAAAGAAGTTACCAACCCATGAAAATGCAGAGCTGACTTATGGCCTCAGAACGTGGTGTTCCTAAGCTGTTGTGCTTCTAGCTGAAGGAGGTGGCAGGTGGTGAGAGGGTGGGGTGGGGGGGTGGTCCATGATTAAGACTTAAGGAATTCGCTTCCCTCGGTCTGCAGTCCAGACCCCAGGGCATGAGACCAAGGAGGGGTGGGGAGAGGCCTCAGTGCACTTCTGAAGATTTCTTCCAGTTCACAAGGCCCGAGTTTTGCCCAGGTGTGTGTCTCAGCAGCAGGCTCCAGCGGCAAGGAGGGGCATTGAGGCCCACAGTACCCAGAGCACCAAAGGCAGGGAAAGTCTCACCAAAGGAGATGCCCGCATCCGTAATAGAGGCAGGAGGGGGAAGGAGGTAGGATGAGGAAAAGGCTCCTGGAAACATGTCCATCTCATGGCCTGCTTGGCTTGCCTGGCCTAGGAGGGGCGAGTGTCTCTCCCCCAGCTGTGTCTCAGGGGAATCTTACATGGCTAGGAAGGGCGTGAGGACCTATGCCAGTTTAAGCTTGGGAAACGGAGATCCCCTCTAATAATTCAGAAGGTAGGGATTCACTTGGAAATCCGGGATTCCCTGGTAGGGCAGGGTATATAGTAGGACATACGAGCTCTCACTAGGTGAGCAGGTTTACTTACTCTGGTTGTGGTCTGAGGATTTGTGCTCTGTGAGATCACGCTGGTCACTTGCCCTAAATAAATATCAGACACTGTGACTGCTATTCCCAGGCACAGGACCTTTGCTCCTTGAATTAGGAAGGACCCTGTCAGCATGACTCCTTGGGGCTCCTCAGTGTTCCTTTATACCTTGGTTGGCCCTCTTTCCTCTGAGGACCTCCTCCTTCAATCTACCCATCATCCCTTCTGGTGTTTACTCCTCTCCTGCTTACTGGCTGTTCACATTTGGGGCCATTCATGCCAACTGCTTCTGAGCTTATTTCTACCCTGACACCTTTCCCCTTGTGTAGGTAGATGCTGTTTCTTTGTCACTTTATTTATTGCCCAGGAGGCCTCTGGTTGTTTCTGCTTTTCTTAGGTTCTCGTCCTGTCCTGTCCCTCCCTCCTCCTGCTACTGTTGTCGACAGAGCGCAGGACCCCCTTCCTCCTGCTTCTTTCATTTCCTCATTAGTTTTCCTTCTTGGACCTTGGCTTCCCTGACTGGGGACAGAGGAACATAATTGGTTCTGCCCCCTCTAAACCAGGTGGGGATGGGAATAACTATGTCCAAGAGAGAGTAGGGCACAGGAAGCGTGAAGACCAGGGAAGAAGAGACCCATTAGAATTAGTGCCAAGAAGCAGGGCTTTAGGAAGCATGAGGAGCAGATCCAGGCCAGAGACAGAGATGAAGTCTCCTTCCCTCTCCCGAGCATGACGATTAGCCTCAGAGAAAGCAGAACAAGAGGAAAGGCATCATACCCTTCAGTCTATCTCATATACAGGAAATACACCAGGGGTGCAATCAGAGCTACGCCAGCCAGGACTCCAATCACGATGCCGGCAACAGCACCACCTGAGAGGCCAGAAGAACTTCCTTGTGTTGAATCATCTGTCATGGAAAGAACAGAGAAGAATGAATGAAGGTGACATTAGTTTACAGTGGGAGGTGCTCTGTGAAACAACAAGTCTCTACTTGTTCCTTCAAGGAATAAATTTTCTTTTTTTCTTAACTTTTTATTTTATATTGGAGTATAGCCAATTAAAAATGTGTGATAGTTTCAGGTGAACAGGAAAGGGGCTCAGCCATACATATACATGTATTCATTCTCCCCCAAACTCCCCTCCCATCCAGCTTGCCACATGACATTGAGCAGAGTTCCCTGTGCTATACAGTAGGTCCTTGTTGGTTATCCATTTAAAAAAATAAATGTATTTATTTTATTTTTGGCTGTGTTGGGTCTTCGTTGCTGCGCGCAGGTGTTCTGTAGCTGCAGTGAGCGGGGGCTACTCTTCATTGTGGTGCACAGGCTTCTCACTGCGGTGGCTTCTCTTGTTGCAGAGCATGGGCTCTAGGCGCGTGGGCTGTATACTTTACATATATCTCATTTGATTCATGTAACCCTGCCAGATCGACATTATTTCCATTTCATAGGTGAAAAACTTGAGGCTTCCAGTGGTGAAGAAACGTGCCCATTGTCATATAGCTAACGGGTGGATCTAGACTCAGGTAGTCCTTAACTGTAGGAGTACCTGATTTTATAGAGCCTAATGGTAATAGTAGTAGTAATAGCATCTAACAGTTATGGAACATTTTCCTCTGTGTGTGGCGTTTTACCAAGAGTTTAATTTAATAGTACATTAAATCTTTGAAATAATGCCACGAAGCAGGTGCTTTTACTGCAATTTTCAGTTGAGGAATCTGAGGCTCAGAGTAGTTAATAATCTTGTGCAAGAAGTTTATAACTGTTAATACTTACATTGAAAATAAAAGAAAGAGCTCAAATCAGCAACCGAACTTTACAACTTAAGGAACTAGCAAAAGAAGAATAAACCAAACCGTGAGCTAGCAGAAGGAAGGAAATAATAACAATTAGAGTGGAGATAAACAGAGAATAGAAAGATAATAGAGAAAATCGATAAAAACGAAAATTGGTTCTTCAAAAAAGATGAACAAAATTGACAAACCTTTAACTAGAATGCTCAAGAAAAAAAGGGAAGATTCAGATTACTAAAATCAGAAATGAAAGTGGGAACATAACTACCAATTCTCAAGAAATAATAAGAATTACAAGAGTATTATGAATAATTATATGCCAACAAGTTGCATAACTTCGATGAAATAGACAAATTCCTAGAAACTCAAAAGCTACCAAGGTGGAATCACAAAGACATAGAAAATATGATAGACCTATAACTAAGAAGGAGATTAAATCAGTTTAAGCATTAGACAACATTCAAAATCCTTTCATCACACTCTAACTCAGAATAGAAGGAAATTACCTCCACATAATAGAGGCCATATATTAAAACCCATATCTAACATCATTCTAAATGTGAAAGCCTGAAAGTTTTTCCACTAAGATCAGGAACAAGATAAGGATGCCTGCTTTTGCCACTTCTCTTCAAAATAGTATTGAAAGTAATATTCAGGGCTTCCCTGGTGGCACAGTGGTTGAGAGTCCGCCTGCTGATGAAACGGACACGGGTTCGTGCCCCGGTCCGGGAAGATCCCACATACTGCGGAGCGGCTGGGCCCGTGAGCCATGGCCGCTGAGCCTGCGTGTCCAGAGCCTGTGCTCCACAACGGGAGAGGCCACAACGGTGAGAGGCCCATGTACCGCAAAAAAAAAAAAAAAGAAAGTAATAGTCAGACCAAGTAGGCAAAAAAAAAAAAAAAAAGAAGAAGAAGAAATAAAAGACATCGAAATTGTAAATGAAGAAACAAAATTGTTTGCAGATGATGTGACCTTATATAGAAAACCCTAAAAATGTCACAAAAAACTGTTAGGGCTAATAAGGAAATTTGGCAAAGCTGCAGGATACTAAACCAACACATAAATACAGTTGTATTTTCTATACATGAAAAGTGAACAGTATGGAAAGGAAACTTTAAAAATTCCATTTATAACAGCATCAATCAGAATAAAACCTTTAGGAATTAACTTAACCAGGTAAGTGACAGACTTGTACACAGAAAAACTGAAAAACAATTTTTCAAAAAGGAGAAAACAGGGCTTCCCTGGTGGCGCAGTGGTTGAGAGTCTGCCTGCCGATGCTGGGGACATGGGTTCGTGCCCCGGTCCGGGAAGATCCCACATGCCACGGAGCGGCTGGGCCCATGAGCCATGGCTGCTGAACCTGGGCGTCCGGAGCCTGTGCTCCGCAACGGGAGAGGCCACAACAGTGAGAGGCCTGTGTACCGCAAAAAAAAAAAAAAAAAAAAAAAAAAAAAGGAGAAAACATAGTAAGAGAAATTAAAGAAGACATAAATAAATGGAAAGACATTCTGTGTTCACGGACTGGAAGATAATATTTTCAGATGACAATACTAACCAAAATGTAGTGGATGTATATGGGTAATGATTGCAAACCAATATGAATGTACTTGATGCCACTGAGCTATAAACTTAAAAATCATTTAAATGGTAAATCTTACATACTTTTTATTTTTACCATATAAAGAAAGTGTGCCAGAAAAAAAATATATTGTACAAGGTCACAGAGTAAATGTCAGACCCAGGATTAGAAACTAATTGTATTTTTTCCAGAGATGGTGCTATTAAGATTTTGCCATCTGTTTACTATAATGGTCTCTTAACTGCTATTCTGCCCCCTGTGACCTCTATCCATTTTGCACACTGTACAGTAATCCTCCCGGGAAGATGTAGCATGGGGCGAGTGGTCACTTACATTTCACACCCAGTCTGAGGGGGTCACTTCTGCTGGAACTGCCCAGGTTGGAGACCTCACACTGATAATCCCCAGCATCCTCCCTCCTGACAGGGTTGATGGTGAGGGTGCTGCTGTCTAGGGACAGCTTCATCCTCTCTGTGAGCAGTAGACTCTAGCCATTGAAGAACCAGCATATGGAGATCCCAGCTTCATTTGAGAGGCAGGTCAGGACGGCAGGGCCCTTATGTTCTGTGACTGTGGTATTGCCGGTTCAGATGGAGGGCTGTGCCACTGGGCCTGTGGAGAAACAGAGGAGGTGACCGATTGAGAATAAGTCAGGGGCCTGGGGCCACGCTCCTTCCTCAGAGGTCTCAGCCACCCCCGGGGCCAGTGAGCTCTGTAAAGGTGATCAAGGTCATGGGGCTCTCTTCACTGATGATCTGTAAGGAGAGGGCTGCACCTCCTCTCTGAGGATTGGCCAGCAAGGTGATGTCTTAGAAATTCAGAAGGTCGGGGGTGTTTCGAGAATGTAACTAAAATGAAATCCAGCAATTCCACTTCTGGGGTATAGACCTATATATTATATATATATATATATATATATATATATATATATATATATACATACACAATGGAATATTATTCCATCACGAGAAAGGAGGACATCCTGCTACAGGTATTTGTGACAACACGGATGGACTTTGAGCGCCTGATGCTAAGGGAGATTAAGTCAGACCAAGAAAGACAAGTACTGTATGATATCACTTATATGTGGAATCTTAAAAAGCCAAAGTCATAAAAACAGAGAGTAAAAATGGTGGTTACCAGGATGAGACAGGCTGGGACGTGGGACCCTATGCTGCAGTGCTGCAACGCTTGCACCTGGACAAATGTCTCCTTGAGCAACAAAATACAAAGAAACTATAAGAGACCAAAAAAAAATAACGCGTGCATGCGCAGTTGGGGCAAAATCTGGACAACAAGATACAAAGAGACCAAAAAGCCGTACTGCCACTTCTGAAGAGCTGGGAGCAAAAGCAGGGGGTCGGGAGCAAAATCGGGGTACTGCGCATGCCCCCTGCACACACCACCACCTGAGTGGTAGGCAAACCACCTCAGCCCCTCCTCCAGCCCCACCGCTGGACACACCCCTACCCTCTCCCCATGTGAGGGACCAGCTCGCAGCCCCCTCAGCGAGCAAGCCAGCAAGGAAACCTGTTACTTGTTCTCATTCCCCCCTGCTGCAGCAGGGACCGCAATAAGGCCTTGCCTGAATTTCTTGGCTGGCCTCTGATCAATTTCTATTGATTAAGGAGGCCAGGAACCTTGGTCGGTAACAAGGAGATGGGCTTGCGGGGGATAGGAGAGATGTTGTTTAAGGGTGCAGACTTGCAACAAGTAGTAAATAAGCCATCGAGCTCTAACATGAATATAGACAACAACATTTTATTATAATCTTCGAACTTGCTAAAAGACTAGAACTTAATTATTCCAACCACTAAAAAGAAAAGATAATTATGTAATGGGATATAGGTGTGAAATATTGCTACAATGGCAATCATATAGCAATATATAAATGTACCAAATTAAAATATTGTACACCTTAAATTTAAACAGTGTTATACGTCAAATATATTCAATTTAAAACAGAAAAAAAAAAAAAGAAAAACAAAGGCTCTTCTCAACCCAGAAAACCTCTCCACACAGGTAGAAGAGAAAAAAGAAAAAGTTTTATTACAGCATTAAACCAGAATGTGATGTGCGCTACAGGCAGTTTGCTAAGAAATTGCAAAGACCGAAAGAAAGCTCACTCCCTTATATAGCCAGACAGATACAACCCCCTACATACATGTTCTTAAGGTAAACAGTAACTAGTCCTCAAGTAAGAGGACTTGACAGCACCATTTGTCACATATCCTAAATTCATCTGGTAATTGGGGGTGATTGTATTAGTTAATTAGCTTTATCCAAAGGAAGAATAAACTTCTCATATCTTCACGACTGGAGGTAGTTTTGCAACCTGGAGTGTGGTGTCCACCTCAGCTGGGCTCTTACCCTCCCCCAGAATCTCAACCTTGGTAGAAGCAATTTTATTTTATTTTTTTAAATTAATTTATTTTCAATAAATTTATTTTATTTTTGGCTGTGTTGGGTCTTCGTTGCTACGAGCGGGCTTTCTCTGGTTGCAGCAAGCAGGGGCTACTCTTTGTTGTGGTGTGCGGGCTTCTCATTGTGGTGGCTGCTCTTGTTGCGGAGCACAGGCTCTAGGTGCGCAGGCTCAGAAGTTGTGGCGCACGGGCTTAGTTGGTTCGCGGCATGTGAGATCTTCCCAGACCGGGGCTCAAACCCATGTCTGCTGCATTGGTAGATGGATTCTTAACCACTATGCCACCAGGGAAGCCCAGTAAAAGCAATTTTAGAGAAAGAGGCGATGGAAAGAGAGCATGGAGGAGTGAGTGGGAGGTGAAGAAATAGAAGCAAAGAAAATATGTCCAGATAGTTGGAGATGCTTGACTGAGAAGGGAAGAGGCACTGAAAGGAATGGAAGACCAAGGAAGTGATTTTTTTTCAGTAAGTGTCTTTAGAGGCTGTGAGGGATGGGTGACAAAACTGATGCAGAGGGGGAAGTTGAAGGCTTGAAAGGCCACAGGCTGCCTAACCCACTGTAAGCCCATGAAACACCATCTCTGGATGTGAATGTCCACTTGGGGAATGACTATTTTAGATTCTTTAAAGTTCAAGTCTGCAGTGCAAATAACAGAATCAGGGTTTAGGGTCAGGGTTAGGGCTTAGCTTGTTCAGGGTCAGGAACTGATATGAGATGTTTAGGCTCAGAATGTGGGATTGTATAGGGTCAGAGTTAAGAATCAGTCTGGTTCTGGGATCAGATTAGGGGTCGATATCCAGAAGAGACAGGCTGATCTTTAGATATAACAAACCTGAACTTCATTCTGTCTCTACTTTTTTTTTTCTCCTTCTCCATTCTGTAGCTAATTTTCTTTCCTTCTATTCTTCATTTATCTTTCTCCCTCTTCCTCTCTTTTCTCCTCTCTCTTTTTCCTAACCCCCCTTTCTCTCCCCTCTATCTTTGCAACTCAAACTAGAAGAATGCAAACAGCTTTAAAAGTTATTTCTTTGACTGAAATTGACTTTAGACCCAACATGAATAATTTAGAAACCAAAGGAACATTAGCCAGTTCAAGGCTCTACAAATAAATAAGCAAAATCTAAATTCCGATACTATTTTTTAGCCCACAGTTGATTTTTTTTTGCAATGAATCAGTGACTTGTAATTGATTTTTTTTGGGGGGGTGGGAGAACTGGAACAGAACAAACTTTATTCAATTACCAAAGAAAGGAGAAGCCGGAACCCAGTTTGCAAATTAATTTATCGGAAATTGATTTTTAAAACCTTGTAACCTTGTTTCACAAGGTTAGGCAAAACCCTTAACTTCCTGTAAGAGGACATCAGACTTGGCTAATCCTCAACTGGTTCTGAAGAAGTAAAATCATGTGTTGATAAATGCAGATACATTTTAATATCAAACAGTAGGGGTAGTAAGCAATAGGCCATATAGGGAGTAGCCATAAATTATATAAAAGAACAAACCATTTAAACCACAAAAGAATTATACTAGAAATTAACCCTAGCTTCCTTCCACCAAAATCTCCCAGTTGGAAATATAAAAAAGTACTTCTAAATAACTCCTGGGTGATTGTACTTAGAATATAAAGGCAGTAACAGTGTCTATGTTTCAAACCCAGTATATTACAATATAGAACATCTTACAAGGTCCAATAGGATAATCACGGTGCAGAACTCCATGTTTTGGAGAAAATCTATGCCTTCTTCTGAAGATTGCAATCAGACTTTGGAAAGGGGCTCTAGGCTTATTACTGGGCCCCAGTGGAGTCTGGGTACCTGGTACACTGGAAACACTAATCCTAGTATGAAGGTGTTTGGAGCTGGGGTCTTTGGGAGGTCATTAGGTCATGAGGGTAGAAGTCTAACGATGGGATTAGTGCCTGTATTAGTCAAGGTTCTCCAGAGAGACAGAAGCAGTAGGGTATATATGAATATATAGAAACAGATTTATTATGAAGAATTGGTTCATGCAATTATGGAGGCTAAGAAGTCCCAGGATCTGCTGTCTGTACATTGGAGGCCCAGGATAGCTGGCAGTACCAATTCAAACCTCAGGCCTGAGAACCAGGGGAGCCAATGGTATAAGTCCTAGTCCAGGTTCAAAGGCCTGAAACAAGGAGGGCTGATGTCCCAGGGCAGGAGAAGATGTATGCCTCAGCTCAAGCAGAGAGCAAATTCTTCCTTCTTCTAGCTTTTTTTTTGTGTGTGTGGTACGCGGGCCTCTCACCGCCGCGGCCTCTCCCATTGCAGAGCACAGGCTCCGGACGCGCAGGCTCAGCGGCCATGGCTCACGGGCCCTGCTGCTCCGCGGCATGTGGGATCTTCCCGGACCGGGGCACGAACCCGTGTCCCCTGCATCGGCAGGCGGACTCTCAACCACTGCACCACCAGGGAAGCCCTCTTCTGGCTTTTTGTTCTATTCAGGCCCTCAATGGATTGGAAGAAGCCCACTCACTTTGGTGAGGGCCATCTTCACTCAGTACACCAATTCAAATGCTATTCTCTTCTGGAAACACCGTCCCAGAAACACCCAGAAATAATGTTTTACCAGCTATCTGGGCATCCCTTAGACCTGTCAAGTTGAACATTGACCACTGCAGTGCCCTCCATGAAGAAGGAAGAGCTAGTTGGCTCTCTTTCAGCCATGGGAGGATACGATGAGAAATCTACCATCTGCAGCCCTGTAGAGGGCCCTCACCAGAACCTGATCACACAAGCACCCTGAGCTGGGACTTCCAGCCTCCAAAACTGAGAAATAGTTCTGCTCTTGATAAGCCATGATATTTTGTTATAGAAGCTCAAACTGACAGTGACACCTGGCCACCAACACCAAGGGCATTGTTACCTAACTGCACATCTCATACTGGGTGCGGTCAGGCTACCAGACCATGATGTTGGGCACACACAGCAGCATCCACCATCCGTGGAAAAGGTGTATTTGAGATCAGGCTCAAGCAGGAATGGAGGCCACAGGGGGACACCCCAGCAGGTGGCTCAGGCACCCATGGCACCCACTCGTCCTGCCTCTTCCCCACCCACACCTATGAGCTCATGGGGATTCCCTGGGATCTGTTTACAGAGGACAGAAAGCACAGACTAGGTGTATGGATGGAACCGCATTGTGGGCTGGCGCCAGGCAGAAGCGGGTGGCTGCTGTGTTAGCACTTGCACGTGTGGTCCTGAAAGAGCGATGCAAGGAAATCCCTCAGGCGGCAAAACTTCAGGGGTCCACTCGTGGGAGGGAGAGAGGTCCTCAAGCCCACTTCTGCATGGACCCCCGGTGAGCCATTTGGTCAAGGACTTGGTAAGAATAAAAGCATCAAATGAAGACAGGGAGGATATGTGGATGGTCCTCTGGGGATGGGCACAGAGTGTGAAGATGTTCACGTCCCACACGAATGCCCACCAGAACCCATGCCCTGAGCATGGGTACCCTTGGTATCCTGTGGACAGTGTCAGGCGGCTTCTCTCCCATCAGTGCTTGCACACTGGGCCCAGGTGCAAAGTGGCCATGTGGGTGGTGGAGGCTCTGATTTTGGATAGACAGCAGTAAGTGATCTTGACACGGGATCTTATTTCCCTGCCCAGAAATTGAACTTGAGTAGCCTGAATGAAAACCAGGAATCCTAGCCCCTAGTCCACCAGGGGGTTAGAGGCTAGAAGTGAAGTTGCCCTGGCTCTTGCCCTGTTGTAACAAGAATGCTTCAAGGAGGCAAAAACTGCAAAAACAGGTACAGAGTTTGTTATTAGCAGTACAGCACGACACGTGGGAGAGCACACAGAGAAGCAGTTTATTTATATAAGACAGAAGCTAGGCAGAAATACACATCAGGAGAGAAAGGGTGTGGGCGTCCTCCCTCATGAGGAAGAACGCAGTAAAGAGGTTGTTAAATCATTTATAGAGAGCAGTTCTTCCGGGTCGTTGTTCTCCTCTAGCCAATTATCTCGCTTCTTTTCCCACATCTGACCTGCCCTAGGACCCTTCCCAACAGGCGTGCACATCTTTTTGGCGAGATGGATTCCAGCACAGAGGCTAACGAGAGGTTTGACAGCACTTATTATGGGGTGGCACCCCTTCCCTTTTTGACCCTGAGGAGGCTTCCTGCACCTGTGCAGACAGGGAAGGTTTTCCTGACCTCAGGAGTGATAGATGTGGTCATCTTATCTCTTTACTCCAGCAGAGCTCAACTCCTGCCACTAACTTTGTCCTTGGAGTGTCTACGGAAAACAAAGTTCAAATTTACTCCTCTTGACGAACTCCAGCGGCTCTATCCAGGGCCCATCTATCTTCTACCTGTGCTCCCCAGTGACGACACATGGGCTAACTCTCCCCGAGGTGACCTGGCTGTTGACTGTACTCAGTGCCCAAACCAACAGAGGCAGAGGCCAACTCTAAGCCTGTTACGGCGTCTTTCTACAGCAGGACCACCCAGGACATACCCCACCCTCGAGCGGACTGAGCTCTCTCCCCACAGGGATAAATACACACTGTGGGTTCTGAGTTGCCTTCCTCGTACCCAATGCTGCTGTCAACCCTGCCATTTGGGAACTTAGAAGATGTCTGTTCTACTGCTACAGTATCCCATGAAGTATCGCTTCCAGCTAGAGGACATATTTTAAGGCAAAGGAAGTGAGGCAATTAACTCCCATCCATGGAGCTCACTGATCTTCCAGGTGCCCCACTAAACAGAGACAGTTGACTTATCGGAAGGGTGGAATGGCTGTGATGGTTGATGAGGGCACCGGGTGAGAGGAGGTACCCTGCCACCCAACAGGAGATGCTGTATGTCTTGAACCAGTGGCCAGTCTATCGTGTCACCTCTCCCAGAGCCAGAATGCTGGGGTCCATGAATCAGGGGAGGATAAGGGAGTGTCCCCTCCCACTAGTATACCTAACAACCCGCTTAAAGAATTTTTGCTCCTGGTCTCTGTGACCTTGGGCTTGGTGTGGGTGAGGAACCCCATCAGAGCTCTAATCAATCGGAAGCCAGGACTGCCCCCATTTTGTGTTCCTTGCACTGCTGAAACAACAGGCAGAGACGAGGGCCACTCTGCTGATGGCCAGAGGGAACCTGACCACCAGAGGGAGGCTGGGTTGCTGGATCAAGGAAGACTATGTTTGGAAGCCAGGGGACGCGTTGGCGGTAATATCTCCTTGGCCGGTGGCCCTGTTCAGCAGAAAGTGGCCAAGAGCCAATAAAGACAAGACCATTGAACACTTACTTCCCTTAAGAATGAAGATTTGTGTCACACCAATTGTCCCGAGGAGGTGTTGGCAGGTGGTAAGAGAACGTAGAATGGGTGGTAGGAGAGGGCAGCTCTGATCACCACCAGCTACACAGTCAGGACCTTTTCATCTTCGTTACATGCTGTTTTTCCCCATCTTCCTCTCACTGTGGTACATGAAGAACTGGTTGTCTAACGCTGTGGGTGTGTGACCCATTATCGTTAGCACAATATGGTAACGGATGGGAGTTGTGTCTTCTGTATTGAGGACTCTGATTTTCATCGGGACAAGGGAAAGGGGTGACTGTGCTGGACACTTTCTGTTTCCTTCTTCAAATTCACTCTCTCCCTTTCTCTCCCTGCCCTGTGCTGCAGGGACTGTCAGTGGGATCTCCTGCCTTCCAGCTGGGTTCAGTCAATGGGGAGACCCAACAGGAAACCAGAGGGTGGACACTGAGTGAGGTTGGGGCATTAATTCCCCAGCTCCCTCCCTGTAGTGTTGCTGTGGGCTGGATGGATTTTTCAGCCTGAAGTTGGAGTTCCTGTCAAGTAGCCCTCTCCGGAGAGGATTCTCTCTGTGTCTCTGTCTTGCAACTCCTCAGTGTTCCAGTACAGAAACCCAGTGGTATCAGCACCAGGAAACTGCTCTCACCCTTGTGTCTCCATTAACAGTCACAGACCCTTGCCAATTATCTCATTTTTAATCTCTTCTCAAGTTATGCAGGTGGAATGAGTCCCTTTTGTGCTGGGGCCCTGACTGCTAGGTAGAATCCATACTGGTGCAGTGCACCTTCCCCTCCCAGGTCATGGTGATGGGCAGATACCTTTGACTGCAGCACCCTCAAGGTTCTGCTACCATTGGAGCTGGAATGGAGATGTGCACCCGACCAGTGAAGGACAGGCTTTAGATGGTGAATCTCTCTCTGGTTTCTTTTCCTTCCCCTGTGCCAAACCTCTGGGTGTCCTACCCTATACCGTACATAGAGAAATCCTGTCATTGTGGGAAAAGATGGTGTCTTTATCATCAGACACATATGACCACTCCCTAAAAGTTTCTCCTACAGGGTGAGTTTAGCTGCTCCTCAGTCCTCTCATATAGTTAGTTATGACCTTATAACTGGGATGCTGACCTAGATGGAAGGACCAGGGAAGACTTTCCTGAAGACAGACATCTAATGGAGAATGACCCAGACAGAGTTAACCTAGAGCTCACAAAGGGGCAGAAATGCATTCCAGGCAGAGGACACAGCATGTGCAAAGGCCAGGGGGTAGGAAAGTTGCGTGAAGTAAATGAGTTCAACTGACTCATTTGGGTGCTTGAATGAGCTAAGACGCCTGAAGTGCCCAGTATGCAGTGAGGGCCACATAAAGGCCAACAGTCATTATTATCGCACACCCGTGGGCACACATCCAGGGTCTACCTATTTGGAAGTAGCAGTAATAGAGGAACAATATTCTCTCCGCCTGACTACACAGGCAATCCATAACATCAAGCCTTGATTACAGCTCTACTGAGGTATAATGGACAGGCAAGAAACCACACGTATTTAAAGTACACAGTATAATGAGTTTTGATGTGCATACACACTCCATAAGTGTGGCACACACACACCATAGTTGAGACAGTGAACGTATCCATTCCACCCACAAGTTTCCACACGAGCCTTTGTAATCCCTCCCTCTGCACTCGGCACCCCCCACCCCCCCAGTACCCAGGCAATCATTTACCTTCTTTCACTTACAATAGATTAGTTTGCACTTCCTAGAATTTATATAAATGGAATGTTATAGTATGTTCTCTTTTTTCATCTGGCTTCTTTCATTCAGTATAATTTTTTTACTGAGATGAAAGTCACATAACATAAAATAAACCATTTTAAAGTGAACAATTCCGTGGCATTTCATGCAGTCGCAATGTTGTATGACCACCACCTCTATCTAGTTCTAAAACACTTTCATCACTTCCAAATAAAACTCTGTACCCATTAAGAGGTTGCCCTCCATTCCCCCAGCCCCCAACCCCTGCAAACCACCAATTATGTCTCTATGGATTTACTTATTCTGAATATTTCATATAAATGAATCATACAGTATGTGACTTTTTGTGTCTGGTTTCTTCCACTCCTAGGTATATACTCAAAAAAATTGAAAACTGATACTCAAACAAATACATGTACACATGTTATAGCAGCACTGTTCACAATAGCCAAAAGGTGGAAATGGCCCAAATGTCTATCAATGGGTCAATGGATAAAAATTCTGGTATAAACATACATTGGAATAGTATTCAATCACAAAAAAGAATGATGCACTGATACATGCTACAACATGGATGAACCTCATAAATATACTAGGCAGAATCATTTTGAAGTTCATATTCAAATTTTTGCATGTATCAATAGCTCATTCCTATTTACGGCTGAGTAATATTTCACGGTGTGGTTATATCCCAGTTTGGTTGCATTGTTTCACAGTTTGGGGCCATTACAAATAAAGCTACTATTAACATTCATATGTCTTCGCGTGTCTTTATTTGGACATATGCCTCATATGCCTTTATTTCTGGGAAAGCTATTGCAAAACATCTGTTTAACAAAGGATTTGCAACTAGAATATACAGAGTGCTTACAACTCAATTAGAAGACAATAAAAAAATGGGCAAAATGTTTGAACAGGCACTTCACCAACGAAGATACATGGATGGTGAATAAGCACGTGGAAAGAGGCTCGATAGCATTAGTCACTAGAAAAATACAAAATAAAGCTACAATGAAAAAAAGAAGCTACAATGAGATACCACCATGGAACTCTTAGAATGGCTAAACGGGAAAAGAATGATTATACCAAGTGTTGGCAAGGATGTGGAGAAACTGGAACCTCTCACACACTGCTGGTGGGGAACGTAAAATGGCACAACCCCTTTGGAAAACAGTCTGACAGTTTCTTAAAAACTTAAGCATAGGGCTTCCCTGGTGGCGCAGCGGTTGGGAGTCCGCCTGCCGATGCAGGGGATGCGAGTTCGTGCCCCGGTCCGGGAAGATTCCACATGCCGCAGAGCGGCTGGGCCCGTGAGCCATGGCCGTTGAGCCTGCGCGTCCGGAGCCTGTGCTCCGCAAAAAAACTTAAGCATATGCCTACCATGTGACTCAACAATTCCATTCCATTTCTATATTACTTCAATTAACGTGAAGTCAAGTGGAATTATCTTGAAAGATTTTTGCCTGACAACTGATGTTACTGATGAAGGTGAGTGCATTCTCAGCTCAAACCACTGTGGTCGTACGTTGCTTGGTGGCTTCTAGGAAAGATGGCTTTCTCCGCAGTGCTGTAAACACTAAGATGTTAGTCCTGCCGCTGCAGTGTTGGACTTTATCCTTCCCTGTTTCTTCTTCCTGTGTGATGAAAAGACTGAAAACCATGCCTCATTTTACTTAGGAGGAGACTGAAGGCAAGAGAGAGGAAGTAAATTGTTCAGATCAGAGTGAAACAATGTCTGGCCTAGAATCTCAGCCTCTTTACTAAAAGCTCACAATTTCCAGGTATCACAGCTCCCCTTCTCCTCACACACTAGGAATATATTTTTTCCTAGGACTTGGAAGGTTTAGTGCGAGATTGGCTTCCAAAGGGTTAATCTATCCACCGTGCCTCCAGCGCTGGAGGATATTGACAGGAGTCAATGCCAGTAGCTGTATTCGATTTTTACTTGTTTTTGTTCCTCTGGTGAGTACAGAAAGGCCGATAAAGATATTTAAGTGTAACTTTTCATCACATGCTACGGATCCCTCCTCTTTATAACATAAGGTCCTATACCGTAATCTGAATGTGAATTGTTTTGCCATACGAATAATTTTTCTTTGCTGGAGAAAACTGGTTGCTCGGCAGATGAGACTGGAAGTATGTCATTCAGATGACTCGACCATCTTCGGGAAGCTTTGGTGCAGTGGGACAGAGTGCAGGTTGCTGGGAACGCCCGGGCTCCCGGATGCTGCCACCATTTCCTGACTCCGTGACTCAAGCGCTCATTCTCCCTTGTCAGGGCTGTTTCCCGCTTCATGAGGTGGGTTAATAGTATCAGCTCTGAGGGATGAGCCACCCGAGTGGAAGGGCTTTGCATAACAGGCAGCGCAGGGCAGGTGGAGAAGCTCGACCCAAGTGTAATCTGTGTCGATAAGGGAAGATTCTCTGGAAATGGTGTGTACAAGGAAATAGAAGGGTCTTATTGGTGGAGACTGGGATGTTCACACAATTAGCCAATAACGCAACAAACTGACATTACGAACCTCTGGATGTGATGCAGTAGAAAAGACGCAATGTCACTCACGTAGAATACTGTCATCAACAACTAAAATGACCCTCATCCTGCAGAAACAGACAAACCTAGGTTGTAGAGACCCAGAGGGGATGTACTTGTTCCTCACAGCATTCAGGGAGTCTCGGGGCAGAGAAAGTGTCTTTGTTGGAAATAAATATGGAAGAAGCCCCACCCAAGTGCTAGAGGGTCTGCTTTGTCCTCATAGGTAAATATCGAAGCACATTCTGGCATGACCCGGGCTTCTCATACCTGCTGAACCCATTGGCCAGCTCTGAAGGAGAAAGCAGAATGAATCGGCCAAAGTGTGGACTGAGGGGCCCAGAACTGATTTTAGCTCAACCAGAGCCTGAAACAGAGGTCTTGGCAAGCTCCTTTCCCTCTTTTAGTTTCTAGATCCTTTTCTACAAGAGGCACAAGGAATAGTTGCAATTGTTGCTCTTAATAGGGAGAGGAAAGGAATGAGAAGGGAAGGGAAGGAAAAGGAAGGGTAGGGAAAAGAAAAGAACCAGTACTGGTAATGCTACAAGTGGATGCCTTGGAGCACTTAGCACAAGAAGAATCTGTCTCAGGCTCTTCTTCTAGGACATCCATCCCAAGGAAAGCACTTCCTGGCTGTGTGTATTAAAAAATTCTAGTAGCTGAAACAGGTATATTATCAAACTAAATTTCTGTGGTTTAACATAATAGATGTTTATTTCTCACTTGTATCACATTTACTTGATGGAGTATTTGAGGAAGGAGGTGGCACTCCTGCTTTGTAACCACTGAGGTTCAAAAGTGGTACCAGTCATTTCTGCCCACATTCCATTGGTGGGGACTAGCTAGTCACATGGTTCACTTAGAGGCAAGGGAGGCTGGGAAATGTAATTGCCCTGGCTAGGCAGTTGCCACGTAGTAACATCTTTACACCCTGAAGGGAGCATGGATCTTTGGTGGGCAGTTATCTCTGCCACATTGTATGACCTTGGGCAAGTTATTTAACTCCTTTGGGGCTCAGTTTCTTTAACTATAAAATCAAGCTATTAATAGAATCTCCCTCAGGGTATGAGTCACAATTCAATGAGTTGAAACAAAAAGTGCTTGGGGGCTTCCCTGGTGGCGCAGTGGTTGAGAGTCCACCTGCCGATGCAGGGGACACCGGTTTGTGTCCCGGTCCGGGAAGATCCCACATGCTGCGGAGCGGCTGGGCCCGTGAGCCATGGCCGCTGAGCCTGCACGTCCGGAGCCTGTGCTCCACAACGGGAGAGGCCACAACAGTGAGAGGCCCGTGTACCGCAAAAAAAAAAACAAAAACGTGCTTGGACTAGGGTTGGAACAGAGTAAAGGCTCATAACATTAACTATTTTTATCTTTTGTTGAGAACCTACTTTGGGTTATATACAGATATTAATCCTCACCACAACCCATGAGGTGCAGGTAACCATTACAACTACTTTACAGGAGAGGATGATGAAGTTCAGAGAGGGGAAGTAAGTGACCCAAGGCTACACAATCAGGGAGCAACAGAATCCGGTCTGGTAGCAAACAGTTTTACACACCGAGGACTGTCAGACTTTTTGCTAAACAGCCCCACATCCAGACTTTGCATAAGTCACTGGAAATATACCGACTCCCAGAAAGGTTGCCTTAATAACCCAACTTAGTCATATGTTGCTGGGCCCCTGCCAGCCTTTCCTCCCTCATCTTCTATCACTCTCCCTCTTACCCACCATAGTCTAGCCATTTGCTTTCTTTCTAACCTTCACATAAGCCAAGCTAGATCGCACCTCAGGGCCTTTGTACCTGCTTTCACCTCTGCCTGGAATGCTTTTCCTGCCTGTCTTTCCACGGCAAGCTTTTTCTTTTCATTCTGCTTTCAGCTCAAATGTCACCTCCTCAGGGAGGCCCTCCCTGATCCCAGCTCAGTCACTCACTTTCACATCACCTGGTTTTCACTCTCTGCCCAGCACCCAGCACCATTTGTTTTTTTTTTTTTTTGGTGCTCATGTATTTGTTTAGTGTCTGTCTCTCTCTCTAGACTGTGAGTTCAACAAAAACAGTGGCTTCATTCTTATTGGTCTTCCTGATTCCCCAGAAATTAGGACAGTACCAGACACAGACTCTAGCCTGGTAAATATCTGTTGACTAAAATCAGACATTTAATTGAGGCCTATGACCTTATGTGCCTCTTTGCCCACCCTTCCTTCTCTTCTTCCAAGGACATTGAGTCAGGCCACACACAACTCCAGAGGGTGCCATTCACACAGCAACAATGTGGATCACTGGGGAGGGGGTGATGTTTCTTTAGTGCACAACCTAGACAAATGTGGTGATGGCACTGTTACATCCTTCCTTCCTTCCTTCCTTCCTCCCTCCCTCCTTCCCTCCTCTCCCTCCTTTCCTTCCATCCTTCCATAAATATTTATTGAGCACCTATGCTATTCCATGTTAATAGTGGAGACACAGTGGGAGATGAGAGGAACGTGCCTCTGTACATGGAGCAAATTTTAAACTTGCAAACAAAGAAAAATACAATGTATAAAGATGTTGAAATAAACATATAATTGCAAGTTTCATGTTCATTTCTCTTTGTCCTCTACTATTAGTCTCAATTTTTTTTTTTTTTTTTTTTTTTTGCTGTATGTGGGCCTCTTACTGTTGTGGCCTCTCCCCTTGCGGAGCACAGGCTCCAGACACACAGGCTGGGCGGCCATGACTCACGGGCCCAGCCCCTCCGCGGCATGTGGGATCCTCCCGGACCGGGGCACGAACCCGTGTTCCCTGCATCGGCAGGCAGACTCCCAACCACTGCGCCACCAGGGAGGCCCTATTCTCACTCTTTTCTCCCTTTCCCCTTTCTCACACACCCACATCTGGCCTCAGCAGCCACCGACAGACACCCCTGATTCTTCCCTGTCTCCCTCCCACCCAGCATGCTAGAGCTAGTTTGTGCAGGCTTGCAAAAACCGATTGTCAAATATTTAGGAATTTTGCGAGCTGGCTGTTAAATGATTAGTAGCTTAAAATCAGACATGGTAGGAGTATTTACACCATAGAAATAGGCGATGTTCCGAGGCAGGGTTTGTTGATGCGGTTTTCCTGAAAAGCTGGTCTTCTAGCACACCACTGTTCCATCTATTTCTGGCAAAGACACTTTGCTTTGCTGAGGAATATCCTAATTCTTTGATAGAGATTCAGTCTCTACCGCTCCCCCCACCCCACCATTCCTCAGCTCCCTCCTGGGTGGCGGGGAGATGGAGATTCTAGGGCCTGTGTTGTGCTGGGAGGGGAGAGAACAGTAGAAGAAGAGAAAGCATGAGGGAAGTAAGTGAAAAAGAGAATAAAAAGGACAGCAGTATAGAAAGGAAAGAGAAAGAAAAGGGAAGTAGCAGGAGGGCAGAGATTAGGACAGGGAGAGCGTAACGACCAGACAAGACTCACCTCAGAGTGTCTTCAGGGGCACTTGGGCCATTTCCTCACTTGGGGCCAGAAGGTGGCCAAGTTGCTATGAGATGAGGAAACCGCCTTCACAAACTGTCCTGAAACAGGATGTGGGTGGGGACCCCCACAGCTGGGCTCTGGAGGAAAGAGGGCTGGGGACCTGGTCTAGGAGCCAGGATGCCTCCATCTCTAACTGTGGAGGGACTGGGGGCCCAGACTCCTGGATCTGGGGAAGGAGGGAGGACCCAGACTCTCCCTCGACCTCACTCGCCAACCCTCCAGCCCCCACCCTTCCCCACCCCTGCTGCCTTTAAGGTGTTGAGACTCAGACGGAGGCCCAGGCCGCATTTAGCAAGTCCCTCCCCTCCCCACCCCTTTCCTGGACTGTCTTGAGTGAGGCGAGATATAAAAAGGAGGAGAGAGCAGGAGTGAGGGTTCCAGCTGCCCCGATCATGAGCCCTTTCCTGCTGCTGGCCCTCCTGGGCATCACCGTGCCCCGTGAGTGAGGACCTCAGACGGGAGGGGACTCTGGAGGATAAGCTAAGACTGATTGGCTCTTCCCATCTCAGGAGTGCAGGCCCTGACCTGCTACTGGGGGACACTGGTGTCCGTGATGAATGCATCAGAACTGCCCCTCCAGTGGACGACTAGCCAGAAGCACTGTGAGGAAGGCTGGAGCTGCCAGGATGTTCTGATGCTGATGGAGAACGGTAAGGAGGGCCCGTGGGCCCCCGCCCGACTCCCACCCTCTCCTGTGCAGAGACACTCCTATTGCCTCCGCTCCTACCGGCATATTCTGTGTACAAATTCGAAAGCCTGCTCCCCGCAGTACCAGGAGCTGTTCCCTCCTCGGCTACTCAGTGTCCTGCTCTGCAGCCTCTCACCCCAGAGCACGAGGCACATCCACCCGCTAGTCATGACCTCACCCTGGCCCGTCTCTCTCTCTTGGTCCAGGACCCCAGGTGTACGTGGTGCTCATCAAGGGCTGCACCCAGGCAGCCGATCACGAGGACCTCATCACCCAGCACAGGGCAGGCCCCGGCCTGTCCATTGCCTCCTACACCCGGGTGTGCCGGGAGGACTTGTGCAACCATCTGTCCACCAGCCTCCCTCTCTGGGCCCCGCACCCACCCCCAGGTGCCGGAGGGAGAGGAGGAGGGTGTTTGGGAGGAGGGAAGCCATGGGGCTGAGGTGTTGGGGTGAGCCCGCTGGGGATGCTCCTTTAGAATCCCTCCCTGCCCACCTTCCCCAGCACAGCTTCTTCTAACAGTCCCGGAGCAGAAAACTGGACCGCTTTTCCCATGTTCAACCACCCACCTCCGACTCTGGCTCCGGCCCTGACCTGGTGCCAGCTCCTTCTTTCCATCCCGCTGGATTTGGTCCACGCGTGTTCTAGTCAGGGTTCTGGCATTTCCTCCTCCTAAGTGAAACAGGCCTGTGACTTCCCACTGTCTTTTTCTGTCTGAGACCGTAAATCGTGTTTGGGGCTGTGTTCTGCATTTCTCTACTCTTTGGCATCTTTTGTGGACATGGGCGTCTTGTCTTCTTGGACTGTTTAGTGGGACTTGTGGCTGAAGCCACTGGGTCCTCCCCGGGCACCGCTCCCCGACTCGTACCACCTCCTGTGCTCAGTCCCAGACGCCCCTTCCCAGATCTCACGTCCCCTCCTCAACCTTGCTGTCTCTCTAGCTCATGTTCCAAATGCCCTGCACCCCAGGTCTTCATGAGAAGAGCTTGAGGAGGGCACATTTGGGGGACACTAGGGAATTGATTCTTGGGGACCAGCAAAATGGGGGAAGGGTGGAGGGAAGGCACATGGTCTGAATTCAGAGCCTTCTCAGTCCTGCCTCCCTTTCTCTGTCACCTCCCCAGCCCTGGGGTCTGTGCGGTGTCCAGTCTGCTTGTCTGCCCAAAGCTGCCGGTCGGCAGCAGAGCTGACCTGCCCCGCCGAGAGCACACACTGCTACAGCGGGCACCTCCTGCTCAGTGCTGGTGAGCCGGACCAAGATCTGAGTCTCTGGGGAGGAAAGGGAGCTGAGGTCTGGGACCCGGAGGAGGGTGGGCCTGGCTTCCCAGAGCTGCGCCTCCCGCATGAGGGATGGATGGTCCCAGCAGCAGTGTCTCCCTCTCTCCCCTCCTCTCACTTTCCACAGAGAACCGCTCCACCCATCTGAGAGTCCAGGGGTGCATCTCCCAAACAGGCTGCAACCTGCTTAATGGGACTCGGGAAATCGGGCCCATCAGTCTGCAGGAGACCTGTGATTCTGAAGGTGAGTGTCATACCCACAAGACCAAATGCCCTGTGCCGCGGCCTCGGGCCACGATGACCCTGTGAAAGGCAGACATCCAAGCACATCCCACCGAAGCCAGCGTCACGTCACTCAGATATTTATTACTCACTCAGGCAGATGTGATGTAAGGGGTTCTCCCAGTAGGCGCTTCAGGTGGGGATGCCAGCAAGAGGTGTCCAGCTTAAGGGGAGACAGAGGGTGCGTGGTCCAGGGGACATATCTGTAGGACAGGAATCCACTGGTGGGTGTTTTATTTGTTTTTGTTTTTTTGCGGTACGCGGGCCTCTCACTGCTGTGGCCCCTCCCGCCGCGGGGCACAGGCTCCGGACGCGCAGGTTCAGCGGCCATGGCTTACGGGCCCAGCCGCTCCGCGGCACGTGGGATCTTCCCGGACCGGGGCACGAACCCGCGTCCCCTACATCGGCAGGCGGACTCTCAACCACTGTGCCACCAGGGCAGCCCCTGGTGGGTGTTTTAAATGATGCTGGGCCTGTCCAGGTGGGAGAGGGGCAGGGGAGCAGGGAGGAAGGCCAGAGGGGCAGAGAGGGTGGGCTGCCTCGCGTGCCACTCTGTCCATTGGCTGCAGAAATGAGTGCAGGTGTGCCGGCTGGTTTCCTTGCTGGGCGTGACTTGCTGCTTCCAATTCTACTTCTCCACACCCTGGACCTTGGGTAACCCTGGGTCTTCCACTTCCCCTTGACCACCCTCACCCATCCCCCACCCACGGTACTGGAGCACCCCAGCAGCCATGCTGCAGAGAAAAAAGATCAGAGAGGATATCAAGGGTGCTTCAGGTGTGACAGGAAAAGTAAGAGCCAGACGGGGACACGGGGAGGGTCCCCACTTCCCCATGGAAACCCAGCCAAACCGAACACCGGTGGATGAGAGTGGCCTAGAGTGTCTTGCTGTGAAGCACCTGCCATGGCGAGGTGGGGAGTGGGGTCTTAGGAAAGTGGGAGAAGGGTCTTCCCTGTCCGAGCTTCAGGGAGAGAGTTGAGTGGGTTCAGCAAACGTTCCTATTGTTTGGATCTCTCTGGCTGGACTGGGAGCCTTGAGGACAGAGCCTAGATGTCACTGACGCCAGGCTTCCAGCCTCGGGCAGCACAAGGGCTGGCTGAGGATGGGCACCCAGGATGCGTTTGCTGACGTGAGTTTGTACAGGATTCCAAGGTCTGTGGAGACCCCAGAGGACTCAGACCCTGGCCCTGCCCTAAAGGGCTTCCAGGACCGAGAAGGGAGACATCGCAGACACAGATGGTCACAGGGCTGTCATGGAAGTGGGTCTGGGGGGTCCTCAGAGAAGGATGATACTGATGTCCTGGGAAGGGCGAATCAGGGAGGGCTTCACAGAGGAAGTGACCTATGAGCCGTGTCTTAAAGATGAGCTACAGTTTATTCACAGAAGAGGAAAAGGACACGAACAGGCAGAGGAAACGGCTTGGAGGTGGGGGCAGCCCGCTGGTTTGAAGAGGGGTCCCTCGGCTCTGCCTGAGGAGGGGCTCATCGAGAGGATGGGGTGCAGCTGGGGGTGGTGGGTGATCACAAGTTTTCCAGGTGGACAAGGTGAGTGTGGGCCAAGCAGAAGGAACAGCGGGTGCCAGGCCAAGGAGGCAGGAAATGCCCTGCTGTGTCTTGGGAATGGATATTGTTGGGGGAGCCGAGAGGTAGGCGGGGGGGGGGGGGTCCTGGTGGTGGGTCAGGTGTCTGCCCAGCCAGACTGAGGAGCTGGCCTTTCTGCTGAGGGCAGTGGAGCTGTGGAAGGGCATTGAGCAGAGGAGGACAGAGTCTGAATCTTTCCTTCTCATTAATGCTGGTTTACTGATCTGGCCTTCGTCTCTGGGACTAGGTAACATTCATAATTCAGAAGGCGTTTCCAAAACAGATCAGATGCGCGCCACACACACCACACACCGTAACGCACACAACACACTCAGGAGACACAGACACACACTGTGCCAAGTACACACCACACCTCACATACCGCACACGGGCCTCCCTAAACCTCACACACCACAGACTTCACGCACTACATAGAGCACATGCCACACCCAGCACACAGACCACACTTCACATGCCGCGGACAGCACACACAAACAAAACACAGGTACACAGGACACACACCACGCCACACCCATGCAACAAACATATACCGCATACCTCACCAACACACTGTACACACACATCACGTAGCATACACACACCATACACATTTCACACATTCCCATACTACCCCACACACCCCACATACCCACTACACATCTACACACATCCCATATACGTACGCTCCCAAACCACACACGTCACATAAAACACAGCCATTAGGCCACAAACGGATATCCCTAATATATGTCCATATTCTGCTGGCTTTCAGCATCAGAGCCAGATCTTGGACGGTGCATTTGTCTGCCCTGGTTAAGTTCAGTTTGGTAGTTTAGCAAATGTCTATTGGGCATCGGCAAGGCCAGGCATGAGAAGATGGGGGACAGTGAGATGTCAGGGAGTAAGTGGAGGACAGAAGAGCATCTCAGGGAGATAGAACAGCTTCTGGAAGGCATGGGGGAAGGAGAGGACTGGTTGCCAGGACTGGGTGCAAAATGGACCACCGCAGCAGCCCATACTAAAGAAGAACCAAAGGGCTGGGATTTTAACAGCCTTGACTCTCCCCCTAAGGAATAGGATGGTGGTCCCAGTGAGAGCAGTGGGTCGCACAGTCAGGGAGAGCACAGCCTTTAAGGGCTTAGCGTGTGAATCAGAAAGACGTGGGTTTCTGTCTGGGCTCTGCCGCTGAACCAGCTTTTGAGGATTACACCTCTTTGAGCCTCTTTCACCAAGTTCAGGGAGGAGGAGATAACCCCAGACAGTCAGGGGTCGCAGAGTATACAAAGGCCCTGGGGTGGTATGTGCCTGCCATGTGTTCAAGGAAGAATCCAGAGGCCAGTGTGGCTCCAGCAGAGTGATCAAGGGGAATAAAGATATTTAAAACAAGAAAAGAAAAGAAAATGGGGATGACGAGGATAACACCACCTGCTTGGTGCAGGGCGGGGGCCAGGGGGCCAGGAGGAAATGAGGCAATCCAGGCGAGGCGAGCTCCTTGGGAGGCTTAAAGGGGTTAACCCCTGGAAAGTCGTCATGGCAGCCGGGCACCTCAGTTAAGTGTTCAGTGCGCACGAAGCGTCTGAGTATTTTTGTTTGGAACATAGGGCTTCTCAGTTAAAAGAAATCTGCGGTGTCAGGCTGCCCTCCTTATTTTCCAGATAAGGACCCTGAGGCCCAGAGAGGGAAGTAGAGATTGGCTCTTGCTAAGGAAGAGCCATCCATCTCTCTCACACCAAAAGGGAGGAGCAGCCGTCCCCAAGGGGGGTTGGGAAAAGCCCCTGCGATGTTCCAGCAAGAACAGGGGAAAAAACTGGGGGTGGGGCTTGGACTTCCTGTGTCCCTGCTAACCTGAAGTTGAGGCACCCAGCGGCTAGATGGCTTGGAGGGTGAGTCAAGAACGTGACCATCTTCCCAAGCGCAGGACCAGGCAGGCCCCTGAATCACCCAGACCCTGGTCATTCCTTCTCCGCAGCTATGCTGACCTGTCATCGGGGGGTCATGCTTCGGACTTCTCAAGACCTGACTCAGGAACCTGTCACGTGGTCCGCGAATTCGGAGCAGCTGTGTAATCGTGGGGAGGTGTGTCAGGAGACGCTTCTGCTCATAGATGTAGGTGTGTGGGCTGCCCAAGAGGGCAAGACCCCCGCACGGGGTCCTGCGTCTCGCTGCCCTGGATTCTGTGCCCTGAATCTCCTGCCAGGTTCCCCTCACGCTTGCAGTTCTAAACCCAATTCTCCCTCTTTCTGCACCTTGTTTTCCCCTTCTGAAACCAAGGGGGCGAGGTGATGGCAATCATAGTACCTACCCTGCTGCGTGGTCACTAGGCTGTATCCGGTAGTCCAGGCAAAGGGTTGAGAGAGCTGGCACAGAGCAACCTCAGTGGCTGTATTCAAGGTCTAATGAGCTGCCCGTTGTGTGCCAGGCACTGTTTTAGGTGCTGTAGATCCCATCGCATCTGCCTTCTTGCCACTTTACGTGCCAGTGGGGAAGCAGAAAAAAAAAAAAAAAAAGAGTAAGATATGCCTATGGAGGTAAGAGCTATGGAAATTAATCCAGCAGGGAAAGGAGGTAGGGAGAGTGAGGTAAAGGTGGTAATTTGCTCTCTGAGGATGCTCTAGTGAAAAGGTGACATTTGAGCGAGAACTGAGAGGTGGCAGAGCTGGGGGAGGACCCAGGCTCTGGCCCCGGTCTTCCCCGTGCACTCACCGGGACTTGTGCTCCCGTCCTCAGAGGACCCGCATCCCGCCTCTGCCTGCTGTGCACCGAGGAACCCCTGGCTCTGCCGCCTTCCAAGTCTCCCGTCCCCCCACCCAGCTTTCACTCTGTCACCCCTCAGGACTCAGATCGCTCCTGGTGGGGAGCAAAGGCTGCAGCAAGGCCAGGACACAGGATTCTCAGGCTATCTCCATACACTCGGGGCCGCCCGGAGTGCTCGTCGCCTCCTTTGCCCGGTTCTGCACTTCCGACAAGTGCAACTCGGCTGCCAGCAGCAGTGTCCTGTTGAACTCCCTCCCTCGTCCAGGTGTGGGACCCCAGCGGGCTGGGTGGGGCCGGGGGTGGGGAGAGATGGGGCCCCAGAGATACACTCTGGGGCTCAAGGAGGGTGGCTAAGAGCTAAGAGCAGAGCTGTGCGCCCCCAACTTTCTCTCTGCTCCCCAGCTGCCCCTGCCCCGGGAGACCTGCAGTGTCCCACCTGTCTGTCCGTCTTTGGATCCTGCACACAAAACTCTGATACTGTGATGTGTCCTAAGGGCACCAGTCATTGTTACCAGGGTTACATTGCTCTCAGGGGAGGTGAGTGCTGAAGGTCAGGTCCCAAGGATGAAGGGGCTGGGGGCCTCAATTCACTGGTCCTGAGGTGGGAGGGTGCTTGAGACCCTGGCTTATGCGTTTGAGGGTGGAGGGGGCTGGGGACCCAGATTTTCTAGGTCGGAGGGAGGAGGGGCCTAAGAGCCTAGTCTCTTGGTCTGACGGGGGGAGGGTCTAGGACTCCTAGGGTTTAGGAATTTAAGCTGAGGAAACCTGAGCCCTCTCTGACTCATATTCGCTCTCCAGGTGGGCTGAGCTCCCCAGTGGACATCCAGGGCTGCGTGGCCCAACCTTCCAGCTCCTTATTGAACGGTACCCAGAATATCGGGGTCTTTTCTGTGATTGAGGACCATGATGAGGCTATAGTGCCAGGTGGAGCTGCCCCTACCCTAGTGCCAGATGGAGCTGCCCCTGCCCCCTACCTGGCTTGGGTGGCAGGGCTGGGACTATCCCTAGCCCTTTGGTGTGGGGCGCCCTCCCTGCTGACCCCATTTCCCCATGATTCTTAGGCCTTGCTGACCCCCTAGCCCAAACCCTCCCTCTGACCTCATAACTAAACAGCCTTGGACACGGAATTATTTCCCAGTCCTCTACACAAGTTATCACCCACACCCACCTCACGTACTGTATGACCTGATGACGGGGCCTCGGAGCAGCTGAACTTGCCCTGCGGGAGGGTGGACATTCAAGCAGTGGCCCCGTGTGTGTGATAATAAAGACATTGTCCTTTCCCCCAGATGCTGGGGTTTCCCTAAGTGAGGGGAGGGGAGGGTTCCCAGAGATCTGGCATGAGGGAGGAGAGGAATCCGGTAACAGATTGACCATCTCAGGCTGTCCTTTACTGATCTGGTCCACGTCCCCACTGGGCGGCGGCAGAGTCTTCAGCTTGCCGCAAGTAAAAGCATTTGGGCATCGCCATGACTTGGGAGGTGAAGGTGCACCGGGACCAATGAGGCTTCTATCCCAGTAGCCAGGGCCTCAGCGCCAACAGCGGGCTCACCCCACTTGAATAACTTAAGGGTCTGTGTGAAGCAGAGAAACAAGAGGCTTTGCACGGTTTCCTGAGGCTGATATCATTGGGGCTGTTATCATCCTGGGCCTGAAACACTGAGGAGAAGTCATGACCATTACTAGGATCTGGAGCGGGTGGTGTTTACAGAACGCTGCCTGACAGGATCTCTGATCCCAGGCTGAAAACCCATCCAGCCCGCAGCGACATACAGGGAGGGAGCTGGGGAATTAATACCCCCACCTCACTCAGTGTCCGCCCTCTGGTCTCCTGTTGGGTCTCCCCATTGACTGAACCCACCTGGAAGGCAGGAGATCCCACTGACAGTCCCCACAGCGCAGGGCAGGGGAAGAAGCTGAGAGAGTGAATTTGAAGAAGGAAACAGAAAGTGTCCAGCACAGTCACCCCTTTCCCTTGTCCCGATGAAAATCAGAGTCCTCAATACAGAAGACACAACTCCCATCCGTTACCATATTGTGCTAACGATAATGGGTCACACACCCACAGCGTTAGACAACCAGTTCTTCATGTACCACAGTGAGAGGAAGATGGGGAAAAACAGCATGTAACGAAGATGAAAAGGTCCTGACTGTGTAGCTGGTGGTGATCAGAGCTGCCCTCTCCTACCACCCATTCTACGTTCTCTTACCACCTGCCAACACCTCCTCGGGACAATTGGTGTGACACAAATCTTCATTCTTAAGGGAAGTAAGTGTTCAATGGTCTTGTCTTTATTGGCTCTTGGCCGCTTTCTGCTGAACAGGGCCACCGGCCAAGGAGATATTACCGCCAACGCGTCCCCTGGCTTCCAAACATAGTCTTCCTTGATCCAGCAACCCAGCCTCCCTCTGGTGGTCAGGTTCCCTCTGGCCATCAGCAGAGTGGCCCTCGTCTCTGCCTGTTGTTTCAGCAGCGCAAGGAGCACAAAATGGGGGCAGTCCTGGCTTCCGATTGATTAGAGCTCTGATGGGGTTCCTCACCCACACCAAGCCCAAGGTCACAGAGACCAGGAGCAAAAATTCTTTAAGCGGGTTGTTAGGTGTACTAGTGGGAGGGGACACTCCCTTATCCTCCCCTGATTCATGGACCCCTGCATTCTGGCTCTGGGAGAGGTGACACGATAGACTGGCCACTGGTTCAAGACATACAGCATCTCCTGTTGGGTGGCAGGGTACCTCCTCTCACCCGGTGCCCTCATCAACCATCACGGCCATTCCACCCTTCCGATAAGTCAACTGTCTCTGTGTAGTGGGGCACCTGGAAGATCAGTGAGCTCCATGGATGGGAGTTAATTGCCTCACTTCCTTTGCCTTAAAATATGTCCTCTAGCTGGAAGCGATACTTCATGGGATACTGTAGCAATAGAACAGACATCTTCTAAGTTCCCAAATGGCAGGGTTGACAGCAGCACTGGGTACGAGGAAGGCAACTCAGAACCCACAGTGTGTATTTATCCCTGTGGGGAGAGAGCTCAGTCCGCTCGAGGGTGGGGTATGTCCTGGGTGGTCCTGCTGTAGAAAGACGCCGTAACAGGCTTAGAGTTGGCCTCTGCCTCTGTTGGTTTGGGCACTGAGTACAGTCAACAGCCAGGTCACCTCGGGGAGAGTTAGCCCATTTGTCGTTAGCATGTGGAGCCTCCACCGCCCACATGGCCACTTTGCACCTGGGCCCAGTGTGCAAGCACTGATGGGAGAGAAGCCGCCTGACACTGTCCACAGGATACCAAGGGTACCCATGCTCAGGGCATGGGTTCTGGTGGGCATTCGTGTGGGACGTGAACATCTTCACACTCTGTGCCCATCCCCAGAGGACCTTACACATATCCCCCCGTCTTCATCTGATACCTTTCTTCTTACCAAGTCCTTCACCAAATGGCTCACCACGGGTCCATGCCGAAGTGGACCTGAGGACCTCTCTCCCTCCCACGAGTGGACCCCTGAAGTTTTGCCGCCTGAGGGATTTCCTTGCATCGCTCTTTCAGGACCACACGTGCAAGTGCTAACACAGCCGCTACCCACTTCTGCCTGGCGCCAGCCCACGCTCCAGATCTATCCGTACACGTAGTCTGTGCCTTCAATCCCCCTGTAAACAGATCCCAAGGAATCCCCATGAGCTCATAGGTGTGGGTGGGGGAAGAGGCAGGAGAAGCGGGTGCCATCCTGCTGGGGCGTCCACCTGTGCCCTGACCTCATACACACCTTCTCCACGGATGGCAGATGCTACTGTACGTGCCCAACGTCATGGTTTGGTAACTTGACTACACCCAGTATGTGATTTGCAGCTCAGGTCACCACGCTCTTGGTGTCCCATGGTCAGGTACTCAAACTTTACTGGGTCCCAGCAATAAGCCAGGAGCTGTTCCCAGATGGAGGTTAGTTATTTGCAGAAGAAGACATACCTTTGCTCCAAAACCCCGAGGCTCTGCGCTATGAATATCCTATTATCTCTTTATGTCACAGAAACTTTCAGGGACATTGGGTCTCTTGGGTCAGATGACCCGAGGTTCAGAGCAGCTAGGTTTCCGGTCTGAACCTGCATCAGAGTCCTTTCCTGCTCTAGGATCCAGTCAAAACTGGCCATCTTATGGGTTCCCTCACAAATGAGTAGGAGTAGGATGTCAAAATGTGCTACACCCCCCCAGCCAACTCCTAAAGGACTGATCTTTTTTGTAAAGGGAGCCACACAAGGTGTAGCAAATTGTCTCTGAGTTTAGAAGGAATATTGAGACATGCCCCAGACCTATAGTCCCCGAGGACTTACACCAGTGTGATGGGATGGGGAGTAAATGACGCACAGTTTATCCTCCACCCTGTGGCACACGTGTGTTATCATCAAGGGCGCCTGCGACTTGTTCACTGTCTGATTAAATAACATAAATTCATCGATGAAGTGGACCAGTGTGATGTTCTGTAGAAAATCAGACGATCAAGGTCCCTCCGGGACAAGAGGGGAGGAGAGTTGACCAAGACATGAGGCCAGAAAGTGAAGGTGTCCTCTTGTCCCTGAAATATAAATGCTTCTGATTATCTCTGCCAACGAATACAGAACAACGAATTGTTAGATCTGTAAGAAACCACAACCAGAACCGTAGCTGCAATTATCATTGCCACTTATATTTGCCAGAAACTGTCGTCATGCTCTAGACCGAGATGCGATAGCCACCTAGGTCCCTGCGTCTCTCATGCTGTGGTGTTGGCATTAATCTCAGAAATTCCCCCACGGGTGCATTATAGCTTCTGATTTACCATCTTGGTGGGCGTGATAATAGTTTCAGGAGCACCAGGCGGTCTTTCTTACCATAACAGCCCTCACTCCATGGGTCAGGGAACCTATGTGAGGGCTTTTCCAGTTACCTGTTCCTATTATACATTCTAGGATGACATAAATAACAGGATGAGTCTGTGGTCCTCTGGAGCCCACTGGGAAAGGGACTTGAGCCGAAAGTCTGTCTACACCCTCACCTGGCTCACGGTGGCAATAAGCATCCATCCAGAGCTATCATCCAAGTAATCCTCACAAGGTCTGAGCATTTATTTCCCTTTGACCAGCACCCAAGTCCTCCAGATACATGCACGCCCCCCCCGCCCCCCGCAACCAGTCTTTCTGGTGTTGGGGGAAGATTCACCGCCTACACCCATGGTTACACTGCAGGGTCCTTCTCAAACGGGCCCGGCCTCCTTGCTCATTCACGGGGTTCCAGGTCTACGAACTGGCTTTGTCTGGGAATTGGATAAGAAGTCCCTGTCATGGTGACCTAAGATCTCTTCCCGTCAGAGCTAGAAGATTCCCTGCACCTTTAGGGACCCCCAGTCATTTAGCTTTTGCCATGGATCCCCACCTGTCAAAACACTCTGATGACATTTTTGCTCTGTGGCTTGTCCCAGTGGTTGGGGCCACGTTGTCCTGCACACCCAGTGACACCACCTGGCGGCTCCCAAATCCCCTTTTTCCAGCCTTCCCATAAGCAGCTTCTGCCTCAGAGGTTCTTCTGCCACCACAGCGCTCTCGATGTGCCCTCCTCCGATGCCTTCCCATGGGACAGGATAAGGAGGTGACTGAGGAGGCTGCACAAGATGGACTGTTTCCAGCTTCCCCTGATCCCCAAACTTGGGACTCTGTTTCTCTCCAATACGCTGCAGAAGTTCTAGCATTGAGTCCAGACAGGAACTCACTAACCTAGCAGGATCATAATGATATTCCCAGATGCTTGAACCCACACCTGCAATCCTATATCCCATGTGAAAGAACTTGGCCCCATGAAACCTTTCTCCTGGTCCTATCTGGTCTCACACCCTTAGAACGTGTATCAGCCAGGGTCCAGGCAGGCATCAGGAACCACGCACCAATTTTAAAGGGGAACGTTTTGTTTTTTTTGTTTTGTTTTGTTTTTGCGGTACGCGGGCTTCTGACTGCTGTGGCCTCTCCCGTTGCAGAGCACAGGCTCCAAACGCGCAGGCCCAGCGGCCATGGCTCACGGGCCCAGTCGCTCCGCGGCATGTGGGATCTTCCCGGACCGGGGCGCGAACCCGTGTCCCCTAGCATCGGCAGGCGGACTCTCAACCACTGCGCCACCAGGGAAGCCCAGGGGAAAGTATTTTGGTTTTGGTTTTTGGGTGTTTTGGCCACGTGGCATGCGGGATCTTAGTTCCCCGACCAGGGATCGAACCCAGTTAATATAAAGAATCATTAATGAATTCCCTGGCGGCCCAGTGGTCAGGGGGTCAGGACTCCGTGCTTCCACTGCAGGGGGCACTGGGTTCAGTCCCCAGTCGGGGAAGTAAGATACCTCGGCGTAACCAAAAAAAAAAAAAGAAAGAAAATCATTAACTAGTAACAGGGGATGAGGATTAAGAGGGGATGGGTTACTAACGGGTAAAGAAGGGTAAAGAGAACTTTAAAAGATAAGAGAATAGCAAGCAGATCTGGGAAGCAACCTCTATACCTGGGGCTGGAAGACAAGCTCTCCCTCCTGCAGTGTCCGTTTAGCTCCCTCTACTGGCAAAGCCTAACATTGTGCCAGGAAGACGATGAAAAATGCTTGCAAGATCCAGCAGGGCAATGAAGAGTGGATCTGGAGCTGAGAGGCAATAGATGGATAACCGGCACAGAGTCTGTTCACACACATGCTCCTGGACTCCTGCCAGTACAGACTGGTGAGGTCCTGTAACGCTCTCAGTGTGTGGCATGCCCATGCCGGACCAAGCCCCGTGCTTCTCTGGACGACGTTGGAAATTCACTCTTGTGGGTCTGGAGGAGAAGCAGTCCCCTATAAGGGGACCCTGTCCCATGTATGAGGGTCACACTGTCTTCTCCCCCAGCGCCTTTTCCTTAGCACAAAGTGGCAGGGTTGAACATTTACCTGGCAGTGCAACTCTGTAACACTTTCACTCAGACTTTGGGCCTTGTCCTCAGCCGTATGTGCCCTGTGACTACAGGAAACAAGGGACGCTCTGCTAAGGGAGCTTTCTGAGTGTCCATCACATTTCCATTTGGACAGTCTCATCTTTCAGTTGCTCTCTAGGGTCATCCGTAGGAACCAGCTGACCACAATCAACCTCGGCACCACTGCTGCCATAGTAACAAAGTACCACACCCACATCGACTCCCAATACCTTGCTCTCCACCTGCACTTCTTTCACCATTACCACCAGTGATAATCTTGTAACAGGGAAGAGCCAATTTTCACTCCAAGTTAGATCTGTTTCTTTGACTTTAGGCTTTGCTTTTCCTTGCTTTTGTTATTATAATCATACATAATGGCCTGCCTCAGGGAACACTACCCACCTGTAAATGGCTGCAAGAAAGAAATTAACACGTCCTCTCCCCAAGGATGGCCATTCCAGGAGATGTTTTGCAAGATTGATGGCCCTTTTTACTTTACTTCCTCCCCGCCTCTCCCTCTCTATTCTGCCTTTTTACTTTACTTCCCTCTCTGATTCTATAAAAGAAACTGGCATCCAAGATCTCGGAGAGGCAGCTGTGAGTGGTGGTGTGAAGCGAGATCTTAATTCCCTGCCCAGGAATTGAACCTGGGTTGCCTGGATGAAACCAGGAATCCTAGCCACCACACCCCCTGGCTCTTGCCCTCAGTGAAAAATGCATATCTCACGGAGGCAAAAACTGTAAACACAGGTACAACGTTTATTATTAGAGACATAGCACAACAACAGGTGGGAGAGCACACAGAGAAACTATTTAGTTAAGACAGAAGCAAGGCAGAGATGCACACCCAGAAAGAAAGGGTGTGGACATCCCCCCAATGAGGAGGAGCGCAGTAGAGACGCGGTTAAGTCACTTATACAGGGCAGTTCTTCCGGGTCTCTGTTTACCCTCTGGCCAATTATCTGGTTTCTTTTTCCACACCTGACCTGTCCTAGGACCCTCCCCAACACGAGTGCACAACTTTTTTCCCAGATGGATTACAGCCCAGAGGCCGGTGGACAGCCTTAGCATCACATATTATGGGGTGGTGCCTCCTCCTTTTTGACCCCCAAGGAGCCCTTCTGCGCATGTGCAATGTTTCCCTTGCCCCGAGGATGGGAAATGTATGACCTCTTGATCTTTTTCTTTTTTTTAATAAGTCAAATTAGTTTGTTTTTTAAAATTTATTTATTTATTTTTGGCTGTGTGGGGTCTTCGTTTCTGTGCGAGGGCTTTCTCTAGTTGCGGAGAGCAGGGGCCACTCCTCATCGCGGTGCGCGGGCCTCTCACTGTCGCGGCCTCTCTTGTTGCAGAGCACAGGCTCCAGACGCGCAGGCTCAGTAGTTGTGGCTCACGGGCCTAGTTGCTCCGCGGCACGTGGGATCTTCCCAGATCAGGGCTCGAACCCGTGTCCCCTGCATGAGCAGGCAGATTCTCAACCACTGCGCCACCAGGGAAGCCCCTCTTGATCTTTTAACAGGGTTTAGTCCCACTCTGTCCCTGCCATAAAAATGTCCAATGTCTAGTTATTTACCCTATTTCTGTTGCTGGTTTTTATATTGAGGTGCAGATCTCGAAATAGACAGGGGTCCCGTCATAAATATGTAGTCCTGGAGCCCGTTTGTCTCTTGCTTCAGGAAATGTAAACAGGGGGCTGGGAATGAATGTCTCGCCTGGAGCCCATCTTCTTCTCACCCCAGGAAGTGTGAACAAGAGGCCAGTTGTAAATGTCTCCCCAGGAGCCCATCTATCTCCTGCCTCATCCAGACCCTGATAAGATGGTTTTTGGGGGGACCCTAGTCCACCATCTTCTCAGTCTCCTGGCTTTCCAAATAAAGTTGTATTCCTTGCCTCAATACCTCGTCTCTGATGTACTGGCCCGTTGTGCGGCAAGCAGAGCGAGCTTGGACTCGGCAACAATTTGAGCAAATGTGAAATTTCCATAGGCCTCGTCTCACCTGTGCCCCATCAAGGTGGTTCTCTCTGTGTGGGTTTCCCTGTGGTGGAAACCTAATCCCAGAATACAGTTTTGTTGGTCTCTTTCTGGGTGACACTGCTTATTCTAATTACTGAGTTGGTCAGGGTCCCAGCAGGAAATGAATGGTATCCCCAAACTGGGTAACTTGAGTAGAATTTATTAAAGGAAGTACTGCTTACAACTGTTAAGGTTGGATCCAGGGAAACCACAAAGGATTGTGCAGGAGTTGGGAGTAATCATTTTATTTTTTTTAACCTTTTTGGGGGGTGCTGCGCTGCATGGCTTGCAGGATCTCAGTTCCCTGACCAGCTACTGAATCTGGGTCCAGCAGTGAAAGCCCAGAATCCTAACCACTAGGCCACCAGGGAACTCCCTCATGTATTTTAAACATATCACTGTGACAACATATAACAAAGAGTCAGGACCACCGTGACCATTGCAGAGGTCATGCTGTGCATTGCACAAATGCTCTACATCTAGGGGGTGCCATGCACTTCATAGATGTATAACTGGTATGAAAAGGCTCAATAATGAAACAGGGGGAGAGAGCTCCCTTTTACATAAATCTACGCTTGAACACAAGGCCATGCACACTCGTGGTGTGCTGGTAAATGTTGAACAACTGCTTCCCTGAAGGGAGAAATAAAAGCTCTGATCTGTAGCATTTGCCAATGCCCATAGTATAAATACTCCCACTGTGGCTGATTTCAAGCTACCACGATGTCCCTGCCCGTGGAGTTGGGAAGAAATGCCCATGAACAACCATTATTTCTACTATACAAATATAATATCTATAATCTATAAACAGAACATAGATAATAGTGAAATGTAGAACGATAATTTAGGAAGTGACGATTTTTGAGTATTTGTTACCTTTGTTTTAATATAATTTAGTTGTAAGTTGACATAATTTAATTTTTAATAGTGGCTGCGTTTAGCAACTGGCTTGCAAAATTCCTGAAAATGTCAACATTGGCTCTCATGAACCGGGTGGAGTTAGTCCCAGCACAGCACTGCGCACACCCCAGAGAGAGCCGGGGAGTATGCACACGTGGGCTTGGCCATACCCTGCCCTGAGAGCCCTCAAGGATCCCCTGAGCTCTCGATTCTTAAAGAATAGATTCTTATCCTCCCTTCCAGATCTGAACCTGTCAGGGAGCCCTCACCTCTGGGTGTGTGAGCAGGGGACCAAGTTTGGTCACTGCCCAAAGCATGTGTACCTCAGTATCCAAGGTGTGTGGTGTGTGAGCACTGACGCCATCGGCACCGTGGGTCTCCCTATTATGGCTTGAGAAGTCACCCAAGATGACCAACACTTACAGTTCCCAAGATACAAGAAGGCTGGATTCTCCTGGTGGAAGAACAGTGGTAAAAGAAAAAGCAATGGGTGCGGGCCACTGAAAGCTAACACAAAATAAGAAACTGGAGCCAGGTATACAAAAGACAAAATTTTCCTATGATGTGCACCAGCCGCTGACCAATCAGATGAGACAAACTGTACAGCTCAGGTGACCAGAGGCATATATTTGGTCTGACTTTTTGTACCTTTTTTTTGGCCAAACGGGCGAGGCTTGCGGAATCTTAGTTCCCCCTCCAGGGATCAAACCCAGGTCCTCGGCAGTGAAAGCACCTAGTCCTAACCACTGGACCACCAGGGAATCCCCTGTACCTCTTAAAAACTTTCCAATGAGAAAGATTAATTAGGAAACTCAAATTTATGTTATGACCCCAGCCAAGAACCGATTGCTAATTTTTAATGCCAAATTCAGGCTTAAGTTGAATAGAAGCTCCTATCTGTACTTCCTTTTAAACCATTCTATTTGACTTCCACCCAACCTGTCCAATAGCTCGGCCTCGCTAGCAAGAATAACATTCAGTGGTCACATCTGAGATTTGTCACATGAGATTTTTCTTTAACGCTATTTTCCGCAGGTCTAGCCACAAACGGACACGGGTTTGCGACAACGTATTATGTGAGTTATCTACTGATACCTTCCAAACCATCACAAATGGTCACTTAAAACAACAGCCATTTGATCTGTTCACAATTCTATGGGTCATCAACTAGAACCGGGCCGGTTGGTGCTGGTTGTGAGCTAGGCCTCTCTATGTGGTTTCTCGTGCCCAGTGTTAATCCATGTTTCTTTAAGCGATGGTCTCCAGGCAGCAAAACAGGGGAAACCCCAATGTGCAAGCGCTTCGTGTTTGCTAATGTCCCATTGGCCAAAACAAGTCACGTGGCGCCACCTAGCGTTAAGGGATGGAGAAACAAGACTCTGCCTTTGGATGGCAAGAGCAGCAAAGACACTTAAAAAGGGATGGGAGGAATTTGTAGCCATTAAACAACCTGCCCCATACATCACCTATAACAGATTTTCAGATGAAGAGGTGGTTCTGTTTTCTGTAGCTGTCTCTTGACACAGAGGCCTGGCATTTTGCAGAATTCTCTTCGGCTCCCTGAGTTTCAGGGACCTGAGAACACTTCATTCAGTCAAAGAACCTCTGACCACTTTGGGATCTTAATTACTTGAGGGCAAAGGTGAATGAATTCATCGACTCCCCTTTCACCTCTTTGTCACTGTCACTATTAAGAATCTTTACTGAGTTACTGATGCCTTTAAAAACTGAACCCAGGGCTTCCCTGGTGGCGCAGTGGTTGGGAGTCCGCCTGCCGATGCAGGGGACACAAGTTCGTGCCCTGGTCTGGGAAGATCCCACATGCCACGGAGTGGCTGGGCCGGTGAGCCATGGCCGCTGAGCCTGCGCGTCCGGAGCCTGTGCTCCGCAACGGGAGAGGCCACAACAGTGAGAGGCCCGCGTACCGCAAAAAAAAAAAACAAAAAAAAACCAAAAACTGAACCCAAAGGAAGATTTACTTTATTTACATCAATAATTAACATTTTAAACCCACACTAACTCTCGTTAAAATGCCCGCTTAGGGTTACTTTATGTAGAGGTGGGTTAGGGCCATCTTCACAATGCCAAAAATTAATTTAAAACACACAAATAAAAATGCCGTGTCTCCCTGATCAGGGTTAAGTGAGCAGATACAGGCAATTTAGAATAGAGATAAAACCCCTTATTTAAGCTTGTGAGTTTGCGTGCAAACAAACTTAAAATAACCTTCCAGGGGGCTATATATGGAACAATGTCCAAAGCTCACACGGAAAGAGAAAACATTCCAATTTCAATAAACCAGGCAGAGAGACCTTGTTGAACACATAGGACATTCAGTGGAGACCCCAGAAAAGTTATAATTTATGAGTAGAGCTAAACCAGCCCTAGAGTAAAGTCTATCCTATACCCATGTTAACAGAGCTTAACTATTCTATATTATTCTCTATTCTATACTCTTAAATATTCCTATATATTAGCAATGAACAACTGGAAAGTGAAGTATTTAAAAATACCACTTGCAAAGGCATCTACACACATAAAATATCAAATAATAAATTTAACAAAATATGTGGAAGACTTGTACACTGAAATCTAGTGAGTATAGCTAAACAGAAGTGAACGAAGTGTTAGATGAGTGAAGAGAGATATCATGTTCATGGATTGGAGGACTCAATATTGTGACGATATCAATTCTGCCACATTGACGTACATATTCAATGCAATTCAAATCAATTAAAATAAAATTCTAATTCCAATCAAAAGTTTAGCAAGCCTTTTGTAGTGGCTGACAAGCTGATTCTAAAATTTATGATGAAGTGGAAAGGCCCTATAATAGCTAAGACAGTTTTACAAAAGTAGAAGAAAGTTGGAGGATTTACACTATCTGATTTTAAGGCTACTACAGAAACACAGTGATCTGGGACTTCCCTGGTGGCGCAGTGGTTAAGAATCTGCCTGCCAGTGCAGGGGACACGGGTTCGAGCCCTGGTCCGGGAAGATCCCACATACTGCGGAGCAACTAAACCCATGCGCCACAACTACTGAGCCCACGTGCCACAACTACTGAAGCCCGTGCACTTAGAGCCCACGCTCCGCAACAAGAGAAGCCACCACAGTGAGAAGCCCGTGCACTGCAACGAAGAGTAGCCCCCCCTCAGCTCACTGCAACTAGAGAAAGCCCTCGTGTAGCAACGAAGACCCAACGCAGCCAAAAATAAATAAATAAAATTTAAAAAAATACAGTGATCAACAGAGTGTGGTATTATCTAGATGTATATGTTAAATAGAACAGAGTAGAGTCCAGAAATGTATATGCATATGATCAATTGATTTTCATCTAAGGGTATGAAAGTAATTTAATGAGAAAGGACAATCTTTTCTACAAAGGATTCTAGAACTGGTGGATTTAGGGAGAAAATAAACCTCAATTCTTACCTCACACCATTCACAAAAATGAACTCAAAATGGATCATAAACCTAAATGCAAAGGCAAAATGATAAATCTTCTAGAAAAAAACATAGCAAAAAAATATTTTGTGACCTTAGGGTAAGTGACATTTTTATACTGAACACCAAAAAACATGAGTCATGAAAAAAACTGATAAATTGGGCTTTCTCAAAATGAAAAACTTCTTCTCTTCAAAAGATACCATTTTCTTAACAGTAAAAAGACAAGTCCCAGACTGAAAGAAAATACTTGCAACACGTATACTGAAAACATGAAGCATTCTTATAATGCAATAATAAGATGGCAAATAACTCCATTTTCTTTTTAACACCTTTATTGGAGTATAATTGCTTTACAGCGTTGTGTTAGTTTCTGCTGTAAACAAAATGAATCAGCTATATGTATACATATATCCCCCTATCCCCTCCTTCTTGCGTCTCCCTCCCACCCTCCCTATCCCACCCCTCTAGGCGGTCACAAAGCACCGAGCTGATCTCCCTGTGCTATGCGGCTGCTTCCCACCAGCTATCTGTTTTACATTTGGTAGTGTATATATGTCAATGCTACTCTCTCACTTCGTCCCAGCTTACCCTTCCCCCTCCCCCTGTCCTCAAGTCCATTCTTTATGTCTGTACCTTTATTCCTGTCCTGCCCCTAGGTTCATCAGAACCTTTTTTTTTTTTTTAGATTCCATATATATGTGTTAGCATACAGTATTTGTTTTTCTCTTTCTGACTTACTTCACTCTGTATGACAGATTCTAGGTCCATCCACATCACTACAAATAACTCAATTTCATTTCTTTTTATGGCTGAGTAATATTCCATTGTATATATGTGCCACATCGTCTTTATCCATTCATCTGTCGATGGACACTTAGGTTGCTTCCACATCCTGGCTATTGTAAATAGTGCTGCGATGAACATTGTGGTACATGACTCTTTTCGAATTATGGTTTTCTCAGGGTATATGCCCAGTAGTGGGATTGCTGGGTCACATGGTAGTTCTACTTTTAGATTTTTAAGGAATCTCCATACTGTTCTCCATAGTGGCTGTATCAATTTACATTCCCACCAACAGTGCAAGAGGCTTCCCTTTTCTCCACACCCTCTAAAGCATTTATTGTTTGTAGACTTTTTGATGATGGCCATTCTGACCGGTGTGAGGTGATACCTCATTGTAGTTTTGATTTGCATTTCTCTAATGATTAATGATGTTGAGCATCCTTTCATGTCAAATAACCCAGGTTTAAATGGGTCAGTGATTTGAACGACACTTTGCTAATAAAGGTATACAGATAGTTAATTAGCACATGAAAAGTTACTCAACATTTTTCATTATCAGAGAAATGCTAATTAAAAGCATAATGAGATACTACTACACACCCTCTAGAATGGTTAAAAGTCTGACAAAACCATGGGTTAGCAAGAATGTGGAGCAACCGGAATTCTCCTACATTGTTGGTGAAAGTGTAAAACTGTGCGACCACTTTGGAAGAAGGTCTGGGAATTCCTTATAAAACCTACTATGCACCTACCCTATGCCCCAGCAGTTCTACACTTACCCTAGAAAATGAGAATATATGTCCAAACAAGGTCTTTTTATATGAATGTTTATAGGAGCTTTATATAGTAGCAAGCATTTACAATCCCTGGGTACACAGGGATGGATGAGACACAGTTGGAAGGAACCAGACACACATATAAATACACCCAGACATGGTCTACACATACAGCCATACATGTACACATAACATACACATAGACACAGGCATGTACACACAAAGAAACATGCAGACACACACATGCACACAGAGGCACGGACATGTACATGTACAGAAGCGTACACACAAACTCACATGGACACACAGACACACACGCACACACACAGCCATTGTACCATGAAGCAAAAATTCCTAATACAAAGGCATAGACAAAACACTTTGGACATCAACAGTTTAGCAAATATTTACTGAGCATCAGGAAGACCAGGAGACAGAGGGGGAGGTGTGCACGATGTCAGGGAATAAGTAGAGGACAGAAGGGCATCCCAGGGTGATAGAACAGCTCCTGTGAAGGCCTGCGGGTCAGAGAGGGCTGGGTACAAGCACATATAGATTGCTCAAGATAGGCCACAGCAAGAGCCCATACTGAAGTAGAACTGAAGGGCTGAAACATGAGTGGCCTTGACTGTCCCCATAAGGGGTGGTGGTCCCAGTGAGAACGGTGGGTCGGCACAGTCAGGAAGAGCCCAGCAGTTAAAAGCCTAGTGTCTGAATCAGAGACATGGGTGCTAGTCCCAGCTTTTGAGCGTCACCATCTCCTTGAGCCTCATTCCCCAATGTGATGTGTATTTATTTAACAAGCCCCTTCTATTACCATGCTCTGTCGTAGATGCCAGGGATACACCAGGGAATAAACAAATCAAAACCAAACCCCCTGCCTTTGTGGAGCTTACCTTCTTGTTGGGGAAAGTAGTCAATGAACATAGAAATAAATATAGACAAATAATATGTCAGGCAATGATAAGTGCTCAGAAGAAACTCAGGCAGAGCAAGGGGTCAGAGACTGACATGGCTGCTGTTCTTCTAAACAAGAGTCAGCAAAGAGTGATGTTATAACAGAGACATGAATGAAGGGAGGAAGTGGGTGTAAGGTGGATGGTTTCAGAGAGCTGGAGGAGCATATGCAAAGGCCCTGAGGTCAGTGTGTGCCGGCCATGCGTTCCTGGAACAGCCTGGAGGCCAGTGTGGGCGGAGCAGAACGAATGAGGGAGGGCAGAACAGGACGTGGGGACACAGTAGGGCATTAGAGACCATCGTAAGGACTTAGACTCTCTCTTGGGGTAAAACGGGAATCTGACTTATATTTACCAGATCACTCTGATACCAAGAGGGGAATAGACTGAAGTGGGGCAAGGGCAGCACGTATTGCAATAATCCAGGTGAACAATGATGGTCCCGTTAGTGTTTAAAAAAGAAAAAAAAGTCCTCACTATAGGTGAGCCATTCGATTCATTTTGTTTTCATTTTATTTTCCATACAATGTCACAAATAACTTGCCAACCATTGCTCTAGACTAACCTTCTCATTTTCCAGATGAGGAAACTGAGGCTCAGAAAGGAAAAGAGATCAGCTGAGGCTAAGAAAGATCTAGGGATTTCTCTCACACCAAAACGGCAGGGCCACTTCTCCCACAGGGGTGGTGGTGAAAGGTCCCTACAGGTATATAAACAGAAATGGGGAGAAGAATAGAGGAAGGGGTCTTACACTTCCAAGGTTCCTTCTAAACCTGAGATGGAGGGACTCTATGGCCAGGTCACCTGGAGTGTGACTTAAGAATCACCTTCCCAAGCCTGTGACTTGGAGGGACAGACACAGGCTGAGAAAGGGGGCACTTTCTTCCCAGATGCTTTGATGTGGAATCACTCAAAGATGTCAAAGACAGGGCAAGCCCGAAGGCAGGAGAAATCCTACAGCCCCCCAAGAACTGAACCTATATCTGATCCTTACTCTTCTCATAATAGAATCAGATGGGCACGCTTGGGTAAAAAGGGGCGTTTCCCCTACAAACTGACCCACTGGGATGCACTATATATACCTTGTGTTAACAGGGACACTGTTCTGGCCTATTTGGAATCCCTGAGTGAGCCTCTGAGCCCCTGACTCGCTCCGGGGATACCCCCTCAGTCTTGCATCTTCACACCCTCCCTCACCAGCCATCAAGGTAGCCTCTGTGGGAAGCAAAGGCTGCATCAGGAATGACGTTAACACAGAAGAAATTACCAAATGGTAGCACGATACCCCTGGAGCGCTATTTACTGCTTCATCTGTAACACAAGTCTAACAGGCTGTTATGGGTGGTATTGCCCCCACTTTCACATGTTGAAGTCCTAGCCTCCATTACCTCAGAAAGTGACCTTATTTAGAAATAGGATCCTCACAGGCGTAATGAAGTTAAAACAAGGACATTAGGGTTGGACCTAATCCAACTGGTACCCTCATACTAAGGGAAAATCTGGACACAGACATGCATAGAAGGGGACTTCCCTGGGGGTCCAGTGGTTAAGAATCCACCTTCCAATGCAGGGGACGTGGGTTCGATCTCTGGTAGAGGAACTAAGATTCCACGTGCCGCAGAGCAACTAAGCCCATGCGCCACAACTACTGAGCATGTGAGCCACAACTAAAGGGCCTGTGTGCCGCAACTACAGAGCCCACGCGCTCTGGAGCCCACATGCCGCAACTAGAGAGCCGCAACTACTAAGCCCGCGCACCACAACTAGAAGAGAAGCCCACAGGCTGCAACGAAGAGCCCAGGCGCCACAACTAAGACCTGACGCAGCCAAAAATAAAATAAATAAATAAATATATTTTAAAAAGACATGCATAGAGGGAAGGTGATGTGAACACACAAGAGGAAGACAGCCATCTACAAGCCAACGAGAAAGGTCTGGAAGAGATCTTTCCCTCACAGCCCTCAGGAGGAACCAACCCTGCTGATACCTTTATTTTGGACTTTCAGCCTCTCAATCTGTGGTATTAGTTACGGCAGCCTCAGCAAACTAATTAACAGGCCAAGAGATTATTTAAGATGACCTTCACTACAGGTGCTAGAAGCCCGCTTTGGGGCTAGGACAGAAGAGGAAGGGTGGGTGCCAGTCAGAAGCATGGGAAGGGATGAGGGCCCTGAGACAAGATTCTGGAGCTTGAAGCAGGTGTCTGTGCAGCTCCCTACCACCCTCTCTGCCCTCCAGTTTCCCCTAACCCATTGGTCCTGCATTGGCAATTGTGGCCAAGACCTGAGACCTTGCACCACACCTATAGGTACACAATGACCCGGGAAAACCACATACTGTTACAGCTCAGAGGAGGTGAGTGCTGGAGGCCTGAGTCCCAAGAAGAAGGGAGGGCGGCTCAGAGTCCTGGGTCCTGAGAGACAGGGTCTTTGGGACCAGAACTCTCTCTTACTGTACATATGAACTGTTCCTAATATTTATGTTAATAACCATATTAATAATAATATTAATATTAGCAGTCCCCAATTGAAAACTCTTAATATATTTTTACACAAAATTTAGAGTTTTACCAACACCATTCTTATTGCGGCATTTTTCTCTATTAAAAATAAATATTCATTTATACCATAGAACTCACAGAAACAGTACCAAGTCTGAAAGAACAAAGGACATCTCTACTTCATGTTACATCGCAAAGCTTATATATATATACATATATATATATATATATATACACATATATATATGTGTGTGTGTATATATATATATATGAAATAGGATTTTCCAGCCACGAACAAGAAATCTGAGTGACACAACGTGTTCATGGTACTGACACTCACACGTGGGTTAGATACGATGGCAATCAGTCATTCAGGGGTGCCGGAAGTAACACTAAAGCACGTATTACCCTATTCAGCCTTCCAGAAGGTCACGGAGGAGGCTGGTGCCATGACGTGTTCAGAGGATGAGGCCTGGGCTAAGCAGGAACCACTGCAAGTGACAGGTGAGGAGGCCAAGTTGACTTCCAGTGGCTATGGCCACTGGATGGGTGCTGGGTCAGGGGCCAGGCTGGAAACATGCGAGGCAATTTGGACAGGGAGAAAAGTTCAGTGGGTGAAAGCCAAGGGTTTGACTTCCTAGTGTGGCTGGAGAAGTAGGAATTCTATAACCCAAAGACAGAAAAGTGTAAGCAAGGCCATTCGGGGATGCACCACCCGCCCCGCCCTGCAGGCCTAGCGCGGCAAAGACCAGCGAGTTCTTGGTCCCCCAGCTTGCCACCCACTCGGCGTCCTGCGCATGCGTACTAGCAAGACAGCCTGGGATAGGCCAATGGGGTGTGGCGTTCCTCCAGGCTCATCCAATGAGCTCACCAGATGCTTTCGTATCGACCAATGGAGCTTCGAGTGATCTGTCCGGTGAAGCAGGCCCCGCCTTCCGTGCCTCGGAGGACCGGCTGGGCGAGTGGAGCATTCCAGGGCGTTCCTTCAGCACAAGGAGATTCTTGTGAGATCATATAGAAGCCAGGAGGAATTCTGGTCCCTTAAAGAGTAAAAGGGTGTCTGGGGGCCCAGATTCCTGGGTCCTGAGGAAAGAGAGGCGGGGGGCGGGGGGCGGGGGGGTGGGCAGGGCGTGCGGGACTCCTGGAGCTGAGGGCGGTGAGGGCCGGGGCCCTGCGCTCTTGGGTCGGAGAGGGGGAGAAGCTGGGTGCCCAGAATCATGTGTCCTGACAGAAAAGGCGACTGAACCCAAACTCCTAGATCCCTAGGTAGAACAGGGCTTAGATCTCAGAATCCTGGGTTCTGATGAAGTTGGGAGCTGGGGACTGAGGTTCCTGGGCCGCGAAAGAGCGTAGGTTTGAACCTGGACTCCGGAGTCTGAGGGAGAAGGGGCCTTTGGGCCAGATTACGGATCCAGAGGTTGGAGGGTATGGGGCTGTTGAGCTCCTTGGTATAGGCGGCGGAGTCTGAGAAGTACAGCTACGGAAACTGAGGCTTGTTAACTAGTTAACTTGCCCAAACTCACAAGCTAGATCGGGACAGACTGACTTTAGAGATCATCGTTTTATTTATTTATTTTTTTTGCGGTACGCGGGCCTCTCACTGTTGTGGCCTCTCCCGCCGCGGAGCACAGGCTCCGGACGCGCAGGCTCAGCGGCCATGGCTCACAGGCCCAGCCGCTCCGTGGCACGTGGGATCCTCCCGGACCGGGGCACGAACCCGTGTCCCCTGCATTGGCAGGCGGACTCTCAACCACTGCGCCACCAGGGAAGCCCGAGATCATCGTTTTATATACCCGTAAACTCTGTTGCCAGAACTTAGATTTAATCTCGTTCCATGTGGTTGAAAAGCAGCTTCTCCATCAAATCACAGATCCTGATCGGTTCTTCCAAACGTCTCTAAGAGAAGCCATGGGAGCCTGTCGTTTCCAGGTTTTACTGTTCCTCTTTCTCCTAGGAGCCCCGACCTTGATCTGTATGTATTGGGGATGTGGGGGGAGAGCGGCCGGGTCACGGAGGATGGATTTCTGGTGAAAAAGGAGTGGTTTGGGGCCCCGCAGAGAAGGGCATGTGCTTATCTTTATCTCATTTTCTCCCCAGTGGCACAAAACTTGCGTTGTCAAAAGAGTACATTCGTGGGCTTAGAAGCGGATCCAGTAGAGACATTTAACTGGACCACAGACAAAGCTGAGACTTGTGACAATGGGGCATTGTGCCAGGAAACCATGCTGATGATTAAGGCTGGTAAAATGAGAAAGAGGCCGTTGGGCTGGTGGGGCAGGGGCAGGGGGGAAGGTGATTATGGCCATGTTAATGCGGTTCCCCCTTCCCCAGGCCAAACATCAGGCGCTGCCCCCCATCCACTTTCCTTCCCTCTTGTCTCACAGAAGGGACCAGGACAGCAATTTTGGCCACTAAGGGCTGCACCTCAGACGGGGCACCGGCAATAACGTTTATCCAGCACACGCCAGCCCCTGGCCTAGTCGCAGTCTCCTACAGTAACTACTGTGAGGACTCCTTTTGCAACAACAAAGAGGACTTACACGAGTTATGGAGGACAGAAGAGATTGACGGTACCCTGAGAGGGGAGAGATGGGTGCTGAGAGAAACTCCATACAGCCCTGAAACAACGGGGCTTCCTCTGCTTAGGTCCAAGAGCGCCATACACAAAAGGACCTCAGACCTTTGGCTTGTCTTTCTTTTTCTAAATTGTTACCTTGAGGTCTGGAAACACTGCTCCGAGCAGAGGGACATCGGTGAAGTCTGGAGTGTAAATGGGGTTTGGGGTCTATTAAGCAATGTCAGTGGAGGTGTCTGAGCAGCGTGGTGGCATCACCCATCTAACAAGCATCGCTTCCCCCTTTGCCGCGTGACCACAGCCCAGTTCCCCCGCTGGTCCTCAAGGCCTATAGAAATCTGGCCCCGCCTATCTTTTCAGCTCATTTCCTTCTCTTCCTTCTCTCATTTACTGTATTCTACCTGGGGCTAGGATTCAAAATATTTAACAGTGGAGATGGTACTGACCACTCAGAATGGATGCTGGCTACAAAAAACAGTCCAGTCCCACCTGTGCCTACCAGCGGAGTATCAACACAACTTCTCACAATTCTCCAATCCACCAAGCCGGCTCACACCTCCAGCCCTTGGTCCTCACTGTTTCCCTTGCTCCCCTCCCTCCTCCCCCTCCCCCATTTTCACATAGCTAACCTCTGTTCTTCCTCCGTCTCCACTCAGGCGTCGGCTCTGGGAAAATACCTCACCAAAATTATTTTAGGTACTTAGGTGGTCCTCCATTTCTTTGCCACTAGACCTTGGACACAATGCCTACTGAATTGTATGGTAATTACTTACATGTCTGTTTCCTTCAAGGCAGTGATCCTAGCTGGCAGGAACTGTGTGTCCTTTTCATATCTGTATCTCCACACCTAAGCACAGAGTTTGGAAGTCATGTTGGATGGGGTTCTGACAGCACAGAAATCAGTTGGAGAGGGGTGGGGAGGTGGTAGTAACAGTCCTTGAGTAGAGAGGCATCAGCAGGAAAGACTGGAGGAAGAGAAGGCAGCAAGGGGAGGCAACTCAGGGGCGGACACGCCATTAATTGTCCCTCTCTCTCCCCCTTCAGCTCCCAGAGGGTCAACAGACCTCCGCTGCCCAACCTGTCTGGCTTTGGGGTCCTGTTTGAATGCTCCTTCCCTTTCCTGCCCCAACGATACAAATCAATGCTATCAAGGAAAACTTCAGGTCACTGGAGGTAAACTGAACATCTGATGGTTTCAGAGGCTGGAAAACCAGACATCTGAGTGTAACACAAGAGGTTCTGACACTCAGGGTTCCAGGAATGAGGGAGGCGTGGACTCCCCTCTGATTTCCTAAAACATCTATGTGTCTCCCCATCCCTCCTTGTTCCACAGGAGACCTCAGCGCACCTTTGGAGATCAAAGGCTGTACATCCGCAGATGGCTGCAGGCTGATGTCTGGGATCTTTACAATAGGGCCCCTGTGGGTGAAGGAAACGTGTCCACTCAGGTCTGTCTCTCCCCGAAAGGTTGAAAGTGGGGCCACATGGCTTCACACTTCAGTCTGGAGGTTAGAGCTACTGCTGCCGCTGTCGCTGCAAGCGCTTGTCCATTGAGTAGGTGCTTCGGGTCCCGGGTCACGGGACATCTCTTCTGAGTGGTCATCCGCAAGCTGAGGGGCAGGTGGAAGCCTGAAGAACAGTCCCAGTGGATGCATCTGACATTTCTAATAAAGTTTCTGCCGTGATGTGTGTATGCCTCAGAACTAGAAGTGGCATTATTGAGCTAAAAGGGCCCTTGAAATTCACCTCCTCCAACCTACACATTTTGCAGAAAGGGAATCAAAGATCTCGAAAACTTTAATGAATTTCTCACACTTACGTAGCTATGGGCAGAGCCAGGACCAGAACTCTGATGTTTTGACCTAAAGTCTGGTTTTCCTTTCACTCTAATAGGTTTCCTTGTCTTGCTAGCTGGACAAGAGGCTAATGTTGTCCTCCTCCAGAACGCTCCCAACCCAATTGTAGGGCCAACGTCACCTGCCTTGGGGTTCTAATATTTCCCTGGGAGGTGTGGCAGAATGAGAAAAATCAGACTCTAAATTCTTCAATTATAGTGGCCCCATCTCCCTCTATCCTGTTTGTCCCTTGCCCACTTTACATCATTCCTTCCCCTCTCTGCTGACTACGTAATGCCTCCTCAGTGGACAGAAGGAACTTAGGAGGGACCTGGGGTTCAGTAGGGTCTGATGAATGTTGGTGAAAACTATTGGGTGGGGAGATTCTTTTTTCACATTCTTATGCTTATTTATTCAACTTATTATTCAAGAATACGTGAAGTCTATGTTATTGTAAAATACTCCAGTGATATAGGAGCTGTATAGAGCAAAGGTAGAGTAAAGGGGAACAGACTTTTTCTCATTTTTTTAAAAAACAGCCTTATTGAGGCTTAACTGACATACAATAAACTGCACTGGGAGTGGGAGGAGAGACTTTTAATACAAACTGTTGACCCCTCCCACAAAGGACAGGGGAGTCTGATCATAGTATAGTCCAGCCAAGTTCTTTCTAGAAAGTTCTCTAGTTCTTACTAACTCTTTGAGTTAAAGGCCCACTCCAGCTACTACGTTATCTTTGTTCCCAGGCATCCAGTTCTCCATTGTGTCAGTTTGGTGAATCTCTCTAAAGAGGGAGCGGAAACACCAACAAATAAAACTTTAACTTAATGAGGGGACATATAAATTTGGGAAATTACAAGCATTCAGAGCCTTGACTGGTAAATACCATTTGAGGTAAAACACAAAATCAAAAACAAAAAACGAACCGAAAAAGCCAAGTAGCTGTTTCCCATAGGACACTGGCTTCTTAATGGCACTGAAGACAGTTGCAGAAGACATTCCTGAGTAAATGGAGGAGAGCCATAACTTTTAAAAATTTGGCCTGTGAATTGTTTTGGTATTTTTAAAATTATATCTATCATCTGCCAAAGAGCTTTATGCAGCACGTACAAATTTCTCAGTCCACAAACTCACGTGTGCCGACCTTCTTAATTTTTAAATATATAATATAAACTATTTAAATATATCATTTCTTTTTATGACAATTTTGTTTTTAAATATATTATTTTTTATGATGATTTTGTTTATAACAGTCCCCCATTCTACCTAGTGGGGTAACCAGTCTGAGTAAACTCAGTCACGCCAGGGTTTTCTCAGTCATTTCAGACCTAAGTTCAGTCAATTCAGGGCCTGTTTTCCTTTCCACTCTCCTCACCCAGGGCTTTGCTATAGTGCTGGTGGGCAGGAGGTGACTGTCTAGTTTTCACCTGTCATGCTGCTCATGTCCAGGTTCTCACTGACGCCTGGGTTCTCAGCTTCCATTCCTGCTGGCTTCCACGGGGAAATCTTCAACCCTGTCTGGGGATTCACGGGCTCCGCGCAGGCCCTGTAAGCTCTGCCATCCCTCTTAGCGACTTCGGGGCCTCTTCCAACTGCTCTCAGATCCCACCGAGGTCCTTCAGGAATCTAAAGCAGCCTAGGAATCCCATATAGGTGATGAAATTCCTGAAGATCTGGAGAAAAGATAATTTCGTAGAGACTTGCTTTCTCCCAAGGTACTTGAGAACGAGATGCGGCCTAGACCCTACAATTTATCACCCACCATACACAGACCACTATCACACATTCTTCTCAAACCTACTTTTTCTTTTTCCAACAATCAGGCCATAGGAATTCCCTGGCGGTCCAGGGATTGGGACTCTGCACTCTCAATGCCGAGGGCCCAGGGCTGGGGTTCAATCCCTGGTCGGGGAACTGAGATCCCACGACAAACAAAACAACCATGCCATAAAGCCTTCGTTCTTAGACTGAAACTTAAAAATTCTAAGTCTAACAAGTCAAAAGTTGGGCCTTTGGAATTACATCAACTTCAATTTACATAGCCTACTCTGAAATTTCAGGGCTGAACATGAAGGTACTTCTGGCTCTTTGCATTTCTAGGGTAAAAGGCCTACTGACTGACTGGAGGAGAAGGGACAAGAGAATTAGTACAAAGAATGGAGGCGTGGGGAGGTAACAGTAATAGCGTCATATCACCCTGCCGTACGTGTGCTTCACCCACCCGGATTTAGCCTCCATCAACACACGTGATATTCATTGCTCCCTCCAGGGCTGCCTGTGTTCACGTCCTTTCCTCTCTGAAATTCCGTTTCCTCTTCCCACCTACCCACCCCAGAGGGCTCCAGTAGACATCTCACTGCCAACTCCAGCAGACCTTTTCTGACTTCTCTGGCACCCACTGATCTCCCTCAGCATAGCCCCAGCACATCTGCCAGCCTTGCTTCAATATCTTACAGTTTCCCACACAACGTATAATCTCCCCTGTCAAGGTAGCAGCACTTCAGGGACAGGCATTATTTCCAACAGCTTTACAACTTAACAGCACCCATAAGATGTGACTGGCAACTTGAGGTTATGGGTCTTCTGCTTATTGAAGTGAACCAAAGTCCACTACACATGCACACACACCCCTTTCCAACAACAAAACTAACCACCATCAACTGTAGCCAACTACCTGAAACTTGGTGCTGACGTGAAAAAAAAAGTAAGTTCTAGAGAGTAGACAAGAAAAGAGGTAGAAGTCTAAGAAGGATGGGCACTGCACAAAGGAAGAATCTGAAAATTCCTCTCTTTTGTCAATGATGTTATAGTGGCCAGGTGGGCACATCCTCGTTTGGGGCAGCGATGTCAGAGTGGGAGATGAGTTTTTTGGGGTGTTTTGTTTATTTATTTATTTTGGCTGCGTTGGGTCTTCGTTGCTGCACGCGGGCTTTCTCTAGTTGCGGCGAGCAGGGGCTATTCTTCATTGCGGTACGTGGGCTTCTCATTGCAGTGGCTTCTCTTGTTGTGAAGCACGGGCTCTAGGCGCGTGGGCTTCAGTAGTTGTGGCACATGGGCTCAGTAGTTGTGGCACACAGGCTTAGCTGCTCCGCGGCTCGTGGGATCTTCCCGGACCAGGGCTTGAATCTGCGTCCCCTGCATTGGCAGGCAGATTCTTAACCACTGCGCCATCAGGGAAGCCCTGCATTACGTTTTTTTAAAAAGTAAGAAACTTCCTTTGCAGTGAAATATCACTTGTATAAATTAAACAAGGCATGGAGTTCCCTGGTGGCCTAGTGGTTAGGATTCAGGGCCTTCAGTGCCGTGGCCCAGGTTCAATCCCTGGTCGAGGAACTGAGATCCTGCAAGCCACGTGTGGCCAAAAACAATTTTGGCATGGCCAAAAAAATTAATTAATTAATTAACTGAACAATGCTACAGTCAGAATACAGAACAGTTTCTTCATCTCAAAAGCTCTCTTGTTCTACTCCTTTGTAATCACATCCCCCTCATCCAAGTCCTTGACAACCACTGATCTGTTCTCTCATCACTACAGATTTGTCTTTTCAAAAAAGTCATAGAAATGGACTCATACAGAATGGAACATTTCGAAACCAACTACTTTCACGCAGCATGATGGCTCTGAGATTCATCCGTGTTGTGTATATCAACAGCTTGTTCCTTTTAATTGAGAAATATTATTACATTGTATGGACATACCACTGTTTGTTTATCCATTAACTCATTGAAGAGGTCTGGGTTGTTTCTAGTTTGGGGCAGTTATAAAGTAAACACTTGCGTACGAGTGTTTGCTGTAAACATTTGGGTACACGTTTTTATGTAAACATAAAATTGTATTTCTCTCGGGTAAATACTTAGGAGTAGGATTGCTGGGTCATATGGCGAGAGTGTGTTTAACTTTACGAGAAACTGAGAAACTGTTTTCCAGAGCGCTTGTATCATTTTTTTATTCCCACTAGCAATGGATGAGAATTCTAGTTTTGCAGTTTTCAGGATACAGGTCCTGAACATATGTTGTTAGAGTCATACGTATTTCACCTTTACGGGGCTATTGTAAATGGTACTTTTAAATTTCAGTTTTTCATTGCTGGCATAGAAAATAAGGGCAATTGATTTTTGTGTGTTGAATCTGGCTAAACTCATTTATTAGTTCTAGGAGCTTTTTTGTGGGCTCCATGAGATTTTCTAAGTAGACAATCATGTCATGTGCAAATAGGGACAGTTTTTTTTTTTTTTTTTCCAGCATGTCGACCTTTTCTTTCTTTTCTTTTCTTATTATAGTGGTTGGGACTTCTAGTACAATGAATAAAAGTAGTGAGAGTGGACACTTTGCTTTGTTCCCAGTCTTAGGAAATTTCTTAAAAATAAAACATACACTTGCCATAGGATTCTGCCATTCCTTTCCCAGGTACTACCCAAAAGAAACAAAAGTATATGTCCATACAAAGATTTTTATACAAATGTTCATAACAGCTTTATTTATAATAGCCAAAAACTGGAAACAACTCAAATGCCCATCAACAGTGTAAAAATAAATTATGACATACCTTTATGATGGAAAACTACTCAGTAAAAAAAGGAATGAACTATGATGCATACAGCCACGTGGATGAATCTTAAAATAATTATCCTGAATGAAAGAAGTTAGACAAAAAGGAGTCCACACTGCACGACTGTACTTATATTAAACTTCAGAGAACGAAAGTGAAATCTACAGTGACAGAAAGCAGATCTGTGGTTATCTAGAATGGAGAAAGAGGGGGGAATAGATTACAAAGGAGAACAAAGAAACTTTTGGAGTGATGGATACATTCATTATCTTGACTATGGTAATGGTGAGGTTTCTGGGGTGTTCACATATGTCAAAAATCATCAAATTGTACCCTTTAAATATGTGCAGGGCTTCCCTGGTGGCGCAGTGGTTGAGAGTCCGCCTGCCGATGCAGGGGACACAGTTTCGTGCCCCGGTCCGGGAAGATCCCACATGCCGTGGAGCGGCTGGGCCTGTGAGCCATGGACGCTAAGCCTGTGCGTCCGGAGCCTGTGCTCCGCAATGGGAGAGGCCACAACAGTGATAGGCCCGCATACCGCAAAAAAAAATGCAGTGTACTATATGTCAATTATACCTCAATGAAGCTGTAAAAAAAAAAGCACAAACTGATAACACTTTTTCTGTTTTTCAGTATTACCTTAAATTACCTTTTCTTGATAAAATTGGAGTAGAGATGGAGGAGAGAATTATTATATTGAGAAAACTAATTTTGTGTTTGGTGGTCTGCCAGACTCCAATCCATCCCATCTGTTCCTGCTGTCACCAATAAATCAACTGGCTTCCTGTGGACACAGTAAAATCTCTCTGTCTTTGACAGATATTCTCCTCCGCCTCCCAACTCCCTGACCCAGGATTTGCCTCAGGAAGCTGCCATGGCTTGCCAGTCACCTATGAAGGGCTCCCTTCTATGGTAACCAGAGGGGCTTTCTTGTATCCATTTCCATTTCTCTGTTTTTGGGGGGTTTGTCTGTTCATTTGTTTGTTTTTTGTGGTACTCTCACTGTTGTGGCCTCTCCCACTGCGCGGCACAGGCTCTGGACGCACAGGCCCAGCGGCCATGGCTCACGGGCCCAGCCGCTCCGCGGCATGTGGGATCTTCCCGGACCGGGGCACGAACCTGTGTCCCCTGCATCGGCAGGCGGACTCTCAACCACTGCACCGCCAGGGAAGCCCCATTTGTTTGTTTTGCCACACCCTGAGGCTTGTGGGATCTTAGTTCCCTGACCAGGGATTGAAATCGTGCCCTCTGCAGTGGAAGTGCAGAGTCCTAATCACTGGACCGCTAGGGAATTCCCTTTCCATTTCTCTTTAATTTTCCAATGTGTGACATTTTATAATGTCCAGATATTTCTTGGTGTTATTGCAGAAGTTAAGGTCGTCCATGTTCTCCCACATCCTAAGCCAAAATCAAAATCTCAATATGTGTGGTTTTTAAAAATAAATTTATTTATTTTTATTTATTTTTGGCAGCATTGGGTCTTCATTGTGTGCAGGCTTTCTCTAGTTGCAGCAAGCGGGGGCTACTCTTCGTTGCGGCGCGAGGGCTTCTCACTGCGGTGGCTTCTCTTGTTGCGGAGCACGGGCTCTTAGGCACGTAGGCTTCAGCAGTTGTGGCTCACAGGCTCAGTAGTTGTGGCTTGCGGGCTCTAGAGCGCAGGCTCAGTAGTTGTGGTGCACGGGCTTAGTTGCTCCGCGGCATGTAGGATCTTCCTGGACCAGGGTTCGGACCCGTGTTCCCTGCATTGGCAGGAGTATTCTTAACCACTGCATCACCGGTGAAGCCTTCAATATGTGTTTTTAGCACGAGGAAGCTGAGTCTCTGGTCCTAGTCCAATATTACTCCCAACTGTTTTGATTTTATGCCTTCAGAATCAGACTCTATCACATGGTACCCTTCCTTGTTGTCAGCATCAACCAGTCCCTGTAAAAAGTCCTGTCCTCAGTTGATAACTTCACCCTTGTCACTGCCTCCTCTCCATCCTTTCTCTTATTACCCAGTAACTGGGTCTCCACCCTTAACCATCTCACCTCTAATGACTTTTTCTTTCTGTCTCCCTCCTTGTTGTCACAATGCCATTGAAATACTGTACCAACCGTGAAATCTCAATTAAATGCCTCTTCCATTAACAACTATAACATAAAGGAAGAGGGTAAAGGAATCTATACAATCATAAAGTTTCTACATTTCACTTGAAGTGGCAAAATATTGATTCTAAGTAGACAGTGAAGAGTTAAGTATGAGTATTACACTCCCTAGAACAATGCTAAAAACACCATGGAAGACCAATTATTAAATTGTTAAAGACTAATCATCGAAGAGATTAAAAATAGGGACTTCCCTGGTGGTCCTGTGGGTAAGACTCCACGTTCCCAGTGCAGGGGGCCCGGGGTCAATCCCTGGTCGGGCAACTGAGGAGGCCGCATGCCACAACTGAGAAATTTGTATGCCATAACTAAAGATCCTGAGTGCCACAACTAAGACCTGGAGCAGCCAAAATACATACATAAATAAATAAATATTTTTTAAAAATAAAAAATTAAAACATGAACCAACTATACGGTGTCTACAAGATAATCATTGCAAACACAATGATACAGATAGGTTAAAAATAAAATGATACACTTCCACTTCTGCTCCAAGTGGAGTAACAGGGACTAAATTTATCCTCCTACATGAAACAAACAAAAACTAGACAAAATACATTGTTTTCAAGACACCTGACATCAAGCAACAAAGGGCAGTAGTTCCTGAGCAAGACCGAAAGGATCCAACTGTTTCCAAAGAGCTAAACTGAATTTGATAACAAAACTCAATAATACGTATAGGTAGACAAAAAAGATCCAGCACCAAACAAGTAAAACTCACCATGTCCATGCTAGTAGTTCAAAGAAAAGTTAGAATGTCTATTTTAACATAAGACAAAGTGTAATTCACATCAAAGAACACTATCAAGGGCTTCCCTGGTGGCGCAGTGGTTGAGAGTCCGCCTGCCGATGCAGGGGACACAGGTTCGTGCCCCAGTCCGGGAAGATCCCACATGCCGCGGAGCGCCAAGGCCATGGCCGCTGAGCCTGCAGGTCCGGAGCCTGTGCTCCGCAACGAGAGAGGCCACAACAGTGAGAGGCCCGCGTACCGCAAAAAAAAAAAAAAAAAAAAAAAAAAAAAAAACACTATCAAGAATAAAGATCATCTCATATGAAAAACAAGTCAGTTCATTAAGTGGATACAACTATTAAACATGGATGCCCTCAATAATAGAATTTCAAATCTACGAAACAAAACCGGAAGGAATTGCAGAGTGAAACGTAAGTCCTCAATTATAGTTCAGGATTTCAATTCCCTTCTCTCAGTAACTCAGAGAACAAGCAGAGAGAAGATCAGCAAGTATATAATAGAACTGGATAACACTATCAACCAATTTGGCATAATTGACATGTATAGAACATTGCACTCTACAAGAGCAGAATACAAATTCTTTTCAAGTATACATGGAACATTTATCAAGATAGGCCATATTCTGGACCAAAACTTTAGTCACAGTAAATGTGGCAGGATTCAGGTCATAGAAGTTATGTTCTCATACCACGATGGAATTACATTAAAAATCAGTAACAGGGACTTCCCCGGCGGTTAGTGGTTAGGACTCCACACTTCTGCTGCAGGGGGCATGAGTTTGATCCCTGGTCAGGGAACTAAGATCCCACAAGCTGCTCAGCAAAGCAAAAAAATAAAATAAATAACAAGTCCAATGCAGTTCCATCTGGTTCTCCCACCACCCTACTTGGCCAAGGGTCCCAGCAGCTTGGGTGGTGGGAGAAGCACAGCGGCCAGGCAGCCCATCTTGGGAAGGACCTCAGCGTGCCCTTCCGGTAGGCACGGGGCACACACCCTCCCCACAGCCATGATGCCCAAGACTATGAAGGAGGATCCCAGGAGGAGATGAGAGGGGTGGTCTGCTAAACCTGGTGCTGCAAAAGTGGAAAGGAAATCAAAAAGGTGGCAGGAAAAAAAAAAAGTGCAAACAAAAGGGAAAAGGGGAACAGCGAGAAAACAGGCTGAAGTACCTAACCAAGAAACTAAAGAGTTACCTGCAGAAAGTGGAGAAACTAAAAACAAGGAGAATCCAGGCTCTGATGAAGAAGGAGAAAAAGAAGTCTGATTAATATCATATACCATGCCTTATCAGTGCTCCCTGTTTCCCTTCTTGTACATTCCAGAGGAATACTTTTTTCAACTCCTTTGTAAATGCAAGTTGTTAGTAGCTCTAGAAACATTTTTAAGAAAGAGGAATTCCGGGCTTCCCTGGTGGCGCAGGGGGTTAAGAATCCGCCTGCCAATGCGGGGAACACGGGTTCGAGCCCTGGTCCCTCTTGCAGAGTAACTAAACCTGTGCGCCACAACTACTGAAGCCCGTGTGCCTAGAGCCCGAGCTCTGCAACAAGAGAAGCCACAGCAATGAGAAGCCCGCGCACCGGTAACTCCCGCCCGCGCACGCTGCAACCAGAGAAAAGCCCGCACGCAGCAACAAAGACTCAACGCAGCCAAAAAAAGAAAGAGGAATCCTACCTCATCCCATTTGTTAAGTGTAATTTTTTAAAAGCATACAATCATTTGCTAGTTGTTTTTTGTTTGCTTGTTTGGTTGGTTTTGGTACAACCAGAAAATAGTGGGATATGGAATACAGGAGATTTAACTGTCTTGGGTGTAGTTTTTTTTTCTTTTTTGCGGTACGCGGGCCTCTCACTGTTGTGGCCTCTCCCGCTGCGGAGCACAGGCTCCGGACGCGCAGGCTCAGCGGCCATGGCTCACGGGCCCAGCCGCTCCGCGGCATGTGGGATCTTCCCGGACCGGGGCACGAACCCGTGTCCTCTGCATCAGCAGGTGGACTCTCAACCACTGCGCCACCAGGGAAGCCCCTGGGAGTATTTTTTGGAGGCGTTGGTGCTCACTCTCTCCAAACTTTGACCAGGACAGAGCTTGGAGGTATTGCTAGCAATAAAAAAGGTAAGAGCGTCCGGGGAGGATGGGAAGAGACAGAGCTGGATAAAGAGGTGGGGTCAGGTGCCACAGTGAGAAGGAAGGATGTGGCAGGTGGAGAGATACGATGAGGTAGAAATGTACAGGAGGAAGAGTGAGGCACAGAGGAAGAAGAGGAGAGAGGGGAGAAAAGATGTAAAGAGAGGAAGCGACAAAGGCAAAAGGCAAAAGATGGAGAGAGGAGAGTCTGAGAGGGAAGAAGCAAGAGAGTTTGCAGGACGAGAAATGCAAGGAAGAGGATCTGGGAAGGATTAGTGGCAAGAGAAGGTGAGAGAGGGGCAGAGAGAGGACAGCACAGTCTTTGGAGCAGGCATGAGACAGCAGGAGTCGACATGGGAAGAGCAGAGAGCAAAGGAGAAACAGACCTTTGCTCTCCACGGGACTGACTGGAAAAACAGACTCATTAACGCTGACCCCAAGACTGTGTTCTATTACTGTCCAGCGCATCCACCCGTGGCCATGGATGCAATCAAGCCTCTGAAACCTCAGTGAAGAAAATCAAGAAATCTCAAGCGTGAAGGCGATGCTCTGAGTGACAGAGGTGAAATCCTTTCCCTGCATCTCCACCGTGTTCCCGCTGTGTGGGGATCCAATCGATAAACCACTTTCTCTGCAGGTGTGGTCTTTTTTTTTTTCCCCCTACAAAGAAACCTATGTATCAAATGGGAGGGTCTCAGCGTGCTCAGGTTAATCAGTCAGGATGTTCTTGTCTTCCCTTCCCTTCCTCGGGGTCCTGATGGAACATCAATACACATCACACTAACAAAGATGTTAAAAAATTTTTTTTAAAAAGTACACATCACAATTGTCCTCCTGGGGGCTTGATTGACAGCTGAAGCCTCGGTGGTGGGACTTGAGGTGAGGGTGGGAGGAGGGTCCCAGAGGGTATAGAGGGCTGGTCCTTGTCATAAAAGATTTGTCTCGTCCCGACTTAGCTGAGATTTTATTTCTTCCTGGAGCTATTCTCTGACTCCCCAGTATAAGGAGTCCCGATCGTGTCTTTCCAGTTCATCCTTTCTTTACTTACAATTAAACTGTCCATCTTCCCTGGGGGACTGTAATTTGGGGAGGACAGGATGGACTGCGTTTGCCCTGGCCTCAGTCCTAAGTACGGAATCCAACACATCCTTGGCATTTTTCTAAAGGACTACTCTCCTTTTTAAAACAAACAGGAATTTTAGAAGAATATCATTTCCCTCACTAACTGGGCCTCATTCAAAGAAGGTTAAATTCACAGGTGTCAGAAATAATGAAGTGCCTCAAAGACTCATCACTAAATTTTATCCTGGTCAGAAACACCCAGTGCCTATCTAATAAATCCATGGGACCTGGTGATGGACTTTCAGTCACCATCTGGGGAAGAGATACACAGACTTTTAATCACCGTGCAGGGAGGAGGTACAATATTTGTCCCCTGTGATTTAAAGCCAGTAACGCAGAGCCTCACTTGAAACCAGGACCTAAAAATCAATATTTAAATTAAATTTTTTTTAATTAAAAAAATTTAATAAAAATAAATAAATAAAAGGAAACCAGGACACTGTAAGGGCTATGCAGTTAATGGGGACCAGAAAATCGTCTCTCGTGGTTCCAAAGAAGTTTTCATTTTTGACTCTCTGAACAGATTATAAGGAAATATTACCCTGGGGGGAAATGTAATCCCAAAGCCTTCACATACTTGGTTTTTTTTTTTAATTAATTAATTAATTAGTTTATTTATGGCTGTGTTGGCTCTTCGTTGTGGTGCGTGGATTTCTCATTGCGGTGGCTTCTCTTGTTGCCGAGCACGGGCTCTAGGCACGTGGGCTCAGTAGTTGTGGCTCATGGGCTCTAGAGCGCAGGCTCAGTAGCTGTGGCTCGCCGCCTTTAGAGCACAGGCTCAGTAGTTGTGGCACACGGGCTTAGTTGCTCCGCAGCATGTGGGATCTTCCCGGACCAGGGCTCGAACCCGTGTCCCCTGTGTTGGCAGGCAGATTCTTAACCACTGAGCCACCAGGGAAGTCCCCACATACTTGTTCATGGCACTGAATTTACACAACTGAAAAAGGGCAAGATTACACACACACACACACACACACACACGCCTGCACAATGCACGCACACATGCATTCCTAGTTGAAGAATGCTGAAAAGTCTAAAGCATTGGCAGAGAAATGGAGGAGGAAGTGGGAGAAATGGCAGGTTCTCAGACTGTATAAATCTTTAGCCTTTTACTAAAGCATCGGCAGAAAAAGATTTAAAACCAATCTCTAGAGATGCTTCTACCAAAAACAAACAAAAAAATTAGCACATTTCAGACAATACATGCTAAATAACCGACATATTCAATATCACCTGCTATGACAAAGAAAAAATGGAAAATAATTTATAGAAAAAAAATGAACCTTAGATGAACTGGGGGATTGGGATTGACATATATACACTACTATGTATAAAATAAGTAACTAATGAGAACCTACTGTATAGCACAGGGAACTCTACTCAATGATCTGTGGTGACCTAAATGGGAAGGAAATCTAAAAAAGAGGGGATATATGTATACATATGGCTGATTCACTTTGCTGTACAGCAGAAACTAATACAACATTGTAAAGCAACAATACTCCAATTTAAAAAAAGAAAAAAATGAACCTTATAATTATTATTTATTTTTTAGGTCACTGAACTCTAATTGAAAGTCCAGAACTAATCCTTCACATTTGCAGTTGATCTTCAACAACATGTTAAGATAGTTCAATGGGGCAAGAATAATCTTTGCAACAAATGGTGCTGAAACAAGCATATCTGCATGCAAAATAAAGAAGTTGGATACCTCATTTCACACCATATGCAAAAGTTAAGTCAAAATGGGTCATACACTTAATTTTAAGAGCTGATATTATAAAATTCTTAGAAGAAAATACGAGTAAATCTTTAAGACCTTGGGTTAAGAAATTAGTTCTTATTTATAACACTAAAAGGACAAATGACAAAAGAAGCTGTTTACAGATTGGACCTTATCAAAATTTATACTTTAATTTTCAGAAAATGAAAACTGCCAGAATGGGAGAAAAGTATTTGCAGGTCAGGTGTCAGATAAGGAACTTGTATCTAGAATATATAAAGCACTTTGACACCTCAATAATAAAATGACAAATAACCCAATTTAAAAGTGAGCTAAGGGACTTCCCTGCTGGCACAGTGGTTAAGATTCCATGCTACCAATGCAGGAGGCCCCGGTTTGATCCCTGCTCAGGTAACTAGATCGCACATGCATGCTGCAACTGAGGAGCCTGGCTGCCGCAACTAAGAGCCGGCGCAACCAAATAAACAAAACATATTAAAATATATTAACAACTCCACCATCCCAGGAGTCCCCATTACCTTTAAAAAAATAAGTGAGCTAAGAGGGAATTCCCTGGCAGTCCAGTGGTTGGGACTTGGCACTTCCACTGCAGGGGGCAGGGGTTCGATCCCTGGTCAGGGAACTAAGATCCCACATGATGCCAAAATAAATAAATTTATTTATTTACCACAGCCAAAATAAATAAATAAATAATTTTAAAAATAAAAAATAAAGCACACTACTGAATATCACAAAGAAGAAGCAGATTCACAGATACAGAGAACAAATTAGTGTTACCAGTGGGGAGAGGGAAGGACAAAACAGGGTCAGAGGATTAAGAGGCACAAACTACTATGTATACACAGGGAATATAGCCACTAGTTTATAATAACTATGAATGAAGTATAACTTTTAAAAATTGTAAATCACTATGTTGTATACGTGAAACTCATATAATATTGTACATCAACTATACCTCAATATTTTTAAAAGTTAAAAATAAAATGTCCAATTTCAACAAAAAGTTACGAGATATGCCAAGAAACAGAAAAGGGTACTTTACACAGGAAAAAAAGCAGTCAGTAGAAACTGTCTTTCAGAGGTTTAGATGGTAGACTTACCAGACAAAGACTCCAAAGAGTGTATTATGAATATGTTCAAAGAACTAAAAACAAGCCATGCCATAGATTTAAAAGAAAGTTTGATGATATTGATCCATCAGATAGAGAATACCAAGAGAGAGTTAGAAATTGTTTTTTTCACAAGGACCAAATGGAAATTCTGGAGTTTGAAAGTATAATAACAAAAATTTAAAAAACTCACTAGAGGGGCCCAACAGCAGATCTGAGCCAGCAAAAGAATCAATGAACTCGGTGCTAGATCAGTAGAGTTTTAACCAATCTGAAGAAAAGAAAGAAAAAGAATGAAGAAAATTCAACGGGGCATCAGGGACCTGTGGGACACTATCAGGTTTAGCAACGTACAAACACGGAACTACCAGAAGAAGAGAGAAAGCAGCAGAAATAATAACAAGATCAACTTGGGGAGTATTGTCATCTTAACAATGTTGTCTCCTCATCCATGAACATGGAATGCCTTTCCATTGATTTAGGGCTTCTTAATTTCTTTCTGCAATGCTCTGTATACACCAAACAGGTGGATTTTTGAGCAGTACGCAAATGATACTTCGGTAAAGCTCTTTTTTTTTTTTTTTTTTTTTTTTTTGCGATACGCGGGCCTGTCACTGTTGTGGCCTCTCCCGTTGTGGAGCACAGGCTCCGGACGCGCAGGCTCAGCGGTCATGGCTCACGGGCCCAGCCGCTCCGCGGCATGTGGGATCTTCCCGGACCGGGGCACGAACCCGTGTCCCCTGCAACGGCAGGCGGGCTCTCAACCACTGCGCCACCAGGGAAGCCCCGGTAAAGCTCTTTTAAAAAACAAGAATAAAAGGAAGTTTCTTCGGTGCTTACACTGTGTCCCACGGCCTGGACTATCATTCAGTCGGCAGGACAATGAGTTCTTCTCTTCTAGAGATTGAATGTTCTTGATACTAATCACAAAGTCCTAGACACCTCCCAGGGATTAATCTATATGCATATTACCCCCCCTGCATCAACCTCATGAATTTTCACGACTGGATTTTTCCATCAAACTAAGAGAACCAGGTCACGCCTCCTCCTCATTACTACAAAGCCTGCTTCCTACAGCCCCTGCCTATTCACTCTGCACCTAAGTGCAACCCCTGGGTGGCCCTGTGCGGTGTGCAATGTCCTCTTCCCCCAGGCTGTGAATATATGTGGCTTATATACTGCTATCATTCTCAACTGTGCAGTGTTGGGTGTTGTTTATTTGGTCCTCTCATACCGTTTCAGGTGGGCTGAATAGAAGATGATCAGAACAGTATGGCTATTTCCCTGATGATCCTACGGGTACTACTGAACTGTAAGGGATAGAATCAACGGTCCACTTCTCTGGCAACCTGCAGACCTCCATCCTCCTCCTAACACTGGGTATCTGCCATGACTCTCACTGTTTCTGTTCCCACACCCCACACTAAAAAAAGAAAGAAAAAAACCACCTGAGCTCTCCTTTTTCTTTCTCCCCCCACCACACACCCCACCTTCATCTCTATCTCTCTCTACATCTATTTCTATCTCTCAGGCCTGGCATAAATTTCTCAGTGAGTCCAGGCTTTCACAGAAAGCAAGAGGTGGTGTTTCTTTGTTTTGTTTGTTTTTGTTTTCATTTTCTTTGGCCACAGAACACACCTTGTGGGATCTTAGTTCCCTGACCAGGAATTGAACCTGGGCCTCCACAGTGAAAGTACGGTGTCTTAACCACTGGACCACACCAGGGAATTCCACAAGAGGCTATTTTTAACACTCAAAGATTCTAGGAAAAGATTCATTGGGGATCTCAGGTTAGTGGAATTTCAGTGTTTGATTTTTTTTTTAGGAGGAGAATACAGTAGAAATGTTTTAGTGTGACAACGCAAATATTATGGGTTGATGTGAGTTTCAAAACGGAATGATCGGGATTTCCCTGGTGGTGCAGTGGTGAAGAATCCGCCTGCCAATGCAGGGTACACGGGCTCCATCCCTGGTCCGGGAAGATCCCACATGTCGCAGAGCAACTAAGCCCGTGCGCCACAACTACTGAAGCCCAGGTGCTTAGAGCCCATGCCCCGCAACAAGAGAAGCCAAGCAATGAGAAGCCAGCGCACCGCAACGAAGACCAACGCAGCCAAAAAATTTTTAATTAATTAATTTAAAAAAACCTGAATGATCCAAGTTCACTGTGTGTACTGTGGGATTTCCACATTAGTCCTCTCATTATAGGAGTAAAAAGTTATAGATAATATGCAAAACTGGAAAGCTAATTCTATAGCGTTATCCCTGTTTCCTTTTTGCCATTTTCCCTTGGCAAATGCATGGGACCTGACACATTCTTATCTTCAAGGAAATACCATGCTTGTTCGTTAATTATTACCCCTATCCTAACACAAGAAATAGATATCCTTGCTGCTTGCCTTAACTTGAGTCAACTCTGTCACTGATACTTTCATTGGACGTTGGATCTGTTTCAGCTGATCATATTCTCTCCCTTGCACCACCGTTACTCCTTTCTACTCAACACCAACCACACCTAATCCTTCCAGGAATGCACCTATTAACTATTTCTCCTATTCAAGGAAACTAGCAGCCTCACAAAATAAAAGAAGTGAAAAGGGGCTTCCCTGGTGGCACAGCGGTTAAGAATCTGCCTGCCAATGCAGCGGACACGGGTTCGAGCCCTGGTCCGGGAAGATGCCACATGCGCGGAGCAACTAAGCCTGTGCGCCACAACTACTGAGCCTGCGCTCTAGAGCTCGTGAGCCTCAATTACTGAAGCCCGCATGCCTAGAGCCTGTGCTCTGCAGCAAGAGAAGCCACCGCAGTGAGAAGCCCGCGCACCGCAACGAAGAGTAGTTCCCGCTCACCGCAACTAGAGAAAGCCCGCGCGCAGCAACAAAGACTCAACTCAGCCAAAAATAAATTAATTTTAAAAAAAGTGAAAAGGGGGTTAGTGATGAGGAATAAAAGGAGAAGAGGAGGTGACGGGTGATGGAAGGAGAGAAGGGAGAGGAGATGGAAAGGAAAGAGGAGGGTGAGAGCAAGGAAAGTGGGGAGATGGAGAAAAGGGGAAAGAGGAAGGGGAGAGGGAGGGGGAAGAGGAAGGAAACGGGAGAGAGAGAAGAGCTGTAATATTAACTATGTACCCAACACTGTGGTGAGAACTCTACACTGAATCACCTAATGGAGTCTCACCAAGTTTTAGTGGAAGGACTAAAAATAGCACCATTTTACATATAAGAGAGCAAAAGTTCAGAAAAAGTGAAATAAATTTCCCAGGATGTAAGAGCTACTGAAGGTGAAAATGAAGATCAGACTCCAAATCCTAAATCTATACTATGCTACCCTTCAGGATGGATTCAAGCCATGGAGATGCCAACCACTAAAGAGATAATGTGATGTAATTGTAAGAATATCTGTTCCAAACTCAATCCTGCACCCCCCCAAATTATCCTTTATGAGCCTCAGTTTTCCCTTCTGTAAATGGGAGCAGCCAACTCCCCTTGCAAGATATTGGTGGGGATTCTACACGCTCACAAGGTGCTCAATAAATAAATCCTTTCTTCTCCAGTGGTATTTACTTGACCTGTGATCAAACAGGCTTGGGAAGGGTGGGGGGGAGCGAATTTGGACCTTCAAGTCACAGGACAGCGACCCTAAGCGAGGGAAAGAAAAGAGACACTTCAAAGATGATTTCTTCTGCAGAGAAGTCTAACCAGATTAAAGGTAAAGACACGCTCTTGAAATCAAGAAATATTAGCCAATAAAAGAATGAAACAAAGCGACACAAAAGAGAATGTGCAGAGAAGGAAGCAATAGGCATTTCGGGATATCTAATTCTGTTAAATTAGTGAGAAGCCTTTGATGTAGAGAAAAGCAATAAACCAAGAAACAAAATGCAGAGAAATACCCAGATTCAGACAAAAGAGCTGGAGGAAGTTCACTTTCTTTTGTTTCCAAGAGGGAGAAAAGCCACCTTCACAAATTCTCTCATTCCACCTCCCTTTAAAAACAAAAACTGTCTACTGGATTTTCTGCATAACTAACTACATCATCAGGAAAAGGAGAATGCCACAGTATATTAAAAGATGACTATACCATATCCAAGTTGAATTTTTCTAGGGAAAGAAACGTGGGCTCAGAATTAGAAAATCTAGCAATTCCGTCAACAGATTAAACACAAACATCACACAAAATCAGGAGCGCGAGAGAACGTGATTCAGTTTTTCCTCCATCAGCTGGGGGAACTTTTAATTTGGTGTCACTGACTCACAGAACTAAAAGTGACAGCAATAACAGCTAACATTTACAGAACACTTACAATGAGCCAGGAATATGCCAAGAGCTTTACAGGCATTATCCATTTAATACTCAACTTTTCATTCCCACTGCAATCCTCTGAGCAAGATATTATTTATTAACTTTTTTATACAAAAGGAAATGAAGCCTCAGAGAGTTGATATAACTTGCCCAAGGTCACGCAGTAAAGTAGCTGAGCTAGTTTTTGTTGTTGTTCTTGCTTTTTAGCAGTAGAATTGTTTTTTAAAAAATAGCATCTTGGGGCTTCCCCGGTGGCGCAGTGGTTGAGAGTCTGCGTGCCAGTGCAGGGGACATGGGTTTGTGCCAAGGTCCGGGAAGATCCCACATGCCACGGGGCGGCTGGGCCCGTGAGCCACGGCCGCCGAGCCTGCGTGTCCGGAGCCTGTGCTCCACAACGGGAGAGGCCACAACAGTGAGAGGCCCGCGTACCGCAAAAAAAAAAAAGAAAAAGAGTTAATGATTAGGAAAATGTGAACATGTAGTAACAAAGAAAAACTGTTGGGCCAGGAACTTGGTAACAATTTAAACAATAGGTCAGCCATATAGCAGAGTCACAGGAGTTTTAGTTCCCCGCTAAAGGACATAGATAACAATGTCTGATGCATATTACTGGTTTTTTACAGAAACCAGACTTTCACCAGATGGAAACTGCTAACTACAAGCACATGGACCCCAGACTAACTGAGCCCAGAAGGTTGATGATGTTGATGCCCCAAACATCCTGTTACCTCACTACCAACGAATCAGAAGAATGTCCACCAGCTGATCAGGTACCCTGCAACCCACATCCCTAAAGTTGCCTTTAAAAACCCTTGTCTAATCAAAACTACAATGAGGTACCACCTCACGCCAGTCAGAATGGCTATGATTAGGAAGTCTACAAATAACAAATGCTAGAGAGGGTGTGGAGAGAAGGGAACTCTTTTACACTGTTGGTGGGAAAGTAAATTGTTGCAGCCACTATGGAAAACAGTATGGAGGTTCCTTAAAAAACTAAAAATAGAGTTGCCATATGACCCAGCAATCCCACTCCTGGGCATATACCCAGAAGAAACTATAATTTGAAAAGATACATGCACCCGTTATGTTTATAGCAGCACTACTTACAATAGCCAAGACATGGAAACAACCTAAATGTCCATCAAAGTTGAATGGATAGGGCTTCCCTGGTGGCGCAGTGGTTGAGAGTCCGCCTGCCGATGCAGGGGACGCGGGTTCGTGCCCCGGTCCGGGAAGATCCCACATGCTGCGGAGCGGCTAGGCCCCTGAGCCATGGCCGCTGAGCCTGTGCGTCCGGAGCCTGTGCTCCGCAACGGGAGAGGCCACAACAGTGAGAGGCCCGTGTACCGCAAAAAAAAAAAAAAAAAGTTGAATGGATAAAGAAGATGTGGTATATATATATACAATGGAATACTACTCAGCCATTAAAAAGAATGAAATAATGCCATCTGCAGCAACGTGGATGGACCTAGAGATTATTGTACTAAGTGAAGTCAGAAAGAGAAAGACGAATACCATATGATATCCCTTATATGTGGAATCTAAAATAAGATACAAATCAACATATCTAGGAAACAGGAACAGACTCACAGATATAAAGAACAGACTTCTGGGGGCTTCCCTAGTGGCGCAGTGGTTGAGAGTCTGCCTGCCGATGCAGGGGACACGGGTTCGTGCCCCGGTCCGGGAAGATCCCACATGCCGTGGAGCAGCTAGGCCCGTGAGCCATGGCTGCTGAGCCTGTGCGTCTGGAGCCTGTGCTCCGCAACGGGAGAGGCCACAACAGTGAGAGGCCCACGTACCGCAATAAATAAATAAATTAAAAAAAAAAAAAAAAAAAAAGAACAGACTGCTGGTTGCTAAGGGGGAGGGGGTTTGGGAAGGGATGGATTAGGAGTTGGGATTAGCAGATGCAAACTATTATATATAGGATGGATAAACAACAGGGTCCTACTGTATAGCAAAGGGAACTATATTCAGTATTCTGTGACAAACCATAATGGAAAAGAATATATAATATTATATATATGTATGTATGTATAACTGAGTCACTTTGCTGTACAGAAGAAATTAACATAACATTGTAAATCAACTATACTTCAATAAAATAAAAAATTTAAAAATTAAAAAAAAAAAAAACAAATCAAACCTTGCCTGAAAGCCATCAGGGAGTTCAGGTCTTTTGAGCACTAGCTGCCCATTCTCCTTGCTTGGTGCCCTGCAAATAAACACTGTACTTTCCTTCACCACAACCTGGCGTCAGTACATTGGCTTTGCTGTGCATTGGGTGAGCAGACCCAATTCCAAGTTCAGTAACAATGTACAACACATTTTAACAAATTTTAAAAGCACAAACCTTTACATTCTCAAGGTGTTTCTTCTCTATTATTAATGTGTGAGGGATGTTTCCCACCTCAACCCCCATCTCAGGCCTGGGAGGGCAGGCATCATTGCCCACTACATAAAATCAGGAGGTGTATGGTGCCCACATGTGCTCATCTCATAAACGACGATTGGTCATTCCAATCAAAACTCTATTCACCCTCTGAGAACTCATCAAGTCCTCAAAAATTCTAAATCTTTTGCTACTTTTCCCCTTAAAAATTTTAATAGACTATTTTTTTCAGAGCAGTTTTAGGTTCACAGCCCGAGTTCAAGCCCTGATTGGGGAACTAAGATCCCACAAGCTGGGTGCCAAAAAAAAAATTCCATACACATAGAAAAGTTTAATGAATAGAACAACACATACCCATATACTCTCCACCCAGGTCAAACAATTATTAACTTTTTGCCATATTTGCTTGCTCTCTCTTCCTCCCCACCCTGCCACTTGTACTGTTGTTGAATCCTTGAAAGTAAATTTAGACATCATGACTTTTCACCCCTACACATTTCAACATGCATCTTCCAAGAATAAGGACAATCTTCTATAGAGGCACAATACCATTATCACATATAAGAAAATTAAGTCTCTGGAAACCCAAATCTCTACACAAGTTTCATTAAAATGTACATCTCACTTTCATTACTTTAAAAACAATACGGCTGTTACTTGCAAGAAGTTTTCCATCCCTGGTAGCAGAAACCACTTTCAGTAAGCATTATAAAAATAAAATGGCAAGAGAGGACAAGATTATCATAATCATATTAAAAAATAACAAAAAGTTAACAACAGTTTCATAATATCATTGAATATGTATCTTTGTTTGAACATTCCCAAATGTTCCAAGAATGTCTTCTGAAGCTTATTTGTGTTTTAACTAAAAGGCAATCTAGGTCCATGCACTGCATTTGGTTGCTATGCCTCTTTAGCTTTTTAAATTTAGAATAGCATTCACAATTTTCTTGGGCAAGACTTAGGCAAGAGGGCACATTTTAGAGTGTCACACACATCACACACACCACACACACACACACACACACACAGATCTGGCACTCAGCAATGGTTCAGGACAATCCAAAACCCTAAGTCAGGCCTCAGAGAAATACTTCTCCACAGCCCTTGCCCTATGTTTTTGAAACAAATATCATAAAGTCCTGTGAGTTGCACCATTATCAAAGCCAGAGATAAACACTCTGTCAAGCTTTGGAGGATGGGAAGGAGTTGAGTGACAGAAGCACTTACGTAAGAGAAAAGAGGAATTTTCCTCTCAGATGAAAGAACACCGAAAGTTATTGCATAATGAAATATTTCCCGGCAGTGAAATGCATTCTCTCTCTCTCTCTTTCAAATAGTCCAAGTTGTGATTCTGGAGGGATTCATAAATGAGTTTGATATTAGTAGTTGCTCAAGGTAGCTGTGTGGGGTTGAATAGTGTCCCCCCAAAATTCTTGTCTACTCAGAACCTCAAAATGTGACCTTATTTGGAAATAAGTTCTTTGCAGACATAATCAGTTAAGTAAGGTCATACTGAATATTACAGTAGGCCCTAAATCCAATGACTGGTATCTTTATAAGGGGAGGAGAGGGGACACACACACACACACACACACAGAAGAAAGCCATGTGAAGATGGAGGCAGAGACTGGAGTGGTGCAGCTATAAGCCAAGGAATGCCAAGAGCATTCTTTAATTTCTTTCAGCGATGTTCTGTTATTTTCATTGTACAAATCCTTCACTTTCTTGGTTAATTCCTAAGTATTTTATTCTTTTTTTTTTTTTTTTTTAATTTTTTTTTTTTATTTTATTTTTTATTTTATTTTTATTTATTTTATTCTTTTTGATGCTATTATAAATAGAACTGTTTTTGTAATTTCCTTTTCAGATTGTTCACTGTTCACGTATAGAAATGAAACTGATTTTTGTGTGTTGAATTTGTATCCTGCTACTTTGCTGAATTCATTTGTTAGCTCTGAAAGGTTTTTTTTTTTTTTTTTGAAAGTTTTTTTTTGTGTGTGTAATCTTTAGGGTGTTCTACATACAAGATCATATATGCAAATAGAGATAATTTTACTTCTTCCTTTCCAATTTGGGTGTCTTTCATTTCTTTTTCTTGCCTAACTGGTCTGCTAGAACTTCCCTAGTACCATATTGAATAGAAGCAGTGAAAACAGACATTCTTGCCTTGTTCCTGATCTTACAGGAAATGCTTTCAGTCTTTCACCATTGACTATGGCACTGTGGATTTTTCATATATGACTTTAATTATGTTGAGGTAGTTTCCTTCTATTCCTAGTTTGTTGAGTGTTTTATCATGAAAGGATGTTGAATTTTGTCAAATGCTTTTCCTGCATTAAGATGATCATGTGTGTTTATTTTTTCTTTCATTCTGTTGATGTGGTATATTACATTGATCGACTTTCATTTGGTGAACCATCCTTACATTCTAGGAATAAATCTCATACTTGGCCTTGGTTTATAGTCCTTTTAATATGCTGATAAATTATGTTGCTAGCATTTTCTTGAGGATTTTTGAATCAATGTTCATAAGGATATTGGCCTGTAGTCTTCTTTTCTTACAGTATCTTTGTCTGGCTTTGGTATCTGATTAATGCTGGTCTCACAGAATGTGTTAGAAAGTGTTCCCTCCTCTTCAATTTTTTTGGGAAAAGTCTGAGAAGAACTGGTATTCGTTCTTTTTTAAACGTTTGGTAGAATTGACCAGTGAAGCCATCAGGTCAAGGGTTTTCTTTGTTGAGAGATCTTTCTTATTGCTGATTCAATCTCTTGACTAGTTACAGGTCTTTTCAAATTTTCTCTTTCTTTATGATTTAGTCTTGGTAGGTTTTGTGTTTGTAGGAATTTGTCCGTTTCATCTAGGTTACCCAATTAGTTAGGGTACAATTGTTCACAATACTCTCTTATAATCCTTTCTGTAGAATCGGTAGTAATACCCCCAGTTTCATTTCTGATTTTAATAAATTAAGTCTCTTTTTTCTTAGTCCACCTACGTAAAGGTTTGTTAATTTTGTTGACCTTTTAGAAGAACCAACTTTTGGTTTCATTGGTCTTCTCTATTGTTTTCTATTCTCTATTTTGTTTATCTCTGCTCTAATATTTATTATTTCCTTCCTTCTGTTAGCTTTGGGCTTGTCTGCTCTTCTTTTTCTAGTTCCTTAAGTTGTAAAGTTCGATTGTTGATTTAGTATCTTTCTTATTTTTTAATGTAAGCATTTATAGCTATAAATTTCCCCCTTAGCATTGCTTCCACTACTTCTAATTTTCCCCATGATTTCTTCTTTGAATTATTGCTTGTTTGAAAGTGTTGTTTAATTTCCACAACTTGGTGAATTTTCCAGTTTTCCTTTTGTGATTAATTTCTAACTTCATCCCATTATGGTCAGATAAGAAAAATACTTTGTACGTATCTTTATTTTAAATCTGTTGAGACTTCATTTGCCACCTAACTTATGGTCTATCCTGGAAAATGTCCCATGTACACTTGATAATAACGTGTATTCTATTGTTGTTGGGTAGAGCGCTCTGTATACGTCTGTTAGAGTTAGTTGTTTTTTTTTGTGTTAAGTCCTCTATTTCCTTACTTATCCACTGTCTAGTTGTTCTATCCATTAGCATGAATGGAGTATTGAAATCTCCAACTATTACTATTTCTCCTTTCAATTTCAGTTTTTGCTTTATATATTTTGATAGTTGGTCATTAGGTGTGCATATGTTATAATTTTATATCTTCTTGCTGTAGTAAACTGTTTATTAACATATAACGTCCTTCTTTGTCTCTTATAAACTTTTGATTTAAAGTCTATTTTGTCTGATACCATATAGCCATCCCCACTCCCTTTTACTGTTTGCATGAAATATCTTTTTCCATCCTTTCACTGTCAACCTGTTTGTGTCTTTGGATCTCAAGTGAGTGTCTTGTAGACAGCATACAGTTGGATCATATATTTTTACCCATTCTACCAATCTCTATCTTTTGATTGGAGAGTTTAATCATTTACAATTAAAGTAATTACTGATAAGGAGGGACATGCTTCCGTCATTGTGCTATTTGTTTTCTGTATGCTCTTTAGCTTTTTTGTCCCTCATCTCCTGCATTACTGTCCTCTTTTGTGTTTAGTTGATTTTTTGTAGTAAAATGTTTAAATTCCTTTCACATTTCCTTTTGTGTATATTCCATAGCTGTTTTCTTTGTGGTTACCATGGGATTACATTTAACTCCATAAAGTTATAACACTCTAATTTGCATTTATACCACCTTATGTTCAATAACACACAAAACTCTGTTCATTTACAGCTCCATCCCCACCCCCTTTAGGTTATTAATGTCACAATATTACATTTTGAAATATTGTGTGCCCCCTAAATAAACGAATAATTATTTGTAATGGATTAGTCTCTTCAATAAGGTAGAAAACAAGACTTAGAGTTACAAACCAAAGTTACAGTTATACTAGCTTTTACTAATAATTGGGGTTTTACTCTTTAAATGTATTAGCTCCTTAAATCATGTAGAAAACAAAAAGCACAGTTACAAACCATTGTTACAATACTAGCTTTTATAATTGCCCATGTATTTACCTTTATTGAGATCTTTATTTCTCCATACAGCTTCAAGTTACTATCTAGTGTCTTAATTCTACTCTGCAGGACTCACTTGAGCATTTCTTGCAAGGCAGGTCTAGTGGTCAGGAACTTCCTCAGCTTTCATTTATGTGGGAATGTCTTAACTTCTCCCTCACTTTTGAAGGACAATTTTGCTGGGTATAGAATTCTTAGTTGACAGGTTTTTTTCCTTTCAGCCCTTTGACCCTCTGTCTTCTGGCCTCCAAAGTTTCTGATGAGTAATTTTCTGGGTATCTTATTGAGCATCCTTTGTATGTGATGATTTGCTTCTCTCTTGCTGCTTTCAAGATTCTCTCTTTGTCTTTTGAAAATTTGATTATAATGTGTCTCAGGGCAGCTCCTTCTGAGTTCATGTTACGTGGAGTTTGTTGAACTTTCTGGATATTTATATTCATGTCTTTCATGAAATTTGGGGATTTTTCAACCATTATTTCTTCAAATATTCTCTCACTGTGCTCTCTCTCTCTCTCTCCATTTTCTAGAACACCCATGATTCGTGTGTTGGTTTACTTGATGGTATCCCACAGGACCCTTAGGTTGTGCTCACTTTTCTTCAATCTTTTTTTCTGTATCTCATACTTGATAATTTCCATTATTTATATTCAAGCCCACTAATTCTTTCTTTTGCCTGCTCAAGTCTGCCTTTGAATCCCTCAACTGAATTTTTCACTTCAGTTATTGTACCTTTCAGCTCCAGAATTTCTTTTTGGTTTCTTTTTAGGTTTTCTATCCCTTTATTGATATTTTCATTTTGTTCACACATTGTCTTCTTGACTTTCTCCATATCTTCCTTTAGTTCTTTGAGAATTTTAAGACAGTTGTTCTAAAGTCTTTGTCTAATATATCTGCCATTAGGTCTTTTTCAAGGACAGTTACTGTTAATTTTTTTTTTCCTTTGAATGGCCATACTTTCTTGTTTCTTTGTATGCCTTGTGATTTTTTTTTGGTTGAACACTGGACATTTGAATCTAAGGAAGTGGTAATTCTGGACATCAGATTCTTCCCCTCCCCCAGGGTTTGTTGTTTTTATTGTTTTCATGGAAGTTTCAGGTTGTTGGGTTTTTTTTGATTGTTGTAGGCTGTCTCTGTGCAGAGGATCAGCCTGAGGTGTAAACTTAAGTTCTTCTCAGGTCTTTTCTGAGCCTCTTCTTGGATATGCACTGTCGCTTCCTAATTTTCCCCATATGTGTAGTTGTTTTTCAATGTCCTTGTTTTTAATGTCTGGCTCTCAAAAGAGGAAAAAGTAAAAATGAATGGGGGAGAAAAGGTACCAGCCAGGTAAGTCACCTGGAAGTCAGTTTAGCTGGAGAGAGAGGGGCTCACAACAATGGGGGAAGGTGCAACAACCTCAGCTGCCCACCTCTTTGTCTGCAATCAAAGGCGGCAATCAGGGCTTCCCTGGTGGCGCAGTGGTTGAGAGTCCGGCAGGCGACACGGGTTCGTGCTCCGGTCCGGGAAGATCCCACATGCCGCGGAGCTGCTGGGCCCGTGAGCTATGGCCGCTGAGCCTGCGCGTCCGGAGCCTGTGCTCCGCAACTGGAGAAGCCATAACAGTGAGAGGCCCGCGTACCGGAAAAAAAAAAAAAAGCGGCAATCAGTGATCAGAGCACAGATCCCTGACATTTGGAGGACAGGGTCCTTGCTGCCCTCTAGCTCCCACAAGCTGCATGCAAATTGCTCCTGGAACACAACATAGCAGCCTGTCACACGGCTGGGGGTGTTGGATGGGTAGCTTCTACTGTGCTGAGAGATGAGATTGACTGAAATGAACCGCAATTTACCATCAAGCTTTCCTCTGGAAGTTGTTACGCCGTCAACAGACTCCAGAGTTCCAAAACAGTTATATCAGACAGACACTGCCAGTGCAACTGTTGTCCAGGTGGGGAGACAGATTCCTAGTGCTTCTTACTCTGCCATTTTCCACTGTTTGCCATAGTTATTTAGGCTGAACAGCTTAGATCAGTAGTTCTAACTACAAAGTAAGAGGGAATTTGTGGGGCAAAGGAGCATGTTAAATGACACCACAGGGATACGATCAGTGAAATCCAGACTGCAGGAACTCTGAAAGACAGTGACCTAGCTTTGTCAAAAGTTAATTTTAGTGGAATAAAAAGAGACAGGAAGGAAGCTACAGCTTCAAAGAGACTTAAACACACAAAATCAAGTGCAATGTGTAAACCTCACTTGGATCCTGACTTGAAAAAACAAGAAAAGATATTTTTATGAGACAGGTAAGGAAATCTATTCATTGATTGCCTATTTAACCATACGAGGTATTTTAAATTCTATTAGACATGAGAACGGAAACTATGCATTTCAACATGACTTAATGGTTTGTTCCAAGAAAGTCTTGCCTAGAAGGATAAGTCTGAAAAAGAATAAATAATTCATTATTTACCCCCGGAAATGCATGCGAACCAATTTATCTAAGCAAACAGTTTGTTCACCTGGGCAAACAGCTCCGCTTTCAGGATTACAGATTGCTCACTTATTACACTACAGTTTGCTTATCAAGGCTTGTTTGAAGACTATTGTTTCGTTGTGTTCACCAACCCTGCATTATTGTGCCATAATCATTGCTTAATCTTATCCATTTCCTTGCTTTGAAAAACCCATCTCAAGTAGCCTTACTTAATTTTCCCCTTTGTGGCACTACTGACATTCTGTGGTCTTTGTGAGAGCCAACTGTTAACAGGTATAATAATATTTTTCTGGCATGTTTATTTAAAAGGAGGGGGCTTAACATATCTGGACAAAACTGTAATTCAAAAAGATACATGCACCCCAAAATTCATAGCAGCACTATTTACAATAGTCAAGACATGGAAGAAACCTAACTGTCCACTGACAGATGAATGGATAAAGAAGATGTGGTGTATATATACACCATGGAATATCAGCCATAAAAAAGAATGAAATAATGTCATTTACAGCAACATAGATGGACCTAGAGATTATCATACTAAGTGAAGTAAGTCAGAAAGAGAAAGACAAACATCATGTGATGTCACTTACATGTGGAATCTAAAATATGACACAAATGAACCTATCTATGAAACAGAAACAGACTCATAGACACAGAGAACAGACGTGTAGCTGCTAAGGGGGAGGGGGTTTGGGAAGGGATGGATTAGGAGTTTGGGATTAGCAGATGCAAACTATTATATACAGGATGGATAAACAACAAGGTCCTACTGTATAGCACAGGGAACTATATTCAATATCCTGTGATAAACCACAATGTAAAAGAATATAAAAAATAACGTGCATATATATATGTATAACTGAATCACTTTGCTGTACAGCAGAAATTAACATATTGTAAATCAACTATACTTCAATTTAAAAAAACAAAAAAAGGGGGGGGAACATATTTTTGAAGAAATACACTGAAGGATTTACAAATTTCATGAAACAAAGTCTGAGATTTGCTTCAATGTAATATGGGATGGAGAGAGGTGGGGGCATTGAAGAAATAACAACGACCATAAGTTGAAAATTGTTGAAGCCCATTGGTAGCTACATAGGGTTTCCTATACTATTTTTGTCTACTTATGTATATGTTTGAAATCGTCCAAAATAAAACTTTTTTTTTTAAGTTGAGAGTTACTTTTTTTTTTTAAATAAATTTATTTATTTTATTTATTTATTTTTGGCTGCGTTGGGTCTTTGTTGCTGCGCACAGGCTTTCTCTAGTTGCGGTGAGCGGGGTCTGCTCTTCGTCCTGGTGCGCGAGTTTCTCATGGCAGTGGCTTCTCTTGCTGCGGAGCACGGGCTCTAGGTGCACGGGCTCAGCAGTTGTGGCGCACGGGCTTAGTTGCTTCGCGGCATGTGGGATCTTCTTGGGCCGGGGCTCGAACACATGTCCCCCGCATCGGCTAGCAGATTCTCAACCAGGTGGATTGTTCCCTGTGCCACCAGGTAGGTCCCCAAGAGTTTTTTTGTTTTTTTGGGTTTTTCTGCGGTACGCGGGCCTCTCACTGCTGTGGCCTCTCCCATTGCGGAGCACAGGCTCTGGACGCGCAGGCTCAGCGGCCATGGCTCACGGGCCCAGCCGCTCCACGGCACGTGGGATCCTACCGGACCAGGGCACGAACCCACGTCCCCTGCATCGGCAGGTGGACTCCCAACCACTGTGCCACCAGGGAAGCCCCCCAAGAGTTTTTTTAAGTGTGCTACTCAAACCACATCATTGGAGCTATGCTTGATCTTCCTCTCCTACCCTATTAGCATATCGAACCTTCAAATTTCCTCTAGAATCTGACCATTTCTCATGACCTCCACTGCTACTTCCCTGGTCCAAGCCACCACATTTTCCCACCTTGGTTATTGCAATGGTCTCTATGTTTCAACCTTTGCTCTTCCCCAATCCCCTTCTATTCTCAACACAGCAGCCAGAGAGATCCTTTTTAAAAATAAGTCTAGAGAATTCCCTGGCGGTCCAGGGGTGAGGACTTGGCACTTTCACTGCTGAAGCCCAGGTTCTATCCCTGGTCGGGGAACTAAGATCCCCCAAGCTGCGCAGTGAGGCCAAAAAAAAAAAAAAAAAGGCTAAGAGTCAAGGTCAAAGTTCTTACAACGGCCTACAAGGTCCTACAGTCTCTATACCAACCCCTTTCTCTCTGACCCCTTCCCCTAAGACACATGCCTTGGGGCCCTCTACCCCCTCTACTCCAGCCACACTGACCTCCTTCCTGTTCTGCTAAGGCACCAGGCACACTCCTACCTCAAATTTGCTGTTCCTTCTGGTGCCTTCTTCAGGTCTTCACACAAATGTCCCCTTCTCAAGGAGACCTTCGCTGACCACCCTATATAAAACTGCAACCATCTTCCCCAACCCAGGCACTCCCTCTTCCCCACCTGTTTTCTCTCCTTTGCACTCATCGCCATCATATGTCAAACTTTACAGTATTTAGTGTCTCCCTCCTTAGAAAACAAGTCCCACATGAGCAGGGATTTCTGTCTATTCTGTCCCTGAGGTAGCCCGAGTGACTGGAACAGTGCCTGGAACAGAATAGGTACTCAGTAAATATTTATCCAATGACTTTGGTCACTATTGTCTTCCCTACGGTGTCCTCGGCCACTTCACTATTCCTCCAGTGTTCAAATTTAGGTGCTAAATCCAGATGGGATACTTGGGAAAGCAAGTTTGAATTTTTAAAAAATTATCCTAGCAGAAGAGAGGCAGGGCCTTAGCACTGCAGTCTACAGCGGTGCATGTAAATGACGTACCGTGGAGCAGAACACTGTGAAGGGTGCCTCTGGGGTGGTGCCCCTCAGTGGTGGACCCAGGTCTTCAGACAATGGCATTACCCATAAATGATCTAGTGTGCTAGCAGATTGGAAAATATGCTCAATTTCCCTCCCTGGGAACCCAGGAAATGCAAATTAAAACAACAATAAATTACCTTGGCGGCTTTCCAAACAAGGGAAGGAACTAGTCAGAAATGAGCAGACTTTGTTCAAGACAAACGTTTAATGCAGTGTTTTGATTTTCTCAGCATGTCTCAAGACAAATGACTCAGATTCCTGACTCATTTTCAAAGACAGAAATAATAGGAGACTTCCCTGGCGGTCCAGGGGTTAAGACTCAGCACTTCCACTGCAGGGGGCACTGGTTCTATCCCTGGTCCAGGAAACTAAGATCCTGCATGCTGTATGGCTCAGCAAAAAAAAAAAAAAAAAAAATTATATGGTGGAGTTGAAAAATACCAGTACCCACTTTGAAAAAAAATGTTTGGCAGTACCTACTGAGACTAACATACGTTTGCCCGATGACCTCGTTAATTCCACATCTGGGTATATACCCAAGAAAAATGAGTGCATATCTCCATAGACAAGGATGCTCTTATTCATAATAGCTAAAAACTGGAAAAAACCCACATGTCCATCAACAATAGACTTGGGTAAATAAGGGTGGTACGTTCATAAGATGAAATGCTTCACAGCAATATTTTTTTTTTGGCTGTACCGTGCCGCTCACGGGATCTTAGTTCCCCCGACCAGGGATCGAACCCGGGCCACAGCACTGAAAGCGCCGAGTCCTAACTACCACCAGGGAATTCCCTTCACAGCAATTAAAAAAATAACAATACTGCTACATGCAACAACATGGCTGAATCTCACAACACAATGTTGAGTGAAAGAAGACAAAAGAGTACATAATTGAATGATTCCTTTTATGTAAGGAGAAAGACCAGGGTGAGAGAAATCAGAAAGTGGTCACCCCTGGGTGGTACTGACTGGAAGAGGGCACGAGGGAACCTTCTGGAATGATTAGAATGTTCTATATCTGGACCTAGGTGGCAGTGACATGAATGAACACATATGTATACAAATATAAATGCATCAAGCTGCACACTTTGTCCTCTAAGTTATACTGCAATAAAAAGTTTAAATTTTTAAAATTTTAAATAAATAGAATAGAATAAATGACTGGTATGTTGGTACTTTCAAGACACGAAACGCCAGAATGCAGGACTGGTCAGGTGGAGTACACACACGGAGAACTGGGCCCAGGTTCTTAGATTCCCACTCTCACCACAAGGTGGCTCTCTCTCCTCCCCCAAGCCTCTCTGACCAAGTCTCTGGGAGGGAAAACCAGCTGAAGATGACATTGCCCACTTAGAAGTATCACTGGTGGTGGAGGGTTGTGTGCTCCAGGAAAGGAGAGCGTGGGCCTAGGGTGGGAATGCTGTATAATGATGCCGGCCTCACTACAGAGGACTGTAGCCCTTTCAAAGCTAGGTTTTGAATCCCAGCTCTGTCATTTCCTAGCTGTGTGACTTTGGGAATGTTCCTTAACTTCTCTGTGCCCCAGTAGCCTCATTTATACAGTGGAAATAATAGTACTACATACCTTGTGGTGTGGTTGTTTCTGTTCGTGTGAAATGAGTTAGTCTTCATGAAGCTCTTAGAACATTACCTGGCAAAAAAGAAGAGCTCAAAATCATTAATTGAATAATATCAAGAGATGAAACCTCAGTAACCAATAAGGGAAGACCTGGCATCCCACTTCTTCAGAGACCAACTGGGTATGGGGAGCTTGGCTAAACTGGAGATGCCATTCTGGTTTCTATGTTCTTTTCCAGAACCTGATGGCCCACTCATAGCCACCACAGCCAGTGCTGGTCCAAATCTGTGGCCCAGAGGGTTTCACGAATCTTTCTGTAGGTACCAAACTTGTGTGCCTCTGTGTGGGAGACAGAATAATGCCCTCCCTAAAATGTCACGTCCTAATCCCTGGGACCTGTGACTATGTGACCCTACATAGCAAAAGGGATTTTGCAGGTGTGATTAAATTAAGGATCTTGAGATGGAAAGATTATCCTGGATTATCAGGAAAGGTCCAGTGTGACTACCTAGGTCCTTATAAGAGGGAGGCAGGAGGATCAGAGTCAGAGAAGGAGATGTGACCACAGAAGCAGAAATCAGAGTGACGTGGCCAAGAGCCAAGGAAGACAGGCAGCCTCTGGAAACTGGAAAAGGCAAGGAGTGGATTCTCTTCTAGAACCTCTTTAAGGAAGACGGCCTTTGATTTTAGCCCAGTAAGACCTATTTAAGATTTCTGACCTCCAGAACTGTAAGTAAGCCTGTGTTATTCTATGCCACTAAGTTTGTGGTCATTTGTTACAAGCAGCAATTGGAAACTGATACACTCAATTCAAGCAATGTCTGGGCAACTTGGTGGTGTTTGCAAGTTGTACGTCTGAATTTTCTTTATTCAAACAGGAAATACAATCTCATGGTTCAAATATTGAATTCTCAAAATTCAGTAAGCATATCCAAGTACCGTGGAAAATTGTTTCTCAGTATTTAGCTAAACATATGCATACCCTTTAACCCTGCACTTCCAGCCCAGCCTAGGTACTCAACAGGAGTGCATAGGTATGTCCACCAAAGGACCTCTACAAGAATGTTCCTAGCAGCAATATTTGTAGTTGCCAAAACGTGGAAGCAATCCAAATGCCTGTAGACGGTAGAATGGATAAATAAAGACTCAGCATTTCACACCCAGCCACCTTGGGCCCCGAATCTTTCCCCTTCACAGTGTGAAGGAGTGAGTATCAATGTGCCTGGTAGAGTATGATGCATTGTGAATAGTTAAAGTATCAACAGTCAGTATTTATGGAGGGCTTCCGACCACAGCAGGGTTTGAAGCACTTTACATGGGTCCACTCACCTCTTCCTCACAACACTGTGAGGTCAGTGCTTTTACTAGCCCCATGTTACAGATGAGGAAACTGAGGCACAGGAAAGTCTAAGTAAGATGCTAAAGCACGCTTACTAGTGCAGAGCGAGAATTTGAACCCCAGCAGTCTGGCTCCACTGTGAGAGACACAGAAAGCCAGGAGTAGGGTATAGCCTGGGGATGCCAAGCTTGCCCCTAGGCAGCTGGGAAATGTGGGACCCTCAGGACTCAAGCTGCAAGAGGCCAGCTGCCTCAAGGCCCTGTCTGGAAGCACTTTCTAATCATTGGGCTGTCCCAACAAATGGGCAGCCTTCCCAGGAGGTTGATGGGCACAGGCTGAGGGTGACAGAGTGTGGGACTGATAAAGTCCTTCCAGCTCCACGCTGGGTGATAGGACATTTGCTCCTGGTGCGATGGTCAGTGCTGAAGAAGCCCTTAGGGATGCAGTGATAAGAGTGGGGAGAGCTGGGAGCATCTTCAGCGTTGCAAAGGCCCAACACTTAGACCAGGTTCTTTGCTCTGGGCCAGAATAGTATCTCTGAGTGGCTGGGACATACCTGTGTCTCTCAGTGCTCTGAGATCAAGAACCAAAAAATCTGAGTTCTGGGCTTCCCTGGTGGCACAGTGGTTAAGAATCCGCCTGCCAATGCAGGAGACACAGGTTCGAGCCCTGGTCCGGGAAGATCCCACATGCCGCAGAGCAACTAAGCTCATGTGCCACAACTACTGAGCCTGTGTTCTAGAGTCTGCGAGCCACAACTACTGAGCCCGCGTGCCACAACTACTGAAGCCTGCAGCCTAGAGCCTGTGCTCCACAACAAGAGAAGCCACCGCAATGAGATGCCCGCGCGCCGCAACAAAGAGTAGACCCCACTTGCCACAACCAGAGAAAGCCTGAGGGCAGCAACATAGACCCATCGTAGCCAAAAATAAATACATTTTAAAAAAGAAAAAAAAATTGAGTTCTGATTGGTAAAACACGGGCAAATTAATTAACACTCCAAATGCACCATGAGGGACCAAATGTGGAAGACTGAGTTTGGGTTTGCCAGGTGAGCTGTAAAAGGATCACTGTTATTACGGACTTGAGCTTCTCAAAGCCTATGAGCCCTGAGGATATGAAGGTTACTCCAGACCAGGAACCAGGAAAAACACACACCCACAGTTACTGTAAGAATGACAGCTGCAGAGAGACCAGTCCCGCCATTCTACATCCTGTGGTGCTGGAGAGATGGGAGTGTTACGGGAACCACTGACTGAAACCGCTCATCCTGGCCAGGCACCACAGTAACCATTTGCATGAGTTTCTTAAACAGGAGGTCCTGGTAAGGAATGCGGAACTAACTCGCTACCACCAACCGGAAGAATTCAGGAAAGGTCAAAAGGAGAGAGGAGACTCCAGTCCATATGTCCTACCAGCCTCCCAGAGTCCTCGCTTGAATCCATCTTGGCTGAGTGATGCGAGCTCCACCAGGAAGGACTTATAGTCAGAGTGATTGGCCAGAGAGAACCCGGAGACTAATCCCATTGCCATAAAACACGGGACTATAAGCCACGTGGCAGAGCAGCTCTCCTGGGTTCCCTTACCCTGCTGCTCTCCACCCGGGTGCCCCTTCCCAGTAAAGTCTCTTGCTTTATCAGCACGTGTGTCTCCTTGGACAGTTCATTTCCGAGTGTTAGCCAAGAGCCCTGGAAGGGGTCCTCCCTCCTGCAACAGGAGTGTGTCTGAATCCCTGCCTCATGCCCCTGTGCCAGGACAGCTGTCTCTACTCTGCAGGTGACAGCGTAGCCAGCCTCGCTTTTTGTATCCAGGGAAGTTCTAGAATCATCTGGGTCCAATCATTTTTACAAGCAGTAAAAGTTCTGGGAAACTGGCTTGTGGAAACCACTAAATCTTCCTGGCTTGTCAAATGGAAATAATCATAGTCTGGCTATATAGAGCTGTTGTGATGATTAAGTGGCTTTTGCACGGCATGCAGCATGGAAGGCGGGTTTGCAAAGCCCAAAGCTTACACAAGAACTAGGAGGAAAGATTTTGAAATGACTCAAAAGATCTTAGGATGCATGAAACCCCCATCTGCACCATTATTTACAAACCAAGGCTTCACTGAGCCAAAGACAAAAATTCAGAAAAACATAGCCAATGTATGATTGATTGAGAGATAAACAGATCTAAATTAATCTATTTAGATGAAAAACCTCAAATCAGATAATGCCATGACTATGATCAAATAAAGCACTCACTCCTCAACCAGATAATGTGGATGCCTTCCAAGCTTCCAGCCAGCTTCCTCTAGACAGCCACACCCAAACAAGAAATGCAGACACCATAGCTTCTTCCCCCATCCACTCTCTACTACTTTGTTCCCTTCCCCCCACACAAACCCTGTCCACCCTGACCCTGAGTGTTTCCTTCAAAGAAGCATGAAAAGGGAGCTCCCTCGGATCCTCTGTTAAATGGCCTCTGACCTCTCCTGCTGGGGAGCAGAGCCCAAGATCTTTCAGCTGATGGGAACTATGGTAGATTGTACTTTTGGCCCCAGTTCCTCACCCCTTCCTGTATCCATGCTCTTCACCATGTAACTTTGTAGTTATATGACTCTGGGTTGGCTGTGTGACTTGCTTTCACCAGCAGAATGAGTTGGAAATGACAGAGTGCCAATCTCCAGCCTACGACTTAATTGAGGGGCCTGGTACATTTTTACCTGTATTTTTGCTTCCATGAGAACAAGCCTGGGCTAGCCTCTTGGAAAGGTCAGACATGTGGAGCAAAACCAAGTCTCCCAGACACCCCAGCCAAGACCAGGCTAGATCAGCCAACACCAGATCTCCAGACATGTGGGTAAGCACAGCTGAGCCCAGGAAAACCATCCAGCCAAGCCCAGCCTAAAACTGCCCACCACAAACTTCGTGAGCTAAATAAATGCTACTGAGAGTTGGGGTGGTTTGTTACACAGCATTATTATAGCAAAAGCTAAATGATATGGGAAACCTGCAGGTCCCTGGTCCAGTCTTTAAGCTGGGCTGCTTGGATCTGAATCCCATCTCTGCCGTTTGTCAACTGAGTGACTTAACCTCCCTGTGCCTTTGATTCCTCATCTGTAAAATGGGATGATAGCAGTTTTACCTCGACAGATTGTTTCCATCACTCAGGGTCCTGATGTTTATTGAGCTCCTACTGCTCTGGGTGAGGAGGAAAGGTCGGTGAGACAAAGTTCCCGCCCTCATGGAGCCCCACATTCATGTGGGGCAGTTGCATAAAAAACAGATACATGTACAATAGGATGTCAGAAGAGAGAACTGCTACGAAGAGGGGTAAAGCAGAGTAGAGGGCTGGAGGGCTGGGGGTGTGGAAGAAGAAATGCTGTTTCTCATAAGGTGGTCACGCTCCAGCCGACATGAGAATGAAGGAGAGGAAGCCGTCCAAAGATGGAGAGAGAGCTTTCCCAGCAGAGGGGATGGCCGGTGCAAAGGGCTGGGGGTGGACATGAGCTTGGTGTGTAGGAAGAATGGGAAGCAGGCTGGAGTGAAAAAGGCAGGAAGCAGGAGGCAGGAGGTTATATGAGTGGCAGGAGGTAATGTGTGAGAGCGGGGCAGGGACGGGATCATGAGAGTAAGGACTTTGCATTTTACTGTCATGACAATTAAATGAGTTAATATGTGGACAGAGCTCTGGACAGCGCCTGGGTCATGACGAGTATTCAGCAGGTGACAGCTTTCACTCTACCGCTGGAGTTTTCACCCACAAAATGCAGTGTCTCCCGGTTCCGGAGTCCCTAAGAGGAAAATCCCCATGGCATGGTTGCCCCTGCTGCAACTAAGAAGAAAGAGACTCACCAGGGAAATCTCTTTCATATTTATTTATGAAATCCCCAGAATACAGGAAATAACCGTAAAAATAAAATGAATTAGTTTTAAAACTGATAATAATCTAAAGACCGAAGACTTCCAAATTTATTCCCTTCTATCTCCAAGCTCATCTACAGCCTCACACACCTTGACCTCGTTCCCAGCAGCTTATTCCCACACTGACCTTACCCTAGCAAATGCCTTTAATTTTACTCATTCCTTCTATTAGGGACTTTCCGTGACTCTAGACTCTGAGGGTACAAGAGTGGGAAAAACGAACTCAGACCCTGCCCCAGAACATTCCTTAATACACAGTAGGTGCTCAATAAATGCTTTTAGAATTAACAAAATGGTCTCTCTCTCTCCCTATCTTTTTTCTTTAAGTCCAAACTGGCAGAATAAAAAGTTGACCACCCTATGTCTGACCTCTAATTTTGTCTTTGAAATTTGCTGGTTCGCAAGCTCCAAAGTGAGTTATAGGACAAAGTCCCAAAGCCAAGGTACCTTCCCAAATGAGTCCTGACCTATTTCCCTAGCCTCATCGCTGGGCTTTCCCGGACACAATGCTGCACCCTCTTCCCAGAACAAGGCGGATTCTCTCAGGCCTTTGCTACTTGTCCTTTAAAGCCCTGCTCCAACGTCACCTCCTCCAAGAAGACATCCTGGAACCCAGGCAGAGTCCATTTGTCTGGGTCTCCGGTGCAGGATTTAGTTGAATGTTGTCGACACATTAGCCAAATAGAAGTTCTCTGCAGAGACAGGGTAGATGCTAACTCAGCTGACAGTGCTCCTCTCAGCCACCAGAGGGCGCTTTCGAAACACCAACCTGACTTCTTGGCTTAAAACTCCCACAGTGGCTCCCAGTTAGTTACTCTTAGCAGTTCAGATTCCTGCTGGTTCAAATCGTGGGTCAGCCACTTCCTCGTTCTGAAACGCTGAGCTAGAGACCACCTCTCCAGACCTCTGTTTCTCCATAGGGTCATCAGGTGGATTAAATACATTGTTTCCCGTAAGGTAGAGAGCTAGTGGGAAGCAGCCGCATAGCACAGGGATATCAGCTCGGTGCTTTGTGACCACCTAGAGGGGTGGGATAGGGAGGGTGGGAGGGAGGGAGACGCAAGAGGGAAGAGATATGAGAACATATGTATATGTATAACTGATTCACTTTGTTATAAAGCAGAAACTAACACATCATTGTAAAGCAATTATACCCCAATAAAGATGTTAAAAAAATACATTGTTTCCTATAAAGCTCTTGGAAGAATGTCTCTTAGGATGTTCTCAGCACAGTTAGCTGCTGCCTCACTCAGAGTCTAAGCAGGAAACAGCAAATCCGAACTGATCGACTGGGGAGAGTTTAATAAAATGATTATTTACTATTAGCCACAAAAAAAAATGAAATATTGCCATTTGCAGCAAAATGAATGGGCCTAGAGAATGTCATACTAAGTGAAGACAGAGAAAGAAAATATTACATGATATCACTTATATGTGGAATCTAAAAAAATAATACAAATGCATCTATCTACAAAACAGAAACAGAGTCACAGACATAGAAAACTAACTTATGGTTACCAAAGGGGAAAGGGAGGGGGAAGAGGGATAAATTAGGAATATGGGATTAACAGATACAGACTACTATGTATAAAGCAGATAAGCAATAGGGATTTAGGGTATAGCACAGGGAACTATATTCAATATACTGTAATAACCTATAATGGAAAAGAATCTAAAATACACATACACACACAAACACACACACACACAAAACTGAATCACTTGGCTGTATACCTGAAACTACACAATATTCTGAATCAACTATACTTCAATTAAAAAAAATAAAAGACTATTTCCAAAGATGGAGCGGTGCGCAGGGAAACAAGGGTGGTACAGTACTTCAGGTCTAGAGACATAGGAGCTTTGATTACCCCCAGGCCTGAAAGAACCCAGATGTGTGTGGAGTGGACCTCCAGACAGGAGCTGTGGCCTTGGGTGGAAAGACACAGTCAGCTGGAGGCCACCGCCGTATCAGGGAGGGAGCTGGGGAAATAAACACCCCTCCTTCCAATCTCTTGTCAGTGTCCCCACTGGCCAACCCACAGGAAACTGGAGGTCAAGAAAGCCCATGGTAGTCCATAGTGATCAGCCTCCCAAGGTTGGATCCTATTCCCAAGAGTATGACAGGGAAAGGTGGAGAGCGGACCTGAAAGAGCAAACAAAAAATATCCAGTATATCATCATCACCATCATCGTCAAGAGTAGTGATCTTACTATTAAACTCCTCATCATGGTCTACGAGGGCCTTCAAGGTCTAGCCCCCATCTTTCCACTGCATTACTCCTATCTCCCCTACTCCTTTCTGAAACCCAGAAACGGACCCAGAAGGGGTGCAAGGAAACCCTCTAAATGATGGTAAGTTTCTGATTCACGATAGGAATCTGGCTGGCACAGAGCTACACATGCGATAGCGTTGAGAGGGAAGTGGTGACATCGACTTTGAAATGCATCAGAAAAATCAGAGGGAGTGATGGATAGACAGAGAGATGGAAAGACGGGTGGACGTGTGATAAAGCAAACAGCAGAGTAAAATGGGAATGGTCAAACCTAGGTGATGGCTACACGAGTGTTCACTGTGAAATTAGTTAAGCTTTTCTCTATGTTTGAAAATTTTCATTAAAAAGGTTTGGGAAAGTGTAAAAATAAAAGTTGATGATGGTGGCCTCAGCAAAGAAATCTGGGTTGAATTGGTTACAGGAGCCAAGAAAATAAGAATTTCTCTGGGACTTTCCACAGAAACCACAGCCACTTCCCTGCAGCATTCAGGAACGAATTATTATGACAACTGTCAAGTCTTGGGTCAGAAGGAAGTTCCCCCCTCCCCCATAGAAAAATGAAGGGAAGAGAGCGGAAGAGACAGCGTCCCACTTCTCAGAAGTCCTCTGATGGGGACTTCCCTGGTGGCGCAGTGTTAAGGATCCACCCGCCAATGTAGGGGACACGGGTTCAAGCCCTGGTCCGGGAAGATCCCACATGCCGCAGAGCAACTAAGCCCGCGAGCCACAACTACTGAGCCTGCGCTCTACAGCCCACGACCCACAACTACTGAAGCCTGTGCACCCAGAGCCCGTGCTCCGCAACAAGAGAAGCCACCGCAATGAAAAGCCCGTGTACCACAATGAAGAGTACAGCCCCTGCTCGCCGCAACTAGAGAAAGCCCGCGTGCAGCAACAAAGACCCAACGAAGCCAAAAATAAAATAAATTAATTAAATTTAAAAAAAGAGAGAGAACAGCAGGGAGCAGGCAAGAGAAGAGGAAGCCTGGACTCAAGCAGTAGAAACAGAAGACATGAACAGATTTGAGAGATATTCAAGAGTCACACAGAATTCTGTATGTGCTGGCGATCTCTCCAAATTTCTTATTCTAAAAAACCAATCAACCTAGCACAGGGAACTCTGCTCAGTATTCTGTAATAATCTAATTGGGAATAGACTTTGAGAAAGAATAGATGGGGCTTCCCTGGTGGCGCAGTGGTTAAGAACCCACCTGCCAATGCAGAGGACACGGGTTTGAGCCCTGGTCCGGGAAGATCCCACATGCTGTGGAGCAACTAAGCCCGTGCGCCACAACTACTGAAGCCTGCGTGCCTAGAGCCCGTGCTCCGCAACAAAAGAAGCCACTGCAATGAGAAGCCTGAGCACCGCACACCCCCCCCCCCGGCTCACTGACACTAGAGAAAGCCCGCGCGCAGCAACGAAGACTCAACGCAGCCATAAATTAATTAATTAATTAAAAAAAACAGATGTATGTATATGTATAAATGAATCACTTCGTGGTACTCCTGAAACTAACACAACACTGTTAATCAACTGTACTCCAATATAAACTAAAAAGTTTAAAGAAACATAAAAGTAAAAAATAAGAAAAACCAACCAACCAGGACTTCCCCGGCGGTCCAGTGGTTAAGAGGCCACGCTTCCAATGCAGGGGTTGCGGGTTCAATCCCTGGTCAGGGAACTAGGATCCCACATGCTGTGCGGCCGAAACAAACAAACAAACAAACAAAACGAAACGAAAACAACAACCAACCAACAAAACACAATCAAAATAACAATCAAGCAAAATGAGGAGATGTTGGTGAAAGGGGACAAACTTCTAGTTATAAGATGAACAAGTTCTGGGGATTTAACAACATATGGTATGGTGACTATAGTTAATACTATGTATTGTTTACTTGAAAATCGCTAAGAGAGTAGATCTTAAATGTTCTCACCACCCACACACCCACCCGGTAACTACAGGAGGTGATGGATGTGTTAATTAGCTTGATCGTGGCAACCATTTCACAATGTATATGTATGTCAAATCATCACTTTGTGCACCTTAAAGGTATACAACTTTATTTGTCAATTATACCTCGATAAAGCTGTGGAGAAAAGCAATCAGTAGCTGTGGGAACAAAAAATGAGCTCTGAGGGCCGCCTGGAGTAGCAGCTAATGTGAGGCTGCCCGAAGTTTTTCTAAACCAGTGCAGATCCAACATCCACATCTTACATGTGAGAGCCTCACATGTAATTCTACGTTTTCTAGTAACCACATTAAAAAAAGGAAAATGAAACGGGGGAGATTAATCATGCTTTAATCCAACATATCCAAAATATCATTTTAGAATGTGATCAACCTAAAAATTAGGAATGATTTAGTTTACATTCTTTTATTTTTCATACTAAGTCTTCAAAATGCAGTGTGTATTTTACATTGCTAGCACACTTCTTTTGAGACCAGCCACATTTCAAGGGCTCAATTGCCACGTGGGGCTAGTGGCTACCCTAGTGGACAGAGCAGATCTAGTCACATTAGCTAATTAGGATGTCTTCACAACAGCCCTATGAAGTAGGAACTGTTTCCATTTTATGGATGAGGAAACTGAGGCACAAAGAGATGCAGGGACTTGCCCAAAGTCACAGACTGGCGGAGGAGCAGGATTTTGGACCAGGCGATGGAGCTCCTGCCATGTAGAACCAAGATGGGCTCCTACACAGGTCACTTATTAGGCTGGGTGAGTGACAGCCCACAGGAGCCCACTCCCCACTCAACAGAGGTCTCCGTAGGGAGAGAACCATCATGGTTCTTGAGACTCCTGAAGGGGAGACCCACAGGGGGACCCAAGCACGGGGGTGTGGTTGGGAATGCAGAGGCCTGGGAAAGGACTGGGTTATCTTGCCTCTTACCCGCCAGAGACTGCCAAGGAGTTAGGAAAATCCCCTTGTGCATCTCACTGCAGACTGGTGGCTGCAAATGCTACTGACTCTTTTCTTTTTTTTAAGTGTAATTGATTTACAATATTGTGTTAGTTTCAGGTGTACAGCAAAGTGATTCAGTTATACATATATATATGTATATATTTATATTTTTTCAATACTTTTCCATTATGGTTTACTACAAGATATTGAATATAGTTCCCTGTGCTATACAGTAAATCCTTGTTGTTTATCTATTTTATGTATAGTAGGGTGCCTCTGTTAATCCCGTACTCCCAATTTATCCCTTCCCCCCCGCTTCCCCTTTGGTAACCATCAGTTTGTTTTCCATGTCTGTGAGTCTGTTTCTGTCTCATAAATCAGTTCATTTGTGTCATAGTTTAGATTCCACATATAAGTGAAATCATATAATATTTGTCTCTCTCTGTCTGACTTACTTCACTTCGTGTAATAATTTCTAGGTCCATCCATGTTCCTGAAAATGGCATATTTCAGTCCTTTTTATGGCTGAGTAATAGTTCACTGTATATGTATACCACATCTTCTTTATCCATTCATCTGTTAATGGGCACTTAAGTTGCTTCCCTGTCTTGGCATTACTGGAAATAAGGATGCTGTGAACATTGGGGTGCATGCGTCATTGGGGTGCATGCGTCTCTTTATCCTCAGATAAAGTAGAAAGTTGGAGTGACTTCTCTGTGAAGACCCAGACTGGGGGGAGGCAGGGCCTCTCATTAACAGCCCATCTGCTGTGCCAGTTCCAGAATAAGAACTCCAGTCTCCCTTGTCATGACCCTCCCTTTACAAACGGGGAAACTGAGGCTCAGAGAAGACACATGGCTTGTCCAAGATCACACAGGAAGGATATAAAGGATGCATCAGGAGGGATGGGAAAATCTCCTCCCCACCCCCATCCCGTGGCCACCCGATTCCCTTTCCAGAAGCAAGAATATAGTGATTTCCTGAGATATTTTAGGCATATACAAGCATTCACACATGGATCATGTTTTTTACACCATGGTAGCACACAGTTCTGCATCTTACTTTAATTTTTCACTTAAGATTCTCTTCAGGCTCTCTCCAGATTAATACATAGAGCTGTACCTCGTTTTTTTTTAATGCCCTTAGAGCATCACACTGTCTGAATGTACTATCATTAACTTAATCAGACCCCTTTTAATAAACACTTAGGTGATTCCTAGTTTTATTGCCATTACAAACACTACTGTAGTTAATATCACTTGGGCAGACCTCATGCTGGCCATATGATCCATGCCTGTAAGATAAATTCCTAAGAGGAAAACTGCCAAGTCAAAAGTGATGTGCATTTGTCATTTTGAAAAATATTTCCACACTGCCCTCCAAATTCCTCCCTTTGTCACTGGTTGACTTCCCGTTTCTCAAAAGGGCTTTTTGCTCTCTCTCTATATTGTGCGAATGTTTTACAGCGGGGAGGTATTCGTGTATTACTTATGTAATTAAAATTAAATAAGACCTTCATTTAAAACACAAACCTGGGAAGAAGAGAAACCAGCAAGGCCAGTTCGGGCAGAGCCTCCCCTGTGACAGGTCCCCTGTCACACCTTCCTTGTCCCCAACGAGCCCTGCCTCATGTTGAAATCCATTTCTCAAGCACAAACCAGGGACCTCAAAGATCAAACCTCGGAAAAAATACAGGAATGCGATTACGTCATTTCCTTCTCTGTTGCTTTTTATGCAAATATATTCTCCTGCTCTTCATCGTCTTTCTCCTCCTTTTCCTTCATTGTGACCTCTGTTATGGCGAGCATTACACTGAAAATATTTTTAAGCTATGTCCAGTTCAATAAAAGAACACTTAACTCATGCAGAATCTGGCATTTCTAACAAGGAACAGAAAAGAAAAGGAAAGAATAGCTAGGAGCTTCAAAGTAGAAATTGGAAGAGCAAAACAGTAATCTATTCTATTTTAAACACATCAATCTCTTCCTCTCCTTTCCCTTCCTGAGCACAAAGCAAGCAGGTGTCTGGAAGAGGGGTTGGAGCAGGGGCCACACAGGACCCAGAATAGGGTGTCAGGACCCAAACGTGGTGAGCAGGGCCTCCACCTCAGGGGCCAGGGGTGCAGGCAGTGGCAGCCATAAGAGATTGGTTACTTTCAGGGGGATCGAATAAATAAGTAAATATATTAAGGGCACTGGGAGCCAGATTTCTCACTGCTAGAGAAATGAGCTACAATTATGTAAAGGGAGAAAACAAGAATAAGCCCTGTAGTGCTGGGTTGGAACTGAAGTTATCAGTGTAAACTCATGACTTTCACTAGAGAGAGACAGATGTAGAAATAAACACAGATGGAATATTACTCAGCCATAAAAAAGAATGAAATAATGCCATTGGCAGCAACATGGATGGACCTAGAGATTATCATACCGAGTGAAGCAAGTCAGACAGAGAAAGACAAATATCGTATGGTATCACTTACACGTGGAATGTAAAAAAATGATACAAATGAAGTTATTTACCAAACAGAGATAGACTCACAGAGACAACAAACCTGTGGTTACCGAAGGGGAAGTGGTGGGGGGGAAGAGGGATAAATTAGAAGTTTGGGATTAAAATATACACACTACTATATATGGAGTAGATAACCAATAAGGACCTACTGTATAGCACAGGGAACTATAGTCAATATCTTGTAATAACCTATAATGGAAAAGAATTTATAAAAGAATGTATATATATGTACATGAATCACTTTGCTGTACACATTAAACTAATACAACATTGTATCAACTGTGTTTCAATAAAAATTAAAAAAAAAAAAAAAAAAGAGCCTAGGGGACTTCCCTGGTGGTCCAGTGGTTAAGACTCTGCACTTCTAATGCAGGGGCCACAGGTTCGATCCCTGGTGGGGGAACTAAGATCCCACATGCTGCACAGCATGGCCAAAAGATTTTTTTTAAAAAAGAAAAGAAGGGCTTCCTTGGTGGCGCAGTGGTTGAGAATCCGCCTGCCGATGCAGGGGACACGGGTTCGTGCCCCGGTCCGGGAAGATCCCACATGCCGCGGAGCGGCTGGGCCCGTGAGCCATGGCCGCTGAGCCTGCGCGTCCAGAGCCTGTGCTCCAGAACCGGAGAGGCCACAACAGTGAGAGGTCCGCGTACCGCAAAAGAAAAAAAAAAAAAAAAAAAAAAAAAAAGAAAAGAAAAGCCTAGGCTTCTCATCAAAAGACTGACAAATAAACCCATATCTGTATGTTTTAAGTTAAAATTTTTAAAAAAGGAATATAGATGTAAATCTATATCTACACATATACACACGTACATTCCCTACCTCTGCCCACTCTGAGAGAGCCTGGGTACAGTAAGAGCCAATAGCAATGGCCACATGTAACTCCCAACTCTTGGTTTCTACATGTCATTCTCCAGCAAAATAGCCCAGGGCTTCCCAGAGTAAAGGCTAATTCCAGGACTGGGACAGGGAAAGTACTAGGCGAGCCTGGCACATCTTATTGTGCCACGAAGCAAAAAAAAAAGTTTAAAGAATGATGGGATATAAAAAACATAACTAATAAGGACCTACTGTACAGCACAGGGAACTCCACAAGTTTAAAGAATGATGGGATATATAAAAAAACATAACTAATAAGGACCTACTGTACAGCACAGAGAACTCCACAAGTTTAAAGGATGATGGGATATATAAAAAAACATAACTAATAAGGACCCACTGTACAGCACAGGGAACTCCACAAGTTTAAAGAATGATGGGATATATAAAAAAACACAACTAATAAGGACCTACTGTACAGCACAGGGAACTCCACACAATACTGTATAATTGCCTATATGGGAAAAGACTCTAAAAAAGAGTGGATATATGTATAGGTATAACTGATTCACTTTGCTGTACACCCGAAACTAACACAACGGTGTAAATCAACTATACTCCAATAAAATTTTTTTTAAAAAATCAGTTAACTTCTCCTAAAACAAACAAACAAAAAAAAAGAATGATGGGGACAGGCGAAAATGACACAGGAGCCAGCTGGAAAGAGCTCCCACAGGTCAAACTGGAAACAACTGGAACATCAAAATAAACAATGACTGTAATAGATTACAATCCCTTGACGCTATGAGTCTATCCTGACATGACTAAATAAATGAGTAAATCAAAAGTCTGACAAGGAACAGGGTATTTACATGACCCCAAAAGACCTCCCCAGAAAACACATTAATCACAAAGGGGAAAAGAGGAACTTTACAGCGGAGGAGCCTGAAAGACACCACCGTTAATGAGAATATCCTGATGGGATGTAAGATCCTAACACCACTTTTGTGACGCTCCTGCCAAAGATGCAGGACCAGAATCTGATCGTGAGAAGATATCAAATCCGTGGACATCCTACCCCAGAACTGGGCTGTAATGTTCACAAGAGTCACGAAGGTCAAGGAAAGAATGAAGAATTTTTCCAGACTAAAGGAAGCAAAAGAGACATGACAACAAAATGGAATGCGAGAGTCTAGATTGGAACCTTTGTTGTGAAAGCCGTTATTGGAACAACTGGTGACACTTGAATGGAGCGTGAGGATTAGATGGTAGTAATTTTTTAATGCTAATACTTTTTATTTTTGAGGTTGTACTTTGGTTATGTAGGAGACGGTCCTGTTTGTAGGAAACACACTAAACACCCATAGGTGACGGGGCATAATATTGGCAACTCATTATTACATGGCTTAGGAAAAATAATTTCTTTGTACAGTACTTGCAACTTTTCTGTAACTCTGAGATATTTCCAGAGAAAGAAGTGTCATGAAACAAAACATATCCTTGCTTAAAAAGATAATAGCAGGTAAATCTACTATACTTCAATAAAATAAAATTTTTAAAAAGATAATAGCGGATGGACCTAGAGATTATCACACTAAGTAAGTCAGACAGAGAAAGACAAATATATGATATCACTTATATGTGTTACCTAAAAACTAATACAAATGAACTTCTTTACAAAACAGAAATAGACTCACATGGACTTCCCTGGTGGCGCAGTGGTTAAGAATCCGCCTGCCAATGCAGGGGACACGGGTTCAAGTCCTGGTCCGGGAAGATCCTACATGCCGTGGAGTAACTAAGCGTGTCCGCCACAACTACTGAGCCTGCGCTCTAGAGCCCGTGAGCCACAACCACTGAACCCGCGCGACACAACTACTGAAGCCCGCGCACCTAGAGCCCGTGTTCCGCAACAGGAGAGGCCACGACAACGAGAAGTCCGCTCACTGCAGCGAAGAGTAGCCCCCACTCGCCGCAACTAGAGAAAGCCTGCACGCAACAACGAAGACCCAACGCAGCCAAAAATAAATAAACAAATTTTTAAAAAAAGGAATGTATGTATGTGTATAATTGAGTCACTCTGCTGTACAGTAGAGACTAGCACAACATGGTAAATCAAGTATACTTCAATAAAAATTTTTTTAAAAAAGAATGTATACCTGAAACGTTTTGCAAATCAACTTCAATTTTTTAAAAAGGTAATATCAAATATGGTTTTATAAATTGTTAACATAACACAGGAAAATATATTCCAAGAGACACAGTAAAGAAACAGACCTCAAAAGCACTGGTGGAGACTTACTAAATTGATTTCCTGACCTACAATTTTTGTCCAGTCTTTTCACAAGCATAGTACAAGAACAAACACATATATAGGTTGTATCATGCCCCAGGCACCGTTCTGAGTACTTTATAGATACTGCTTAATCCTCACGACTATTTTATGAGGAAGGTAACTTTCATTCCCATCTTAAAGTGAATGAAACTGAAGCCGAGAAAGGTTAAGTAATTTGCCCAAGGTCACATAGCCAGGAAAAGGTGGAGCTGGTTTAGAATTGCAGCCTGACTTCACAACACCTTGCAAAAGGAATATGATTATCCCTCATATGACACATTGGGTAACCAAGGCTCAGAGAAACTAAATGGCCAGTCCATGGCCGGGCTGATTCTGAAAAGCAGAGACTAGTCCCCAAGAACACACTTGGAGAAATTATGTCAATGCTTAGATCCCAAACCAGGAACCACTGTTTGTTCATCAAACTCAATTATAAGAAGCAGCATTCCACTTGCACCAACACTCAGTCTGTGGATCAAGAGCTTTGCTGTCCAACATGGATGCCACAAGCCACACATGGCTGGTTACATTTAATTCGAATTAAACAAAATTGAAACTTCCGTTTCTCACAACTAACCACCTTTAAACATGCACTCATGAGCTCGGTGACCACACTGCACAGCATAGACTACAGGCCATTTCCATTGTCACAGGAGGTTCTATTGGACAGGGTAGAATCTAGAGATTGCTTTGCAAGGGCTCAACAATTATTGTTTCAAAAGGGGGGACTGGGATAGTCTAGGTATTCTTTAATTATATGCCAAGAGCACATTCTATCAGATTTTTTCTTAAACACATTTAACTGTGTTTTCATTGAAGTGGCATTGTCAGAGTTTTCAAATAAACTAACAAGGCAGAAAAGAAAGCCCACAAGTCCCAATTTGTGTTTCAATCCACGGCCGTGATACCTGACAGTGCTTGTGAACTCCTACCTTGTAGATTTCTAATCCATCGGCTTGAAACCCCAGATACTGCTTCTGTATGGGGCATTCTGTGCCACACAAGGTATGCATTTCCCTGAAGAATTACGGGTGGAGAAAGCAGAAAACGAAGTGTCTGCAAATAACAGCAGCTACCAATTACTAAACGCTCTACCTGGCTATAGGGCTCTTACAGACCTAATCGTCATCATTCTCACGCTACCACTAGGAAGCACATGCGATGATGCTCATTTTACAAATGAGACACGGTGGCTCAAGGAGGTGAACTCACCTGCCCAAATCCACATAGGTAATAAATATAGACTATGAACTTAGATCTTTCCACCCCGAACTCCACATTCAGCTTTTTCCTGTGAGTGGATTTACCTAATCTAAAGCAAGACAAGGAGAGACACTGATTCCAGCATAAAAAGAATTCTGGGGCTTCCCTGGTGGTGCAGTGGTTGAGAGTCCTCCTGCCGATGCAGGGGACGCGGGTTCGTGCCCCGGTCCGGGAAGATCCCACATGCCGTGGAGTGGCTGGGCCCGTGAGCCATGGCCGCTGAGCCTGCGCGTCCGGAGCCTGTGCTCCGCAACGGGAGAGGCCACAGCAGTGAGAGGCCCGTGAACCGCAAAAAAAAAAAAAAAAAAAAAAAAAAAAAAAGAATTCTGATTCAGCCCACTGGAAAGTTCATCGTGATATGGATCAAAGCAATTAGGGTTACAGTAGACTAACAACTGAATTTATGCTGACGGTAGGTCAGAGGGAGGGTGGAGAGTAGGAAAGAATAACAGGCATATGGGGGCAGATGAAACGCCTTTAAAAAAAGATTAAAGATAAAAGTGAGGGGAGGAAACACCCAGCTGGTTACATTTTTTCCCAATCTGTTGCTGACACACCCTCTAACCTGACCCCAATGCTCACCAACATCACCACCGCCATGTGGATTGAAATTATAGGTCTTGTCCATTTTACCCACTAGAATCCAGCGCTGTGATGGGAGAAATTTTCACATATTGAAGTATGGGGAAGTCATTCTGGCTTATACATGACCTAACTTAAACTTTTTTTTTTTTTTTTTTTTTGGCCACACTGTGTGGCTTGTGGGATCTTAGTCCCCCTACCAGGGATCAAACCTGGGACCTCGAGACTGAAAGCACAGAGTCCTAACCACTGGACCACCAGGGAATTTCTAACCTAACTTAAATTATGCTAATTAGAACAGCCTGTTTTGTGGCCTATCAAAGATCCATTGTACATCTGCTTTAACCATGAAAGAAAAGAATGCATTTAAAAATCAAAATGGAGTAACTGTGGTTCAGGCATTCAAAATGGAGCCAGTTGGCCATCGTGGATGTGATTTCAGACATGTTCCTGCATCAAAGAGAACTTGAATTTTCTGAACTGTATCAGACCCAAGGACACCACCAGCCGTTCTCAAAACAGTGTCTGCTAGCTGCCAGCTGTACCTTTATGGTCTCAAGATGTCCCCTTGTAACTAAGCAACCATTTTTGACCCCAACCAATCCTTGCTTAACAAGCACCGTTACTTCTTGCCAGCTCCAGTCTTGACTCTTGACAAACAACTTACGTAATTTTGTGGTTTTTGCTTTTATGAGCCTCCTGCATTTTGCAGTCCAGCGAAACAGAATTCAAGTGCTTCTTTTTTTTTTTTCAAGTGCTTCTTGAATCTTTGTCTCCTGGGCTATAGTCCTCAGTTTGGCTGAAATAAAAACGATTTTCTATTCCTATTATATAGATTGTTTATTGATTATTTCCATGGACAGCTGTAATAGTGGAAAACTTTATGTCTGAAACTGTTCATACAATGGCCACATGTGGTTATCTGAGCACTCGAGGAGCACTGAGGAACTGAATTTTAAATTTCATTTAATTTTAATGATTTAAATTTAAATGTATGCAGCCACATGTGGCTGGCGGCCACCTACTGAACAGCACAGCACTAAATGGTGAAATGTAGACGTTAGAGGCACGGCTTTCCCATCTGTGTCCCCCAAAACCTAACATGAGAACTAGCTGTTTTGGGGGGCACCCTCTAGGGTCAGACTCCCTGGGTCCAAATCCTAATTCTGGGAAACCCTGAGGAAGCAAGTTAATCTTGTTTGTACCTCAGTGTTTGCATCTGTTAAATGGAGTACCATAAGTGGGCCTCACAAAAAGTTAAAACTAATATGTATATGTATAACCGATTCACTTTGTTATATAAAGCAGAAACTGACACACCATTGTAAAGCAATTATACTCTAATAAAGATGTTATAAATAAATAAATAAAGTTAAAAATTTTTGAATCTAAGTGGAGGGAAAAATGTCCATTGACAGACAAATGGATAAAGAAGATACGATAGGGACTTCCCTGGTGGCGCAGTGGTTAAGAATCCGCCTGCCAATGCACAGGACATGGGTTTGAACCCTGGTCCAGGAAGATCCCACATGCCGTGGAGCAACTAGGTCCATGCGCCACAACTACTGAGCCTGCGCTCTAGAGCCTGTGAGCCACAACTACTGAGCCCGCGTGCCACAACTACTGAAGCCCGCACGCCTAGAGTCTGTGCTCTGCAACAAGAGAAGCCACTGCAGTAAGAAGCCCACACACTGCAACGAAGAGTAGCCCCCGCTCACCGCAACTAGAGAAGGCCTGCGCGCAGCAACAAAGACCCAACGCAGACAAAAATAAATACATAAAATTGAATTTAAAAAATAAATAAAGTGAACAATTTAAAAAAAAGATGTGATACACACACACACACACACACACACACACACACACACACACACACTGGAATATTACTCAGCCATAAAAAAGAATGAAATAATGCCATTGGCAGCAACATGAATGGACCTAGAGATTATCATACCGAGTGAAGCAAGTCAGACAGAGAAAAACAAATATCATATGATATGGCTTATATGTGGAATCTGAAAAAATGATACAAATGAACTTATTTACTAAACAGAAATAGACTCACAGACATAGACAACAAACTTATGGTTACCAAAGGGGAAAGTGGGGGGAAAGAGGGATAAACTAGGAGGTTGGGATTAACATACACACACTACTATATATAAAATAGATAACCAACGAGGACCCACTGTACAGCACAGGGAACTATACTCAATATTTTGTAATAATCTATAAGGTAAGAGGATCTGAAAAAAAAAAAATATATATATATATAAAACTGAATCACTCTGCTGTATACCTGAAACTAATAGGACATTGTAAATCAACTATTCTTCAATAAAAATATAAAATAAAATAAAAAATAAGTGGTGGGCAAATGGCTGTGCTTTGCATGATTTTTCCAACCTGTCTGTAGGTGTGAAGTTTTTCATAATAAACGTTGGAAAACAAAATGCTAATACTATTTTACAAGAAAAAGTGCTCTGAATACTCAGCTGTGCCTGGGAAGTGCTTCCCATGGTGCTTGGCACATAGAAACAATGGTTGCTTTTAAAAACTGAGCAAGCGTTTATCTGGCAAATATCTACTCTTTGTAAACTATCAGAGACATAATCATACAAGAAATAATAACGTTCAGTGAGTACTTCCTAGATGCCAGGTACTGTCTTACCTGTCTTATAGATATTAGCTCTTTTTTTTTTTTTTTTTTTTTTTTTTTTTTTGCGGTACGCGGGCCTGTCACTGTTGTGGCCTCTCCCGTTGCGGAGCACAGGCTCCGGACACGCAGGCTCAGCGGCCGTGGCTCACGGGCCCAGCCGCTCCGCGGCACGTGGGATCTTCCCGGACCGGGGCACGAACCCGCATCCCCCACATCGGCAGGCAGACTCTCAACCACTGCGCCACCAGGGAAAGCCCTAGCTCATTTTTTTTATTTTAAAAAATGTTTACTGAAGAGCAACAGACATACAACAAAGTACCTGAATCAAGTGTAAAGTTATATAAATTTCCTACACATTATTTATATTTCTATTCACCTGAGTAATGACTTCATGAATCAAGATATAAAGTATTTATTACACCCCAGACGACTCCCCCATATCATTTCACGGTCAAGACTGCACCACCCACACCCATGCCACAGATGCTAGCACACTACTTTGAGGCTAGGTTTGCTTCTTCCTGAAATTCATATAAATGGAATCATACAGAGTGCGCTCTTTTGTCGTCTTTCCCTTAGTATATCATCTTTGAGACTCTCCAAAATGGCATTATCTTAATATAATAAAGAATGTTTTTGGCTAGGATGCAATAGTTACTGGAAAGATGAGCACAAGACCAATGGCCAAGGCCAGTGCTCTGTTGCACTTGGCATTCCCAGACTGACATGTGTTGTCTGATGGTGCAATTCTCCCCCCATTCTCGTCTAGTTTTGTTTTGAGATTATAAACACCGCAAAAGCACAAAATTAAAAATATCCTGAGAGAGATATAGATATAGATATATATGCTCCTTTTAATCCTCACAACTACTCTGAGGCAGGTATGTTATTATTCATTTACTTTTAGCCTAGTATAATATCACTATTTTCTGTTGTTTTTCTTTTTGAAGTGTTTGACATAATTTCAGGCTTATCGAGAAGCTGCAAAAATGACACAAAGAATTCCTATATACCCTTCAACCAGGTTCCCCAAAGTTAACATTTTACCACATTTCTTTCTATCTCTATAGAAATATTTTTTCTCTCCTGAACAGTTTGAGAGTAAGAGGCTGGCAGGTGACCACTCTCCCTCTAAATTATACATCAGCGTGTATTTCCTAAAAACAAAGACATTCTCTTCCATTATCACTGTACATTTATGTAAATCAGGAAATTAACATCAAACATAAAGTGTCTAGTTTCTGGACCTTGAGATTTTTGTCAACTGCTTAAGTCATGTCTCTTGTAGCGAAAGAAACTCCTTGTTCATGCAGTGCATTCGGTTTCCAAGTCTCTTTAAATCTTTCTTCTGTAACAGAGCCTCCATCATTCTTTGTGTCCCATGACAGCGATATTTTTGCAGAGCAGAGGCCGGTTACTTTGTAGAATGTCCCTCCGTCTGGGCTTAGCTGATGTTTCCACGTGATTAGATTCAGACTGTGCACATTTTGCCCAAGACCACGGAAGCGATGCTGTGTCCTTTCTCAGTGCATCGTATCAAGAGGCCCATGATGTCTGTTTGCTCCCTTACTACTGATGTTAACTTTGATCACTTAGTGAAAGTGGTGGCTGCCAGGTTTTTCCTATTTTTGTCACTATTTCCCCCTGAGTAATTAATAAGTATCTTGTGGGGAGATAATTTGTGACCAGGGAAATATCCTGTTACTCCTCAAACTTGAACCCACTAGTTTTAACGTGTATGGATGTATGTGCCTTCCAACACCACCAAGCAATTAACTTAATTCTGACACTATCTACTGGGAGATAGCATCAGATTCCACAGCTTATAGACTCAGTCCTACCCCTGCCCCCCACGTGCAGGTGCCAATCACAAGTCCAGTTTGTCACCTGTGCTTCTGACTGACCGGCTATAGCTCAGAGGTTCCCACAACCCGCTCTGTTGATTAATTTGCTTGAGCAATTCAAAGAACTCAGAGACACATTTTACTTAATGGATTACTGGTTTATTACAAAAAGATGTAACTCAGAAACAGCTAGATGGAGGAGATGCACAGGGCAAGGTACCGGGAGGGGGTGGGGAGCTTCCAGATGTGCCATCCTCCCAATACCTCCATGTGTTCACCAACCCGGAAGCTCTCCGAACCCCATCTTTTTGGGGATTTTGGCGGAGGCTTCATTACATAGACACCATTGATTAAATCACTGGCCGCTGGTGATTGATTTCAACCTCCAGCCCCTCTCCTCTCCTGGGAGGTGGGGCTTGGGGAGTGGCTGAAAATTCCAACCCTCTAATTACACGGTTGATCCCCCAGGCAACCATCCCCCATCCTTAGGTGTTTTCCAAAAGTCACCTCATAAGCATAAACTCAGGTGTGGTTGAAAGGGGTTTGTTATGAGTATCAAGACACCTTTAACACTCTCATCACTTAGGAAATTTCCAAGGGCTTTAGGAGCTCTGTGCCAGAAACCAGGATGAAGACCAAATATGTTTCTTATTATAAATCACAATATCACAGCATCTATGACTGAATCTTGCCTGAATTAATTATCATTATAAAGGTTGCCAAATGGTGATGTTTTGATTCCATCATTCCTTCCACATCATTCATTAAGTTTTTACTCTAAAAATGCGCTCTCTCCTTTTTATTTATTTTCATTGATTTTCTATCAGTTTGTAGTCACGGATTCTTGTTTTATTCAATGGGTTATAATCCTTTACTATTATTATTTAATCTGAGCTTCAACTTGTTCCAGATTTGGTCATAGGAAGCCTCTTTAAGATGTCTTCCTGTGTCTCTCTGACACACCCGCATCATTCTTTGAGTATGTCCTTATTTCTAACTCACCGTGTGGCTTGTGGGATCCTAGTTCCCCGATCAGTAATCGAACCTGGGCACTCGGCAGTGACAGCACAGAGCCCTAACCACTGGACCACCAGGGAATACCCTTATATATATATATTTTTTATGTATTTATATACACACACGTTTGGATTTATTCTGGCATTCTTTTTCTTAAATCGAAGCATAGTTGATTTACAGTGTTGTGATAGCTTCAGGTATGCAGCAAAGTGGTTCAGATACACACATATATATATTCTTTTTCAGATAAACCATGACTTCTTGTTCAAAGCCATATCCCCATCACTCAGCAAGATGCCTGACCCATAGGTAAGTATTAAACGAAAATGTGTTGAACAAATGAATAAATGAATGAATTGTCTGTCATATCACTCAGGTGCTTCCAACTTCCAACCTTAAATTCCACTCTTCATCACTGTAATCACGCCTTCTGCAACGTACTCTCAAGTCCCTGGCTTTGTCCTATTAGAAAGGCAGTCTGCCAGTATCCAACTTTCTGCCCACTCAGTGCTTGTACCAGAGTGATGTAAGTGACCAGAGCTGTTGTCAACCAAAAAAAAAAAAGAATGCAGGAGGCTGAAAATAAGAAAAGAGTTTATTGGGGGTCTTAAGAATGGCAATTTGGGAGACACAGATTCAGGTAACCCCAAAAGAGCGTTCCAAGGAAGAGAAAAAGTCAGGGGCTCATAAAGACAAAAAGCCACGAGGCTGTTGAAAGTTGCCTGGTGAGGGACTTCCCTGGTGGTGCAGTGGTTAAGAATCCACCCGCCAATGCAAGGGACACGGGTTCGAGCCCTGGTCTGGGAAGATCCCACATGCTGCGGAGCAACTAAGCCCCTGCGCCACTACTGAGACTGAGCTCTGGAGCCCGTGAGCCACAACTATTGAGCCCGCGATCCACAACTACTGAGCCCGCACACCTAGAGCCCCTGTTCCGTAACAAGAGAAGCCACCGCAAGTAGAAGCCCACGCACCGCAAGAAGAGCATCCCCCGCTCGCCGCAACAAGAGAAAGCCCGTGTGCGGCCAAAAGGAAATTAATTAATTTAAAAAAAAAAGTTGCCTGGTGAGAATTGTGACGGACTCTAATGAGAGTCAGAAAATATTTGTCCTTAAGGAATCACAAGGTGTTTAAGGGTAGGAGTCCAATAAGTAGATAGAAGACTGTCACGAGTCATTTTAGGGTAGAGGGTCTGATAAGTATCTTGAGTTTCTGGCAGGTGATCTGATCAAAAGATCAGATTTCACCCAGGCTGAGATGTGCACAAGTCACACTTCCTTAACGTCCTCCTGGCTCCAGAGAGCTCTCTTAGCAATACCAACTCCATTTTGATTTCCCTCTGACACTGGAGGAAAATCATACAACCCTGATGAAAGGTCTGACTTTAAATTTGTGGTATAGAACCTCCAGTGAGCCCTTAATTCTGCCTAGAAATCAGCCTAGACTTTTTGGGTCCATATACTTGCCTGCTTTCCTATTTCATCCCTTCTCAGTGCTCCACAAAGCTCCTCCCATTATCCCACTGGATACCACACTAGTGAAAAATTACTCTGAATGATTAGGGACTTCCCTGGTGGTCCAGTGGTTAAGACTCCGTGCTTCCACTGCAGGGGGCGTGAGTTCCATCCCTGGCCAGGGAACTAAGGTCCCGCAGGCCGTGGAGCACGGCCAAAAATAAAAAAGACAAAACAAAAAAGATTAGACTTCAGGGAAATGCATATTAAAACCACAATTAGGTACCACAACACACCTACCAGAATGGATAAAATTTAAAAGACCTATTGGGACTTCCCCGCTGGCGCAGTGGTTAAGAATTTGCCTGCCAATGCAGGGGACACGGGTTCGAGCCCTGGTCCGGGAAGATCCCACATGCCGAGGAGCAACTAAGCCCGTGTGCCACACTGCTGAGCCTGCGCTCTGGAGCCCGCAAGCCACAACTATTGAGACCACGTGCCACAACTACTGAAGCCCACGTGCCTAGAGCCCGTGCTCCACAACAAGAGAAGCCACTGCAATGAGAAGCCCGTGCATCACAAGGAAGAGTAGCCCCCACTCGCCACAACTAGAGAAAACCCGCACGCAGCAACGAAGACCCAATGCAGCCAAAAATAAATTAATTAATTTTAAAAATTCTAATAAATAAGTACAACTTAAAAAAAAAAGACCCACTGACAACACAATATGTTGATGACAACACAGAGTAACAGGAATTCTAATTTTAGTAAAATAGTGTAGGACAGTGAAATAGGATAACCAATTTTGAAAAGGGTCTGCTAGTTTCTTATTAAACTAAGTATTCCCCCATTCTTTGACACAGTAATTCCACTCCTAGTGTTTATGCAATGAAAGCCTATGTTCATAAAAACAAGTATACAAGAATAGTCATACCAGCTTTATTCATGATAGCCCCAAACTGGAAACAGGTGTCCATCAATAGAAGAATGAATAAACAAACTGGGATAATACCACATTCCAGGACTTCCCTGGTGGTGCAGTGGTAAAGAACCCGCCTGCCAATGCAGGGCACACGGGTTTGAGCCCTGGTCCGGGAAGATCCCACGTGCCACGGAGCAACTAAGCCTGTGCGCCACAACTACTGAGTCTGCGCTCTAGAGCCCGCGAGCCACAACTACTGAAGCCCACGAGCCACAACTACTGAAGCCCGCGCCTAGAGTCCGTGCTCCACAACAAGAGAAGCCACCGCAATGAGAACCCCGTGCACCGCAACAAAGAGTAGCCCCCACACACAGCAACTAGAGAAAGCCCGCGCGCACCAACAAAGACCCAACGCCGCCAAAATTAAATAATAAATAAATAAATAAGTTTATCAAAAAAACCCACCGCATTCCGTTGAGTGAAAGAAGCCTTACACAAAAGAGTACAGTATACAGTATATTTCCATTTATACAAAGTTCTAAAGCTTTAGATATTGAGCACTTGAGACGTGACTAGTGTGAATTGAAATGTAATATAAGCATAAAATAGACATGGGACTCCAAAGACTTAGTACGACTCCCCCCAAAATATCTCATGAATAACGCTTTCATACTGACTATAAATTTAAATAATACTTGCATTAAAATATATTATTAAAATTCATTGCTTCTTCTCTTTTTACCTGTTTGATGTGAACACTAGAAAAATTTTAATTACATATGTAATTTAAATGTTTTACAATATACTTCTGTTAGGCCATGATGATCTGAAACTTAGAAATAAAATAAAAGGGGAACCAGGGCTTCCCTGGTGGCGCAGTGGTTGGGAGTCCGCCTGCCTATGCAGGGGACGCGGGTTCGTGCCCCGGTCCGGGAGGATCCCGTGAGCCACGGCCGCTGAGGCTGCGCGTCCGGAGCCTGAGCTCCGCAACGGGAGAGGCCACAACAGTGAGAGGCCCGCGTACCGCAAAAAAAAAAAAAAAAAAAAAAAAAAAAAGGGGAACCACATATAACAGACCCACTCAGGGATTATCTGATTCTCTGGGGGTAACAGGAATATGTCTTACTATTTATTATTGATTAGGGCCCAAACTCTATAAAGTTTAGATATTAACTTTACAAATGATAAGAAGATTGGTAAGTTGCAAATGCTGTTTGTCTGGTAAAGAGGCAAATGCTTTCTGATGGAATGGTTTCTGCCCAGTAAACAATAAAGCCCCAGAAATTAAGGTTTTATCACCCTGTAAGACCAGAATTCATTTTGAATCTCAGTTTTCAATCTTATTTCAGCATTCTTGCTTTCGATGACTAAATATACTTCATCTCATCTACAAGCTTTTGAATTAACTGTACTATCTTGCTGGTTCCCTATATTCTGAGCACTTACTATATGCCAGGCACTGTACTTGACTTACATTAACAAGTCCAAGTCTCCCAAGAGTCCTAAAGGCAAGAACTATTATCCCCATTTAAGAGATAAGGAAACCGGGACTTCGAAAGAATTTCCCAGCTCAGTTTCACTCAGAATAAAACAAGGTATAGAGTAGTTACACAGCTGAGATTTAAACATGTCTGACACAAGTCTGGCCTCTCAATCTCTATTCTACACTGTGTCTTTGTTATGAGGGAAACTGTGCCCCCCTCAAAAGAGGTATGTTGAAGTCCCAACCCCCCAGGACCTATGAATGTGACCTTATTTGGCAATAAGGTCTTGGCAGATTTTATCAAGTTAAGATGACTAACATCTAATATGACCTCAGAAAAAGAGGGAAATTTGGACACAGACAGGGAGAGCTCCCATGTGAAGAAGGAGGCGGAGACTGGAGATTGAAGAAGATGCCAAGGAACGCCTGGGGCTACCAGAAGCTGGAAGCGGCAAGACAGGGTTCATCCCTAGAGGCCTTGAAGGGAGTATGGCCCTACCAACACCTTGATTTTGGACTTCCGGCCTCCCAAACAATAAGTCAATAAATTTCTGACGTCTTAAGCCACCCAGTTTGTGATACTTTGCTACCGCAGCCCGAGGAAACTAACATAGTCTCTGAAATGGACAACATTAGGCGGCTACATGGATGTGGAGGTGAGAGGGGTACCACCAGCAATATGGGATCCACACCTGGAAGGCATCTTTCCTCTGTCCCTCATCTGTGCTCGCAAAATGCCCTACCCCAACTCACAGGGCGCCGTGTCAGGACAGACTGTGTCGGGGCCTTCACAACACACCGGGGGCTTTCAGAGGTAAAAGCCTTTCTAATGGGCAGAAGGGATTACTGGGTGTCCTGTCTAGCACACCCTTCTGGGTTAGCTCTACCTTTCACTGTCTTAAACTATGATAGTAATACTAAACCGATGGTAAACTGAGAGCAATGCAAAAGATTCCTGCCTGGTGGAATACAGCTGATTATTTCCCTGTGGTTATTGACCGGTTCAACATCCACTCATAAATTTATTTCAGCATTCCCGATCTCCTACCTGTGTGTGTTCTTGGAATTCTCCTTTGAACTGGCTGTAACATTGTATGGGTCCCCTCATTCATAAATGAGTGAAATGAAATCTTTGACACGTGTTCATCTTGTATCTGTATAAGAGCTGATTTTCCTTTCCAAAAAATATCATCCTTCCTCACCTGCTTCCCCACTTTGGCACTTCCTCCAAAGATGAGAAAACACCCGCACGGAGTGACAGGTGATAAAAGGAGGATTTCCAGCCTCCACACCCTCAGAAACCCCGGAGTCCTCTGACTTACGCCACCAAGATGGCAAAAAACAGACTCGGAGTTACCTCTAAAGAGTGTTAACACGCTGGTTAGCAGGTCCTGCTTGTCAAAGCAAAAACTGCACGGGACAAGTTGGACAGGCAAGAAGTCTTCATTCAAAGTATTCCAAAAAGAGACAGAGGCCAGAACTCAGTCTGAACTCAACGCAGCTGAAACACAAGGCAATTGGGTTTTTAAAAACTGGGGTGGGGGGCTTCCCTGGTAGCGCAATGGTTAAGAGTTCGCCTGCCAATACAGGGGACACAGGTTTGAGCCCTGGTCTGGGAGGATCCCATATAACGCGGAGCAGCTAAGCCCATGCGCCACGGCTGCTGAGCCTGCGCTCTGGAGCCTGTGAGCCACAGCTGCTGAGCCTGCGTGCCACAGCTACTGATGCCCGTGCACCTACAGCCCGTGCTCCGCAGCAAGAGAAGCCACCATAATGAGGAGCCCGCACACCGCAATGAAGAGGAGCCCCCGCTCACCACAACGAGAAAGCCCATGCACAGCAACAAAGACCCAACGCAGCCAAAAATAAATAAATTAAATAAATAAAGAAAGAACGAACTGGGGTGGGGGTTGAGGGGGTAGTAGGTCATGTTTGCGAACTGGCTTCACCTGAAGGAAAAGGAAACTTTCCTGCATCTTCTGGACAAGGGGGGTAGTTTCACAACTTGGAGAAAGGTCCCCATTGAAGTCAGGCTTCCAGGGAAACCGTGAGATAGAGGTGCTATCTCCTTTGATGTTTATATTTCAAAGAGATAGCTCCCAGGTCCTTGTGAAATACATTTCCTGGGTTGTAAAACTGGCAAGAGGCTTTTATACAGATTTATATACATCTCAAAAGAGCAGAGAAAGAATTTACAATGACAAGTTTTCTAAAGTAAATGCTCTTAAGAAACAGGAGGTCCAGGGCATCTGTGGTTAGGTCATCTGGATTCTGTAAGGGACCAGGGTGAGAGGGAGGACAGTGCTTTAGAGGCAGGAACAAGTCTATCTAAAGTTTAGTTAAGCTGAGGGGAAAGTTACAGCCCTCTTGTTCATGCTCTACAAGGCCGGTCTGCCTGGGTTCCAATTTGGACTCCGTTGCTTATTAGCTGGGTGACCCGAGGCAAGTTACTCAACCTCTCTGGGCCTGGTTTTGTCATCTTTATAAAAAGCAGATGATTAATACTTAACTCATAGGATGGTGTGTGTAGATTAAATATGTTAATTCAAGTACAGCATTTAAACCAGTATCTGGAACATAATAAATTTATACTTGCTGTGGGTTAAATTACTTTACCATTCTGAGCCTGAATTTTCCCAATCATCCCATCTGAGAATTTAAATGGAAAATTAAGTGAAATGATGGGTGCAAACAACCTTAGCCCAAGCCGGTCATCTGGTAAGACTCTTTTAAATGATTAACATACCCATAACTATAGTTACTATTACTGATACTGATATTGTTTGTTGCTCAGGTTCTTATTCCCTATTTTGTTACTATAATCACTATTTACTGTTATTTTATTATTAACTCACACTACTCCCTACTATGAATGGTAATATCAGCAGTATTACTTTTTTTTTTTTTTTTTTGGCCGTGCCACGTGGCTTCCAGGATTGTATTTCCTGGACCAGGGATCGAACCCAGGCCACAGCAGTGAAAGCGGGGAGTCCTAACCACTGGACCACCAGCCAATTCCCAGTATTACTATTATCTCACCATTCTGCACACCTGGTTCCCCTCCATCAAGCAGTCCCAAAGCCTGCCAGGGTCTTCCTAAGCCAGGCTTTTCCTCCCTGGGCGCCCAAGCTTTCATCTGATTGGAGGAGATGGTGGTGGGACTCAGGCCCCAAGTCCCCAAGAGGAAGCAAAAGTGGACAGCGGCACCCACAAGCCCTCTGGACAGGTGGGATGCCGGGGCCAAGCCACTGAATGATTCTTTTTTTTTTTTTTAATCATTAAGCTTGGCTATTTTTTTATATACAATTTTTAAAGGTTACTTTCCATTTACAGTTACTAAAAAGTATTGGCTATATTCCCCGTGTTGTACAATGACTCTTAAGAAAGCACATTGATGAGGGGCTTCCCTTGTGGCTCAGTGGTTAAGAATCCGCCTGCCAATGCAGGGGACACGGGTTCCAGCCCTGGTCTGGGAAGATCCCACATGCCGCGGAGCAACTAAGCCCGTGCGCCACAACGACTGAGCCTGCGCTCTAGAGCCTGTGAGCCACAACTACTGAGCCCACGTGCCACGACTACTCAAGCCCGCGCGCCTAGAGCCCGTGCTCCGCAACAAGAGAAGCCACCGCAGTGTGAAGCTCGTGCACCACAGCGAAGAGTAGTCCCCGTCCGCCACAAGAGAAAGCCCGCGCGCAGCAACGAAGACCCAACACAGCCAAAAATAAATAAATACATTTATTTAAAAGAAAAAAAAAAACGACGGCAAAGTTGGTGGGGCCTGAGGACCGTGTACGAACTTGTGAAACAAAGCTCCCCTCTGCTCCCAAACATTGCTAAGAGTACCATTCCCCCTCCACACTGCTCAATGGTCTCACCCGGTCTCCCCCTCACCAGTGGGATCACCCATAAGCACGGCTAAACCTCAGGAGGTGAAAAGTGTTCAAAACCAACGTCCCCCGGGGCTGCGACTCCGGATCTCAGTTTCTCCATTTCAGTCTTGGCATTCCCACCCTAGCTCAGCTTCAGGAGGTAGAAATATCTCAGGTAGGTTATACTGAGGTAGGTCAGCAATGAGGTAGAAATAACTCCTTTAAAACACTATACAAAGTAATTAAAGTTTTATTGAAGCCTTATGTGCCAGACATTGACCACACTGAGGCGTAAGGCACCGTCCCTGCCCTTGAGGAGCTCACAGTCTATATAAGAAGGCAAAGAAGATGCCAAAAAATGATTCCCACAAAGATTCAGGGGCAGGAGGCAGAGCCCTCAGACCCCATCTCTCCTATTCCAGGTTGACTGTGAGAAAGCGAATACGAAGCTTATCACTGTCTCTCCCACCTTCTCTGGGACAGCTCTGACTTCCCTCTGACCTAGGCACCAGGAGAAGACCAGGGAGAGACAAAGATGAGGGGGATACAGTTGCTGCCCTCAAAAAGCTGGAACACCCTGGCAGGATATATACAATGGTAACTTTCTGTCCCAAAGCCGCAAACCAGTGCAGCAAAAGCTAGGGAGAACAGGGGCTGGGCCAGCCCAGTCCAGTGGTGGAAGAGGGAGTAATGGGAAGGGAGGGTACCCATGGCCAAGGAAGTAGGGCAAGAGGTAGAGAAGTTCATAGTAAAGTGACAGCAGCCACAGCCAACAGAAGAGCCACCCACCCCACTGAAGGAGCTGCAGAGTCTTTATTAGAGGCCCCATCTTCTATGGGGTACTGCCCAATATTTCTACGGTCTTGGTGGCCGTAGGTAGATTCCTCCACCTGGGAGGTCTCAGGTTCGACCTCTTTTGGAGAAGTCTGGTTGGCTGGGGCTGGGGTGGGTTTGGTGGTGGAAGTGGAGGACGGGGCTGGGGTGGGTTTGGTAGTGGAAGTGGAGGCCAGGGCTGGGGCAGAAGTACTGACAGAGTTGTTTGCAGCCAGAGTGGTGGACGGAGGAGGGGGCAGCAGGACAAGGGGCGGGAATCGAGAGGAGAAATAGGTCTTGTTGCGGAGGTCCGAGTTACAGCGAGACCCCTGGCAGCAGGAGCCGCTGAGCGTGAACCCTGGGCCTGTCGCCGAATCCCGGGTGCAGGACTCATCCTGGACGCAGCCCCGGACAGGCAAGGATACAGTCACATTAGCTGCAGGAGGGAGACACAGGTGGGTCCGTGGTTGGAGGGAGGGGGTAGGCACAGCCAGAATGAAACTTAGGGGCAAGACAAGAGCAAGAAGACCCAAAACAGGGGACAGAAGGACTCTGCATCCATTAAACCCAAAGTCTCAATTAGGGCCCCACTTTGAGAAACACTGTCCCACTGTCTTTGGCACACGGTGGACCACATTTCCCATAGTACTTTGAGAGGAAACATGTGTAGGATGAACTACAAGTCCCACAATGCCTTGGAAGAAAGGTTTGAACTGGGATACAACACCTCTCACACGAGGAAAGAGCAGAAGACCATTGCCTCCCTCTCTCTCCCCCCACCCCTCACACCACCCCCACCAAAATTCAGTCTTAGAGTCAGAATTACATTTGCCATAATACACCTGGCAGAGGATGGAATTTGAAGAACACCTCCCATGGTTCCCTGAAGCAGAGGCCAGGAGACTGAACTACATCTCTCCTAATACTTTGGGACAAGTGGGGACACTAACCCTTGAGTTTTAAGGAGTCAGAACTACACTACCCACGATGCCTGGGCAGAAGCTTGGAGGCTTAAATACATTTCCCATTGCACATCCTCCCATTCTGCACCTGGCAGGCCTCTATGAAAACTGTTATTTCCCCAGAAACTCTAGGACAAAAGCATTCCTATTCCCGTGCTATACTGGGAATAGGACTGCATTTCTCATGATGCTCTAGGACAAGCCACGAATGCGCTGAGGTGGGGGAACCCTTTGGGTAAAGGGCTACCTACCACCCATGAAGCCTCAGAAAGGCTACCACAACCTGTGAAGGCCCGGTGCTTCGAGCTCACTCACCTGCCGTCAAGGTGACGTTGCCGTCGAAACAGCCCTTGTATAAGTGGTCGCTGGCGTTGTAGCACCTCACGACGGGCGGCGCCGTACCCTGGCACTCCTTGCGGCTCAGCCCCACGCAGCTGTAGCACTCGACCCCATTAGGCTCGTAGTCACTCTCATTGCCTGCGAGGGGGGCGGGGAGGAAGGAAGGGGTCGAGAGAGTTCAGGAAGCACAGCCCTGCTCCGCGTCCCTCCAGCCCACGTCTCCGCCCCTCGACGGACACTCAGCTCAGCCTATAATCCCGCCCCAGGGCGTGGCCCCGCCCCCAGCCCCTACGGAGTTCTCCCGCCTTCCCCTTGTGACCGCCCCTAGCCGCTCAGCCCAGATATGGCTCCGTCCCTGGGCCTGTGGCCCTGCCCCCACCGACCTGCGGGGACGAGTGCTCGCGAGGTGAGGTTGAGCTTCGCGTTGCAGCGGTCCTGGGAGCATTGATGCAGCTGGACGAAAGCCAGAATCCCGTAAAGGTCCAGTCCGCGATCATTCTTGCCGGGGAGTCCCGAACCGCAGCCCCGCACTGCCACCGAGAATTGCCCGTGGACTGCGGAGAGGGGAGGGGGCGGGGTCAGAGGGACGGGGCCTGGAATAGACCGGCACCAGAGGATAGGCCAGGGTGGGAGGGCAAGGGCCTCAGAAAGAGCCGATCCGAGGGGAAAGAGCAACAGACCGAGGGGCGGAACCTGAAAGAGAGGAGTCTGAGGGGACAGACAGGCTGATAGACACTGGACACAATCGACGCGGGAGGGCCAAGAGTGGAGCTAAGACGGGGCACGACCATAGGGAGTCGGAACCGCAGAAAGCAGCATCAGAAGGAGCTGAGACCGACAAAAAAGGCACAGGATCAGAGACGGATGGGGCCTCCTAGGAGCTGTGGCCGCAGACAGGGGCGGGTCAGAGGGGCGGAGCCTCAGCCTAGGGATTTCAGGAGAAGACCTCTAGAGGGATCTCCGTCACCAAGGGCCCCATTGGATGGGGGAGGCTGGGGTGGAGAGGATTCTGGCAGGGACAGAAGTGGGTGGGGAGATCTCAGTGGTCCAGGGGAAATGGATAGGGTGTGCCCTTAAAGGAGACGAGGTCCCAGAGCTGGGTTCTCCCAGTTCACGCCACCCACGCACAACTCTCCGTCCTCATCCCTCTAAGCCCTAATGGCGTGGTTGTGTCGAAGGGCCCACGCCAGGCTGAAAGGGAAGGATGGGGCTGCGTTCAAGGGGGTGTGGCCAAGTTCAGAGGGAGGGGCGGGACCATAAGGAGGAGGGGCCCAGATGGAGGAGCGTAAAAGAGTACGCAAGGACCCGGAGGCCCCACTCACTGGACTCCACCGCCCCTACGACCTCTGTGCAGACGTCCATGCCTGGCGCGCACTTCACCGTCTTAGTCTTCTGCGGAGAGCATCCGTCATCGGCTTTCTGCACGCAGCTGTAACACTCCAGGGCCTGCGCTCCTGGGGGAACAGAGGCAGGTAGAACTGAGCTATCCCTACTGAAGCCTCCTCCCCCAAAGGAGAAATAGTCGTTCCCACTCCCTCTGTCCCTGTGCAATCCTATTGCACAACCTTTTCCAGGGCGGGGTAAGGAAAACCTAGCCGCAAGTCTGAGGCCAGGAGATACATTGTGTCCCTTTCCGTCAAATGTCCTATGCCTGCAGTGGGAGCATCTTTCCCACAGCCCTTTATGCCCAAGGTGGGGGATCCCTGCCATAGACGGGGGTGGGGGGACTTCTTCCTACAGTTCTCCACTCAGGATGGGAGAATTTTACCCACATTCAAGTCAGCTCGGTGAGGGATCCCTTCCCACAGCCCCCCGTCTGCTTAGGATGGAAGAAATTTTCCCACAGTCCCCTCTGCCCAGGGTAGGGAACCTTCCCGCATCCCACCCCCTCCCCCGACCCCTCTGCCCGGGATGGGAGATCCTTCCCACAAGCCCGCTCTGTATGGGGTGGGGGAACCCTCCCTAGAGCTCCCACTCTATCCCCTCCGCCCCCTTCCGGCAGTAGACTCACCTTCTAGAAGCAGCAGCGGAGGCAGCAGCAGCAGCCAGCCCGTTGTCCAGATCGCTACCCGGGAGCCTGCTTTCCTGGCGGGGTCCATGGTTCCGTCCTGCTCTCTCGGCTTCCACCCTAGTTGTGCCGCCTCCCAACCCGGGTCCTCTTACGTGAGCCCAGGATGAGTAACTTCGCCCCAGGCAACCCTGGCCTTGCGCAACCGGGCCAAATCAGCCTCAGCTGTGGGGCGCAACACCCGCCCCTGGATGCGTCACCCACCACTGCCAAGGAGTGAAAGGGCGGGAGTCAAGGTTCCCTGGCAGTTCCCAGGAGAAAGTCTGTGTGTTTGTGGCGGTGGGGAGAGGATATAAGGCTCACACAGAGGGTCTACTCCACATTCAACACTCAGTAAATGTTGAATGAGTGCAGGCTTTGGGCCGGGTGATGCTGGAGACTAAACAACCAGCGCTGGTCTTCACAGAGCTCACAGTCTGATGGGGGAGACAGATATTAATCAAAGAATCATACAAATTGTTATTTACAGCGAGGACAACGAAGGAAGAAGTGTAGGGAGCTACAAGGAGGTGTGGCGTCTACAAGTGGGGGCTGGTCAATGAAGCGTCCCTGAGGATGTAAATCATCCAGGTGCCTTACGATCTTAAAGACCTGGAGGTTTAGCCAGTGAAGCAGGTCGGGATGGGGGCAGAGCACATTGCAAAGCAGAGGGGTCAGCACGTGCAAAGACCTCGGCTGGAAGCAGCATGGACCCTTCGAACACAGAGAGGAGAGCAGTGTACCTGAAGCTCCTGTACCTGGAGCTCAGGAGTGAGGGGGAAACTGAGGCAAAAGAGGCCATTCCAGGCCCTGAGGAGGGGTTTGAATTAATTCTGAGAAAGATGGAGAATGTTTCACGGGGTCTACAATCAGATTTGCTTTTTAAACTATCAATCTGGCAAACGATGCAAAAACTTATCAAGAAATGAATTCACTAATCCCAGGGAATTAGGCAGCAATGAAAACGGGCCAACTACTGGCCTGGGTGCCAACGTGAGTCTCAAAAACTTTATGTTGGCAGTTCCCTGACAGTCCAGTGGTTAGGACTTTGCCTTCCAATGCAGGGGGTTCAGGTTCAATCCCTGGTTGGGGAGCTAAGATCCCACATGCCTCGTGGCTAAAAAACAAACAAACAAAAAAACTGAAACATAAAACAGAAGCAATACTGTCACAAATTCAATAAAGACTTTAAAAATGGTCCACATCAAACAAAAATCTTAAAAAACCCTCAACTTTATGTTGAGCTCAAGAAGCCTTAAACAAGTAGAAGATACCATGTGACTCCATTTCTATGAAGTTCTAGAACAGGCAAAGCTAATCAGTGGTGATAGAAATCAAAATAGGGGTTACTTTGGGGAGGGCATTGCCCCAAAGAAGTAATAGTAAGGAACCCCTACTATCTTCATCTGGGTGGTAGTTACACATGTAACTACAAACATGTTAAGAATCGACAAGCTGTACGCTGTACATTTTCCATGTATGCACTTCACTGAATGTACACTATTCTTACCAAAAGAAAAGGGTCGGGGAGGAGTGCCATTGTGGCCTCAGTAAAAAAGGAAAAGAGTAGAAGGGGCAAGAGAAGGCCAGGAGTCCAGGGGCGGGGAGCAGGGCAGCCTCCCAGGTAAGAGAACAAGAGCCTCTCTCTGATGGCTGGGAGTTGGCTGGCGGCTCACAGCGATGTCTGGGTGCTCTGCTACACCCCTGCACCAACACATATGGGGCCACACTGTGACCGCGATGGAGTGAGACACAATCAGGACCACTGCCTTCTATGTCTGAACACAGGAACAAACAAGAACACTGTGCAAACCACAGAATGACTAAACATCCACATATATAAGTGATTGCTTGTATTGGGTTGGCCAAAAGGTTCGTTTGGGTTTTCTGTAAGAGGTTACAAAAATCCGAATGAACTTTTTGGCTAACCCAATGTTATGTATTATTTATATTATATTATTATTTAAACTACAGCTTTAGCCTTGCTTTGTTTCTCCTGACTCACAGATAAGATTCACCTATGGCAGGAAAAATAGCGGCTGTGTTCATAAAGGTTTTATCTGTTCTCTGGACCCCACGGGGCACCCCCATCGCCAATAATGACTAGCACCTCAGTCACCTAGGTTGGGTTGCTTGTCATCATGCTGAAGCTCAGAGAGAGAAAGTGAGTGGCTGTGAAGTCATTCAACACTTCCCCCTACCTCCCTGCCTCCCAGCCTTGGAATCCCAGCCTCACTTATGGTTTGCTGTGTGACCCACTTAAGTGTCTTCACCTCTCTGAGCCTCTGAGGTGTCTGTTTTATAATAAAGGGAGGAGAGTCTTTCATGGTGGAGTGAGGCAGTGGACAAAGTATTAAGTCTGGAGTCAGACAGACTGAAATTTTACTCCTGCCTCTGCCATCCTCTTGCTGTGTGACCTCAAGCAACTCCATCTCCCTCTCTGAACTTCAGCTGCCTCCTTTGCCAAACAGGTCTGAAACCCCCTGTCTCCAGAGGGATGGAGTGAGGCAGGGCTACAATTCTATTATTACTGTGCATTCAGGAGCAGGAGGCCCTTCAGGTCCCAGCCGTGTGGGAGAGTTTCAGGGAGGAACCCCAACTGGCCAGACCAGAAGATCTGGTGTCTTGGGAGGGAGTGGGACCCAGGGTGGAGAGTCTCCTCTTGCTCAGGCCTGCCGAATCCCGGGTGCTGACACCAACCGCCACCCCCCCCCCCAAACCTGGCCCAGGACCAGAGAGCAGAGGGAGGTTTAAATACCGGACCTCTACTTAAACCTACTCTGTGACTCTCCCCAGCTCCCTCCACAGGGGTCACTGCAAAGAGGTTTAGAATTGGTTCCCCAGAGAGATGAACAGAGGAGTCAGTGTGGAGGCACCGGGTCCCCAGCCCTGGAGTTCATGCCAGGGCCTCAGACAAGCCTGGGGCCATTTCCACTATGGGTTTCGTGTCCCCCTGGGGAAGGGCAGGCTCTGAGCCCAGTGATGTTCCCAGCCTGCCTCAGACCCACTCCTTCTGGGATGTGCTGTCTGGGATGTATCAGAGAAGGGGTGGGGTCAGGGCCCGGGCTGGCTACATAATTTGCGGGGCTCAGTGCAAAATGAAAATATGGAGACCTGGTTCAAAAGGCAGGAAGGAGTGTCATGAAATGTACTAAAGTAGAAATGCTCTTTTCCTTTCTTCCTGCATCTCTCTTGACCCCATACGGTGTCTAATGTCATCTTCCCTCAGGCACAGGGATACTGGTGGGGCGAGCACAGACCCTTACAGGTGTCTAGAGACCCTGCCCCACAACTAAAGCAAACCGGTTGCTGGGTTCCCCTTCCACCAGCCGCCCGCCACCGTGCCCCACCTGAGATGCCAAGAGGCACAAGTGCCTGGATTTCCCGTGAGCACTCAGGCCCCTGTCGGGGCTGGAGGATGGCAGAAGTCACAGGGCAGAGGCAGGGAGGGGAAGGCAGACAGAACCTATTCCGGGGAGGTGGGAGATGGCAGTTGTGGGACCTCCTTAGAGCTGAGGCTCCAGTCCCCCCAGCTCAAGCTCCACACCCTTCAGACTTCACTTACAAAACACAAATTCAAATACAAAATTAAGAATTTCTGGATGGCAATCACAGATGATTAAAGCCAAGAGGGCTCTTCTGAACATGGGACCTGTCAACTGCACTAGTCACATGCCCGTGAAGCTGGCCCCAGTAAGGGCACAGTTTGCAGAGGGGCTGAGGGATGAAATGATCCAAGAATCCAGATGCCTCACACCTGGAGGTAGAGGCCAAGGAACACCTCGGGTCCCCAAGGGCCTGGGGGTTAGAGTGTTTGCATTCCGGGGTTTCAGGAGCACATCTGGATCCTTAAGGAATCCTGGGATGGGACACCCAGGTCCTGAAGAGATGGGAACCAGAGGGACTGGATGCCTAGTTCCAGCGAGGTTTAAGGGAGGAAATGAACTGTACCACACAGTGACAGCCTAGAGTGGTCAGGGAGTGGTCCTGTAGTTGGGGAGCTCAGGGGACTGTGGAAGCCCACCAGGGATCAGGGAGAGCTTCCTGAAGGAGGGGACACCTTAGGTGAGATGTAAATGATGGAAAGTTCTATGCCTGTCGTTCACCATCGCCCCATCCTCAGCGTCTTATCAATTTATTCCCTCAACACCTAGTTTGCCTACAGGCCATTTGCTGTGTGCCAAGGACTCAGTAGTGATGGAAATAGCCCAACCCCTGCCTCCTGGGGCTCCCGCCCAGCACGGGAAACACACCCATCAAACGAACGGATGACCCAGAGTAGTCAAAGCTGTGATGGGGAAGGAGCAGGCAGAGTGATCGGGGCTGGGATGGGAAGCCCAGAGGGAGCATCTGACTCAGCCGGGAGAATCAGGGAAGGCTTCCTGGAGAAGGAAACATCTGAGCTATGACCTAAATGATGAGTAGGGTGGAGTGGGGAAAGGTGTCTTAGCAAAGGGAACGTTACATAAAGACCCACAGGTGAAAGGATAGCTTTTTTTTTTTTTCTCTCCACTTTCATGGGATGAAATGTGCTCTCTGGTGCTGGGGACACAGCCATGACCAGGACAGCCCTGGCTCTGCCCTCAGGGAGCTCCCAGTCCGTCAGGACATAGATCCATCACCAGTGATGACGCACGATGTTCAGGAATGGGACAGGAGGGCTCAAAGGGGGGGTACTTGATCCAGCTGAGGGAGTCAGGAAGGGCTTCCTGAAGGAGGGGACATCCCAATTAAGACGCGAAGAATAAGAAGCTAGGTGGTTAAGGGAAGGGCAGAGGGAATAACATATGTCACGGCCAGGAGGGCAGGAGCCTAGGAGTTCCTAGAAATTGCCAATAGCTCAGTCACGTCCAAAAGGGTGGAAGCAGGCGGGCCCACAAACTGAAAAAACAAAATTGCCACAAGACTAAGGACGCATGCCTCCCCACACCCCCGCCCCTCCCAGCCATGACCTTGGGGTTGAAGGTCTCCATTCCTACAGGGTAGAACAGCTAAAGGATGCATGGCCTCCGAGGTACCCGTAACTCAGATGTCCTGCCTAGGGATCGAGGGGCCCCGTACGCCTGTGCTGGGAACCTCAGCAGTAACCACTGTTTTTCCTCCAAGTTTAATTCAGTATCACAGGAGCACCAATAAATAGTTCCTTCCCGTCCCCGCAATCTTCCTCCCACCCAGGGCAGAGCGTCAGCGGCTGGCTTCCGGTCCGGGAAGACACCTGCGGCCCAGAACTGCGCAGCTCAGACCTGCCGAACCGCCGAGCCCACAAAATTCCCGGGAGAGTTCCAAAGGGTCTGGCCCAGGATTTCCAGCAGTGGGCGTGGCTTCGAGGCAGCGCGTGCGGGGCAGAGCCTCGCTGGGACGTCTTCCTGAGAGGGTATGTTCACTCAGGGGGCGTGGTTCTCGTCCGCCGCTGTCACGATGACGTCCATCCAGATGCGCATGGCTTCTGGGCTTGGCGCCGCCATGTAGAAAAGGCGTTCGTAGGTTTTGATACAGAACGTTAGGCGAGGGTTCGGGCTCTGGAATAAGAAGCGGAGTGGAGATGGTTATGAGTCCACCCTAGTTGGAATCCCAGCCTTGCTATTTATAGGCTTTGTGGGGTTGGGCAAGTTATTTAGACTCCCTGAACGTTTCCCCATCTGTCTTCCTAAATGATGCTACCTACTTCGTTGGGTTATGAGGATTAAATAAATTAACACAGGAAGGCGCTTAGAATTATGGGAGCAAGAGGAATTCAAAAAGAGGATGGGGGCTTCCCTGGTGGCGCAGTGGTTGAGAGTCCGCCTGCCGATGCAGGGGACACGAGTTCGTGCCCCGGTCCAGGAAGATCCTACATGCCGCGGAGCGGCTGGGCCCGTGAGCCATGGCCGCTGGGCCTGCGCGTCCGGAGCCTGTGCTCCACAACGGGAGAGGCCACAACAGTGAGAGGCCCGCGTACCGAAAAAAGAAAAGAAAAGAAAAAAAAAAGAGGACGGACCTATGTCCCAATCCCCCAGCCTACCTTCTCCTATATTAGAAATAAATACATACATTCAAATTTCCCCTCCCCCCGAAATCTAGGTCCCCCTGGTTTGTAACTGGGAAAAACCTAGTGTCTACAACCTATTTATTGAGTACCTACTTGCCAACCCTGAATTAGGTAAATCCTTTACGTCCATTATCTGTTTCTAACCTTCTCAACTCTGAAGAAATGGGCTAAAGAGTGCCGATTCTGCAGGTGAGAAAACTAAGGCTGGAAAATGGAAGTCACTTTCCCAATGTCCCACAGCTCAGATTCCAGCCTAAGCTCTAAAAAGCCACAGTTGCTCTCCAGAGCTTTCTAAACATTGTATCAGTTTCTGGCACTGCACTTTTATTTTTTATTCATTTTAATTTTTTTGCATTTTTATTTTTATAAAAGTTCCAATTCCTGCGTTCTCTGGGGAAAAATAAATATGATAAGACACCATGGGGCCCATCTCCATTTGGCAATGATGGGCAGATGCTAACGAATGATCGTCTCCTTTAGATGCTCCCAGGCTGCCTCAGTCCTCACCCTGCCCAATTCAGACATTTATTCTCAACTTGGCATCTGCGTTTGCCAAATTTCTGCTCTAAAACTTTTGTTCCAAGAAAAATATCAGTGGGCTGAGAGCCAAAGACTAAGCTCTTAATTTTTGGTCCCTGCAGTGAAATGATCTGTTGGTTTCCTGTGCTGGATGGAGTACCACTGGATGGAGTAGGGGCTGTGGGTGGCCTTTCCCAGAGATAAGATCAGGCTTGACAGCCGGGGCTCCAACCAGGAGGGCAGAGCAGCAGCAAGCAGGGGCTTCACCTTGAAGGCACAGCGTAAGTGGTCGTAGTAGACTTCCTCAATGGCCTGGAAGTAGATGACGCCTTTGAGCTTGGTCTGTTCTTTGTCTGATGGAGGGAGGTGAGGGAGAAACAGAACCAGTGAGAGGTGTGTATGGTGGGGGGAGCAGGGGAGTCACTGGGCCCAAGTCCCGAGACTGGGGTTGGGGTGAGGAACATGGTGGCAGAGTATGTAGGTCCCTAAAGTACTGTGGTTGGGAGGTGAGTGCATGTTGACGGGAGACTAGGAGGGAGACTGGTGTGGTGACTGGACAAGACCAGAGAATGAGGTCTGGGGAGTTGGAATCCTAGGTCCCCTAGTGCCTTGGCCCCTGAGAAGGGCAGTGACTCAAGGAGAGATTCAGCATCATTGATTCTCCTAGAGAGGAAGGAGGAGGGGCCTGGAACCCTAGATTTGTGGGCTGGGCACTGACTGTGCTCCTCTAGGGTACCTTAGGAAAATGGGGTCTGGGGAGCCAGCGTGGTACAAAACTGTTACGCACGTTACGGAGGAGGGCTGGATCACTAAAGGGGAAAGGGGCTGGGGATCCAGACTCGTGGGCCTAAGAGAGAAGGGGGCTGAGGGTGGGGCTTCTAGGTTTCTGGGGTGAAAGTCTGTTGTGGTTTCTTCCAGGGTCCTGGGGGCCCGGGTCCCAAGGCAGCCAGGGTGGGCTCACCTGTGTAGTAGGCCAGGCGGCGGGCCTGGCGGTCAAAGCAGAACCACCGCTTCCTCCAGGTCTTGATGCGGCCTCCCATCTTCACCAGGGGTCCGCGGCAGTAGCCCCCAGACACCCATATGTGCGGGCAGCTTTCCGGGTTGTGGCCCCAGCGTTCCAGGTGTTGCCGGAGATCCAAGACCCGAGGGTCAGGAGGGCGGGACGGGGCTGTGGGCGGGGCCTGGGAAAGCAAGAGAAGGGGGCAGTGACTTCATGGGGTGGGGGGGGCAGGTCCTGCAGCCTGGACGCCCCCCGAGGGGTGCTGGTCAGAGTAGCTCAAGTATGAGGCCCGGCACAGCCTTTCATTAACAATGACGATCGAGATGATATCTCCAACAGCTAAAGTGATTGACTGACACTCTGCCCAGGGCTTTACCAGCACCCATTCCTTGACTCCCCGCGGCCACCCTCGGGTCAGGGCTACGATGAGGCCCCTTTTTCAGATGAGTACACTGAAGGACAGAGAGAGAAAATAATCCACCCGAGGCCACACAGAGCTTCTAAGTGGCAGAGCTGGGTGGCAAACTCAGGGCTTCCTGACCCTAGCGCTTACCCTGAAACACCGGAGATGTGTTAGAGAAGTGATGGACCCTGGTGGGACCCTCATCTACTGTCTCTGTAAAACAGGGACCAGATAGTGATCAATAAATGAGAGCACTGTTTCCATTATTATTATTACCTGTGCTAACAGAACACTTTATAGGTATAATCTCTGTGTCCCCTCAAACTCTCTTCAAGGGGTAAGTACATCATTGTCCCCATTTTACAGATGTGGAAACCAAGACTCCGAGAGGTTAAGTCACTAGGCCCAAGTCACACGGCCAGAGCTGACGAGCCAGGACTCCCCAGGCAGAGTGTCATCTCAGGAGGCCATAAAGGGGAGAAGAATGAAGGTGATCAAAGTGTCTACTGTTACAAGGCCCAGCCTGATCATACCTATTCTTCCCAAATGATCCCTGCAAAGAATGGTATGATCCCCGTGGTCACACTGAGGCCTCAGACTTCAGCATGCAAGGGGACCCCCTAGGGATTTTGTTAAAATGCAGACTGGGATTCAGTCATTCCGGGGTGGGGGTCTGGGGTGAGGGTGAGGTTCTGCACGTCTAACAAGCTCCCAGGGAAAAGGGACGCCGATGCTGCTGGTCCGTGGACCACACTCTGAGTATCAAGGGCTGAAAACACTGAGGCAAGGCCAAAGCAAGAATGGACGAGAAACAGAGGTGAGACTCATTGGATGGAGACAGGGGAGAATGAGGAGGAGGGGAAATGGGGAGGAGCCGGGGAATGCACAGGAGGGCAAGGGGTGCTTAAAAGGGAACCCACCAGGGCTACCCTGGTGGCGCAGTGGTTGAGAGTCCGCCTGCCGATGCGGGGGATGCGGGTTCGTGCCCCGGTCCGAGAGGATCCCACGTGCCGCGGAGCGGCTGGGCCCGTGAGCTGTGGCCGCTGAGGCTGTGCGTCCGGAGCCTGTGCTCCGCAACGGGAGAGGCCACAGCAGTGAGAGGCCCGCGTACGGCAAAAAAAAAAAATTAAAAAAAAAAGGGTACCCACTGGGTCATCTCACCAAATCCACACGGTAACACTACTACTGATCACCATGTATGGAGGGTCCCACTCTGTGGCCGGCACTGTGCCAAGTGATCATCTTGTTGCCTCTGCAAAACAACCCATTATTGCCCCCATTTGACAGACGAGGAAACTGAGGCTTCTAGAGAGGAAGTGACTCACCAAGGTCACCCACGTAGGATGTGGTGGAGCCGGGCCCCAATCCAGGACAGCAGGGATGGGCTTGGGGCTGTCAGCTCCCCCACTGCCCACCCGTGTCACCTCCATGGAACGCCTGCCCCTCTCGGAGCCTCAGTTTCCCTACACTGAAACTACACTGAAACTCGGCGGTTATCACAGCACCCTCCACATGGGGCTGTTTCACGGATGAGCTCGCTGCTGTCAGGCTCCCTGACCTGGTGATTCCACTTCCAGGTGCGAATCCTGGAGACACACTTGCTCACGGGCACAAGAGCCGTTTAATAAATGATGATGCTACACAGCAGGAGTGCTTCATTTTTAATGAGGTAGAGCTTATGCCTGAAACCAGAGGGCCCCACTGCCCTTCCCAATTTATTTTATTCCTGGACTCTTATCAGCACCTGACGTGCTACTTATTTTACTTACTGACGCTGCTTTTTGTCTCTCTCCCCTGCTAAACACCAGCTTCTCCAAGGGCAGGGATTGTCACTTTGGTCACTGCTATATAACCCAGGGCCTAGCACGCAGTAGGCCCTCTGTAAATACTGGGTTGAGATGAATAAGAAAATGCCAAATGGTTGAGAGAACCAAAAGCAGTTGGGAATGATGTGCTCGATTACAAGGAAAATAAATTCACCAAATATGGTTTGATCGGTGTATGTAGGAAAGTATTAAAAAAAAAGATTTGAACGCTTCTCTGTGATAGAAAACACCTGCACTTCCGGAGGTAAGCTGAGGGGAACTTCACTTTCCCCAATTCTGAAGTGTCTGTTATAACGAAAAGTATTCATGTTCTTAGTGTAGGTAGAAATAAAATTTTAATAAGGAGCTGTCTGCTAAATCCAGAGTGTGAGAAATTCTACAGGATAAGTGACTTTTCCCACGAATTAATGGCATTTTTTAAAGCAGGGAGGGAGGACTCTACCTCAGGGTTTTAAAAGACATTTTAACTAAATGCAGTGTGCGTGCTTTGTTTGGGTCCAGATTCAAATAACCAACTATAAAAAGATATTTTGGAGACAATTAGGGAATGTGAATACGGATCATGTATCAGAAAGTTGCAGAATTATTAATAATCTCATAAACTATGACAGTGGAATTTTTGTTATATTAAAAAAAACCTTATCTATTGGAGATACATAATGAGATATGGATGAAATGCCTGGGATTTGCTTGAAAATACTCCACTGCAGAGTGGGAATTAGGTGAGGATTCAGTACAACAAAGTTGGTAAGTAAAACAAGATTCAATATTGATGATCACTAGGGCTGCGTGGTGGGTGGGTACATGGAGGTTTATTATCTGTGAATACGCTTGAATATTTCTATAATCAGAAGTTTTTTAAAAGAATCAAATAAATAAAACAAAAATTCAAATAATATTTAAAAGCCCCAGCTCGTGGTTACCCTCATTCTGCAAAAGCTGCTGACTCTGACACCGGCGCCCACTTACAGAAGAGGGAACCCAGGCACAGAGAACGGAGCATGTCACCCGAGGACACGCCACGAATACAGACGACCCTGATGGCAACAGGAACTAGGCCTTTCGAGTTCCCCTTCCACTTGCCAAGCCCAGGATACTTTCCTGTCCCGTTGGAGGAGACTGACAGGGTGAGATAAGACAGGGCAGAGGCCAGGGTGGCAAGACAGACCAGGGCAGTAGTGGTGGGGGAGGGTTAGGGGCGGGACTGACCATGATAGCAGGTACAGGGGGGTCTGAGGCACCTTCCGTGCTCCTTCTTGTCCCTTCCTGTGAGTGCAGAAAGAAAACATCAACGAGAATGCTAACCAATAATAAGTGGGAAAAACGTACTGGGTTCCTGGGTCCTGAGGGAGGAGGGGTCAGGGGCCTGGACTCCTGGGTCTGAGGGAGGAGGGGCTGGGGGCCTGGATCCTGGGTCTGAGGGACGAGGGGTCAGGGGCCTGGACTCCTGGGTCTGAGCGGGGAGGGGCCGGGGGTCTGGATCCTGGGGCTGAGGGAGGAGGCAGGGGCTGCCGTCTCACCCTGGCCTGGAGCAGCCGCTCCCTCTCTGCCACAGCCCGCTGCAGGAGGTGTTCCATACGGGCAATGTCCAGGTGGAGGGCCCCACAACTGGGAGCAGAGAACAGAGACGCGCAGGTTACAGCAGCCCGACTTCTTCCCCCCATCTCCCCACCTTCTCCCTGATGTCTCACCTATTTCTGGGGCCACAGCTCAGCAGCTGATAGAGGGGGTGTCTCCCGGAGTCTCTGGCTGAGGGCGGGAGGGCCGAGGCCTCCAGGGCTCCTGCGGGGAGAAGGGCTGGGGGGCTGGGATGCTTCCGTGTCTGATCCCCTCCACCTCTCCCCCAACAGAGGCAACCAGGTTCCTCCGTCCCGTGCTGCAGGGGGGTGGTTAATGGGGGAAGAGCCTACGCAGGGGAAGGGTACGTACTCACCAGTACAATAGAAGGACAGAGGCCGGGGGGATCCCCTCTGGCTCACTCTCTCTCCCCTCTTCCGGGGCAGGCTTCCAGTCCTCTGGAGGCCAATGGAGCCCTGAAAACACACAACGCCCACGCACACAGGAAAAGATGCTCAGGCTCCACCATGAAGTCGGAGAACCGCCAAGTAAAACCACCATCTCACTGGCACAGATCAAAAAGCCACTGTAAACGTGATGCTGAGTGGAAGCAGCCAGTTACAAAGGACCACACAGTGTAACGTCCAGAATGGGCAGACCCAGGGAGACAGGAAGTGGGTTAGCGGTTTCCGGGGCCTGGGAGGAGAGGGGAATCGAGGGGTGATGGCTAAAGGGTATGAGGTTTCTTTAGGGATAATGACTATGTTCTAAAATTGATCGTGGTGATGGCTGCACAACGTGGTGGCTAAAACCCCCTGAATTGTACGCTTTAAACGGGTGAATTGTGAACTATATACCTTGATAAAACTGTTGAAGAAAACCCCAAAAGCCCGCGGTGTTGATGGGAGTGTGCGAAACCCAGGTGTGCTCCCACAATGCTGGGGGCCGTTTTATTGCAACAACCGTTATGGAGGCCAGTTTGGCTCCTTTTTTAAAGTCAATGAAAAAAAAAAAAAGGAAAGGAAAAGAAAAACAAACAAAAACAGAAAAGAAAATCAAAATGACAAATGCATAGGTACCTTTGAGCCCCAATTCCACTTCTAGGACTATATCCGTGGAGACACTCAGACATGTGCAAAATGACCTGATTTCAAGGTTAATCCCCAAAGATGCCCGGAGACCACCTAAGTGCCCATCAAAAGGAGGCAGGGATAAACTAGGGATCATCTGCATGGAGGAAAACTCCAAAGCATATAAAAAGGAGGAGGATGCTGTTTATATGAGACAGAATAAGAGGGCTTCCCTGGTGGCGCAGTGGTTGAGAGTCCGCCTGCCGATGCAGGGGACGCGGGTTCGTGCCCTGGTCCGGGAGGATCCCACATGCCGCGGAGCGGCTGGGCCCGTAAGACATGGCCGCTGAGCCTGCGCGTCCGGAGCCTGTGCTCCGCAACGGGAGAGGCCACAACAGTGAGAGGCCCGCGTACCGCAAAAACGAGAACAAAAACAAAAAGAGGGGGAAGGTATATACATGACTGTTTAAATACAGAGGATCTCTGGGAAGACGGGAGACACTAGTAACCCTGGCCACCCCTGGGAGGTGAACTGTGTGGATGAAAACAATGGTGGGAAAGGTCTTTTCTCTGAATATCCTCCCATGACCTTTGAACTTGGAACAAAAGGAATATTAGTTTAAAAAAAAATAATAAACACGATAACCAAATGCAACCTGTGTTCCTAGATCAGAAAATATATTTTTTCTTTCTTTGTTTTTTGCTTAAAAAAAAAAAACATTTGTGGGACAATTGGCAAAAATATGAATCACATCTGTGGACTTGAATAATATTGTCTCAATGGTAGCTTCTGAATGTGATTGCTGTACTGTTGTTATGTACGAGAATGGCCTTGACCTTAGGTAATACAAGTAGAAGTATTTAGGGGTAAAGGGGAATCATGCTTCAGAAAAGAATAATAAACTGTGTGTGTGTATGTGGGTGGGTGTGTACAGAGAGAGAATAAGAAAGCAGATATCAAATGTGGTAAAATGTTAATCACAGAATCTGGGTGACAGGTATGCAGGAATTCTTTCTCTCTTCCTGCAATTTCTGTAAGTCTTAAATCATTTCAAAATAAAAGAAACTACCTAAAAATGAAAACAAAATTATTTGAGAGTAATAAAGACAGAAAACTGAAATCATTTCTTAAAGAAAAAAACAGCAAAAACTCTGCCTGGATAATAAAAATAAATAAGTTGCATAATTTGAACACCAGTAGGGATACTCACTGCTCAAATATATGTAATCCACAAGTTAATAATAATACTAAAATAAAAATTGCATTGGTCACCTTGGAGGATGCAGGAGAACCAACTCTATTCTGAAGACAGGAGAATGAAGTGAAACCATCAAGCATTTTCCCTGCATTTCTTACAAAAACCGTATCCCTGGGTAACCAAATAATTAATGAAGGCAAGTCCCTCTTTTTTTTTTTTTTTGGCTGTGGTGGGATCCCACCCGGCATGTGGTGGGATCTCAGTTCCCCTCCAGTAGAAGCTCGGAGTCCTAACCACTGGACCGCCAGGGACCCCCTGGATGTGATTTTCTAGATTCGTATTATTTTAAAACGTTTTTTAGAACAGTGACCAACATTTATCAAGTGCCTAACAGTGTACTTGGCCCTCGGCAGACCCATTTAAGCTTATAAAAGCCCTGGGAGTCGGGAAAGTTTCGCTCTGCTTCACAAAGAGGAAACCGAGTCCCAAGTTCCTGTGGTTCTTCACTCTTTCCTTCCTTCAACTGATATTCCCAGCACTCCCCAGCTGAGAGACCTTAGATTGTTGGCACTGAGGGAAAAGGTGGGTCAGAGAGACCCAAGCCTTGTCTCCATGGCGCTGACATTGTAGGAACTGAATGAGCCATCGTACAAATAAGTGTATCATCAGAAATTGCTATGAGCGAAGAGTGTGTTATAAAAGGGTGATATAAAAAAGGATCACCTTCCAACTGGAAGACCAGGAACAGCCTTCTGAACACTGGACCTAAGGCCCAAAAGATAAGAGCTGGCCAGGGGAAACTCCCTGAGAGTCCAGCGGTTAGGACTCCGGGCTTTCATTGCCAAGGGCCTGGGTTCGATCCCTAGTCAGGGAACTAAGATCTCACAAGCCCTGTGGCGGCCAAAAAAAAAAAAGTTGGCCAGGGGAGACTGAGGGGAAGGGTGTTCCAGGTGGCAGGATCAGCAAGTGCAAAGGCCCTGAGGCAGGAACAAGTATGGAGTGCTGGTGGGTCAGTGCTCCTACAGCTGAGCGGTCAGTACGGGGAGGGGGATGGTGAGAGGTGGGCAGGGGTCAGACCACACAGGGACTTGTGGGCCATGGTGAGGAGACTGGGGGAATCATGGAAGGCTTTTGGTGGGAAGAGCTGAAGTAGGAGGGCTGAAGATCACTCTGGCTGTTGTTTGGGGAATAAATTATTGGGAGACAAAAACTAAAATAGAGAAAACCAGTGAGGAGGCTGGTATAGGGTCACTAAAACCAGAGATGAGGGTGGGAGTGGGTGGAATAAGAATGATGATAATTATAATAATACCAGTCGATATAACTCTAATCAGAGTAACTGGTGCCCACGTTACTGAGCACCTGCTATGTGCCAGGCATCAACCACACTAAGAGTTTTAATGCATTAACCAATGAATGCTGTCATCATTCCCATTTTGCAGCTAAGTAATTGAGGCACAGAGCTGTATCTAAGGTCAGCCAGCTAGGAAGTGGCAGAACAGGTACTGGAACCCAAGGTACTCTTAGTCATCACATGATCCTGGCAAGAAGGTATAGAATTTGAGAAGGATTTAATAGGACTTGGAGGGAGAGAGAGGAAAGGGCAAGGAGGAGTCATTTGTTAATCCCTGCATTCATTTATCCACTTGTTTACGGTTTATCTGGCTGAGTAAATAAACACACCCTGGACTCCTCGTGTATCCCGAGGTCCCCGGTCGCTCCCTCTGAGCTGGTGCTAACCAGTCACCCACTTAGGCTCTGAAGGATCCCTGAGAAATCCTCATCTCCCGAAAGGCACAGGCTGTGGAAACAGGCAGCCTGGCTTCAAACCTAAGCTCTGCTTAGGGTGTGTGGCTTTGGTAAGTCACGGCTCTTCTCAGGGAGATTCCCCCTCTGTAAAGTGAGTAACGTCCCGCTGCCCTGCCATGGCTGATGCGAGGATTCAACGAGTGACCTCATGCAAAACACATAAAAGAGTGCCCAGCACGGCCACCAGCGTCCAGGGGTCAGTGTCTGGCCCCCAGGTGACACCCAGGTGCAAGGTGGGTACGGGATCCACGCCGGTGGGTATAGGGTCCACCTGGCCTTAGAAGTTCCATGTACACAGGAGCCAATGACTCAGGTAACACCTCTATAGGAATGGACCCAGCTTCCCACCAAGTATTTATAGATATGTAATTTACTTATAAGGGTCATATTTACCCTAAGTCACGTTGCCTGGCAACACAGCTGACAATCCACCTTTATCAAGCTTCCAGCTAGAAAGTTACAAAAGCTCTGCTAACCCTTTACCCAGATAATAACAGGACCTACTTCTGCAGGTTCTTCTGAGCAAAAAATAAAATTATATATACATAAAATTTCATGAACATGTAATGTATATTATTGAATTGTATATCCATGAAACAATAATTATATAATATTAGTATACAATAATATAATATATATTAGGTTGAAGCACTTCAAACTGTCAGTATTTGACTGTTTCTCACCTCCAAATAATAGCAACTTCATGTGGCTCGAAGGCGTAAGATAGCTTTGAGCAGATCCTGGCCTACGTTAAGCTCTTAAAATTAATACGAATATTGTTAATATTAATTAGTAAGATAATGTCGCATATTATATTAGACAATAGAAACAATTAAATATTATAACAGACAACATTAATTAGATAATAATTGATATTAATTTGTTATTATTACTGTGGGTACAAAGACACACATACATGGATCTTCATAACAGCATTGCTTAAACTGCAAAACAACTCCAGTCACTCTCCTCAGAGGGAGGGCTGGCTCAGTGCCTCCACGTAGAACTGTGTGCCACACAGAAGCTCAGAGTGGTTCAGGGCACAGGCTGTGAAAACAGAGTGCCTGGGTTCAAATCCCAGCTCTGCCGCATGCTAGCTGGTTAAGAAACTTCCCCTTTCTGCCTCAGTTTCTTCATCTACAAAATGGAAAGAAGAACCCAACTTGTAGGGTTGTGGCAAAGACTAAATGAGTGAATCCACGTGAGGCATTTAGAACAGTGCCTGGCACGCTATGAAGACTCCACAAATGTTAACTGTCATTATGGTGGTTATTGTTTATATCATTATTACAGAGCCATTGAAAAGGAAGCGGCAGCTCTAAATGTATCAGTGGAAAACAATCTCCACGACAGAGTCTTAAGCTAGAAAAGAAAAGCCAACTAGTAGCTAATAGACATGTTTCTGAAAAAAACATTTACATGATAGAACAAGAGCTCCCAATTTCTAAGCGCTGGCCCCCTATCCACACGACTGAAACAAAACTCTTTTCGTTGACTATTCACCCCTACCTCACACGTAGCACTCTGCCACTGTCTACTCTATTTCATTTTAAAAGTTGGTAGCTGGACTTCCTTGGTGGTCCAGTGGGTGACACTCCACACTCCCAAAGCTGCGGGCCCAGGTTCCATCCCTGGTCGGGGAACTAGATCCCACATGCCGCAACTAACAGTCCGCATGCCACAACTAAAAAAGATCCCACATTCTGCAACAAAGATCCCACAGGCTGCAACTAAGACCCGGCGCAGCCGAAATAAATAAATAAAAAGTTGGTAGCAACATACTCAATAAATGTTTTAACCCATTAATAAGCTGGGATCCCCGGCTTTAAGATCTGGAAGAAAGGATATTCAAGAAACAAGTAGCTGCCCTGCTTTTGGGGAGGGAGTCAGGGGCCAGTGGGGTGGGGGGAGGAGGCCTTCTTATCAATATGCCCTGTTGGGTGGCTTTTAAAATTTACACCTGGGTAGGCACAGTCCCATTTCTCCAGGGGAGGGGTGGGGTGTTAGGCAGAAGAAAGAAAACGAATAATAAAGCTGGAGGCTGATAAACATTAATACCACTTGATCAGCCTTCCCTCTCCCCCAGGCCCACCGCAGAGAAAGCCACAGTTACCAGTGAGACCCGGGGTGATGAGGCATTGGGGGGGGCACCTGGAGGGAGCTGTGAACGGAGAAGAGGCAGGAAGAGGTGGTGGCGTCAGCGTGAGCAGTGGGGTCCTGGAGAACCAGCAACTGGCGATCTGTCTTTTGGGTGAACAGGAGCTGTAGGAGAACAGGTGGGGTGGCTGGCCACTGGAAGGATGCTCTGGCCCATGCCTCCAGAGCCAGCCCATTTCTTGGATGGACAAACAAAGGCTCAAGGTCCCAAGAGAGCTGAAATGTGGTCTCGGTGAGGGAGGACTATGGGCAGAGATGGCTGGTTCCCTGAAGAACCTGGAGGCTGGACCTCCTGCGTCCCAGGGGGAAAAGGGATTAGGGGTTGAGAATCGTGGATCCCAAGGGAGAAGGGGGCAGGGGGCCTGGACTCCTGGGTCTGAGGGAGGAGGGGGCTGACAGGCGCATGAAATCCCCATACCTTGGTGAGGGCCTGGCTGGGCTCAGAGAAGTCCTCGCCAGGGGTTCCCTGAAGGCAATTAAGCTTGAGAAGTCTGCTCCGTTCCTAGGGGACAGCAAGACATCAAGGGCTGCCACGCCTCAGGGTCGGAAAGGGCCATCCCAGCAGCTCTCCCTGATGCCAGGAGACACCTGGGGTGCAGGGAGGCAATGGGACGCCCTAGGGGGAAGTGAGGCAAGTAGGACAGGTGCCTGGGGTGAACTTACCTGGGTCAGGGCCTGAAGGGCCTCCTCCTTCTTCTGGCTCAGCCCCCGGCTCTCAGCTGCCATCTGCTCCCCCAGTGACTTGAGCTGCTCCTCCAAGACCTGGATCCGGCGCTGCAGGGCACCCCCCAGAGCCCTGGTTACTCAGCTGCCCCAGGATCCCCAGGCTGGTTCCCACAGAATCAGGTCCTCCTTGAGAGCTTGGGGCTTGTTCCACCCCATAACAGAGACCCTGGCATCTGGGTGCCTGGGAGGGGGTGGGGGACTTAGAGTTAACCTCCGTGGTGTCCTCCTCCCCTTTAGGAGGGTCCAGAGAGACTTGAAGTTGAGTTGGAGGGATGGAGGATCCAAAATCCAGAGACCGAGGAAGACGGAGACCCAGAGAAAGTCACCGTTGCCAAGAACAGAGAGAGAAAGAAAGGGAAAGACAGAGACAAACCAGAAGAGATACAGAAAAGAACCAAGACAGACCCCAAAAGACAGAGATGCAGAGACAAGACAGAAACAGAACAGAAACAGACAGAAGCCGTGAGACAGAAATGGGAAAAGAGACAGTGACAGGAAAAAGATGCAGAAATAGAGGCGGCAAAAGGAGACCCACATTAGAACTTTCTAATCCAAAACCCTGGGAACCTTTGTATTTTTTTTTTTTTGAACCTTTGTATTAAATACAGTCAAAATGTTGCTTTTTCCGTTGGGACGTGTCAGACCCTTGAATGTGAAGCCCCCAGAAAGGACTAGTGAGAGCATCATTTGGGATGAGGGCTTGAGAGGCGGGGAGCCTAGTGGCGAAGATCTAGTGGGTTCAGATCCCAGCTCTGTCCTTTATGAACTAAGTGACCTTGGAAGAGATTACTTGAGCACCTTGACCTTGAGTTTCTTCACTTATAAAGTGGGAAAAAATATTAAGATGTGTCTCCCAGGATTGTTGTAAGGATTCAATGACTCAATATTCATGAAACATTTCGGACCGTGCCCAGCACATGGTAGATGCAACTGGCATTACTATTTTGAAGTACGTGACGCAGGGAAGACACGAGGACAGAGAAGGGAGCGGAGGAGACAGAGAAGGGAGTGGAGGAGACAGAGGGCAACGGCGAGGGAGGCAGGGCTAGCCCGGCCCGACTCACCCTGTGCTGTGCCACGCTGGCCTGGAGTTCCAGGACCTTGGGGTCTAGTGCCCGGGCCCTGGGACTGTCTCGATCCTCCTCCCACTGGCTCTCCCGCTCCAGCTGCTGGAATTCCAGGTCCTCATAGGCATGCTGGGCCACATCCAGCTGTTCCTTCATCTGTGGGGGAAACACAAAAAGGCTGGAGGCCTGGACCCCTAGGAACCAGGAGGGTAGTGGGCTGGAGCCGGGAATCCTGGGCAATGAGGGAGGAGGGGGCTGAGGATCCAGATTCCAGAGTCCTGGGGGTTAGGGAGCTGGAGCCCGAGCTACTAGGTAGGTGGGGAAGCAGAGGACTGAGGGCCTGGATGTCTGGGTCCTGAGTGGCCTGGACACCGGGTCCCTGAGTGGGTCCAGTGGACCCTCACCTCCTGCACTCCCTGCAGAAGCCGCTCACGCTGGTCTTCCGGCTGCAAGTCGAGCTGCCCCTGGGCCTCCCGGAGTCTCTGGCGAAGACCCTCCACACGATCCCGCTCCTGGCTCAGATGCCTCTGTTCCTGAATGAACAACCAGGCTCTTAGCCTCAGCCTGAGCACGGGGAGGGAAACAGAGGCCAGCGGGGGCCAGGGCAGCCAGATCTCAAATCCCTCCCTGTCTGGGGTGTTGGCTCTATGAGGGCAGGGACCCTGTCTGACTGGTTCACACTTACACAGGCCCACCCAGGGCAGGTGTCAAGTAAACAGCTGTTTAAGAAATGAATGAGGGGACAGATGAATGGATAAAGAAGATGTGGTGTATATATACACAATGGAATATTACTCAGCCATTAAAAAAATGAAATAACACCATTTGCAGCAACACGAATGGACCTAGAGATTATCATACAAAGTGAAGTAAGTCAGAAAGAGAAAGACAAATACCATATGATGTCACTTATATGTGGAATCTAAAATATGACACAAATGAACTAATCTACGAAACAGAAACAGACTCACAGACATAGAGAACAGACTTGTGGTTGCCAGGGCTGGAGATGGGGGAGGGATAGATTGGGAGTTGGAGTTAGCAGATGCAAACTATTATACACAGAATCGATAAACAACAAGGTCCTACTATATAGCGCAAAGAACTATATTCAATATACTGTGATAAACCATAATGGAAAAGAATATGATGAAGAATGTATATATATACGTATAACTGAATCACTTCGCTGTACAGCAGAAATTAACACAACATTGTAAATCAACTATATTTCAATTAAATAAGTTAAAAAAAATGAATGAGGGAATGAATGCAAAATATATCCAGGCTGGGTGATTGATACTGGGGACCCAGAAGGGGGTCTGACCTGGGCCCTGTGCTCCAGCAGGGGACACAGCCAGTTACAGTCTGGGACAATCAGGGCAGTGAAACACAGAGACTGTGGGAACCCAGAACGCGGGGAGCAATTTCTACTGGGGTAATCCTAGGCTTCCTGGATGTGAGGATTTTAAGGTGAGTCTCAAAAAAACAGGGAGTATTTGGGAATTCCCTGGCGGTTCAGTGGTTAGGGCCCCATGCTTCATTGCAGGGGGCATGGGTTCGACCCCCGGTCAGGGAACTAAAATCCCACATGCTGTGTGGCGTGGCCGGAAAAAAAAAAAAACAGGGAGTATTTAGACTGGTAGAGACAGAGGGGGCTGGAAGGGCATTTTGGATAGAGGGGAACAGCATGGAGCAAATGAATGGAAGTTGAAAAGTACAGGAAGTGTAGGGACAAACTCTGGTCAAGAAGGGAGAAGGTGGGGTAGAGGGAAGAGATGGGGAGCACAGGTGGGACGTGACAGTGGAAAGGCAGGCAAGGTGCAGTTGACATTCGGTTTGGCCCACCAGGCTGAGGAGCCCTTATCCTGGGGCAATGGGGAGTCATAGAAGGATTGAAAGGATCTAGGTGTGGAATCATCCCTCTGGGAGATAGGCTTGAGGGGCTGAGACCAGCTCCTTCATGAGTCCTCCAAGCAATGAGTGAGGTAAGGTCTGAGCAGTGCAGATGTAAAGGAGACAGATTAGAAAGAGAGGTTCAGCGAGCACAAAGAACAGGACATGGTGACTGACAGGCGTGGGTGAGAGATAAGGAGGCACGCAGAGCGAGGCTCAGGACTCTGACCTGGTGGCCAAAGGGACAGTGAGACTGGGACAGTGTGGAAAAGGGAGTTGCTGAGGTCAGCTTTGGATAAGGTGAATGAGAAGGGGCCAGACTCCTGAGTCTGAGGGAGGAGGGGCTGGGGGCCTGGACTCCTGGGTTAGAGGGAGGAGGGGTTGGGGTCTGGAATCCCAGGTCCTGGGGGAGGAAGGAGCATCTAGGAACCAGTATCCTAGGAAGTGGGACACGTAGGTCTACATTTTGAGAGAGAAATCAGGGCTGGGAGAAATATAGGCTCTTTGAAGTAAATGAAGACTGAGGACCCAGCCCCAGGAAATTCCAATATATAAGGGCAAAGAGAGAGTTTGATAGAATTACAAAGTTACCATTTTCCAACCTATAGTGCCAGCTGGTCCAAGCAATGACCACCAATGGATGTTAAAGCCTTTAGGTAAATAACTATTACGAAGGGATCAGACTGACCTCACTGAGGTCTGGAGGACCAGAGACAATGTCCCCCTGACCCAGCACACAGGAAGCACTACAGCACCTCTGAATTTGACCCAGCCTCTACATCTAACCAACCACCCGCTGCCAGGAAGAGAAATGAGATAAAGGACACCCCAGGCATGCAACCGGTCACACACTGACCATGGAACAGAAGACTTGGTTTCTCCAACAAATAGTACAGTAAGCAGGGACCATTAGACGTGAAACAATACACACAAGGCATTTCACCAACTACAATATACTGGCCTTTGGGGGACCAGATTCAAACAGCCAACTGTTAGCTGTTTTTGAGACAACCTCGGACCCATGAAAACTGACTGGAAATGAGACGGTATTAAGAACTTATTAATTCTTCAGGTGTGACAATGATATGGGGATAATGTTTTTTAAAAGGAGTTCTTATCTATAAGATAAGAACTAAAGCATGTACAGGCAATATGATGTCTGGGATTGGCTTTCAAAACTAGGGACAGGGAAGCCAATTGGGGGATAGGAAACAGGAATGGAGGATTAATCCCTGCTGAAGCTGGGGAGCACGCCACCTGGCAGCCCGTCTGACTCCTCTATCTTTGTTGGTTTGATGTTTTTCACAATATGACATTTAAAGAGCAGAGAGAGATGGGGCAAAGGAAGATGAACCAGTGAGTCAGGCCCTAAAGTCATGAACAAGGAGGGAGGAGGGAAACAGGAAGAGGCATAGGCCCACTCCCTGTGCCCTGCCCCCAGTCCAAGGATCCCCGTTTGGGGAATGGGGATAACCTCAGGGCCCAGGGCCCAGAAGCACCACAAGGAATGTCTGTCCAACAAGGAAGAAAACTGAGGAGGAAGACCCAGCAGGGCAAACAGACCTGTTCCCGCTGCTCTTGGACGCCCTTTTCTGAGTCCACCTGCTGCCCCAGCAGCTCCCAGAGGTGCTCCTCCTTGCGCCATACGGCCACTCGCTCCCCAGCCAGTTCACCCCGAAGCAGGGTCACCTCCACCTCCATCTGCAGAGAGAATACAAGGCCTGGAACCCAGAGGCCTGGGTCTGAGTAGGAGGGGGCTGGGGGCTCGGATGCCTGGGTTTGAACGAGGGACCTGTGAATCTGAACGCCTGGATTCGGAGAGAGGATGGAGCTGGGCTCCCGCAGTTGGAAAGGACTGGGAGTCTGGCCCTGTGGGGTTCCCCAATAGTTGGGGGCAGAATTCCCAAGAGGTCTGCAGCCTCACCTGGATCCTCAGTTCCTTCCTCTGACGCTGTAGCTCCCTCACTCGCTGCTCCAACAAAGCCACGCGAGTCAGTGCCTCCAACTGCTGGGCTCTAAGCCGCCGCGCCGCCTCTCGCACCCCTTCCCCAGCCTGAGAGGCTGCGGGTGGCGTGGCCGGGATCTGAACGGAAGGCGAAGTCTCCACCTGCGGTTGAAGAGGGCGTGGTCAATTGGGGAGGACTCGCCCCCTGCAGTCACTAAATAGGTCTGTTCTCCATCCCAAACATCCCCTCAGGCGGTCTGAGTCGGCGTTTAACTCTACCACCAAGTTCTTTTAATTCAAGGAGGGGAAGGTGCAGGTCCAGGGATCGCTTGGCCCCGGGAGGTGGCCCAGGGGCTCGCAGTGCCCAGGGCACAGAGCCGACACTAGGATGGTGTTTCTTTTTCTTTATCCAGTTCCCATACTCTTGGCGTCACGTCTCCGAAGGTCCTGCATCTCTTTCTCTCCCCCCGGGTCTCCTTGAGTCTTTCCCCCTTTTATCTGGGCTTCATCTTCCTGACCCAGTATCTGTCTTCCGTCTCTTGAATCGCTATTTCTCTTTCTCCCTTGGAGTATCTCCGTCTCTCAAGGTTTCTCTGTCTCTCTTTCTGTTTCTCTGAGCATCTTTGTTTCTGAGTTTCTGTCTGTGTCTCTATCCCCATCTCTCTGAGTCTCTGTCTCTGGTCTTTCAGTGTCTCTAACTCTTTTGGGTCTGTCTCTCAGTCTCCCTGTCTCTGGGTCTCTGTCTATCTGGTCTTTCTATACCTGTCTCTCTGTGTCTCTGTCACCCGTTTGGGTCTGTCTCTCTGGGTCCCCCCGTGGCCCTCGCCCTCCGGGTCCCTCACCGCATCGCGGCTGCTCTCCGTGCTGCTGCCTTCTCCCACTTCTTCCTCTTCTTCCGTCTGCTGCTCAGCCCCTTGGCCGCTCGGAAGCTCTGCTGGGGCCTCGGGCACCTCCTGCTCGCGGGAGTCCTCGGGGAGCTCCCGGGGCTGGGCGGCCCCTTGAGATCGGACCTCCGCGTCGCACTCGGGGACCGCGGAAGGCGGGGTCCCCTCGTCCGGGCTGCTCCGTGTCCCCATGGCCTCTGCGGACTCCTGTCGGGTGGGCGGAGCCTGGAGTTCGGGAGGCGTGGCCCGGTAGCGTGGGGGCGGGGCCCAGGAGGGCTCAAGGCCCTAGCCGAAAGCTCTGGAGAGCGCTCCAGAGGCGGGGCCTAAGAGTTCAAAGGAGGCGACTGAGCATTCCTGAGGCGCGGCCTGGAGTTTCTAGGGGCGGGGTTCGATGGCTCCTAGGGCGTCACTCCCCCGGAGGCTTGACCAGAATTTGAGTCCGGGGTCCTAGTCCGCCCCCTACCGGCCTCTCCCTGCTATCCAGGTGTCGAGTCTTGTACTCTCCCAGCAGCCCCGCACAATCCCTTGGACCACTTTAGAGGGACCCCAACACCTTCTCCTTCGCGGACTCAGGAGTCGGGTTCCGCCGCGTCCTCTCTGGAGCCCAGTAATCTCAGCTCCGACCCCACTGTGCAAGGGAGCGGGCCCCCTGCCGCCTCACCGAGGGATCCAGGAGTCGGGGCTCCTGGTCTCCCTCTGGACGAACCAGGGGCCTTGAATCCTCGGCTCCTCCTGGATTCCAGAACTCCAGCCCCCTCCACCACCCAAGCCCCGGCCCCCTCACCGGCTCAGGCTTCGGCGCGCTCCCTTCTGCGCTCCGGCGCTGCAGTTTCTGCCCACTAGACAGGTGGCTGGGGAAGAGGGAGGAGAGAGAGGCTGCTCTGTCCCCATTCCCAGCAGCCCGGAAGTGGATGGGGACAACAGGTCCAACAGCTCTCGAGGGAGGAGGGAGCGACCAGCTTGCCCCGCCCGCAGCCGCGGCATCCGGCCATCCCGGCCCCACCCTCGGAAAGCCCAGCATGACGACCCCCCAACTCTGCCTCCAGCGCCCCCATTCCTCCCCCCTGGAGGGCCAGGCGCCTTGGTCACCTATGTATAATGTCCAGACCCTGGGAATCCTGAAAGGAAGAGAGGAATGGAGATAGGGGCCTCTCCCCTCTAATGAGCCCTTTAGAAGGGCCCCGACCGGTTTGGGGAGCTGGGCAAGGGGAGGGGGGGGTGCCCTGAGCTGAGTCAGAGACCCGCCCAGAGACAGGGGGAAGTATGTTCCCACCACCACCACTTTGCTATGGGTGGAGGGCAGAGGTTAAAGGTCTCAGCCAGACCCTTTCCTCTCTGGGCCAAAACAGGAAAATAACTGGTATGTGAGAAAGGAGCACTGGATATCAGGAGCTATGTGTATAAAGTATAAACATTTTACACGCATTAATTTATTTCATCCTTACAGCGGCCTACAGTAGAGAAAGGGATTACTATCTCCATTTTATAGTTAGGAAACTGAGGCTGAGGGGGACAAGTGTCCGCGAAGTCTACACATGTTAATGTTAACACCATATTTGTTCTCTCGAAAGTCCATGGTCTTTACCATTAGGCATCCTGTCGCTCAAGCCAGGAAGTGCCTCAGAGCTCATTTCAAATGATAGTAACTGTAATAGTGAACACTGATAGGAAGTCTGCTGTGCAGGCAGTGTACCAAGCACTTCATACATATGGACTCATTGGATCATCACAACACCCAATTATTATTACTATTATTCCCATTTTACAAATGAGGAAACTGAGGCTTGGAGAAGTGAAGTACCTTATTCTGGGTCTCATGGGGCAAGTAGTTTAACTTAAGACTGTTCTAATCCAAGGAGCTGAGGAACCCTGCCCCAGATATCTGTTTGCTTCTATCTTATAAGTTAGAAAATCTCCTTCCAGGCTCCCAGGACCTTTACGCGGCCTTGCTCCCTGGCCTATCCAGGGACCACAACTAACCACAGGCATCTCAGCCCAGAAACCCATTGGGTCCCCCAGAAAACAGAAGTCAGATTCAGAGGGAAAAAATATATATATATTTTTTTTATTTAAGAAGCTTGAGAGTCTGGTAAGGGAGGGGAAGATAAGAGAGGCTCTGGTGATGGCACTGCGCCCCTCACCCCACCTAGTGCATTATTAACTGGATATGAGCACCTGAGAGTCAGGAAGGGGGTGTCTGGATCCCACAGCGCATGTTAGCTGGAACAGCAAAGTCTGAAAGGAAGAAGCTAAGGGTGAAACCAAGGGGCCCAGGCAGACCCTCCCGCTCTCTCTATGCCCCCACTGGGGACCCAGAAATCCTAATAGTCCTTCTTTGGGAAACTAGAGTTCTGGCCCGGAGGCCCGTCCATCCCTCAGACCCAGGAGCCCAGATCCCCAGCACCTTCTCCCTCAGACCCAGGAATCCAGACCTCAGCACCCTCCTCCCCCGCAACTGCTCACCTATCTGCTGAGGTTTGGGCAAGTTCAGTTTGCTCATGACCTTGACAAACTCCTCACAGCTGAGGGTGAGCCGAGGGTTTAGAGTCCGCTCCTCCTCCACAGTGGATACTGTGAGTCCTAGTGGCCAAGAGAGGGGGAGGAATGTTGAGCCGTCCAGTGCCTTGGGCCTCCCAGAACTACATTTCCCAGGAGGCCTCAGGGTGCCTTTCTGGCTCAGGACTAACAGATTGCTTTCCCACCTCAATGGGCACTATGGGAAATGTAGTTTCCCACACTTCCCTAAGTTCTATAAGGAAGTCCCAGGAAAGGCTATGCCTTCTAGATTCTAGGCATTGTAGTTTCTACATCCACACTCAGTACACCTAAGCACTTGATCTTTTTGGCCAGAGGAGTTCCTGGGAATTGTAGTCTGCAAGCCACAGCAGTTTGGTGCTCCCTCTCAAATAGTAAGTTATGTAAATCCCACACCTCCTCCAGGAAGCCCTCACCATGGTAATCATGAGCAGGGTAGATCAGACAGTCTCCTGGAAGTGTGAAGATCTTTTCATGAACTGAGTGATACAAGGTCTTAGCACAGCCTGGGGAGGGAAAACTCAGAGGTCAGTGGAGCAACAGGATGAGAGGAACTCCCAAATCCCTTCCCTTCAGGAAAAGGAGAGGATAAAAATCACTGTAGCTAAACCGTCTCCCTCATTTTCTGCCAGTAGTCCTTTGATTGGGTAGAGAAGGAGAGGGAAGGGCATTCTAGGCAGGTGGAACAGCATATGCAAAGAATTGGGAAGTGGTGAGAATCCAGCATGACTGTAAACAAGGTTAGGATATGACCCTGAAGCACCAAATTCCCTCACTCTGGGGATGCCAAGAAAGGATTCTGGGCAGGGAAAGTGGATGGGAAGATAAGAAACTGAAGACATTAGGCCAAAGAGGAGGATAGAGCCATGGTTCTGACAAGAAGCTCTGAGTCCTAAGTTGGGACAGGGACAAACCTCTCTGGAACGTTCTGCCACCTTTCCTTTCAGCCTAAATCTTTCGATCTCATGACTGTGTTGGGGATGGATAAATGGAAGATTAGGAGCCTCAGAGAGAAAAAGATAGAGACCAAGATGGAGAGATAAGGAAAGAGGAAGAAAGAGGCAGCCTGGGGATCTGGTTACCCCATGGCCAGCTCAGCTCGCTGTGGCTCTGTCTCTTCTCTCTCGTCCAGCCTTGCTGGCCTCCTGCAAGGCAGCTAAATCCTCCCAATCTAGTGTCCACCTCACATTCACACACGTACTCAAATCTCATACCCTGATATTGTGAAAATAAACACCCTTCCCACAGCGAAACCCCTTAATCTAATTGCCCCCAGCAGCTAAACCCCAAATGTAACACCACCTCCTAGCAATTAAACCACTGAATCTAGCAACCTTCTAGCAGCTAAATTGCCAAATCTAACTTCCCCCAGCAGCTAAACCCCTGAATCAAACTCCACATCCCTCCCTGCACCAGCTAAACCCCTTATGGGGGGTTAAAAATATGCCCATGAACACTTTTAAACTCTTCTCTTGAAAATGTGACACATAATTCCCCTTGCCTTGACTTAGTGGTCTGGACTAAGTGACTTGCATTTAATAAATAGGATATGGCAGAACTAACAGAGTTTAACTTCTGAGACAAGCTCATTAAAAAAAAAAAAAATTAGGTCTTCTGTCTGTCTGTCTCTCTGATTGTTCCCTCTGGGACAATCCAGCTGCCATGTCATGAAGACACTCAAGCAGCCCTATGGAGAAGTCTGCATTGTGAGGAACTGAGGCCTCCTGCCAACAACCAGCAAGAGCTCACTGGCCACGTCAGTGAGCCACCTTGGAAGTGGATCCTCCAGCCCCAGTCAAGCCTTCAGTCAGCCCTGGCCAGCAGCTTGGTTGCAACCTCACATAAGATCCTGAGCAAGAACCATCCAGTTAAGCTTCTCCCAGAGTCCTAACTCTCAAAACCTGTGTGAGATGATGTTAATCATTGTTTTAAGCCACTAAGTTCTGGGGTGATTTGCTTTACAGCAATAGATAACTAACACACACTCTTGACTCTAACTGTCCCCCAACCACTAACCTCTGAACCCAACTCTCCTCCACTCCGGCACTAAACTCCTTGAATCTAATCCTGACCCCCTAAAAGTCTAACATTCATCCATCCATTCATTCTTGCAGCTGACACTTAAAACCCTGGCACCCACATAACCATACTAAGATCTCGGGCTGGGGAAAGGGGCCTGTGACCTTGCTGGAAGTCTGTCCGCCCACACCCTCGGATAAGCAGGGTATCTCCAGTGAAGGCCATGCTGTGGTCATCCAAGACGAAGGTGACACAGCCTGGGGTGTGGCCCGGGCTGGCCCGGGTCTCTAAGGCCTGGAAGAGAAGGAGAGTACAAAGAGTCACCAATAAGGCTGTGGCTTTACTCTCATGGTGAAACTGGCCTCAGAAGCCCCCCACCCCATCCCATCCCAGGGTCACATCTAGATAACCTCTTTTTGATAAAAAAAATACTGAAGTTAGATCCCGGACTTAAACCTCACTCCAGAGTAAACTCCCCCAAAATTAAAAACTTAAAGCAAGAAAATAAAATCATAAAACAGTGACAACAACAAAAATACAAATAAATACATGATCTCTGGTTAGAGAAGAACATCCATCCCAAAAGTCATAAATCATTAAGGGAAAGATCAATGGTTTGAATTTAAATACACTTGATGTTTCTGAATGGCAACAACATCGTAAACAAAACTTAAAGGGAATCAACATGGTGGCAAAATATATTTGTAACACAAATAGACCACCTAGTAGTCAGTGTACTTTATGTACAAACAGATCGTATAAATCAGTAAGAAAAAGATAAGCACACTAGTATAAATATGGAATACTAAACAGTCCTTTCAAATTGTCAATGAAATAAAATTCGATGATGCTATACACAAACATTTAATGGCAGGAAAGGATATTTGCTATCCCGTAAGTGCAAAAAACAGGTTACAAAGCAACTTATACAATGTCATCTCTTAAAAAAAAATTTACTCATTAACTCAAAATATTTTTTTCTTTAGGCTTTTCCTGTATTATCTTTTTTTTATAGTAAACGTGTCATTTTATTTATTTATGTATTTTTAAAACGTCATTTTATAATAAAAAATAAAACACAAAATTCACGATAAACGAAAGATCTAAACATAGAAAACCCAAAAAATTCTAGAAGGAAATATAGAAGAATATATATATCTATAAATACATATATATTTATATATATAAAATCTTGAGGTAGAAATGGTTTTTCTAAGCATGATAGGAAATTCAGAGGCCACAAGGAAAAACAGGAACAGATGTGACCACATAGTTTAACTTCATTACAGAAAAAGACAAAAATCAGAGTGACAAGACGAAAAAACTCAGAGACAACATTAGCACATATGTATAAGAGAGTATTAAAAAGTGTGAATAGTCATAATATATAAACAGCCCCTAAGTATCAATAAGAACCCCCAAAGAAAAATGGGCAAAAGAAAAAACCAGGCAATTCATGGTAGAGGGAACAAATAGTCAAAAAACATCTGATAAGATGTTTGATCTTCCTTAAAAGAAAGGAAGGGAAGGAGATATCTAAAAGCCCTATTTTTCACCTAACAGATTGGCAGTTGTCAGAGTTGCTTAGGGTGCTTGAGGCAAACCCTTTCATCCCCTGGGATGTGAGTACAACTCAGTATAGCCATTTTAGAGGACAGCTTAGCAGCGTCTAGCAACATCGTAAATGCACATACTTTCTGACTCCTCAAAGTCACTTCTAAGACTCTGTGGTCGGGTTTCCCTGGTGGCGCAGAGGTTAAGAATCCACCTGCCAATGCAGGGGACACGGGTTCAAGCCCTGGTCTGGAAAAATTCCCACATGCCATGGAGCAACTAAGCCTGTGTGCCACAACTACTGAGCCTGCGCTCTGGAGGCCGCAAGCCACAACTACTGAGCCCGCGTGCCACAACTACTGAAGCCCACGTCTAGAGCCTGTGCTCCACAATAAGAGAAGCCACCGCAGTGAGAAGTCCGCGCTCCACAACGAAGAGCAGCCCCCGCTGGCCGCAACTAGAGAAAACCCCCTGCAGCAGCAACAAAGACCCAATGGAGCCATAAATAAATAAATAATAAATAAATTTATATATATATAAAAAAAGACTCTGCGGTTAAGAACCCCTGACACATGAACACAAAAACACCATCCAGGGAACCCCGATTATCTAAATTCCCATGCTCAGTTCAGGGAAGCAACTGTCAGAAAAATTTTTATCCCAATGATCTAACAATCACTTAAAAGATTAGTTCCCACTCACATATCACTCCTCCTCTCCTAATAGAGGCCCCTCCCACCAATTAGCATCCTCGTCCAGGTCAGTCATCTGCTAATTGTTGAAGGACACCATGTGCAGACTCTGTTTCGACACCCAATATCCATTCTAACCTTCCCCACTCACAGATCTCCAATTTGGTCTGGGGCATCAGTGTGCCCCGCCAAGCACTTTCCCAGCCTCCCTGACAGCTTGGGTGGCCTCTGGCACAGTCCTCTGGCCAATGAGATCTCAATAAGTCTCCTGAGGATTTCTGGGAAAGCTTTTCCCTTCCTGATAAAAGGGACTGGCACCTGCCCTTTCCACTTCATCTGGCTCTGAACACAAGGTGTGATGGCTGGAGCTGCAGCAGCCATCTTGCAACCATGAAGAAAAAAAAGCCAAGAGAATCCCACAAATGATGGTGCTGCCAAATCGAAGAGAATAGCTACATTCTTCCAAATTTCCTGTTATAGGAGAAAAATGAACTATTTATTTAAGCCACTGTATGGGTTTTTCCGTTACTTTCTGCCAAACAGCTTCCTAGCTCATCTACAATAGAAATATATGGGCAATGCAAAACAAGTGCAAAGCAAAATCACAAATCTTGCAAAATCTTGTGGGAAAAATCACATCCCCTGGCCCCCAAAATTAACATTACCTTTTTGTAGTAGAGGGATGATCTTTCACTTTTTATTTTGTATGTTTCCATACTCTCTGAATTTTTTTTTTTACACAAAAAGCATGGGAGTCTTTTGAACTAAAAAGGGGGATGGATATTCAGGAGTAATGTTCAAAATATTTAACCATAGTTATGGCATGGGTATTGGCCAATCAGAAGGACGTCAGTTGTAAACAACCAGTAGTTAGAGTATATACAGTTGACCTTTGAGTAACACAGGTTTGAACTATGCAAGTCGACATATAGACAGATTTTTTTCAGTAGTAAATACTACTGTACTACACGATCTGGTTTGGTGAATCTGTGGATGCAGAGGAACCGCAGATAGAAGGACCAACTGGAAGATAAACCACAATTTTTTGTGTGTGTGTGGTATGCGGGCCTCTCACTGTTGTGGCCTCTCCCATTGCGGAGCACAGGCTCCGGACGCGCAGGCTCAGCGGCCATGGCTCACAGGCCCAGCCGCTCTGCGGCATATGGGATCTTCCCGGACTGGGGCACGAACCCCCGTCCCCTGCAGCGGCAGGCGGACTCTCAACCACTGCGCCACCAGGGAAGCCCAATATACCCCAATTTTTGAATGTGGGGAGGGTCAGTGCCCCTAACTTCCTAGTTTGTTCAAGAGTCAATGGTATATGGTATATATAATTGTCTTATGTGTATAAATTGAACAAAATTTTAATATCAATTGAACACAATCCAGCTGGCCACATAGATCAAGATCCCCTAGGCCCTTAGTGACTGAGTCTGTGTCTCAAGTGGCTTTGCTGATTATCAGCCTCCCTGTTTATCTTTCCCTTCTCTAGAATATCTAGAATTTACCCTCTATCAACCCCCATAATCCTGCCCATCTCAGGCCTCTCCTGCTTGGGCCAACTGACAGCATCCTCCCTGGCCTACCAGCCTCTAATCCACCTCCTACATGACCCTGAGGGAGGTTTTCTATCACCCAGATCCAATTTTGTCCCTCTCTGCTCAAAACCCTTCCCCAGCTTCCACTGCCCCCAGGGCAGAGTTCCAGCTCCTCAGCCCCTGCTCTGGTACCTGCTCACTTTTCCAGCCCCATGTCCTATAACATCCTTCTTTCCCCAGCTACTCTGAACCCCAGAGTCATTTCCAGAAAATAGCACACTTCTCCACACCTCTTTGCCCCTGCAATTTCCTCTTCTCCCATCAGTCCGATCTACCTACTCTTTAGAAGCCTGGCACTCATTACCCTTTTTCCTGTACCAGGCTCTCTTCTAAGCACTTTACATGACGGAACTCATTCAGGCCACACACATCCTTATGAGGTAAGTACCACTCCTGTCCCCGTTCTACAGATGAGGAAACTGAGGCACAGGATGAGAATGAACAAACTATAACTATATGCGACAATATGGATGACTCTCACGGACGTAACCATGAGCAAAAAAAAAAAAGTGGGCTAGACATAAAGAGTGGAGTGGGGAGGAGTGGGATAAAGTGGGAAATCTCAGTGTGCCCGGTACACAGGAAGGGTAAGTGGTATTTCATGAAGCTGAGGTTTCAGTGCTGAATCCAGAGGTAAAATATTTCTCTCTTGGTGAGGGCACATGGATTAGTGGTTAGGAGCAGTCTCTGGAGCCGGGTGACATGGGTTCTAATTTTGGCTCTGCTATTACTAGCTGTGTGACCTTGGGCAAGTTACTTCACCTCTCTGGGCTTCTCTGTTCATTTGTAAAATGGGCATAATAACTGTCACCACTTCATAGGGCTATTATAAAGATTAAATTATTTCATGTATGTAAAGCATTTTAAAAATGCCCAGGGAATTCCCTGGCGGTCCAGTGGTTAGGACTCCAAGCTCTCACTGCCATAGGCCCAGGTTCAACACAATAATTGCTATATTATAAAAATAATAATGTTTTAAAATTAGATCTATCTGTCAGAAAAGACACAGTGGAGGCTCAAGAACCAGGTTCAGCCATAGCAATGTTTTGTTTGGACTGCTCAGTAGTTATGTAAAGTCTGAATTTGTTACCCCTTAACATTTGGAAGAGTTTTCAAAAATGTATATTTGCAGCTTCTAATTAAAAAAAAAAAAAAAAAGCCTTTACAGTAGACAGACTACATTCCCTAGTGGGTGTCCTCCATAAACGGGGCACACACCCCAACACTAGCCACGGGTCCCACCTCTCCCTGCTCCCAGGAAATGATATTTGATTCTGAAAACTGTGTGAGATACATGCTGAGAAAATGCACTTTCTCACAATGCTAAGTGAGAAACAAAACACTCAGTATTTGTTAACTATTATTAAGTTATTTATTATTATTATCATCCAATACAGATATATCTGCAATCTACTTCAGTGAACAGCAAAGAGAAGTTTTCAAAGAACAAGTTAAGTAACACCAGGAGGAAACAAGCAGACACATCCAGAAAGTGGGATATTCTGCAAGACAACAGGCTGGGAGCTTCAAAAGTCAATGTCATGGGGCAGAAAGGGTATGAAACTGTTCTAGATTAAAAGAGACTAAATAGACCTAACAGCCAAATGCCATGTGTGAACCTCCATCGGGTCCTGGTTCATATAAGCAGCTGTAAAAATGATTCCTAAGCACTTGGAGAAATTTGAACATGGGCTGGATTTCAGAACTATTTAAGAATTATTGTCTATGTCGTTAGATGTGACAAAGATCTTGTAAAAAGAATGGTTCTCCAAGTGGTGTAGTCGAGGGAACCCTGAGGGTCTGCAAGATCGAAACAATTTTCATAATAGTGTGAAGAGGTCTTTTGCCCTTTCTCACTCTCATTCTCCCCTGAGAGTTCAGTGCAGTTTTCCCAGAAGCTCCATGACTCGTGATGATGTCATCGCTCTGACAGCTGATGGAATGTGTGCTTGTGTACTCTTGTGTTTTAAAAAAAGTCTCACAGGAATAAAGACACAGACCTACTAGAGAATGGACTTGGGGATATGGGGAGGGCGAAGGGTAAGCTGTGACAAAGCGAGAGAGAGGCATGGACATATATACACTACCAAACGTAAGGTAGATAGATAGCTAGTGGGAAGCAGCCGCATAGCACAGGGAGATCAGCTCGGTGCTTTGTGACCGCCTGGAGGGGTGGGATAGGGAGTGGGGGGGGGAGGGAGACGCAAGAGGGATGAGATATGGGAACATATGTATATGTATAACTGATTCACTTTGTTATAAAGCAGAAACTAACACACCATTGTAAAGCAATTATACTCCAATAAAGATGTAAAAAAATAAATTAATAAAAAAAAAGTCTCCGTTTCAACTTGTGATACAGTAAATATATTTTGCGTATCTAAATACTTATTTTTTATTTCTTTTTTTTTAGCCTCACCGCGCAGCTTGTGGGATCTTAGTTCCCTGACCAGGGATTGAACCCAGGCCCTCCACAGTGAAAGCACAGAGTCCTAACCACTGGATCACCAGGGAATTTCCCATTTCTTTTTAAAATTGAGATATAATTGACATGTAACTAATACAGTAAATATTGCTTGATAGAACCCAGGTAAACAAAAGCTTTTCAGGGCCCTCCATAATGTTTAAGAGGGTTAAGGAATCCTGGGGAGCAGCACCCCCTCTATATCGCTGTATTTAACAGGCAACACTAACTTTCGGAATCCGCCAACCCTCTTGGGAGCTAGAATGCTCAAATCTCAATCGTTGCTTATTAAAACAGTAAATCCATTCTACAGTGAAACCATACAAACTTGGCTCACTGTGAATATAAAATGTAAAACCAGTTCAAAAAGCTGTTTGGGGCTTCCTTGGTGGTACAGTGGTTAAGAATCCGCCTGCCAGTGCAGGGGACACGGGTTCGAGCCCTGGTCCAGGAAGATCCCACATGCCGTGGAGCAACTAAGCCCGTGCGCCACAACTACTGAGCCTGTGCTCTAGAGCCCGCGAGCCACAACTACGGAGCCCACATGCCACAACTACTGAAGCCCGCGTGCCTAGAGCCCGTGCTCCGCAACAAGAGAAGCCACTGCAATGAGAAGCCTGTGCACCGCAATGGAGAGTAGCCCCCGCTCGCCGCAACTAGAGAAAGCCCGCGCCCAGCAACGAAGACCCAACACAGCCAAAAATAAATAAATAAAATCAATAAATTTGTATATTAAAAAAAAAAAAGCTGTGTGGCAGTTTCTGCTAAAGTTAAATATGTGTCAGTTCTAAGACTCGGCAAGCCCACTCCTGGAATTGAGGGTAATGTCCACCAAGAGATTTGTACAAGAATCTTCAGAGCAGCATTATTCATAATAGCCCCAGACTAGAATCAACCATCAAAAGGAGAATGGATATAATTGTCATCAATTCACACAGTGAAATGCTCTACGTCAGGGGTTGGCAAACTATGGTCGGTGCACCAAATTTGGCCTGCCATCTGCTTTTATAAGAATGACATTTCATGCCACATGAAAATTATTGAAATTAAATTTTCAGTGGCCATAAATAAAGTTTTACTGGAGCCCAGCCATGCTTATTCATGCATTCATTGTCTGTAGATGCTTTCACACCAACAGGAAAATTAAGTAGTTACAACAGGGACCATATGGCCTGCAAAACTGAAAATATTTACCATCTGGTCCTTTACAGAAAAAGTTGGCCAACCACTGCTATACAGCAAAAAAGGAAAGAACTACAATTATATACAATAGTAGGTAGAGTGAAAGAAGCAGACATAAGAGTACACACTGGTTTCTGTTTATAAGGTCCAGAACAGGCAGAACTAATCTATGATTAAGTAAGTCAGAAGAACGGTCTCTTGGTGGGGCTGTCAATGGCCAGGAAGAGGGACAAGGAGGAGTTCTGGGGCGATGGGCATGTTCTGGATCTCGATCTGGGTGGTGGATACTCAAGTCTAGACATATGTTAAAATTTACCAAGCTGGAGAGCTTCCCTGGTGGCGCAGTGGTTGAGAGTCCGCCTGCCGATGAAGGGGACACGGGTTCGTGCCCCGGTCCGGGAGGATCCCGCATGCCGCGGAGCGGCTGGGCCCGTGAGCCACAGCCGCTGAGCCTGCGCGTCCGGAGCCTGTGCTCCGCAACGGGAGAGGCCACAACGGTGAGAGGCCTGCGTACCACCAAAAAAAAAAAAAAAAAAAAATTACCAAGCTGTACATGTGTAATACATGCCCCTTTTACTGTATAATATGCATGTTACAATTCAAAATTTTTAAGTGGGAGGAGGAAAATGAGAGGGGAAAAAAAGTGCCCATCTCCAAATGTTTATAAAGAACTCGGATGAAAACCAAACAAAATGCTGAACAATCATAAAGACAGATAATAACAAGTGGTAACAAGGATGTAGAGGGACTGGAACCCTCACACAACTGGTTATGGGAACATAAAATGGTATAGCCACTTTGGATAACAGTTTTTTTTTGTTTTTTTTGCGGTACACGGGCCTCTCACTGTTGTGGCCTCTCCCATTGCGGAGCGCAGGCTCTGGACGCGCAGGCTCAGCGGCCGTGGCTCACGGGCACAGCCGCTCTGCGGCATGTGGGATCTTCCCGGACCGGGGCACGAACCCGCGTCCCCTGCATCGGCAGGCGGACTCTCAACCACTGCGCCACCAGGGAAGCCCCGGATAACAGTTTTTGATAGCAGTTTGGCAGTTCCTCAAATTGTTAAACAGAGTTATCATATGATCCAGTAATTCCATCCTAAGTATATACCCAAGAGAGATGAAAACATACATCCACACAAAAACTTGCACGTGAATATTCATAGTGGCATAATTCATAAGAGCCAAAAGTGGAAGCAATTCAAATGTCCATCCAGCGATGAATGAATAAATAAAATGTGATTATCCATACAACGGAATATTATTCAGCAATAAAAAGAAATGAAACACTGATACATGTTACAACATGGATGAACTTTGAAAACATTACGGTCAGTGGCAAAAGCCAGTCACAAAGGGCTTCCCTGGTGGCGCAGTGGTTGAGAGTCCGCCTGCCGATGCAGGGGACGCGGGTTCGTGCCCCGGTCCGGGAGGATCCCACGTGCTGCGGAGCGGCTGGGCCCGTGAGCCATGGCCGCTGAGCCTGCGCGTCTGGAGCCTGTGCTCCGCAACGGGAGAGGCCACAACAGTGAGAGGCCCGCGTACCGCCGAAAAAAAAAAAAAAAAAGCCAGTCACAAAGACCACGTATAGTATGATACCATATTTCTATGCAATGTACAGAATAGACAGATCTATAGAGACAGAAAGTAGGTTAGTGGTTAGTAGCCCACGTACCCACGTGCTGCAACTACTGAAGCCCACGCACCTAGAGCCTGTGCTCCGCGACAAGAGAAGCCCCCGCTCGACGCAACAAGAGAAAGCCCACGTGCAGCAAGGAAGACCCAACGACCCAAGGCAGCCAAAAATAAATAAATAAATAACCCAAGCACTAAAGCTAAATCTTCCACAGCTAAGCCCTTCCATGTTGATTCACTCTTCCAGTGAATCAACATCACTCATCCAGTTTAACAAAGGGCTCTTCTTGACACAAAACTCCAACCATTTCTAACACCTCTAAGGCTTCTCAACCCAAGAAATGCTTGTTAGCACCTGCTTATTATGTACAGTGTACCTAAATGTACAATGCATTTTCTTTTTTATCTGCTTCCAGAAAAAGGCTTGAAATAAAGAGGCTGTACCCAGTGGAGCTAAATCCTCTGATCCCACCCACAGCCTTTATTTCCCCAAACCATCTGACTCAGTTTAACTGGCCTCATTTAGCAAAACCCTCTAACTTGGAGGTCAAGTCCAAGTGACATTCTGTCCCCAAAGCCAGCCAAACTCTCTAAGTCTTTAGCAACTTTGATCAGGAAAACGTCCTGCCAGCTGTTTCCCCTCCCTCTGAGGGCAACCCTAGCACCCTCCTCACCCATCGTATTACCCTGGGTTGGACTTCTGGCCAGAAACCTGCTGGTTCTGCTTGGGGCAAAGAAAGGAGAGGAGGTAGGAACCTTCAGACCATTCCTGTGTGAGGCAATAGCAGGGCTGGGGTTAGGGTGAGGCAAGCAGGCTCCTATAGGGAGCAACATTTAAGGAGGCGCCCACTAGAAGGTGCCAGCCCTGCCTTTGCACCACCCTGAGAATGAGCGCCCCCTTAAATGTTGCGCCCTGGATTCCTCTCTTGCCTCACCCTAGTCCCGGCTCTGGGCAACTGCATGCGCCTTCCTCCAACGGTGGCTCTGGGAAGAGAGGGCTGGGTCTCTCCCTCAGCCATGACCTTGTAATTCCAGCTCCCAGTCAAATTTTATGAGACTCCAGGCCAAAGGAGTTGCCCCAAGGTTATAGGAAACGCCATAGATGTTGTTGACTTAAAGGGATGGGCCAGAGACACATCTGCCCAGAGCCTCTTGGCTCAGTTTTTCACCTGGGTTTATGGCACCCTTCTCCCTGAGACAGAAACTCAGGGATCAGGAGTCCAGGCCCCCAAGCCCCTCTTCCCTTTAGTCCAAAAACTCCAGGCCACCACCCTCTCGGGGACCCAGCATCCAACTCACGAAGCGCCCGAAGCGGATGGGGTCTCCATCTTCGATGTGCATGTCAGCCTGGGCCCCACTAAGGCGGGAGATGACAGACTGGCAGCCGGGGAGTAGGGACCGGAGCAGCCCGGAGCCGGTAATGTGGTCCGCATGGCAGTGGGTATTCACTGGGAGAGAGAGGAGAGCCAGGTCCAGGAGGGCACAGAGAGGACGCAGGATTCCCAGCCCCCAGCCCCCTCCTCCCTCAGACCCAGGAGTCCCGGTCCTAGCTTCCCACTCCACGCTACAGTCCCGCGCCCTCAGGCCCAGGAGCCCGGCCCCCAAACGGACCAGCATACAGCAGCTGTAGCCCCAGTTCCTTGACCAACTGGGCATCCCGATGCGCTGTCTCCAGAACCGGGTCGATCAGAACGGCCTCTCTGGACTCTCTGTCACCCAGGAGGTAAGTGTAGGTGCAGCTCTTGGGCTCAAACATCTGGAAAGGGGGTGGGGACAAGTGAGAGCACAGATTCAGACCCCCCCTTACTGTGGACCCAGGAGTCCAGGCCTCAACTCCATTCTCTTCCTAAGATCCAGAAGCAGAAGCCCCTGTCCCCCCCCTTTTTTTTTACTTAATGGGTTTATATTTAATATAGTACTTCTCACCATGGAGATGTTACCCGTTAATATAAAAATTTTTTTGTTTTCGTTAAACATTAAATCTCTTCTCCATTTCAATGTCACTATAAAGTATTTTTTTACATTAAATCTTTTCTCCATTTCAACGTTAGGTACAACGAATACATTTTCTAAACTTTTTCCCCCACCAAGAGATAAATTTTAATTTTTGACCAACTGTATTTAATATCTAGGTACAATATTAACTTGGGAGATAACGAAACAAAAATCCATTAAAAATATGGAGAAAAGACTCCTCAGTGATGCAGGAGGCAGTGATTATAACTAAACAGTGGCAGTTTCCTAGGATTCTGGGCAAGAGTTTTCTTCTTCCTATTGAGAATTCTTAAACTATGAAATATAACTTTTGCAAAGTTCAGCCTTCTCACTTCTTTGACCTTCTTTCTAACTAGCAAATGCAAATTACAGATGGCATTTTTCAGTGCATTATTTGTTGTGAAGAAAACGTTTTGTTTTCCATTTAATATAGTATATCAATTTGTTCCTATTTATAGGGAAACCAAGACTATGAAACTACCCTATTTACTGTTTCTTGGGAACTTTCAGACACCAAAACTCAGTTCTGAACCTCAACAGCACAAAGGTTTTCAGGGCAAGGTTTGATTCAGGAGGTCCTTCAAAGTCACATCTGTCCATTTCTCCTTCGTGCATATACCCCCAAACAAGCATAAATGCCTGTAATACTGAGAACGAGAGCGATTGCATCTCTGGCTTCTACTGCTTCAACAACAGGCAGCACCAAAAGCAATGAAAAGAGGACTGGGAACAATTGTGTTGAAACTAAGATCATGATGTTGAGATCTTGAGGTGACTGGTTCTTAAAGGCTGAAGGTTTCAAAGAAAGCGGTATTTGTTTAATTCTATCAGTTCAGGATGCTGAGGCTTAAGAGGTTCCACGTGACAGCGCCTTCAAGTTAGCAGCCATTACAGGAATCCCCCTGCCCGGAGTCAGGAGTCTGGGACCCCAGCACCTTACTCCGTCGGAACCAATGAGTCCCAACTTTCATCCATCCCCAAACCTGGGTCCCCGTCATCCTCTTCCGTAATGGAAGCAAGAGTCCAGCCCGAAGCCCAGATCGGGGTCCCAGATCTGGAACCCAGATCACTCCCCTTTAAAGGACGCAAGAGTCTAGCCCTACACCCCTTTCCGCAAAGACCCAGGCGTCAGGGCCCGGGTATCTCTCCGGATTTAAAGGACCCGGGATTTCCGCCCCTGCCGCCACCCAGGATCCAGTAATCTCGCTCCCCGGTCCAGCCACTGCGAACCTGCCGTAGGAGGATGGGGGCTCCAGACTCGCTGTATTGACTGAGCTGCCGCCCAGCGACCCTCAGTGCAGACCCCGCCATCGCGCCCGAGGCAGGAGACGGAGCGGTGCCAGCGGAAGCCGAACGCACCCAAGGTTGAACCCCGGAGGGGCGGGGCGGGGCGGGGCGGGGCGGGGGCATGGGCGGGGCCCGCCTTAAAGGGGCCACAAGTGCCTGGGGCCGAGGGCGGGGCGGGGCGGGGCGGAGCGGAGCGGAGCAGAACCAGGCTGAGGACCGATGGGGAGACTTTAGAGACGGAGAAGACAGGAAGACTCAGAGGAACAAGGAACAATCACCTCACACCAGTCAGAATGGCCATCGTCCAAAAGTCTACAAACGATGCTGGAGAGAGTGTGGAGAAAAGGGAACCCTCCTAAAGGCTGGTGGGAATGTAAACTGGTACAGCCACTATGGAGAACAGCATGGAGGTTCCTTAAAAAACTAAACCTAGAGCTACCATATGATCCAGCAATCCCACTCCTGGGCATATATCTGGACAAAACTATAATTTGAAAAGATACATGCACCCCAATGTTCACAGCAGCACTCTTTACAGTAGCCAGGACACGGAAGCAACCTAAATGTTCATCGATGGAGGAACGGATAAAGAAGATGTGATATATATATATACAATGGAATATTACTCAGCCATAAAAAAGAATGAAATAATGCCATTTGCAGCGACATGGATGGACCTAGAGATTATCATACTAAGCGAAGGAAGTCAGACAGAGAAAGACAAATATCATATGACATCACTTATATGTGGACTCTTAAAAATGATACAGATGAACTTATTTACAAAACAGAAACAGACTTCAAAAACAAATTCATGGTTACCAAAGGGGAAAGGTGGGGGTGGGGTGGGATGAATTAGGAGTTTGGGGTTAACATACGCACACTGCTATATATCAAATAGATAAACAACAAGGTCCTACTGCATAGCACAGGGAACTCTACTCAATATTTTGTAAAAACCTATATGGGAGAAGAATCTGAAAAAGAATGGATGTGTGCATATGTATAACTGAATCCCTTTGCTGTGCACCTGAAACTAACACCACATTGTAAATCAACTATACTCCAATATAAAATAAAAATTAATTTTTTAAAAAACCAGAGAAACAAAGAACAGGGAGACACTCAAAGGGCGAGGGAGACACACTGGGAGAAGCACAGACTTCTCTCCCTGGAGAAGGAGAAACCCAACAAGAGACCCCAATACACTCATAGCCCCAGGGCCATTTTATAGGAAAAGCAGGTGGTTGGACCTTCATTGTTACAAAGAAAAAAACGTTTGGTTCAATGTCATTAGTGTCTTGAGGGGCTGTTGGTTGAGTGCCTGGTCCCAGAACAAGAGATTATCCCATTAAACTTTATTTAAAAATCACTTAAGTATTTTACCAGGAATGTTTATATCTTCCCAGGAAGAAATCATTAAAAAAAATAATTTTCCACGATATCTTGTAAAATCAGGTTGGGGATCATTTGGCTTCTCTTGGAATGTGAACCTCTAAAAATGGCTTTTGTTCATTTACACCAAGGACCTAGAGTTGAGACAATGTCTAGTCATGGGCTGTCTGAAAGCTTACTCTTTGGAATCATATCAGTAGTGAGAGTAGGGCATCCCACTCTTGTCTGGAGGATCTAAGTCACTTTGTCACAGATACAGAAGGCCAACTGTGCCACACCATTCGATATAAGGGACTTGCACATTTGCCAATTTTGGTATCCATGGGGGTCCCGGAACTAACCCCCTGTGGATACCAAGGGAAGACTGTGACTCTCCCTCTGTTTGGGGAAACAGCCAGTACTCCCTCTGCAGTCCTCTACCCTTAGCTACAGCAAATCAATAAAACCCAACTTTGCCAGACTTCTAGTATATTCCTGGTGGGCTTTATCAGGGGAGAGACTCAGGGAGCCACTCAGAGACAAGGAAGATGCTGAGACTCAGTGATAACAAAGAGAGAGAGAGAGAGATCTGGAGAGACTTTCAGAGATACATTGGGAGATACAGAATTGAAATGGGGTGTCTGTCAAAGAAATATGGTCACTTAGATACACTCGGAGATTCCAGGAGATCGTGGAGGTGGGAAGAGATGTGGGGAGCAGGGAGCATTAGAGAGGGGAGAAATGTACAGGGAGAAGGACAGAATCTCTCAGAACAGGGAAACACCAAGAGAGGGGAGAAACAGGCAGAAAGAAAAGCTCAGACTCAAGGAGAGAACTTGGTTCAGTTATTCCTCACATTGAGGTCTCCTGAATGTCTGGCTCAAGCTGAGCGAAACTGGAGACCCAGAGGTGAGTCCTCAGTCTGGTTGGTCTGGTGGGTGGGGGAAAGAGGTGCAGACATCAGGGCTAAAACAAGGAGAGGTGCAGGGATTGCCTGGAGCTCAGGGGAGAGAGAAGCCAGGAAAACAGGGACTCTGAGGCACACTTTACTGTGAGGGTCCCCCAAATAAGACCTCTCCACCCTGGGGCCCATTCCTAATTGTTTCTGCAGGATTGGTAGACGCTTACTTGTCCCTTGAAGACGTGCACACCCTCTGGGGATTTTGTAGAGTCAGCTGCGAATTATCCTAAGAGTTAGAAACTGGTATCACCCTTCCCAAATGTGTGACCTCAGGCTCAAAACTAAACTCTTCTGGGCTTCTCTTTTTTCATCTGTAAATTGTGGTTAAAAATAGTTCCTCCCTCACTGTGAAGATCTAAGAAAAGATACATGCGGGGACTTCCCTGGCGGTCCAGTGGTTAAGACTCTGAGCTTCCACTGAAGGGGACACGGGTTCAATCCCTGGTCAGGGAACTAAGATCCCACATGCTGCACAGCCAAAAAAGAAAAAAAAAAAAAAGATACACATACCCCAATGTTCAGAGCAGCATTATTTACAATTGCCAAGATACGGAAGCAACCTAAGTGTCCATCACATGAATGGGTAAAGAAGAGGTGGTATATATATACAATGGAATACTACTCAGCCATAAAAAAGAATGAAATTTTTCCATTTGCAGCAACATGGATGGACTTGGAGGGCATTATGCTAAGTGAAATAAGTCAGACAAAGAAAGACAAATACTGTATGATATCACTTATATGTGGAATCTGAAAAATACAACAAACGAGTAAATATAACAAAAAAGAAGCAGACTCACAGATATAGAGAACAAACTAGTGGGTCCAGTGTGGGGAGGGAGGGCAAGATAGGGGTAAGAGGTTAAGAGGTACAAACTACTAGGTATAAAATAAGCTACAAGGATATATCTTAAAACAGGGGAACATAGCCAACATTTTATAATAACTATAAAGGAGTATAACCTTTATAAATTGTGAGTCACTAGATTTTACACGTGTGATTTATATAGTATTGTCAGCAACTATACTTCAATTAAAAAAAGAAAAGATCCAATGAGTTCACACATACAAAGAGTTTGGGAGAGGACCTGGCACAGAACAATTGCTCAGGTGTTGTGCTCTCAGGGAGGTGGCTATCACTATTTCATCGTCATCCGTGACTCCTTCCTCCTCTTGCTACTTCCTCCCAATTCATTACTAAGCCCTGATGAATTAACCTCTCCAACCAGACCACTTTTCCCTCATCACGCCCTCTGCCCCAGTCAAAGAGGCAGCAAAGCATAGATGCAAATTACATGGATTCCAGGGTCAGGCTGCAAGTGTTCAAATCCTGGCCCTGCTATTTCCTGGCTGAGTGACCTTGGATAAGTCTTACTGCCTCATTTTTATCTCTGTACAATGGAGATGATAGTAGCGTCTCCTCTTGAAAAACTGCTGTCAGCATTAAATGAATGAACGTATATAAAACACTCAAGACAGCTTCTGACATATATCAGATGCTGTAATTAATAACATAATTATCATATAATATAATTATCGATATCATATAATAATATAATTATCATATAATTATCATAGTACTTTTTAATAATTACTAATATAATTAATATATAACAGCCGCCTCACTGGCTTCTGTCTTCCACTCCACCTCCCTGTAATCCATTTTCCATGCAGCAACCAGTGAACCTTTTAAAATGTCAGTGAAGACACTGAAAAGTCAAAGCAAACAAATTCAACTTGTGGGTCTTGTTTAAGTACTGACTGAAACAAACCAAGTGTAATAAAAAGATTTTTATGGGATATGAGGTCTGGTATATAGCTTCAAAATCATCTGGGAGGAGTGAGTGGGGAAATGAGCCCAAATAATCCTTCCGTATAACTCCCACGGCTCCCAGGGTTCGCCAGACCTTGTGGATTATCAGACTGAAGACCCACCCATGCGGGGGTGGTTTATGGGCACTTCACGGTCATTCCTGTACGGGGCGGGAAGGTGCACCATCACTTCCTGGGGGAAGGGTGCCAAGCAAGCCACCCCGGGCCTGGCACCAGGAGCTCCAGCAGGGAACAAGGGGGCCCGGGCACCTGGAGACCGCCGCCCTCCCGGCCCCAGGGTCGTAGCATTAGGGTGGGAGGGGCGGAGAATCCAGAATCACCCAGCAGCGAAGAGTGCCGGGCGCTGTGCAAATAACGTGACTTTTACTGGGCATCAGCTCGCTCTGAACCCGTCCCGCTCCCTCCCTCTCTCGAGGAAACAGCTAGCCTTTCCTTGCCAGTGCCTTGAGGGGTAGAATAGGCAGCGGGCTCTTGAAACTGATTCGGGAGACGGAACTCAAGCTCCGAGCGGAATTCTCGAAAAGAACGGGGACATACGAAAGGGAAGTTGTCTCAGAAATCTCTTGAGTTAGGTTTCCCCGTGTTAACTCCTGCACGTGCTTGACTCCAGTCAGCCACCGTAGGCCCTGCAAGCCTCGGCACACTTTCCTCCGGTCCCTCAGCCGGTATTGCTCACCAACTGGCTTGCCTTGCGCACCCACCCCCTCCTTCCATCGCGTCTCCCCCGCTGCAGCCTCCGCGGGCCGGACCGCGCATGCGAACTAACGCCCGCACCGGCCCGGCGGAGGAGGAGGGAATGGAAATGAGGCTGGGCCCAGCAGCTAGCGCGCGCTCCCTCCCCTGCCCTCCCATCTCAGGGCGCGCGCCGGGCGGTGCAGAGTCCGAAGGCAGCGCCGCAGTGGCCGCGGCCCCCGAGGGAGGGGCCCGGAGCCCCGCCCCCAGGGAGGAGCCGCCCGCAGGTGAGGGGGCAGCGGTCCGGGCACAGACGCCAGGGTCTTCGGGAAGTAGACTGGGGGTGCTGATCGCCAGAACTCCCGGAACGGGGGAGGGTCCTGATGCATAGGTTCTGGAGGGGCTGCATGGGCGCCTGAGCCTTGGGAGAGTGCATTGGTGCCCGAATGCCATGATCCCAAGGGGTGCGTGGAGGCTCGGATGTTTGGGACCTCGAGGGAGAAGTCCATTAGGGGGTCTCTGAGTCGCAACACACGAGCCACGCTCTTTCTGTGTCTTCCTCCAGGTCTCCCCTCTACCCTCCACGGTTCCAGCTCCACGCAGGGGTTGAAATTTAGTGACAAGAAGAAGGCAGTTCACGCGGCGTCAATGGACTGAGACTAAGCCAAGAGCCGGGTAAAGCTACCCCTTCGATGTGAATCCCGCCCACTGAGCTCGTAGGCCCCTCCCCTGGGACAGAGTTGCTGAGCAACCGACTTTGGGTCTTATAAGTATAGCTCCACCCATCCCCGTCTTAGGTTCCTCGGCCGGTTCCGCCCACTCTGGACATAGGCCCCGCCTGCTCCGCGCTCTGGGGCGGCTGGGAGTTAGTTATAGAGGCCCCGCCCACTCCGCTCGAAGGCTCAAACGCTGAGGCTAAGTTCCAAATAGACTGCTTCTGGGTCATTTGCATAACCCCGCCCATTGTGCCCTTAGGCTCCGCCCACCCTCGCCTTATAGGACCCCAGACTTAAATAGACCCTGCTCCTAAACATACTGACCCTTGTTAGGCTCTCAGCCCTTCCCCCAACAGCCTGATAAACACCGGCGTCGCCCCCTATCCCACCCTAGGCCCTCCCTCTAGGTTTCTGGGCCAGCAAGATGCTGGAGCGGGATGCTGAGTCTGTGGCCAGGGGCACCGATCCTAGTCCCACTGGCAAGGAGCCTGTGACCAAAGGAGAAGGTGAGGGCGGCTCCACCTGTGAGGAGGGGGCATTCTCCAGGAACTGGGGCCAAGAGAATCGTATGTTGAGGGAATCTCAGGGTGAAGTTTTGAAAGCCCAGGGTGATAACCATTTCGGATCCCCAAGAACGCCAAGCTCTGGGGAATCCTCCAGGTTGTCTTGGAGGGACCCCTCATTTCTAGGGGAGATGACATGCGGGATTTCAGGGTGATCACTTGGGAAGATACTAGAAACGGACACTTTAGTAGCTTTGGGGAAGCCTCAGCTCTGGGGTTCCAGCGAGGTAACCCTTTGGAGCCCCTTAGGATGGTGCATGGCAGGGGGTGAGAAGCAGGAACATGCCATTTGGGGAATCTCAGTATGACCCTTCAGGTGTCCAGACACACTAGAATGTCAAGGTCGAGGGGGAGCCTGGTGTAGACTCAGGGCGTTGGCTGCTTCCTGGAGCCCACCAACCCTCCTGTCCCCTAGCTCCCTACCAGGGCTCGCCGCAGAAGCCCAGCCAGTCGGTTCCAGGGCCCGCCACGTCTGCAGGGGCGCCTTCCCGACCCCGCAGGCGGCCCCCGCCCCAGCGCCCGCACCGCTGCCCCGACTGTGACAAGGCCTTCTCGTACCCGTCCAAGCTGGCCACGCACCGGTTGGCACACGGCGGTGCCCGCCCCCACCCATGCCCCGACTGCCCCAAGGCCTTCTCCTACCCCTCCAAGCTGGCAGCCCACCGCCTCACGCACAGCGGCGCCCGTCCGCACCCGTGCCCGCACTGCCCAAAGGCCTTCGGCCACCGCTCCAAGCTGGCAGCCCACCTCTGGACCCACGCGCCCACCCGCCCCTACCCATGCCCCGACTGCCCCAAGTCCTTCTGCTACCCCTCCAAGCTGGCGGCCCACCGCCATACGCACCATGCCACCGACGCCCGTCCCTATCCTTGCCCGCACTGCCCCAAGGCTTTTTCATTCCCCTCCAAACTGGCCGCCCATCGCCTATGTCACGACCCCCCGACGGCGCCGGGCAGCCAGGTCACCGCCCGGCATCGCTGCTCCAGCTGCGGCCAGGCGTTTGGCCAGAGACGCCTCCTACTCCTTCACCAACGCAGCCACCACCAGGCCGAGAGCCCAGGGGAGCGGGAGTGAACCCTCCCTTTGGCTCACTGGCTCCCCGTGCTGCGAGCCCCTGTCAATAAAGAGGTGGCATCTCTGAGCCAGGCTGTATGGACTTGCCTCTTCCAGGTAGCCGGAAGGGAGGTTGGCCCCCACACTGGGCTCAGACTTAGCAGGAGGAACTCGTTTCTGGGAGGGGAAAACATCACCCACAGAGTTAGCACTGGGCCCCAAACCATGGACCTGGAGATGGCTCTGGTTTTTCACACCTCTTCATATGGCAAAGGTTAAACACCTGCTAGCACCCTGTACTGCTGAGGAGCATGGCGAGACAGGCGCTCCTCAACGTTGTGAGTTTAAACTAGTGCCTCCACTTTGGCCACTGAGTGTATGTATAAAACATTTTAAACGCACGCATGCTCGTGTCAACGATTCCACTTCTAGGAATTTATCCTATAGATAAGCACGTGAAAAAAGGTATAAGATTAAGGATGTTCACTGCAGTGCGATGGCAGCGGCCAAAGATGGGAAACAACCCGAGTGCCCATCAATAGGGGACCAGCTAACGAATTTACAGTACAGCCAGAGAATGGAAGATGTAGCTGTAGGGGAAAAGAGTCAGCTCTACATGTACTGACATGGAAGTATTCCCAAGATATGCTAAATCATAAAAGCAAGAACAAGGGGTGTATACCAGTAGAGTAAAAGCAATTTTAAGGCCAAGCTTTGGAGCCAGCCCTGACCCACTAAAGAGCCGCAGGGCCTTGGACAAGCTTGTCACTTCTCTGAACTCAGATGCCTTATCTATAAAATGGGAGGGTTTTTTGTTTTTTAATTTGGCCACGCTGCGGGTTTTTAAATTTGGCTGTGGCTTGCGGGATCTTAGTTCCCTGACCAGGGATCGAACCAGGGCCTCGGAAGTGAAAGCACCAAGTCCTAACCACTGGATCGCCAGGGAATTCCCAAATGGGAGTATTATAAGGCCTTTACAAGCATCTTCTCAGGCAAAGATGGTTCCCCTCTTGGAGCCTGTTTCTCCAGCTATAAAACAAGGATGACTGAGCTAACACTGGACTGCTCTTCGTTCTACAGATATGAATTAAGCAGGTACCGTGTGCCAGGCCCTGCACAGGGTGTTAGGAACACAGCAGTGAACAAGACAGACCTGGTCTAGTGAGGGAGGTGGACACCAACCAAGTAGTGGCAAACACAAAGTAAAGAAGCCAAGTCCACTTTGAACAACAAGTAGGGGAGCCTTGCCTCCCTTCATACCAAGAATTATTACAAAGCTGTAGTAAAAGGACGGTGGTGCTGGCTTGGGAATAGGCTAGTGGGAGGGCACTGAGAGCTCAGGAACAGACCTGCGCTTACGAGGTGCTAATAGGAGGCGGTCCCCACCTGTAGATCAGAGGTTGGCAAGCTTTTCCTATAAAGGGCCAGACAGTAGATCTGTTTAGATTTTGCAGGCCATACTGCGTCTGCCACAACTACCCGGTGCTGCTGTTGTAGCGCAAAGGCAGACACATGCATTGTGATATGTGGACGAGCGTGGCCGTGTTCCCATAAAACTTTATTTACAAAAACAGTAGGTGAGGGCTTCCCTGGTGGCACAGTGGCTGAGAGTCCGCCTCCCGATGCAGGGGGCACGGGTTCGTGCCCCGGTCCGGGAAGATACCACATGCCGCGGAGTGGCTAGGCCTGTGAGCCATGACCGCTGAGCCTGCACGTCCGGAGCCTGTGCTCCGCAACGGGAGAGGCCACAACAGTGAGAGGCCCTCGTAATGCAAAAACAAACAAACAAAAAAACAGTAGGTGGGCTGGATTCTGCCTATGGAGTGTAGTTCGCCAGCCCCAGCTATAGATGAGTGGGGAAAGGATAGCTAATCTGTGAATGAGCTGATAGGGAAGAAAATTAAATGAGACCCTGTGGTAGGCAGAATAATGGTCCCCCAAAGATATCCACATCCTAATCCCCAGAACCTGTGAGTGTGTTGGCTTCCACACAGCAGAAGGGACTTTGCTTATGTGATGAAGGATCAGCTCTTAAGATGGGAGATTATCTTGATTATTCCAGTGAGCCCAGTGTAATCACAAGGGTCCTTACATGGGAAAGAGGGAAGCAGAGGAGTCAGAGGAGATGTGCCAATGGAAGCAGAGACTGGAGTGATGCGGGACCGCGGGTCAAGGAATGCAGTCAGCTTCTAGAGGCTAAAAAAGGCAAGGAAATGGGTTCTCCCCTAGAGCTTCTAGAAGGAGCACAGCAAAATAAAAATTTAAATAAGTAGATAAATAGAATAAAAAATAACATTAAAATGAGGCTCTCTACCTCACAGCATACACAAAAATTAGTTTCTAGTGATTTAAGATCTAAGTCTGAAACACAAAACTCCAGAGCATTTAGATGGAAATAAAGGAGAATCCCTTAGTAACCTCAGAGGCAGAGAAAGTATCTTTAAGACACAAAAAGTACAGATCATAGAGGAAAAGACTGGTAAATTTGATCATAAGCAAACCAAGATACAACGATGATAGAGAGACAGTATTATGAGGGTAGACCTGGCAAATACGGTTAGATATAGAGGGTGAGGAAAGGCCTTCTTGAGGAGCTATTGTTCAGAGCTCAGATCTGAAAGCTGTGGAGGATGGAATGAGAGATGGTTTGTGGCATCTCCAGCATGAGGCTGGAACCAAGCAGACAAATGGAAATCAGGGGGCCTCAGGATTGCAGGCTGCTCAGCAAGGCCCTTGCGGTAGGGTGGTGGGATTGCAGGCCCAGCGGAGGGGCAGGCTCCCTCCCCCAAAGCCAGCAGGATGGCTTGTGTCCATATTTACCGTGGAGCTGCCCCGGAAGATTTCCTCCAAAGTGACCCCACCACCATCAACGTTTCAAGGACACAAACTCATCTTGGGGGTGTCCATCTGGCCCAACCTTACTTTGTCCAGATGGGAAAGCTGGGTGCAGGAAGGATGGGATTTGCCTGCAACCAAGCAAGGGAGAGTGCTGAGTCAGGGTGGATCCCGGGTTTTCCTGGTACCCCGCCCAACACCCTGCTACTCCTTGCACTTGTCCTGCCTGAAGACCTCTGCACTTGCTTTTCCTCTGCCTGGAATGGTTCCCCCAGAACCTCCCTTACTTCTCCCAAGTCCCTGCAGACAGGTGAGTCCGCTGAGACACCCTCCCTGATGACCCGATCACTCCCATCACTGTGTAACACTGCCTGGCTTTATCTGCTCACACAGCATTTATCGCCACCCCACACTGCGGGACACTTGCCGTCTCTCTCCCCCAGCAGAATGTCAGCCCCGTAAGAGCGGGGGACTCGTGTCTGTTTTTTCAGTCTGCAGCCCCACTGTCTCACACATGGTGGGTGTGGTTGGCAGAAAAATGGCCTCCCAAAGATGCCCACATCTTAATCCCTGGAACCTACAGATATGTTATGTGGCAAAGGTTGAATTAAGGCAGCATAAGGAATGAAGGTTGCTAAGTGGCCGGCTTTAAAACAGGAAGATTATCCCAGGTTATCCAGCTGGGCTCAGTGTAACCACAGGAAGAGTCAGTGTCAGAGTGACACAGCGTGAGAAAGACTCGACTGGCCGTTGCTGGCGTTGAAGATGGAAGGGGCGTGGGTCGTGGGCAGCTGCTAGAAGCTGGAAAAGACAAGAACGCGGATTCTTTCCCGGAGCCTCCAAAAGGAGCGCATCCCTGCCTACACCTTTTTTTAAAAATTTATTTATTTAATTTATTTATTTTTAGCTGCGTTGGGTCTTCCTTGCCGCGTGCGGGCTTTCTCTAGTTGTGGAGAGTGAAGGCTACTCTTTGTCGTGGTGTGCGGGCTTCTCACTGCAGTGGCTTCTCTTGTTGCGGAGCACGG